>NC_083539.1:3601477-4252714 GCF_018135715.1 Danaus plexippus
ACCCCGGCCCACGACATTCCTGGAAAAAAAAATCTATGCACATTCTCAGTTCATTTATTTCAATAATGATCGGATAACATCATTGTTATAGTACCTTCCTTCTTCCAAGAAGCCTTCGTTTCCACCACAAACCCCTAAGACACGACAGTAACTTTGCACCCTGCACGCGACACCTCCTCACGAGATTACTCTTCCGCGAAACTTGTGTAGAAACTCCGGATGTTGCTGCCAACGTTTTTTGATCCTGAACATTATTTTTAGAATACAATAATGATCGAAATATTTTAGCTCTCATTTATTATTACTTTAGTAACAAAATATGTTTTTTTTTTTTTTTTATGAAAGCTCATTATTCACTTATGAAACGCATACTTAGATTCGATTACCTAATAGATAATAAAATTTATCAATTTCTATGAATTCTAGAAGTATCGTTTTCATGTAGCAATGATATCATAGACCCACTATATATGGTTATTAGTCAGAGTACAAAAAAGTAAATATAGCAAATATATTATTTTAAGAAAATTTTTATACATAATTAAGGTTTGATATAGACCTGCTTAGAAGAAACATTATCAGTTGAAGTGACAGCGGTTAATAATTCAATTTCCTGCATCATCATCGTCTTGGGATCCCGTAAGACAGGTTCATCATCATCATCAGAGACATCATAGTCACCTGTAGAAAAAATTAACTATTGTTATGATATATTTTATAATCATTAGTATTTTCTACTTACGGTTTAAAGTTAAGAAAGCGTTTTCATATGCAGCAATGTCTTTATTCTTTTGTTCTGATTGACTCACTTGTTCAACCTGTTAAGTTGCAATTTAGGAAATATTTCACAATTTGTCGAAAATATTTACAATAAGTATAATTAGTAATAAACATTTACTTCATGTTTTTCAACTGTTTCTTTATCAACATTATTCTTTCCTTCCGTAACATTACTCGTAACTTCATCCATATAAAATCCTACATCCTGGGCAATATCAGAGCCAAACGCGTCAGCTAGATCCGAATTGCTTCTAGAATCTTCTCGTGAAGAACTGGTATTTGACGTTTTGGCTTCGTCTCTTACAAATACAGCATCAATCACATTATTGAGGTAGGAATCAATAATTTTAACTATATCTTCGTTTTGTGCTTCGTTTGATTCAATATCGTTTTGTATTTCGATATCGTATCTACAGCCAGGCTCGTCGCAAACAAAGGGCTGGACATCACTCATGTTGAATAAGTTATTTATAAACATTGATGTAGAGTTTCGTAATCTGTAGTTTCTCTGAAATGTTAAACACACAGAAGACCAAATATACATAATACACAATATAAGGGGCGCAGTTGTAATTTAAAAATGTATTTAAATTTTTGGTCTAATATAAATTTATAATTATTTATATTAGTTCTTAATGAATGGTTTAAGTGATTAAAAATTAAAACCTCATTGTTTTAATTACAATAGCAAAATTATCGAAGTTTTTAGTGGTATAAGTAGAATACAAATATACTTAGCTAACCACTTCAAAATTTTCATCTCCTTGACCTATAAAGCTAGCATCATTCTGGTCTTTGGCGAAGTTTCCTGAGAAATGCAAATAAATTAGAAACACGTATGTACATTAACTAAAATACCTATATTGTTGGTGTATTGTACATGTGTTAAGTGATATTATAATGACACCTTTCTGTGGCGTTGACGTAACAACTTCATTCTCAATATTATTCCCTTCAACATATTTATAATCATCCTTTGATACTGTGAAGGTCATGTCGTCCTCATAAGTCTCATCTAGACGTGAAATCCTGAGTTTTCTTAAGCTTGATATATAATTCCATGGTTCACCTAAATAAAGATGAAAATTATCATGTAATTCTTACTTCCACTTCTATTGCATTCTAGAAACTACTAACCGGATTCTTTCGCTGCGTTTGCTATAACATAGGCCTCGTCCAGCACCTGGCTCACCAAATGAACAGCTAGCAACGCTGCATCACGAGGGTCACACGAATCGTGGTCATCTTAAATTACTTCACATTACTTATACAATAATTTCAACAATTCGAATACAAATTTATCGCAGTTACGTACCTAAATTCGTCATTCCTTACAGTTTTAACGTAAACGATGGAAAATGCACTACAATAAAATGAGTATAATAATTCCGATGACAGATATGTTAAGTATGAACAACTGTTTTAAGTCCTTTCGGCCAGTAATAATGAGGACTTCTAGTTTTAATATTGTTAACTTTGTATTACGTTAAGATTAATGTGTAATTCAATATATTATGTATTTTTTTCTTCCTAATGATTTTATAATATAGCCTGTAATAATAACTAGCAAAAAAGCGTTATCCATTCAAAACAGTGCTGCTATTTCTGTCCCGCCCAGCCAATAGCCATAGTATTTTTCAGCCTCGAACTATTTTAGCCAGTTTCTCGACCACCGTGGAAACCTATAGAACGCTTCACAATTTAAGAAGGTTATTTATGCGAGATTGGTGCGAGATTATTTTAAAAAATACAAATTATACAAAAGAAATCTTTAGTAGTAATAAGATGTAAATAAAACCTGTATTTTCCTGACTTCTTATGTCTTAAAACTTAATTTTTTTACTATCAATCATTTAACTGAGTCAAATTAATCAATCGCTCGACTCGAACGAACATGATTATTTCAAATTAATAGTAAGATGTTCTTGAGACTAGATATAATGAATACGACTTTGGGCTTAATGAATTGAAATTAACTTTTAATAGCTCGTAAAATATAATATGCTCACTAAATCAGCGATCATAAAAATTTAAGAAATTATAATTTATAATGAAGAAGAAAATAGACATCTTGATTTAAAATTATGTCAGTATATAACGGATAGAAGTTATCGGAAATAGCAATAATCTATAGACTATAAAGTAGCAAAAATAAGTGCCGGCACTCCCTATTAGAATCTATTTGTTAAGTGACAGTCACTCTGTGAACATAAAGCGAGAATGACACTGTTATATATGGGACTGTTTAGTTACAACCAATTAACAAAATTAACTTTGGCAAAATATATTAAAAGTAAAGAATGCACCAACACGTTCTGGATGAGTTATAATTTCGTTTTCATACCATATATTTTTAGACACGTAAATTACTCACATAGTTTAGTAATAACGAAATCATGAGAACTTATTTAATAATAGTTATTTTAAAGAGAAAGTAAATAATTAAAAGAACGTTCAGGTGGTCCAGATCAGCTGCCATGTTGTTTCTATGACAACGGGAGGCTGCTTCGCGACTATCTTCGCGCACAAATCAATGGAATCTTTTTAGGGTTGACACTGCTCATTAATTCTTTCAGGATTCCTATAATATCTTAATTACTACTACTTACTTTATTATGTTACAGTTTATTATAGGCAGTTTTATATAGGCAGGGAAATTTTTTCACAAATTAATTATCATTACCATTTCATGGTCACGTCATTAAATTATGTACTATAAAAAAAAAAATCTTACGAAAAATATCTAAATGACTCTAAATAACAGTTTTAGCCTAACCCCATGCTCGATCTCTGCGGTAGCTTAAAAGTAATATTTCAGAACTTCTAATTTACGATTAACTGAGTAATACAAGTAAGTATTTTCAAGAAAATATAATTTAAGGAAGTGTAAACCCTACATTCTGGTCTCAGCGAGTGCGCAAAGCGGCACTCTCAGCCGAGCCACCCTCGACGACATCACTTTTCCCCGTCTACCTTAGCGTTCCAACAACTGAAATGTAAACATTTATAGTTCCTACTGCGTTATCTTTATATATATAATAATAAATAATAAATGAACGTGAATATAAAATAATAAATGGACGTGTTTAGATCATGGTGAGTAATTTGTTTTTAATGCTTCAGAGTATATGGACATTCACTACTTTCTTGTCTTCAACAAATAACAGACATTTGGTTTCTTTTTTGTAAAATTAAGTTATGGGTCATACATAATTCTTATAGCATATTTTAGCTATCTTCATGTTACTATTAATCACCTCTCCTTATAACAATGACGGTTAAGAGCTAGATCGAACATTATTATTTCAGCCTGAATCTTAACGACATGAATGCCAAAAATAATAACGATGAGGATCCCAGTACTGATGATCATATACCCATTGCTGTGCAAATATTCCTATGGAGGCAAACAACACCCTTCATGCGACCGAGATTCGGAAAAGTACACGATTCTACATGCATGGTTAGTACATTATTGTCTATTGTCATTGACGTAGAATGAAATGTGTACAGATTTCACAACCCCGACTATACCTGCATATACAAAAATATATGTACTTGTGCCAATTAATTTTGTTTACACATAACATTGTGGCTTTATAGTAACCTGTGCATTTTTAAAAAAGACCTTAAAATATTGCAATAAAATAAATGTTTATATCTATTTAAATATGTTTTATGTGCAACCTCCTGCATAAGCAATTTATAATTTTGCGAAACATAACGCTGAGTTTAAATATTCCCTTAAAATATAGTAACAACATTACAATTTGATGTTTATTTTTTGTTTCGTTGTAAACACGCAGTTCTGTCAACGAGCTCCAGGACATCACGTAAGTCTTTCGATAATGTGGATGAGCATTGTATTTAGTGCTGCATGGGTTATTGAAACACTATTGCTTTCTATGGTTTTGTATAACGTAATAACTTAAACTTCTACTATAATCATTATTTATTTATAAGTAAACCTGTCCATTAATAAAAATAATATTTTAGTTTGTTTTCTTGTAATGAACTATCATTTTTATAATAATGATGTTAATTAAACTCCTAATTTCTGGCTATCCTCCTTCTTGAGAGTGATCGAATGTTCAGTATGGACAGTGACATTTAAATTTTGACAGTTCATTCTTAACATTTGACATATATTTGTATACAAACATTTATTTTTTATTGATATTATGAAAATACATCATTAATAAAGTAGAATCAGGTAGTTCGAAATAAATAAAAAAAAAAAACTATGTCAACATGAATAAGTGACTGAAATAATACAATATTTAACCGTTTTCATGCATCATTTTGAAGGAATTAAAAGAAGCTTGTAAGGTATGATGAGATTGTATTATCGAAATATGTATTTAATATTTTTTTTATGTTATGTCAAATAAATATATATTAAATAATATATTCAGTAAAACTAGTTATTCAAAAGAATGCAAATGGCTTCCGAAATTTATTAGTTATAAAATAATTATATAAATTACAGATTGACAATATTAATATTTTTAATTATTTATCAACTGTAAGAAAAAATTAATGATGTGATTCTACTTCCAGTCATTTGAAAAAGTGTTAGTACAAAATCTTCGTTTTGGTCTAAGTCCAAGTCTCACTGAAGCAATTGAAACTATACCGAGATGGAGGTTGATACAGGCTTCATTGCCACATGTGATGCATGCTCTGGCGGGTCTTTTGCATACCAGGTTCATTACAAATTCCAGTACTATAATTATATTTTTTTAAGTGTTATTAACTATATCTAATGTTTACCGCCTAATGATGATTTAAATAAAACAAGTTTAAAATGTGCAATATCTTTAAATTCAGAAAATTTCGACTATTACTTTTAATGTTTTTTTTTTAATTAAATTGAATTAACTGTCTCTTACTGCAGTAGATGTATATTTGGTATAGCTTTACTTTAAATATCAAGTGTATCTGGTTGAATTATTGCAAAAATATAATCAATAGATGTAATAAAGTTTTAATATTGCATAACTGAGAGAATATTATTTTTACAGAGTAAAAGACAATATGCAAACCCTAGGAAATGTGGAGACCAAACTCCTGTACACCTTGCACTGGATCTTACTTGATGCATCAGATGAGTGTGCCGATAGTGATTATGAGAAAGAAAAATTTTATACCGACCCCTTCCATTACTTATTTTCCATACCAGCCATGACAGTGAGTAATTATATAAATTTTTTCCACTGAAAATATTTGTAGATATCTATATGAAAGAATAAAAAACTTTCCTGTGATCATAATTTTTTATTAAGAACTGCCTTAATATTTCATTTCACAAACTGGTTGTACTATTGGAATACATGTAAATAATTAATATTACAGCTGTTTGTCTTCCTATTCGCTCCTCTATCCCATCACCTAAAAGAGTCGGACTTCACAAATAACTACCGTTTAGAAAATGGTCTGAAGTTGTGGCAGGCTATGTGGGAGTTCCGACATCCAGATGCACCATGCTTCACTATGTTGGTGAAACCGAAGCCTATACCATTTGGTGGACAGTTTTTTAGACGAAATCAACATGGAGATGTCTTTATGGGCCGTAAGTGCAAAGTTAATACTATTTATAATATAGAATGGTATATAGATGGATGTATGTGTGGAGGCTAGTTCTCATTTTGCAATAAATCTAATTAATGTTTTTAATGAAACTTAACCGTAATAAAGGTGGTACACCAAAAAACCAATTATTAATTTATAAAGAAATTTCACCTAATTCCCTTGGGTAAAGGCAATAAGAATTGTAATTAGAAAGATGTCACGTAACACAGAATATAAATTATGGCGCTACTGGTTACCTCATTTTTTTTAGAGGACCCCTTTATTTAGTCTCTGATCCAAGCGCGGAAGTCTGAATTGTCCGTTTAAATCCTAACTAGAAAAAAAATACAGTATTCATATTGTTTGTTGATATTTGCTCATTTACAGCTCTGACATAAGATTTAATTTTCTTTTGTTTCATACATATAACATTTACAGTTTATATTCATATTTAGGCAAGTTTTCCAAGGAAGATAGTATAGTGAATGGTAGCCCTCCGAATCAGCATATTTCCATAGTACACGCAGAACCAACACCCAAGCAGGCTAGCACTGAGGATGAGCCGTGGCTGTCTTCTCCAAAGGATACGATCTTCCCTGAAACCATCCCTGAGGAAAGCTCGAGTACTGAAGAAGAACATGTGGTAATGTACCATATACATAAATTCTTCACAGACTAAATAAAGCTATGAAAAATAAAGAAAGGTCTTAAATAGCGCATATTGAGTTCACCTGATTCACTCAGAAAATAGTTCTAACTTTTAGTCTCTATTCTAATAAAATTTACATACCTATAAATTTTTAAACGTAGAATTACCTAAAACAAATCCCAATGAACTCCCAAGAACCGATGTTTTATTTTATGATGTGTTTCTGATCCAGTTTATATATCGTCTTCCCTCGGAACAAAATTTCGGTGGAAGCAATAAGGGCTCATACACAGTGTACGCCGCTGATCCCAGCATATTCCAACGAAAACCCGAAACCAGCAAACCAACACTACCTGGCATTAAACCTTTACCGCAGATAACTAAAATGAGGTAACATATTATATACAACGTGAGTTTTTTTAATATTAGGATTTGGTACGAAGATCTTATAAATGTACTACTCAACGATATGACTATACTCAACGATATATATATAGCTTTGTTAATTCATAAGTAAAGACACAAAGTCTTGGACAGGATCCCCACAACACGTCATACTGGAGGTCGCAGGTTTGAATCGCAGGATGAATTTTCATTTGTCTTTTTACACCAATTATATATGTTAATATTATTGAAATATTTTACATGTGAATTAGTCACCTTTTAATTTTTAGTTCATCAGATAAAGATTCCCTTACGGACAGCGTTGAGCCCTATTACAAAGCTACCCCCAGCACTTCTGGAAAACCAACAAGCAGTAAACAAATACAACACGTTAGTTCTTTATTAAAATATATTTTTCACATACATATTTTCCTCAACTTGACACTATGAATGTTAATTGTCCAGGTGGCTTCAGCAACTTTTTTGGACGTGGCAACATTGCGTTGTCTGTTTGCATCTCAATGGCAAGAAGAGGGAGTGTATTGGGCGTTACATTATCTCTATAATCGGTTAGTAAGATTTGAAATGATATTGTTGTACAGATATATACATACCTCCCTATACGGGAGCAAATATGTATATATATATATATATATATATATATATATATATATATATATATATACTGAGGTATAGAGGTAATTTTGAATTTTTAGTTTACGTGATATTTGTGATGACATATCCAAACAAGTCCAGCCGAGGAAGAGAAGCAACTCCTTACCGATACCCAAAATAGAGGTATCGATTTATCAAAGCCCAGAAATAAAGGAAAGGGATTCCTTGAAAAATTTCATAGAAATACCGGAAGTCAAGGATATGTCTGTTTTGACGGAAGTACCGTTAGTAAACTTACCTAAAATCGAGGAAGACGGTCTTATGACTAGAAGAGCTAGCGAGAAAGTGAAACGCAAAATGAAAATGGCTGACCTAAAAGCCTTTGTTGAGACAAAGTTGCTGTCCAAATCCGAGAAAGCCTTGGAAAAGATTGGTCAAGACGACCATAAATTTAGTTTTCATACAGCAGTAAGAATGATATCTGTAGCTATTTTTTCTATCTTATAATTATTTATTATGATTAATCTCCTTTGTTAAATATAAGTACTATTTAAGGAATACCATCGTAGTTTGGACAACGCTGACGATAGGCCTAATTCAGCTCTAGCCAGCAATTTTTCACCTCTGACACCAAGATTTACTGGAGAATTACTACCATGCAATCTAATTAAAGGGAAAAGTATGCCAAGTCTTAGGTGAGTTAATATATACCTGCAAATAAAAATATATTCGTTTTCCCTCTCCTTATATTTTATTTGTAGTCTTAGTTGGATATATAACAGTGTAACTATATGAAAAAATATCGTTTTAGGAAATATAAATTTTATTAGGTTCTCGGATGTTTTGTAGATGTTATCTTTTTAAAACATTGCTTTTAAAATAAACGCACATATCTATGATTTATACTCCTTCTACATTTCACGGCACAGCATGCATTACATAGGATACTTTATTCTCTGGATTTTCTATTTAAATTGTATTTTTCTCTTTCTCCCGTGATTTTTGCGCTTAATCTATTATATCGGATCACATGGCTAGCTGTTTGATAGACGAACTAGCGTCCAATGGGTAAGTTATTGTTATGAAAGACTAGAGCTTTTTTATTTGGCATCACAGACAATTAGCGGACATAGTTGAGCGGCTTTTTATATTTTAAGCTTAGCGAATAAGTTTACTAATTAACATAGCACCGATGAGGTAAAAGCTTAGCTTATCATTAGAAAGAATTCATATAGTACATGAGGTACGTTCATTTTAAAGATTTTTTTGATAAATTGAAATAAAGTATGGTGTCCAAAAGACGAATACTGAATAGCGTACATAATCACAGCCATTATACAAGCATGTCCCAAGATCCTCGCCTAATATATTTCGGCTTATTTTTCTGTCAAGTAAAATGATCAGATTATTGAGTTACATCCAAAGTGTCATAAAGCCCATGCGTAAACCATTAGTTAGTGGAATTTTTCGAGTTCGCACAGTAGATCGAATTCGCTATCACAGTGACCAAGAACAAAACAGAGAATTAACATTTTTAGATACATCGGTGAGATTAAAACTGAACGAGCTAGAGGTGCTTCAAGCTCAAAGCCAACGAATATACAGAAAAAGAAGAATCCAATCATAACAGTGACTGAACACACGCCAACCCCATCTCCTGATTACCTTTCTAAAACCAGACAAGTATGTCTTGCTGTGCTTCTTTTATTAAAGTGCAATTACAATGAAGTCATCAATTACTATTTTGCTTATTATTCATTTTCGAGATAACTATATATTTAGTAAATTATTTTGGGGGCCATTTTCAAACGATTGATTTACAGGGTTCTATTGAATCGCAAATGGATTCGGTTAGTATACAAGGATCACAGCACATACCTACACCGGAGCGTAAACCGAGTCTCAGTCGATCGCAAACCGACTCCAATATCACGTACGTAATAGAGGACGTCCAGGAAGCAGTGGGTTCTACGCATTACATTACCAGGGGAGGAGATATCAACTACCAAGTTGTGCTTAAGGTGATCTCGATAAATCAATCGATTTAATTATATAAAATCAATCGATATGAATATTGAAGATTTTTTAGGCGGTGTACTCTGTGTCGACTATGGAAAGTTTCTACATAACCATAAGAGTGATGGAGGTCATGTTAAATTTGGTCGACACTTTAATTGAAATCGAAGTCCACAAAAATTGGAAACCGAATCCAGTACAGTTTGAATTAGAGATCATAGATCCAGTCGCTGAATTTCACAAAGAAAAGGAGGGCAAGGTTAATAAGTTTGGACAATGTTTTCAATTAAATCTTCTATTTTTTTTTAAATAACATTTCGTTTTAGGAAAGGGATTCAGGCATTCCCGCAGCCCAAAGTCAAGAATCCACGAACGTTGATGCTGGAAGTAAGGAAAAGATAAAGAGAGATGATAATTTGGACTGCCCTTACTATATGATTATGTATATTCTTCTAAGGTACAAAATCTTATAACATTTTCACATCTTTTACTTAATAAATAATAGCCGTAAATGGTGATCTGAACGCCAAAAAAGCTACGGGAGAGTACTTTCATCTTCACCATAATATGCGATATTATTTCCAGATTATTACGTCAGCTAGGATGTTCCCACGGCTGCACTTCCGCACTGAGGGGTCCTCAAGCAGAATGTCTCCGGGTACAAGCCCGTAACTCATTGAAACAGCTGAGAACAGCATCTGTTACAAAGTTCACGCATAGACTCAAGGAAATGATGCAGTTCGCACCCATCAGAGAAGTATTGGACAACCTCCACGCGACCTTGGGTTACTGTGTCGAACCGGCCAATATGGTTTCTCCTATGAGTAAGTCTAGAACACATAATTTCCTTATTCTTGTGACCTTTTCGCATTATGACTTGCTATGTGAATGTTTTTTAGATCAACAGAAAAGAAACTTCGTTAAATCCCCGGATATAAGTCATTTACAAGCCGGATATGCCACGAATTTCGGTGCTGGACACGGTTCCAACGCTAATCGGTCTATAGAGTATTTTATAGTGGAGTCTACGTTTAGAGTTCTTGTGACTAGATTTGCATTGATGCATAAGGAGTTGAAGCTCTTGGACAATTCTGTAAGTCAATTCATTTGAGTTAAATTGATCCTAATTGAATTTTAGAACACTAATTTCTGTTTGTAACCTTCAAAAAGCAAAAAAGTTTTCATCTTTCCTAACATTTACTATTTTCTGAAACAAATATATAATTAGTTCTTTGTTTATTCCGAAAATAATTTATAATAAGAATTTCAAAGTTATGAATAAGTTATATTATATTTTCACATTTAATTAGTTTTTTTTTTAACTTGAATACAGAATCTATACGCAGAAGTCCGTCTATTATTAAGTTATGTAAGGGAGGCCCATGGAGGTCAATTTCGGTTGGTGGCGTTCAGCGGGTTGTTGGATACTGCTGAGAAACCAGGAACACAACCAAAGGAAGCCAATATGCAAACAACCAGGGTTATCAGGTCTAGATAGCCAAGTTATAAAGTGATTTGTTATATTTCTTAAGAATTTCTTAATTTCAAACATTCTCTCTTAATTCGATGATTTCATAATAATATATACATTATATACCACGAGACTTTAGCGTCCAAAGAAAAATTCCATCAAAAAACTTCAGTTCATGGTGTTAATAGTAACAATTAAGAAGAGATAACAAAACTAACCCACTCTTTCACTAAGGTAACTCTGTGTGTACAGAGTTTTAAAGACAAGTTATTTTTGGGCATTGCTTATGTGTAATGTGATAGTAATATTAGAATTAACCCCAGCTTCGTCCAAGAATTCAACTGATATCACAAAAATCAACATTTATATTTTTCAAATATTTTTTGTATGTTATATATCTGTACCTGTTCAGGCATGTTCCTCGTGCTGATGAAGAACGACCGGCTGATCCTGAGCCCGTGTATACTGAAGACAAATCTCACAAGAAGTTCACATTTAAGAAACGTAGTACTTCATCGACTGGAGCCCATGTTAGGACTTTATATCTATTACTAGAGTCTTCGGTAAAATTAGGTTTTACCTTAAATCGTATTCCCCGTAGAAAAAACTGAATAGATTAGGAATTTTGCTATACTATATACATTACAATACATTATAAAGAAGTGTCTCATTTATCTCAACTATTATGTAAGTGGTCAGAGATATGTGTATGCTCTTTTTTATTTCCAGAGTCTTCTAGAAACAGAAGGAGGCGAGGAGTCTTCCAGTCAAAGTCCGCTATCAGTTCGAACTCGGAGATATCAGCTGACCCCTAGACAGTCAGAACGGACGATACCATCTACCTCCTCCACCGATATCACCCCCCACCACAAAATTACACACTCCAAGTCATTGAACTCCAAATTTCATATTAGCGGCATTGGTAAAGATATCAGATCAAGATCATTTTCCTAAATATTTGTTGTTAAGCTTAAAATCCATCAGTAAGCTATGCAGAAATCCATTTTGGATTTCAGATTATTAAAATTTTAATACGAAAATAATTTTTGTTTTCCTAAAAAAAAAAAGATTACTAACTGATGCTATTATGGTTTAGTGAAATGGTTCCGCCAGAAGCCTCACCCTCAGCCACTGGTCCGTAACGGCGCGGGGTCCGGGGAGTCGCTGCCCATATCCGGCAGTATGGCGTCGTTGGCGCGACATCACGCCCAGCCCGTGTCCCGACCAGTTCATGTTAAACGACGAGTCGGATATACTCTTAATAGGTATCATCAATGTCGACTTGGTTCATGGGTACAGTACGGATGAATATCAAGAATATTTTTGAGTTCTGTACCAAAACTCTTATTTACCTTGGCTAAAAATTATTCTGAAACTGGGACCTTTAAAAAAATATTCATAAATTGCTGACTACGATAGTGTTATGCCGATGTTGACAGTTTTAAAAATAGCACTTATATGCATCACAAAATATATATTTTTGTCTTCCAGTAGTTAATCTCACATTTGCAAAAAATCACTATTTGTAAAAGAACGAAATAAATTTGTACATTCGATAAAATATCTACAAGAATTTTTAAATGCTAAAGTATGTGGCTACATATACTAGTTATGATGTTGTCTTTGTCATAGATTATTAAGATAGTTTACACTTGACTTAAATATGATGAAATATGTGTTCATTACAGGGCGAGGAAACGAGTCGAAGACAGATTAAATAGATTCGGTCTGAGGAAGATGGGCAAGAAAAGAGACGGAAGTATCGAAGAGACCAGCGGTGGATGTAAGTACTTAATGATTTAAAGTCCCAACACTATTACTTGGTCATGATATCACATCTCTTATAATTCGTTGTTTACGATACGATCCTCACATGTAAGATTAACAACTCACTACCATACAAATTATAAATAGTATTGAAATAATTCAACACTATTAGAAATACGAATGTTTCGAATATTAAACATTTATAATAAAATTATTCGACTAAAGCTAAAAGATTAATAATACTGTATCTATATTTTTGTATCATATTTTAAACCTTTAATTGGGTATCCAAAGTTACGAGAGCTGGTCATGTATTGCAGACATGTCTCGTCGCGGTTCAGCCGAAGGTGGTTCAGGTGGCGGCGAGTCCGAGGTGGTGGTACTGAAGCGTCGTCGTCTCGTATCAGCGGCTCCGTTGTACGCTGGTCTCGCGAGATTCAGCTTCATGTTGGACGCCACACAGCCAGGAAACACAC
This sequence comes from Danaus plexippus, assembly GCF_018135715.1. Taxonomy (NCBI): domain Eukaryota; kingdom Metazoa; phylum Arthropoda; class Insecta; order Lepidoptera; family Nymphalidae; genus Danaus; species Danaus plexippus. Next base: position 3,615,207 of record NC_083539.1, read on the forward strand.
CTGACGCATTGTTTATGGCAGCGCTTTTGGATCTTGTAAGAGTTTTTTTTTATCATGAAACCTGTGATACATACCTTATATATATACTTTAGAGATCCGGTTGCCTTTTCCCTATTCTTACCCTTTCCTGTCATCTCCTAAATCCCATTCCTCACTCTTCCTCAACAACCAAGGTTGGCAACTCATCTGCAAGATCTCTTATGTTGCGGATGTCCATGGGCGACGGTGACTACTGCCCACCAAGTAGGTTGTCAAAAAACAATTTGGCGCAGTTGTAATTATTATTACTTCACTATAGCGCAATGTAAGTGCATATTTAGCAAAATACGTACACAACGGATATCAGGGCAGTGATTTTCCTCAACACCTAAAAAAAAGCTGGGAGTTCTGCTTCCTAATAAACGGTATTCACAAGTGACTGGTGAGACGTCAAATTTCTAAAGAATACGGAACTAGAGTGAACGAAACCATAAAAGTAGACCTCTGGTTCATAATGACTTAACCCAGTTTGATTTTAATCTGTTTCAACCCTACAAAGGACTAACGACATTCCCACTAAATATGACGCTAGTACTAAAACTGAAAAGTCATAATATTCTAAACACCGTTTTGGGCATTTGTGTAAAAACTCACTAACGTTGAACAAAGAGTAACAAAAAATAAATGTAATATTAAAATTTATTATTTAAACGTACATAAAAAGGGTGCAATTATAATGGTAATAATAATTAATAATTGAGAATTTTTTATTTAATAATTCACGTATTTTTCCAGCCAAACACAGTCGTCGTCGGTCGAGCGGCGATATTACTGGAATGCGCACATTTAGTTCACAATTGCAATAAAGGCCAGTGGCCCTATTGGCTGAAATCAAATATGGCTAAAAATCCACGTATGTTTCTTCACATTTTATTGGTGTTTTAAGATAATGAAATTTAATACATATAAAGCGTTCTCCGTAGTGTCCTCGGGTCCGCTACAGCTGAGACGACAACGTTTAGCTGGAAAACTATTCTATCAATGGGCGGAGGTAAGAACACTTTGTAAATTGAAGAAAAAACGCAAAGAAAACACGAATAAGTCACAGTATATTTCTTCTCCGAAGATAACCCTACGGAAGGTCCTTTAAAAAAAATATAACATAAATTTATATGACGTTATTGAAGAATTATAAAGAAATTAAAATTGATCCCACTTCATTAACAGAAAACAAACGTTATATAGATTTAATAATATATAAATAATTTATACTAAAAACCTGATTACATAGAGTTTTTCAAGCTGATACTGTACTAAGGCAAACACTTAAGAAGATCACTTGTATAGAAGATTTTTCCCCTACTAGGCTATAGGCAATAGACTTGATGATATGCTGAATGAGGACAAGAAACACATAGAGACGGTTGTTAACTTAGTAAACGACCCTGACGGTCAGCGAGAACTGTTACAGCAGGATGAAGAGGAAGACTTCTTGGATGAGGGTATTGAAACCTATTTACAATAAAGAGAAAATTCGTTACTCGAAAGTACGACCTCCCGACCTCCCCCTTGTAAATGAAAATACTACAAAAATCATTTGTAACGACCAGAGATATATATTATACGATGAATACTCCCAAATCTGAAATTTCGTATATTTTAGAGACACATTCTCATACCGCCTTGCAAAATCAAAAGAATTATTAAAAGTTATCTGATGGTTTCTGCTCCTTAATTTTTCTGTAACCTGAATTGGAGTTTGTTCCAAAAATAAGAACTTTTGTAACGGTTACCACTGAAATTAGTTAAAATTTGCTCGAGATTTATAATATCACCCCAGGAACCCTAATATCAGCACCCCCTAAATCAGTATGCAGTAAAAGTACGTACAGCATTAATTTAAACAAAAAATAATTTAATATACTTTATTTATGATCCCAGCCAGTATCCGCCTTCCCGGTAAAACGATTGGCGCGGAATGTCCTCGAGCTCTCAGAATAGTCGCATGTATGTTACTGTTTGAAATCACCGCCTTCTTGAGGGAGACATACCAAAACCTACCAAAATCCTGTCGGTCATCGTTAAAGGAAAGGGGACCTTGGGACCGCGTGTACAGGTACGATTTCCGCATGACATGCAATCATATATTTTTGGTAAGTAGTTGCTATATATGGTAACGTTGTGTCAATGATTTTGTTATTATGTTTTGCGAAGGTGGATGCAAAAGCGGAGACGTTTATTGTGTAATAATAAGTGAGTTCATTATGTTACGTTATTTAGTAATGTATACGAATTACATATTGTGATAAAAACTTTTCATTTTAACAGGGCTCTTAGCAGTCAACACACATTAATGCCAGTCGAGTATGTTTATCAGATAATGCATGTTTTTGCGCGATATGTGCATGCACATAGATTGTAAACACGAAATAAAACGTCACTTTAAAAACGAATTTTAATGGTAATAGACGAGGATAAAGATTGGTATGGAGTAGGTTACACTTGTAAATGACGTCAGCACGTGGCTATGGAAATTTCTCCTATATTTTAGTATAGCCATAGACCGTGAAGATTGAGAATTTGACGAATTAATTTATTTTTAATCGGCCACATATACTAAAAAGAATATAAATGCATGGTGTTAAAATATATTTTTAATACTAAAAGGTAGGTATGAAAATCACAGATTGATTTGGAAATTTTTTTTCAAACACTTTCTAGTTTAGAAAAGATTAGCGCTTCATTGTATTGGCATGTAAAATTTTAATGAACACGAATATGTCAATGGTGACATAGAATACAGATAGATTGGTATAGTTTTGTTGCGTACGTACAATATGTTGCTGATTTGTCAATAAAAAATTCAGAGAGGCAAATCGTCGGTGGAGTATGGCTTTATCGAGTATGGGACATTCGCAAGCCTCAGCTCAAAGTCTACAGTCGATAGCCGGCGCTGAAACGGAGAGAAAAATATCATTCGTACTTCACGAACCAGAAAACGTGTCCGGTGGCAGTAACGTTACGGTGAGAATAATGGGGAAATACTCTGACATTGGATATAAGATACGAAATTTTCGATTTTCTGTTGTGTATTGTAAGGGCTACGTGTTGTCACAAGTTTGAAAGATATACTAATTTGAGTATAATTTAGTTCCTGTGACAAAAAAAAAGCAAAGAAATTTTCTCAATTTACATATGTATTGAAATATTGACATGTTCAAATCCTACCTTTATTAGAAACACACAAGCACCTATGATCTTAAAATTGTTAATACTTACAATTTACATATATACAATTGTATGTATATTCCTGTACACTTGTATATAAATATTAAATTTGGTTAACAATTCAGTTACCGGAAGTGATACCAAGCGCTGATGATAAGAAGTCGCGTCTTGGCTCACGTGCGAAGGGCATCGCTCGCCGTAATACACAGCAACACGCTGCTTACGGATCTTTCAAACGGCGATCAATAAAACTGAGGCAGAAAGATTCCAGAGATGTGGATGAATGTAAATATACAAATATATCATATAAAGATATAAACGGTTGTCAGTGTGTACATGAGTTAATGGATCCTTTTTGGTGTTCCAGTCGTCACCCGAAGATCTGACTCAATACAAAGCAGAAGAAAGGTATCCTCTTTATCCGATAGGAGCGATACGTCTGAAATTTATCCCGGAACAGGTAAATTATAAGTCATATATTCGTAATTTGTTCACCAAAGATCTTAAAGTTTCAAAGTTCCTATTGTTGTGTTGTCTAATTTTCTTTCCAACATGTAGAATTCTAGAAAAAAATATGATCTGTTTTTTAACATATTGTTAATAGACTTAAGAGTAATCAATGTTTTTTAGGAGGTACGGTAATAATGCCGAACGAAGTGGACAGCGGTGGTGAGGAGAGTCCAGGTGTACTGTCAGACGACCACGACCATCCTCCTGACAGCCCTGACAGTAACTCCACAGACCCACCGTTAACAAACAAAGGCTACCCATGGCTCAAGGTATGTTTTTGTTATTGAAATAGCATTTTTTACTTTTCAGGGTTGTACATCCTCGACTTAGTGGTTTTAAGTAAGTTATTTTACAGGTCATTGTAAAGTTCCTGAATTCGTTCAATTACGTATGCTGCCATCAGAATTTCTGTCATCCTTACTGCTTCCGTCGCAACATGCGCGCCACAATGAGACTTATGAAATCGGTGCAAAAGGTATAAGAAGGAATTCACGTAAAACAAGTGTATACACGATAACTAATAATATGGCGAAAAATAAACGTTTGTATGTTGTAGATTTACGGTGAAAAGTTTGGTCCAGAAATGAATAGCACAAGTAACGAAGAAGGTTCAAGTGAAACGAGACGAGGTCGGAGGACAAGGAAGCCTTCGGATCATGCAAACGACAGGTATACTGTTTCTTAGACTCTTTTCCGGGCTAAGTGAACCCAAGGCCAGTAGCAAATACTTTTGAATGGTCTTTGATCTGCTCTTGTTTCTAAACTATATTTGTACGCACAACTATGTAATGAAAGTAAAATATGATTTCTGTGTAAAATGAATTCTTTAATAGTAAATTACTATTAATCCATTTAAAATATGAGGTGGTTTTAATATGTAGGGTTCATAAACTATATATACTCCAAATATCGTTTGTTTTCGTTAAGCATTAAAAAAAAAGTAATAATAATGACATACATTCAGAATCGACCGCTCAGTGATAGAGAGTGCTGGGTTAGCGTACCGGGCTGCGGGTGGAGAACACAACCTGCCTCACACGGAGGCGCCCCCTGCCGCCGCGCCCGGAACTATACCTTACCCCCCACTGGAACCGCCAGCTATACTCAAATATATCAAAACTCAGGTTCACTTAATAACCTTATCGTATTATATTCCAAATACATCAATCGCAATGAAGTCTAATTATTATCTATAGAGACTAAGAAATTATTTTATTAAAATAAAGCACTGTACTGATGCATTAATGTAATTTCCGGAGCTACCAATCAATGAAATTTTTATTAAATTTACTTTATCACATATTATGGGCTATATACAGTGAGAAAATGTAGAATACATAGTATATACACTGATCTTAATCTTCACAAAATTCGTTGTATATAATATAACCACAATAAATGTGTACAGGTTCGTGAAGCATACCACGCGCCATTGGCGACGTTGGTAAAGGGTGCTACCACGTTGTCTGAGGAGGTGTTCTCGGAGGCAGCCGGTGTAGCGTGGAGACTGCTCCTGGAACCAGACCGTGAGCTTAGCGCGTGTGCCGCGGCTTTGTTCGCTTTGGCCGCTGTTCGAGCCCCCGCCGCTCCACAACACCTTATGCAAAGAGATCTCAAACATGCCGACCCTGCTGTCAGGTGAACACCTTAGCACATATAAATCACGTTTAGAAACAATGGAAATAGAAAATACAAAAAAAAAACAACTAGCGTTTCAGATCATCTCTAAAATATCGTGGCTTAAGTAAAATGTGTTGTAATTAATATAATTAACTTACAGAATTAATGCAATTCTTCGTTTCCAAGTCATGTGGAAATTGCGATATCAAGTGTGGCCTCGGATGGAGGAAGGTGCTTCTGTGACGTTCAAAGTACCGCCACCTGGCATCGAATTCACTTTACCATCACCTAAAATAGGGATTGAGTCATTAGCGGTCGTTGACCCACCGTGGAGTCCGCAGGTCAAAGACAAGGACATGGAAATGACTTTGAACCAAGAAAGACATGTGAGTTAAGTAATATTTAGTAAACTTTACGTCGTGCTACGTATGCTAAAATGTCATGCTACTTATTTGTAGAGGTCCCTCGTAACGGCTACAAAAACTCGCAAGAAACAGCAGACAGAGGCTATAAAGAAAGCATTACAGCAACGGGATGATAAGAAAAAAGCGGAAAGGGAGAGCTTTCTCATTACAACAATCCCAATCACCAGACAAGCCGCGAGGGAACCTGCTTTAGACCACGCTGCGGATGATCATATTGAACGTAAGAATCATCAATTTTATCATATCCTTTCAAAGCAAATAAAATTGCTTTGAAATTTCTGCAAAGCTAATTTATGTATGAAAAAACTTTTATTTCCATCAAGGGATGTTTTCTCTCCTATGAAATTTTAAGCGATGGATAGGCCTAAGGCCTTCATATTGTCACCAAAAAGAAAACCAGTTATATATTGCAACTATATTATTAACTATCAGTTTCATACTAAATAGCTTAGTGCCAAATAAATCCCCCAAATGTACATAATATATTGTATAACAGCACCAGCTGATGAAGAGATAGCTGAAGGAGTCCGAGGTTCTCACCACACTCAGGTTGCATCAGCTCTGTTTCCTTCGGTACTTTGCTCAGCTGTGGCTGAAATTATAGCGCTTTTAGACGACGCGGCCGTATCCAGGGAGGGATGTTCCGTATATGAAGTCGCTTATCAGGTATTGACAACAAAATGTACTTGTGCTTTGTTGATTGTAGTTATAATAACTTAACTACTATAGGGCTTAGCTAAATAGATGATAAGCAAAATCTAGGTGATTCCTACTATCTGACTGGTCCTAGAAAAATATTGGCTGAATTTGCCAGTAATGGCTTCCAACATTTTAATTCGTCTGTAATATTTTCAGGTTATTTGGGGTTGTCTAGTCGAAGACTCGGCCCTATTTCTCCGTCACGTGTTAGAACGACTCACGCGTGATCATCAAGACGAGATGTTCAAACTTCTTCGGCATTTAATTCGTTTCATACCGAGGTTACCTCAGCAGGCAGCTTTCGCTCTATACAACTATATAATCGGATATGTCATGTTCTACGTACGAACACCTCATGAGGATGGACAGAGGCTCATTGGAGCTGCCTTATCAATTCTATGGATGGTAAGTGCGTTACTTATTAGGAACGTTTTTTGAGTGCTCCTTTGTTTATTTTAATGTCTTCTTATAGGTCGTACATAGCGTCCATGGTATAATGTTCAAAGATCTCAAGCAAATACTTCGTAAAGAGCAATGTGATGCATCCATTTTGCTGACCGCCAACGTTCCGGCCGCTAAGAAAATTATTGTACATGGCCCATGTAAGTTGTAGTAGTGTGTTGTTATGCAAAATTTACTTGAGGATATATTTTTATAAACAATTAACACTAATCCATTATTCCAGCTGATAATGAGGGTAGTATACCGTCACAATTCCCAGTACAGGAAGATACACAATTCTGCCAAATTTTAAGAGAATCACTCGACTACTTCGGTATACCGGAAAAGATGCATGAGGAATATTTTCTCGTTGATTTTAAAACACGTAAGTTGAGATGAAACCTGGTCTTACAATTTCAAATTATAAGATTGAAATCGCCAACCCGTCTTGAGCAAGCGTGGTGATTAATGTTCTAACCTTCTCCATGCGAGAAGAGGCCTTTGCTCAGCAGTGAGCTCCTATAGGCTGATGATGATGATGATGATGATGATGAAAGTTAATTAATTTCACATATGTTGAAGTGAAACTTCTTATGCAACTTCCAACAAGGAGGGACTCTACTCACAATTTATTTTTTCTAAATATCTAATTTTACTAAAAATATAAATTATTACTTCAAAATTAGGTTAAAATACGGATCAGGTTAAAAAGTCAGCAAAGTGGTTAATTTAATATGTGATTACACGTATCCAGTAACGATTAACATTCTTAAACATACAATTTATAATACTAGGTTTTATATTGATATAATCCATAATTGAGTGTTTTTTTTTTATGTATTTTCAATATTCAATTATCTATTATTAATAGTATTGAAATTTAATGCAAAAAAAACTTAAAAAACATTTCAAATTGAAAAAATTATGAAACTCAAATAAAAATCCCGTGGCCATAATCGCGCCACATTTGGTCACCATAGTTGTGACGTCATAATTGTATAGGTATTTAATAACAGCGCATTATATTTATGACCATATTTTATCCGCGACTCTCATAACCTTTGAATTGTTACGAAAAAATTACTTTTGAATGTTTCCAAAAAAACAAATAAACAACCAAAAAGTTTTGTTATAAATCATATATAGCTTTTTGATTTATCACAAAAAATTGTTCCAGAACCCAATTAATTTATCCAAAGACATAAAACAGCCCTGATAGTAGGATATTTCACTGAAGCATGTTTTATATTTATGTATTTATAAATAACTTCCAAGGTCAAATCCACAATCCGTCATCATACGTCCGCGACCACTACTTCTTCAAGCGCTCCCAGTACCCTCAGCTGGGTCTGGTACACATGCAGCCTGAAGAAGCCTTCGAGAGACTCCAGAGACAGGAACTGCTCATCAAGTTCGTCGAGATAGGGAAGGTCCTACTGACGTGGGCCATACTAAAAAATGTTGATATGGTAACCATTGATATTTATTCAGAAAGTTCTCATACTGTCACAAAAACACTCTAGGGTGTTCTATATTTTCCCTGCATTTTAAGCAAATACAACTAATAGAAATTTATGTAGTACAATAATTATACATATATTGTTTTGTGTATTCGTAGAGGAATTTAATCATTGATAGGGTATATCATTTTTTAGTTTTATTTAGTTCACTGATAGAAACAAAACATTAAATTTCTACAAAAATATTTGAAATAATACAAAATTATAATGAAGGTAACATACATTTTTTTAACAGCATTTATATTTTATAATTTTACGTAATTAGTTAATAAAACCAGTATTAACTATATTAACGTTTTTCTGAATAATCAGTGTAAGGTTATAATACAGGTGGTTCAAAGGGTGGTGTTTCTTCACGACGAGCTGATGAAACTACCCTCGTTTCCTCGGAAAGCTCTGGAAGCCGATCTCACTCTATACAGTCGCGGACCCCTCGGCTCAACGCTCCTTGGCTTGGATGTTCTGCATAAGTTCATGTAATAAATTATATTTGCCATTATCCTAGACTAAAAATATTCTCATAGTCGGTTTACATAGCCCAAGTCTGCATAATCGCACTAAACACTTCAATAACCCACGTTATCACTATAATTTGCGAAGACATAAAATATTAAACTGTTAAAGATCTTTATGTAGTGTGGCATTTCCAACTTACAGTAAGTATACGGAATCGGCAAAAACGCAATATAAACATAGCAATGTGCTTGTGACTTATAAAGGACTAATGACAAAAGTCAGTTTGTCTGTCCCTTATTGCTTAACTTTTTAACTCACAATCAGTTTTAAAATTAAAATTGCCAAGGAAACAAATGTATTAGAAAAAATATAGCAACATATAGTACTGTTTTGAGTAATTTTTGCATAAGAAAACTAATAATGAAGATTGCTTAAAAGGATATTTATAATAAGATTGTATAAATCGTGTTACAGGTGGGTCCGTCTTATTTCCCGTATGTTTGAAGCTATGGCCGGTAACTTCACCTCGTCTCGTGATATCCATCTGTTTCTGAACGTCCTGAACGGCGCCCTGATGCTTCACAGCGAGGACTGTCTCATACTGCGCTACGTCATAGCCACCTATGTTAACGCAGCGTTCAATTTTAAAAATATCTTCTCAACCAATGGGTGCGTTCAAATTATATAATCGAATAACCAAATACAGGATTTTATCGTTATTACAATAAATAAGATATGTACATTTTTTTTAGATATCTCCTCATAATGCCCACGTTGTTGCAAATATATTCGAACTTCCAAACCAATAAGTTAGTGACGACCACCATTGAATACGCTGTTAAGCAATTCTACTTGCTGAACAGGAAACCGTTCATATTACAAATGTTCGGTTCGGTGTCCGCTATACTAGATACTGATGAAGAAGCTGCATTCGGCGATGCTAGCAAAGTGAGTGTATTCTTTTATTTCGGAAAAAAAAAAGAAATTAAAAATCTGTAAAACAAAAAAAACTCGTGTCTAAATAATATCCTAAGTAATAATCTCTATACTACTAATTTTTAATTCTGTTAATAACAAAATATTTTTTCTTTATATTTTATATTTTTAAATAATACACATACTAATATTTAGACGTCATAAAATTCAATTAATTTAACGTATACTTCTCAAATAATTACAGACATGTGGAGAGATTAGCTACAATGTTGACGATTGGCTCCATATGACGAATATTCTGTAAAAATGTACCAACTTTTATTCCAGGTCCAATCCAGCTGTCTGTTCAACCTGCTGCTAAGCCTGGAGACGCCATCACCAGACCCGTTACACATCGCTGAACTAATCAAAGAAGAGAAACCTCTCAAACCCATCGACTTCTGCTACAGAGATGAAGAGGAAATGGTCAACGTACTAGACTGCATCAGTCTCTGCGTCATGGTCGTGTCGTATAGTGCCGAGAGCATGCGGGGATATCAAATGCTCGTATGTAACTTCAAAATAAAGTATAATTATATGCATGCATGCATGTGCATATTCATTACCAGCTTTGACCGCGTTTATTTTAAATTCTATTAAGAAAGAAACGAATAACGGCTGTTAAAAATAATAACTACACTACACTTACTAGCGACATCTGTCGTGTATAATTTGACTTCATATAAAACACAGGTACCGTGTTTTTCTGTACCTACATGGAATGGAAGCATTAGTTGTAACCTATATTTTATTCTAATGAATGAATGACTGACTGAATGAATGAATTATATTACTGTGATGTTTGATTGAAATTCATTCAGTAGTTTTATCTTGAGAGTGGTTTAAACATGATAACATTGTTCCAGATAATATTGGAAGCAATTCTTCCCTGCTATGTGAAACAAATACAACTACCCACATATAACAGAGAGGGGAAAACTGAAAAGGAAATCATACAGCAACTTGCAATAGCTATAAAAACACTAGTAAATAATTGTGAAGGATTATCCAAGTGAGTTAAAAATATATTTGGATTTAAATTTTTTTAATATAAAGAAACGTTTAAATTAACATTTAAAGAGTTACGTACAATGCAAATTTTCGTTCATAATATAAGAGATGTAAAATTGGAACATTATTATTACAATTTTGTCCGTTTTTGTGTCTGTCTATTCCTTTAATATTCGAAACAGCTGCAACGTCTACAAAGAACTCACGTTGAGACAATTTAAATTATATAATAGAGCATAGCTAACTTAAATTTTATAAATTATATCTACTAATAATTTTTATTAATACATATATGTAACTATTCCGGACTGAGCCGAGGTCACCGTTACTTATATATGAGTTACCACCGTCAGGTCTTACAACGGTCCATACCGCACGTCTCCAGAGCACAAAGGTTCGTCTCAGCGTGGTTGTCGCGGCCCAACAGCCTTCCTGCCACTGGACGCTCTCGACGACGAGTCTCACTCTCGTTACGTCAGCGACCACTCGCGGCCGCCGCCCGCACCCGACTACGGCGCTGCCGAGGACTCCGAGGTATATTACGTAATAATAGCAATATGGCGGCCATATTGCCATGTTATGGCCGTTCAGAGTTTGCGTTTCTGACACCTGTTAAGTTAACACGACCAGTGACGTGCAAAAATATAATACAGTAACATTATATATTGCATTTTTGTTACGCCTGTTAATTAAATTCAATATGTATTTAGTTATTATAAGTGTAAACATAATTATAAAATTTTATTGTTGACAATCTTTTATAAGATGAATTAAACGTATTTTTTATCCATAAGTTTTGCAAGTTACATAGCCAATTCCATAACGATGAACGTGAATTCGTCCAGACTACAATTAATATAATGTATGTCATATTTTTCGTAGTATTTTGTTCTAGTAGAACTAAATTGACTTTACCCAAAACAGTCTTACTTTATTTACTATTAATTTGGGTTATCCTAACTCATATATATATGAATAATTCTATCCAAGTTGATACGAGCCGAGTACCGTCGTCCCAGAGACGTGTTACTCTCTTTGGTGGGAGAGTTCATCGGCACAGCCACGGCTCGCCTCTTGGAACTGAACGGGTCCAAGGGCAGCGGATCAGAGGGCAAACCGGTGGAATTACTGGACACTAAGTCACATGCTGTATGGAATGTTAGTACGAATAAAACCATAATCAATAAAACTAATATTTTTCGGATGTTCTGCGTGTTTTTGTATTATTTTATACTACATACTCCCGACGTTTCGGTTCGGTGCAGCAAGTGATCGCGGACAGACGAGATGAAAATGTCGGGATTATGTAGATTAAATTGATAAAAAACGCGCCGTCAATACGAAAATATTAGTTTCATTTACGTGAATACTCAGGAGAGTCTGAGGCATCACTATATTGTCACAAACTATTCTGTGCTTTGTACTTATATAGACTATATGACACAAAAAAATATAACCTAGAATATCTATAGCCATTTTTATGGTAAACATTCTTAATTTTTTTTGGCATTCATTTACAAAAGATTAGTTATAAGTTTTCCTTGTATTATGTGTATTTTTATACTAATTGTTCTCAGAGACTTGCGGAGATAGCCCACTCTCTACTGAAAGTATCACCTTATGACCCGGAATCTATGGGTTGTCGGGGTCTTCAGCGGTATATGACTCTAGTCCTGCCAGCCGCGGACTGGTCCAACGACGCCATCAGACCAGCCCTCATCACTATCCTGAGAAGATTGGATAAAGTCTTCCTGAAAATTGCCAAGAAACCAAGTATACGGGTATGCATTAAAGTTAAAAGACTTCACTCCCAAGTCCTCCATAAACAAAATTAAGTTAGGAACGATTTCACAATGCAGCAAATCGAATCCTTTGAATCCGAAAATACACTCGCGAATTCAAATGTCCTTTTTGTTTTGTTGTTTGTGAAATTTAATATAATAAAAAATTCCAGCGGAACACGGACTGGGACGCGGCGGCGGGCTTGCTCAAAGGAGTGTACGAAACAATGATCCGATGTCCTTACATCATGCATCTGCCGCAAGTTAAGACACTGCTAAACACGGTTCAAGTGAGATACTTTGTAAACTCCTCGGGTACTACAAACTAAATTATAAAATTTTTTCCTCTATATGAAGTTAAATAAAAATCAGAATCCGTATCCGTCGATATCTCAAAATAAAGGAAAAAGATCCCTCACTTTCTTCTGATCCGTAATTTTTTGACGGATCGCGTATTGAAACTTCTCGCGAATCGATTATATATGTAAATAATTAAAGCAGTAAAAATTTACTAACTGCATTTATTTTTTTTCAAAAAATTATATGAAAACCTAAGATAAGGGCCAATGAAATATTGGTCTTCAAATCAAAGTATTGTATAAATATTGTATATTTAATTGATTTCCAGTCGCTAATAGTATCGGACAACAGCAGCGGTGAGAATCTCTCTTCAGCGACAGCGGCCTTGATGTCGCAGCCGCCGCCGTCGCACTTCTGCAGCACGGTCGTTAGGCTCATCGCTCTGCAAGTGGTCAACGCCGGGGTGAGCTTATAAACTATAATGTACGACTCATGTGCGGACTTCGTGCGAGTACCTGTATTGAACTATTGTTTTGTAAACCAGGACAGCTACTCCCTGGAACAGATGTGCGGCGGCAGCGCTATATTCCAAACAGCGGAGAAAACTGAGAACATGCTCACTAATCTGTTCATGCCGTTATGTTTACGCGTCGGAAGCGGAAGGAAGGGTAATAACATTTTATTAGATACGTATAGAATTCATTTTTAGTAGAAATAACACAATTCATTAAGATCATTCTTGATTCTTTACTATATAATATATATGAAACTATTACATGTCTACTAACAACAACGTACTAATTCAATAGTTCAGCACAATTCTTAAAAAAATATTATCAGCTATTAGATTACTACTTAATGTTTAAAAAAACAATAAACAATTTACTTTCGACGTATTTATTGTTTCTTTTATTAAAAAAAAAAAAAACTGAATTCAAATTTGGAATTCTAATGATGTATGAGTCCACTAGACGTTCCGCCGTTGCGTCAGTCGGACGTGTCGTACCTGGTATCGGCGATAGTGGGCGCGTTGTGTCCCCCGGCGCCGGCTGCCCAGGCCGCGGCCGCCAACGCCAAGTTAACGATGGACGCCCGCGCCAACTCGCTCACCTTCACCGGCAGCAGAGACACCAGGAACACCACCAAGTTGTCGAATCATTTGTATCGCGTCGCGTTTCTGGGTGAGTGTACTTATTACTACCTATATAGAATTCTAATTATATTTCAAATATTGTAACTTCAATCAATTTTACCATTTGTAAAAAAATATAATATATATATATTTTTGTTTTTCGAAACCCTTCAATGGTACTTACTGATTATACAGTTATGTATTAACAACTTTTTCAATAATAACTCAAAATACTGTCAGCCTACCCTCACTCACAGTATTAATAAGAAAACTCCTATTATCGCCCAGGTAATTTGTATGACCTGTGTTTATTTGTTCCGTTCCCAGCCCTGAAGGTGCTGTGTGCTTGTTTCACGAGCGAGCTGTGTAGTGAGTGGGGTCGTATAGCTCGTGCCATGCGGGAGCTGGGTCGGAGGAACGAGGCCGCCCAGCACCTGTGGGACTTCCTGGAACACGTGGTCACTTACCGCACACCGCTATACGTGCTGCTACAGCCGTTCATTGTTCACAAGGTCTTGTCCCACCCTGTATATAAGAAGGCTTTAATATTTCTATTTATTTGCTAAATTTGTGTTTGCGGTTTCGTTGAATTATTTTATATTAAGAAAAAAATAATTAAAATAAAAGTAGGCTAAGTTCCTCCTTATTACGTCAACTATCCGCCAATGAGAGTCCTATCACAATCGGTTCATCCGTTGCGGAGATTAGCCGGAACAAACAGAAAGATACGAATACATCTCTTCATCCTATGACTACTTAATGCTATCCCTATACGGACCACGACGCACCTGAAACTTTAATGTCCCGACTAACCGTAAACAGGAAAAATAGTAATAAATTTAATAGAAATTTTCTCTTAACACTATTAAATATAAATACATCAACTGGGAAGGAGAATCAGCTGTCCGTTAACATAACATATGTATTTCATGTTTATATTGAACGGAAGCATTCTAATTAAAGATAAAATGCTTTTACACTAAACTAATTGACGTCTCAAATACGTTACTGTCGAAGGAATGTCAATATTTAAAATTAACCTATTTATGTATTATTTTTTAAAGACGATAATATATAGTAATAATATTAAAATGAAACGAATATTTGTCGGATTACTACGCGTATTCTATTTTAACAACTACATACTCCTGACGTTTCGGTTACTGCAAAGTAGTAGTAGTAGTCGGGAGTCTGTAGTTTTTAAAATAATAAAATACGCGTAGTAATCCGAAAAATACTAGTTTCATTTAAATGAATACTCCAAAGTCTTAGTTCTCATTTAGTAATAACATTATTTTGATTATCTATTATATAATAATAATAAAGTAACATACTTCCAGCTGTCCCAGCCCCCTATCGGTGATCACGAGCGTCACATGCAGTTCATGGTCCGTGAGCGTGTGCGAGGCCTCAAGCTGCCCGAGGCCCGGGCCCGGGGCGCTCTACTGGCGGAACTCACAAAGGAACTCAAACAACTTAGAGACGAACGGGACAATTATAAAGGTAATAATATACAAAGAATTAACTCTATTAATTGTGTTACGTTATTTGAAACGAGTCCCTAAAATTTTAGGTCCATCCTGACAGCTATCGGCGCTATATGAAAATATTGTTGTCGTTTAAGTTATTGTCTCTAAAAAATATATCTTTAAAAGATAATTATCTTCTTCCATTTAAATTTCGGTTTACGATTTAAGATTTTATATTGAAATTACCCATAACGAATAACAAAATATTTTTTTATGATATGGTATCCCAGTTAGTAGCTAAATATATATATGTTCATAGAGAACATAGGTCACGGCGGTGGTAAGCGCGCCTCGGAGGCGGTGCCTCGTGGCGACAAGGCTCAGCAGCACAGACCCTCGCTGATATCGATGCTGGTGGGCCGAGCGCCGGCACCGCGTACACCCGACCACCCAGCGCCACTCGCTGCACAGAGAGGTACTTTATACAATAAAACAGGACTTGCCATCCTTACTATAACGTATAGATATGTCATATGTAAATACGCATATACACTTACTTATATGTGATTTTAATCATTGCGAGTATATATTCGTTTAAAGTATATATTTTTTAATTTTAATTAGATTATTTATTGTTTCCTGTAAATGATGGAATTCGTTTGCTTTAGCCTTCTGTCTGTCCTTATAAATTAATGCCTTACTAAAAAATGTAAATATGCTTTTATATACATGTATGTTTAATTTGTGACCTTTCATCTCACTTCTGTGCCATACATTAATATTATCTACAAAATGCCTATTAATATATTAATTAATTACGTCTGTGATTTCAGAATCCCTATCGAGCAGTTCCACGATGAGTCAGCCGGTGTATGAGGTGCCATCTATGAACAACAGCGGTCGTCTGAGCGACAACGGAAATAATATCGCTAGCAACGCATACATAGGTATCTTTTCTTGAACTATTAATAATATTGTTAATAGACGTATAGTAGCCGGCTTGTATCTTTGAAACGTTTTTCCCGTAGTGGGAATAGCTTTGCGCAAGTAAAGCAAGCAACTACTTTTAGTTCAACGAAAAGTGGTCGCTTTCGATGCCTATAACAAAAACAATGGGACCAATTTAAATGCTCGCTAGATACTCGGGACCGAACATCCAACCCCGCTAACGGAATTCTGATGCCTTCCCGCGTCGCTCATATATCTATAACACGTAAAAATCGCATTTTGCGCATCTATCGTCTCTTGCCAGGTTACGTGTCCGTATGTATAGCACATATAGTATAATTTTCTATGATAACTTCTCATATAGTATTCTTTTTTACAAATGTGAATTTATAGCAAATACATGTACAATTCCCTCTTTATGAATCACACACACACAAAAATCCTTTGCCGACTTACAAACTTTTCTTCAAGGATCTGCAACCAACAACTATGGCAGTGACCGGCCTCCTGTGAACACACCGCCCTATTCGAATATTCCACCCAAACTGCGTTTCGTTTCTTCAGTGGAATTTAAATTTACTACTGGTAATTTCAAAAACATTATTACTTAATGTAGAAAAACATATACCCACAGGTGTCGGTAAGACGCTAGTGAAGCTTTTTAAAGGCTTCCCTCACTTTATTCCGCTGATACAAAATAGATCAAATATCAATTTTCGATTTACTTTTAAAATATCTATTATAAAATGTTTACTAATACTTATTTTTGTATAACAAACAAACTAAACTAAATGAGAGGCCAAAATAAAATGGTCCATCATAGTTGTCAGTCATACCTGTCCACCTCTAGGTGAGACCTCAATGACACCGCTGTCCCCGGCGTCTGGTGAGTCTTGTTCGGAGGCGGCGGAAGATGACCGGCCGCGGCTACAACGAGCACACGGACCGTCCAAAAAGACGTTCAAGTTTAGAAGAAGCAGGAAATCAGAGGTACGACCATTACACCCATGAGGGCCCTGAACACACTATATTCTAAATATATTTATATGACCAACATTAAATAAAAGCCATTCGTTTAGTTTCACGTTCTTGTGGGACCTAGTATATTCAATATACAAGTTAAATTTTTCAAAGAGTGAATGACGATCCACAAAGATAGTAGTGGCAAATGTAACTTCCTTTATGATAGAACAATACGAATTTAAATTATTAAATTTATAATCTTTTATAAGTTACTAAATAATGTTCATGAGTCTGATGATATATTATTTTTTTTCGCAAAATAAATTATTTTCTATTCATTTTCTATATGTGCAAAATGTTCTTTGTAAGCGTTAATCATTTCTCCCAGCCCTCCCCCCATTGTATCCTTCGTATGGAATCTGACGAGTGTCCGTCGCCGTGCCGGCCGGCTTTGTTACAACCCTCGGTACTGACCGACACTTCGTATGACAGCGAGATATCACAGACCTCCTCCACATCAGGCTACAGGTAAAACGAATAAACCAATATTATGTCATCAATTATTATATGTATTTTATTGTATTCCACATACATATTTATTGCCTAGAAGCGGGGGGTTTGAGTGTATAATACATATTATTCTTCCGGTATCATATCAGTCCAAAATAATAAATAGATGAAAGCTTTGATTATCAGGCAATAAACTGCGAAGGTGTTTATAATTAAAAAGAATTCATTTTTAATAAAATAACACTAACAATTTGTACATTACATACAGCGGTTGACTAAGACAAGTTAACAGGAGGTTTATGGATCTACGATCTGTGATACCTAATTATGTACTTATAAACCAGTCCTTATATCGTATGTAGGGAGAGTTACAGCCTGCAGGCGTCTATGTCCGAATCACCGGGCGGTTCGCTGTGTGGCTCGGCTCGCGGCTCGGTCCGCGCACGGGACTCCGCCACGCCGCACGCAAGTCCCGACGGTAAACCACGCTCGTATGTACCGCGCTGCTTACTACCTACCACCCACTGACCTACCACCAACCTAACTCCTGCGTGCTTCTGTGTGTAACGTGTGCATGGTATATGTGCGGATTGTTGTCAAAATATATACTATATATAGTATATAATTGAATTATTTTAATTAAAAATTTGCATAATTGCTGTATATTAATTACGTGAATTAATGTAATTTTAATTTATGGCAACTCATTCCTTATCAAAAAGGAATGTTATATCTTATACATTGTATCGTTTTATACAGTTGATGTCAGCATGTATAATAATAAGTTCAATAATATTGCTAAAAATCTATTTGTACGTGTACGTGCGACCGTCGTGTCGTAAATGTTTGTGCTTCTTTGTATACCTATTTTTCTTATCCTGTACTTTGCATGAAAAACCGAATGTCACCTGTCAAACAACTGTCAAATGCTATGACCTCTGTTGTGATTCTTGCAGCATCTCTTAGTTGTGATTCTGTGACGTCATCTGCGGAGCGCACGGCCTTACTGGGCGCGGCCAGCCAACGCTCACTGTTGTTAAGCGGCGAATTGAGAGATGAAGATACTTTACTATAATTATTTGAATAAAATACATGTTTAAGCACTCGCTTGAAAATAATTATTAGATTTAGATCAGTGTCAGATGTTAATTAAGTCGCAATAGATACAATTTTTCCAAAATTAAATTCAATATATTGCGTTTCTTTTATAAATTTTACCAAAAATTTTAGTATCCGTGAAATTAAGCAAAAATTTGTTATCGCAGAACTAATAATTTTCTCTTACTAATACATAAATGAATTAAGGCTTAGAAAAAACAATAGATTTTTTTTACAACCCATAAATTTATGATTACTAATCGGTCATTTAAACAGAAACTGCAAGTAGAGTACAATCTTAGGGCAGTATGAAAGAAACGCCTAGTTATAAGTAATATTGATGACGTTAATAATTATGGTAGCTGTATTACATTGTTTAAATATGTTTGTATGTTCAATTATTTCGAGATTTACAATAAATTAATCGGACATGTTCATTGCTTCTTTTTTTTAAATCTAATTTAAATAAAAAAATAATTATTTTTTAATAAAAATAAAAACCTTCATAAAAATATATTTAATTTAATTGACAGAATGCCAGTTTTAATTTTACATAAAAAAAACTGAAATACTTAACTAAACTTATGCTTCCTTACACATTAAGAATGGCTGTAAAGCAATTTGAACATCAGGATCTAGTGGTATCTCATGTATAAACTTAGAAAACGTTATTACAATTCTATAAAGACTTCTTTTGACTGAAGACAAAAGGGCTGATTTTATTTTTATGGCGAGCACATCATTCAGAATATGCTTCCTTGGCACTATTCCGGGCTTCGTCAACTTATCTAGGTTTTGTTTAAGATTAACTAAAGTAGAAAGTACAAGGGGTAGATCATTCTGAACTATACCATATTTGTCTTCCTTCAATGAAGCGGACACAATATAGGAAAGCCCCTCACAAGTCCACATCACTGGTTGAGCTTGAATGAAAATAAATTTCAATTTTGTATTCACCATCTCTCCGAAGAAGTAGTTTATACCGGGCTTCTGACATAGCTTCTGAAGGAAGTTGTTGAATTCTTCTTTAGCGGTTGCAGCGAAAGTGGTCTCAAGCTTATAACTTTTATGTTCCTTTAGTTCTAGCAGATGGGGTGATTGAGCCATGTTTCTTAAAGCTCCGGAATAAGAAGAGGGAGGTGTGAGTGGTATCTTACTCAATCCTTTTCTGAGATGTATGTCATCCACTGAATTTGTGTCACCATTAACACTATCCAGCTCTTTGTTGAATTCCTTTATAATGAATAGACATTTCTCGAGCAAGTTATTCCAGTTCCTTGGGTGCCCCCCAGGTTGTGACAGAGTAAAAATTTGTGATCTTCTAACAGGGTCTACCATTGACAAATGTTTCAAGTCTATAGCACCCAAATAACCAGTGAACTGCGACCTCTGTGATAATGCATCATATAATGTCATCTGTTTCTCAGATTCTATAGGAAACTTCATTGGTTCAGTCAACACTATATTAAAAACTGTTTTCATAGTGTAGATTGATACAAAGAATAAGCTTGTATAGAACCAAAGCCCAATCCAAATTCCTGAGCTTATTAAATTAATAATGTTGTCCAATGGAGGATCTTCTAAATATAAACTGTACACATCTGAGACAACACTTCTTGGCTTGTTACCCCACACATAATAAAAAACACAATAATACAACACTGGAGTTACTGAATGCTGGAATCCCATTGATATAATATTACTAATTACTAACTTAATTTGTTGAAACTTCTCTTGATAGATGTGTGGAAATGTTAGAACTGCTGCACCGAATAAATGAGCACTAGTGAAATAATACAATCCCATCCACATACCCGCAAACTGCAAAAATAAACTCTGTTCTGACAAACATTGACCATCATAGTTTTCACATTTTTTCTTAAGTACATTGTAGTTACTTTTAGCCAATGAAGAATATAAAGACATGGTAAAATACCCATTAAGAGCATATAGCGTACTAAATACGATATTATGAACAGAGAAAAGATTCAAAAACATTGAAAATCTCGAAAAATACTTTGGTATTGGCATTGAATAGTAGCTGCCGTAGATATAGGCTTGGAAAAATGAAACGAGTCCCAAAAGAACGATGTTGAGACTCATCTTCCAACTTGCGATATCATTGAACGTCGACGAAATCCACGTTAACGGGTGTATCAGATCCACTTGAATGAGGAAAACTAGTAAGATGGCAAGTATCGTTTGTAAACATATATTCCATAATACTGCTTTTATTAACCTTTGAGAGAATATCTCGCTTTTAGTCTCCATACCGGCAAACCTTCGAGGTTATTATATTTTACTATTTCATAGCAGTGTGTCGGTGTCTATAAAGTTAATATTTTTTCGAAACTCATAAAAGCACAATCTTGGATGGAACAACACTTGCTTGAGTTTACGTTAACTTTGAAATCGTTGTCCAGAATGAAATTAAAAATTGAATTTTGCAAACGGTTGTTTCGTTATTTTCTAGTTAACATTTGACATTGACACTCCTTAGAAGATAAAAATTAAATGAAGTTTCATACTAAAATATGAATAATATATAGATGAAAATGATATTTCTATAATGATATAAGTAATATTCGCTTTAGTATAAAAAAATTATACTTATTTTTTATTTCCTAATAAGAATTTAAAACATTTTAGTATATCTGTAATTTCTAAATGTCATACTATTTCATTATTTATTTAGTTGTATTAGAATTCGTGTTAAAGGTACATCTGTTATAATGTAGATTTAATCCTTTTTAATGTATTTTTCGATATGTTAGACTAAAAACATTCTATTTAAAAAGCTAGTACTTATGAATCACTACGTATAGTTAACAATCATTGCCCTAAACATGTAATTGTCGTGTAAAGAAGTGCCCTACATTTCACACATTTTTCTCAAATGGAAGAAAGTTGTGTAGTAATAACCCCTGTTTCTCTAAAGGAAGTGACTTGATTATTCTTTTGTGATGGAAAACATATATTATTCCGGCTATATGATAATTCAGTGAAAAACTGTTGTTATGTATACTTTGGTGGAGGTAGCACTCAGCATTGGAGTGCTCGCCACTCTTGTTACCGCTCTTACAGTCTGTGTATGTGGCTGCAAAAATAACAACCAAAAGTAAGTATACCCTTTTATCTCAAATCTTTATTACCTTAATTATACTCATGTTCAAATTAACTTAAATAGTTAATTTAGCATAACACTGTGAGTATAAATTATAAATACAATAGGCAGTCTTAATATTAAGGATTGCTGATTACTTGCTGTCTTTGTGTAATGTGAACACTTTTAATGAAATATAAAATTTTAAAAAATTAATATATATAACATATGAAAAAATAATGTTAAAATTTCTTAATATACACTATATTATCTCTTCACATTTAAGACTGGACTTTTAAATACAAGTTAATACTAATCTTTTATATGATTTGTGTCAATACAAGGTTTTTATCTAGTACATAATAGCTTCAAACAAATCCCAGTCATCACTCTGAAGAGGCTTTGCTATCAGTACATTACTATAGCTACGATTGAGGATTATTAAAATGTTATATTTAACAGAAGTGAGTTGGTTGGTACAGCTGGTGTGGTCAAAATCCGTTTAGATGAGGAGGTACCATCTCCGACACCTACCACCCCCGCCTCCATTAAGCGGTTTGTCCAGCATGCCCATATATAACTTAACCGGGCTAACATAGATGTTATGCTATATGAACTAAGTTACTAATTTTTTCTTTGTCATTTATTACATTAATATTCATGTATATCTTTTTGTTTAGATTTCAGCTCTGAATTGATTTGAAATAATACTGTTGAACAAGTATTGAATTAGCGATGTACTAACTAGTAGGCCAGCTATATAGGGAGACTATTGTGGCCTTTATAAATCTGAAGTGGGCTTGTATTGAATGTAAATTTTCAATTAATATATCGATCAATACATAATAAAGATGCCATTATTAAAATTAATTCTCACCTTTATTTTATAACAGGACATAACTGAATATTTTTTTTTGTATCGGACCATAAAAATATACTCAAAATAAGATTCAAAAAACTTATATATATGTTGATTTAGTAATTTAATAAATATTTGCCAGTTAAAACAACAATTGGGGCTGGTAAATAAAATAATTACACATGTTCACTATAACATTAAAACTGGATTATAAAGGGTTGAAAATTGTATTGTGTTTTGGTACTTAAAAGCAATGGCATCCATATGAATTGCAAAACATCTAAAGATTGCTGAAGTACACAGATACACAAGATTCTATCAAGGCAGATATATTTAAAAAGTGAGAATAGGAAAAAAATTGGGGGTCATTGGAAAAATTAAACAATTATGTACTTATAAAGAAGTATTTACCAAAACAGAAATATTCTGTTACATACAGAAATAATTTTTTTCTCAACTGATTATTTTTTAGGTTTTACATCACAGTGGTACCTTCCAAACTTATTTTCTTGTCTTCCACTTATATATTTGTCTCTGCTTATTCCTCCTTCACTTTAAATTTTAATAAGCCAACATTATTAACTGTAATATTATCTATTCTAGTTTCTTGTTAATGAAATCAACATAGAATTATAAAACAGTATCACAAAATTCTACGAGCCGACTTCAAATTTAATTTTGCATGGTCCTAATGATGTTACCAATTTTTTTTTTAAATTAAATTCATTCATTTTGAGTGCTTGTTAACACCTTCCTCTTGCATATGTCATATCGCTAAAACATTTATTGCTACGTTATATATTTAATTAATGTAGTTTATACTTAGCTTTGTTAATAACTAAAGAAAATACTTTTATAATAAGCAAATAGTTATGTTATTTATACACAAAACAAAATGACATATTCCCTTAGTATGAGACAGTTTTGTCTACCTAAATAAACGCCGTTTCATCAGTAAATTAATAAAAATATTTCTATCTACAATTTATCCGTACTTTTAACTGTATGCTTACCACAATATTGTCTCGTTACACCACATACTTGGCGTTTCCAGTTTGTTATTCACAAAATTTACGATGATACTGTGACGTGACGAAGGATTTTAAAAACTGGAAACGAAAGATATCGTGACTGCAAATTTGATGTAAAGTTTTGTACGTCTGTATGTTGACAACGCATATTCATACCAGTACTGATGCCAGTTTCCGTAACTAGTGGCTATGCTAATAAGTAGCTATATTAAATACTTTATGTTAAAAACTCATCAAATATATGATATTTTAATCATGTTTAAAGTCGTGTATGTAATCTAAATATAATTTTTGGTATAGGGCGTCAACTCAAAACAGTCAGAGAAGTCTCCCAGAGATACCACATCCTGTTGGTAGACATGACAGCGGAGACACGGCCTCAGAAATATATGCGACTGTCAATTTGGATGAAGGTATTTACATTATATATAGATAAATATATATATATATATATATATATATATATATACATCCATTGTATGGTACATAATTGCCAACTAGTTACAATTCAAATTCATTTCATTCAGTTACAATATAAATTAACAGCGTTTCTTATTAGTAAATTATATTTTATTATCATTTGTTTGCACAAGTGTATTTCTTTCAATAATACAAGAAAAACCAGCTCGGTGTAGGAATGAATCATTTTAATTTACAAACTCGACCAATCGCTTACAACAATTACAACCAATTACACAAGCGACGTCGCAATCAGATGCTGGAAATTTTAATATATTTGCTACCTTTAAGCAATCACAATAAATCTTATCTATAATATTGATATTTATCAACAAAGTGCCGCTTAAGGATCAACGTTATTGGCAGACGTTATCTTTGTTTTTATTTCGTTATTCAACAGGAAATAAAGCGGTGGCGGCGTCCTCGAGTCGAGACCACTCGTACGAGCACGCGTACGCTAAACTGCAGAACGAAAGCCATAATGTGTATGAGATTTGTATACCGAACGCTTTTTTTTTTTTTAATTTATTAATTGACGTCGGTTTTTCTTATTATTACTAAAGTATTACAGAGATGAGCGTCGGAATAATTAAATCTTGACATACATTTTTTTTATCTTGTAATTTTTTTATAATTATCTTGCGAAGATTAATACGTTCGGTTTTTTGTTTAATCTTTTTTTTTTGTAAGAAATTATATTACGATTATAATTTTTATAGTATTTATAGTTGATAATAGTATATTTTTAAATTATAGGACCGTTGAAATAACGCCCGATGAAAGATCAGATGTGATAGAAGTTGAAGAAAGAGATGCTGGGACCTCAGCCTCCGGTATGTACTGAAATAAAAATCATATCCCTATAAGAATTACTTGTATCTTATGACTTTCATACTTGTGCATTAACTGAAGCTATCTCTGACATAAAAATATAAACAAGTCTTCGGACGTTCACATTGTTTGGGTAAACAAAAAATATAATGTACAGTCTTTATAAAAATATTTCCTAAAAATTTAAAAAAATGGTCCATTATTCAGAAAATCAATTCACAATGTCCTCTTACTTTAGACTTGAAAACGACGTGATATTTTAATATCTAACATATAAATTTTTAAGCGACCAAAATTTGAAGTAAAAAAAAAGTGATCTTTAGACATTTTCATCTCGTCTGCACGTAATCATGTTTACTGTAAAGTAGTCTTCATGTCGGTTCAAATAAAGCCTGATAAAATTGCCTTCCAATAAAAAGACCTATTCTTATTTTTTTCTTAGGATGAGTTACTTTAGATTTAATATCAATATTGAATTCATTGTTTTATGTATACAACTAGGTACCAGCCCCGGCTTCGCTCGGGCTTTTTAAAAAAATATAGAATATTCTATTTAATGTTGAGAATTATTTCACTTATATTATGATAACTTTGAAATGGTACGCCCGATTTAAATGTTTTAAAAAGTAATTTACAGATACTGGATGTAGGCTTGAAAACGAAGTAATTTGTTTGATAAGACTTAATACCATATTTATATAAATAGTTTTCCAATAAATGCTTTAGGAATGCCAATTTTTGAAAGTTGTTAAATGCATATAGTATGTTATCTTTAAGGTATAGACATATGCGACCAGGACTTTTCTGTAGACCTATATAAGATACACAATTCCACCATACATTATTTTGTTATATCACATAGGGTTTTGATAGTGTTTTCGTTAAAAGCTCTCAGACGGCTCATTTTTTCCCGACATCTTCAACAAATATCGTTAATGTACACACAAGTAAATACAAAAACTTAACAAATTATATACTAAAACCTTCCTGGAGGATCGCAGTATCGAGTGGTGATAACTGTTTGATAATCGGTGCTGTAGTTTCTCCGTTTATCGCGAACAGACAGATAGATAGACGCGGCGAGGGACTTTGTTTTATAATATTTATTGATAACTCTTGCTATTTATACATATAGATATCTATTTCATTTATTTCAGAACGTGTGAATTATATAAGGTGGCAACCGGAGGTTCCAGAAAAACTACGAAACATACTTATATGTATATTATAATAAAAAAATTACATATTAAAACTTATAACCTATACCTAAGACTACATGATTGCCCCGATGTTAGGATAGCAATGCCATTCCATAGCTTGTGTGGTATCAGGAATCTTCTGGTTCACACGGCTTGGCGTTGGTTCCGCGGAGTCAGCGGCGTCACTTGTTATATGATATTTTATCCATACAACGATGTTACCTCAGCGATGTTCATTTATTTTATAATATGTAGCGCGTACGTAACATGTGCGATTAAGTTTATTTATAAAATTTATCTTGTTTCGTTGTACTTAGAATATACGTAGTAAAATATTTTATTAAATAAGTAACCTGATGTGTTGATCTTAAGATCGCGTTCCTTTTTATTAGAATAGCTTCTCTAAAACATTTACTGATTTATATAGTTTTGTTATTTTATATCTGACGTGATGTTAAAGTCGGAAAAAAATTGTTTATACATTGTGTCAAACGACAAATATGTATCGTGAAGTGTTAACAAACATCCATGATAGTAGTCGTGAAAAATGCCTCCATCTTTATTATTCACTAGTTTTGCCAGCGCCATCTAACGTCCGTACCTAACTCATACTAAACACAACCGTTACGTGTTCTTACAAACTACATAAAATATATCCCGTATATTATTCTGATATCTCAGCTACGTTATTGGAAAGTTTCACCAATATTTGTTTAGTATGTTATACGTATAATATTAACAATCATCTATATTCCATACAGCGATACACTCTCACAAACTGTCGTATTTATTACGTAATGATGCACGTATCCTTTTCAACCAGAGGGCGTGTTAATATCAGCGTCTGTGGCTATCAGCGGTCAGCTCCCGTCAAGTCAGGAGCTGCCATACATAACACCGCCGTCTCCGCGACCTGAACAACACTTCAGCGGCGACTCCACAGACTCTGCCAGTCAGTATACAACACACAGACAGATCGTACATAAAATATACATGTAAATGAATGTCTGTCTGACCGCATTAATCGCAGGAACCAAAATAGAATTTGTATAGTTCCTTGTACACGCCAAGAGTTTTAGTAAAATTTTGATATTAAAAATTAAAAATATTATTATATGGTAACACTATAAGGAATGCTAATTTTCTTTTTCAAATATGTACCGTTAAGGGTGGGATACAAATAATGTTAATTAAAATCAAAGTAGGCACTCTGTCTTCATACAATGCCGATGTAGTCTCACTGCGTGTATAGATTGTGGAGAAGTATTTCGTATCTGTTACTCATGAATAGAATTGTAACTTTCTGACTAATAATTAATGCCGATTAATATTAAATTACCTTTTACATTATATGCTAAATATCTCCTTTCAAAATTTACTTTCAAAATTTACTTTAAATATTTGCTATTAAGCATTAAATTTATATAGATTTAGTCATATATAATATTTGTAATATTTTCAGAGGGATACACCAGTATATCGGTCCGTGAGCCGCTCAGTAACATTCGAGCGGCGAACAAACACACACACGCACACTACGCCACCGTCTCAGACGACTCAGGTTAGAATTAACACTGCTTGTAATTATAAAATATGTAGATAAATTAATTTTATTTAGAAAATATAGATGAAAGAAAAAAGTTTCTAAAACCAAAAAAATACTAAGGACTGCTCTCAAAAAGAAATAATCCTCAAAAGCTATCAGTTTAATGGTAACAATTATATACTGAGCAAATTAATTATTTAATTATAATTACAAAAAATTAATGTACTACTTTGAAAATTTTAATAAAAACATGTATATATAATTTTAGACGAAATGTACGCGGCCATAGAGGAGGCCAGTGTGGGCGAGGGTTCAGACACGTACGCTCAGATATCGACTGAACCACGACGACAGACGAATGAGGTCAACGACCCGGGCACGAAACAACTCACTAACAACACGCTACAAGCTGAACAGAGCACACATCATGCGAGGTACTATATATTATAACTCAAGTTACTCATAACATCAGCTATCCGTCATTAAATTCCTTTCAAAATCTGTTCAGCTGGTTTAGAGATTGGTCGCATCAAACAGACAGTTCATTAATGGCCTTTATAAATGATCCTCAAACCATTTCAAACGTCACAGCCTTGGATATACTCGAGGAAGGAAGGTTCTTTACATTCCTCCAGTTGTGCTGAAGTATATATTAGCTGAATCACTGTATACTCTGCCTTCACAGAAGATATTTTAATTTTCACGCACACCACTTGAAATATGATACAAATTATACCTCAATAATAATATAGCTTTATTTTGAAATTTATTTATATTGAACCTTTTTAATTAAATTTAACTTTTTTTAAGGCGAAGCGCTCCACCTGAGATCGGCGCGTCCGTCTCAAACGCAACGCAACATTCCAGGCAAGGTAATGAACGGACTTAGAACAGATTTAAATAATACAATGTACTGTCTAACTTTAGTTAAAATCGTACTGCCTTATATTCTGCTCTCATAACTATTACAATGTTAAAGAGTGAAATATTGTATATAAAATTTAAGTTATACACAAAGAAATACTTCAATTAAATTCTATACAATTCTTTACTTAAAATCAAAGTTATATATAACTATATACTAACATGAATAACAATCCACAGCCTCAATGTCTTCATGTTCCAATTCCACGGGGGCTCTGGGTTCCCCTAAACCTGAGAAGCGCCAGGCGAACTCCCCGCTCCCCCCACCCCCGGCACACGCGCCACACCCCTCCCCACACCCGCCCCCGACCGCACCCCTCTCTGCACCCCCCGGAGACGTTCTGGCCATGAGACACCAGCGGATATCGAGCACAGGTAACTCATACATACAATATGATAACTATTATAAAACATGTCTAGTAATCATTCACATAAAGTTGTCTTATCTATCACTAACATGAGTTTTTTTTGTACGTAACATTTAATACTATCACGGTGAAGACTAACTAACAAGTTCATTGCATTTCTATGAAACCTTTAAAAATATGCAGTAGAAGTTATATAAATCGGTCTCCATGTAATGCAAGACAGTCCCTTAAACGTTGAGATGAGACGTTACTAGCAGCACGCGATCCTTCTATTGGAAAATTGTATACTGGGAAACCTGTGGTTTTAAAAACTGCAATTTCTCACAGCGCCCAGCACCGAATATAACGTCATAACAAATTATTGATAAATATTAAAACAGCAATAAACTATTGTATAAAAGTTGCACATACAAACAGAAGTAATGTTTTGTTTATTTTTTAAATGAGACAATATTCATGGCTAGATCAAACATATTTATCAGAATATAATTAAATTAATATTTTTTTTTATCTAAAGGTGATCTACACTTCAACCATGATAAATTACGGCGGAGCCTCAACGAGAAGCATCAAAGAAATAACAGCTGTGTCAGCTCGTCCGACTTCTACGGCTGTAACTATCCCGTGGAGAAACACAGGTTCAGTTCAGGAGATCTCATACGGCCTCTGGTGGCCAAAGAACTGAACTTCGACATCGACCAGAAAGAAAACCCGCCGGATAATCTATACAACTCCATAGACGGTCCGGGATATAGTGACTACTCGTCCACGGACGCCAACACGAGCATACAGTCAGAGCACAGGATCACAGAGAGCCCTTCGAGGAATGTAGAAGAAATGTACGCTAAAGTTATGAAGAAGGTGAAGACGAAAGAGGAGAGAAGGTCCAAGGACATCTCGAATAACGACGAAAATACTGGACCGAAGTACAGAGGAGACGACCCCGGATACGAAACTATTGACCGCAAACAATCCAATCACGGCTATGAAACCATAGAGAGGAACGAGCAGAAAGGATCCAACCAGGATCCGGGATACGAAACAGTCAAGGACATCAATAAATCCAACCTCACAACATTCACAAACAATAACTTGTCAAAGTTAAACCATCTGTCCGTGGACAGCGGGCCCAACAGCATAATCAGCAGCGACGCGGGCTATGAACTAATCGCGAAAGCGGACGCTAACGCCTCTGATTCAGATCCAAATTACGAAGTTCTACGAAATCAACCTCCGACCCCTCCGTACGCCACCATCGCGCCAAACTATAAAGTACAGCCGACCTACTCCACTGTGAATAAACGACCGGTTAAATATAACAACTGGACCAACAACAACGAAGAGGCCATGTTGGAACCGAACTACGAGTCGATGACCAACGATCCGTTCTACACGACCGGCAGCGAGTCGGATCCGAATTACGAATCCGTCCGTCCGAAGGAACCCAACTACGAGTCGCTGAGATGCAAAGATCCGAAATACGAATCCGTCCGCTCGAAGGATTCCAAATACGACTCGGTGAGATCCAAGAAAGATCCCAACTACGAGAGCGTCAAGTACTTCGAGCTATCCAACAGAGACGAAGCCTCGGGCGTCGACCGCTCCGACTCCACCGCCGGTTACGAGAAAATCAATGTCCAAAAAGACGCCAAGAACAGTATTAACAACGGCACCGACTGCACTGTCAGTGATTATTTCCAAGTCTAACTAGCTTTAGGGCTTATGACGTCACACGCGCCGGTGGCGCTGCGTCGGCGTACCGAGGAATTACTTTGAGATTAAGCGCTCCTTATTAATTTATAATATGTTTTTTACGAATATACCTAACGCGTGTATTACCTCAAAGATGGATATAACGTAATATCTTCCTTAGGTATCTGTGATATGTATTTTGAGTACGATATTAATTTACTCAATTAAGTTAAGCTCGATGTATTTCAATATCTGACCGCGCGGATTGAACGTTTGTAATCTCTATTCATTAACGTGTTCATTGTTTTTTTTTTTATGCATACAATTATTATGATACATGTAAAAAGTTAGATATTACATATAGAAGACACAAATGTAGGCGGATTTTTTAAAGCATGATCGGATTTTGTATAAAAGTTACGTCAAAAATTGTTTAGTTTAGCGCTTTAAATAATATTAATAATTAAAACTAGTTGCTAGAACTAATATTATGTATTTAACAATACTAATTTAAATCTGTTTTATTGAATTTAATTTGTTTTGTAGAAAAACATTGTGCAAAATATACAAGGCCTATTCGTAATGGGTGTTCGACTCGATAGAAATTTTAAAGTGATTCCAATATTATTAAAAGGGCATTTATATTAAGTTAGCTGTTTTAAATTTTCGATATGCAATTTACAAATGAGTATTACGGCGATTCTAATATATTTTATGTGCTTTAATGTTGTTATGTTGTTTTGTTGTGAAACAAAGTATTTTAAAATTATTATTATTATTATTTTTTTTGTAATAATTAAGTTATATAAAATGAAACAAAATCATCATGTAAAAATATTTTAAGGTGACTTATAAAATAGTACCTGAATCTTGTTTTATAATTTATTAAAGAAAACCAGTTTAAAAATACTTAAGTTATTCAATGTAGTCGTATAAATAATACAAATAATACCATCCGTAATATATATTTAATACAACTGTCACAATAACATTGTCTTATCTAGTGTCTTATTTAGGTTTTATATGTACAATGTGTATGTCGGCCTTATGTGGATTCAGCAATACTTATTCATGTTATATTAAATTAGACTTACAAAAAAATATTGTTCATGCTTACACTTATAACATTATGTATCGAAGCTTACTGAGTTAAAATCATCAGCTGTTATATTCATTCAAAGCCATAATTGCATATATTACTGCCTGTTGTATGTATCTCTTGACAGTGACTTACTAAATATAATATTTGCTTTCAAATAGGAATTTTCTACAATCTTTCCGTTTCTTAATATTACCAAAACAAATGTAAACAGTACTATCTTATAATAAAATAGATTTTAATCTTGGAAAGTATGTTTTGATACAAACAATGTATAAACCTTTCATTCTTTTAATTATTGTATACTTTTATATTTATATAAACCCAATCATTCCGTATTTACTGTGGCTATTTTTATATGTAAGGACAAAATAAAGTATGCCATATATATAGTATGATTTTTATTTATTAGTTACAATTTGTTTTGGTTTTTTAAGTCAGTATCTCCAATCAAGTATTTCAGCCTAGGAACCTTTTTAATAATACGTACATAATATATATATATGTTAATTATATATTAATGAAAAATTATAACAAGTGAGCCAATAGACCTGCGTTTATCGCTATTATTTTCGTTGACGTCGTTGACATAATGTTAGCACGTCAAATGTCACTAAATATTGTTGATTAAAATTCCTTGGTTTTGAATTTTTACTACATACAAATGCACCATTGAAGTGAAAAATATTAATTTTATTTCCCTGCATAATAAAACAGGTGAAATACGGTGACTACTCTAATCTTAAAGGATTGTGACAAGTTTGGAGTTAAAATGTCCGGCTATCCAAATCCTAATGACTACTCCTGGCAACCTCAAAACAATACTCCTAACTATTCATTCAATACGTCGAATTCATTTGGTGATTCACAAACTTTAGGTAAAAAAACTTCTTACGTTTATAGGTTATTTGTTCTTGCATTCACGATTTTAACGCAATAATAAACAGATTTTCAGAATTTCACTGCTGACCAGCAAAATTACTCTTATGATCAAGGACAGAGTATTCCTGCTAACAACAATCAGTACTATAATCCTAATTTATTCACACCTGCACCTATACCTGGGGAATCAACCACAGAAACTTCAGAATTTGATGAACCCCCACTTCTTGATGAGTTGGAGATTTACCCAGACAGAATACTAGAAAAAACTTTAGCAGTTCTAAATCCTTTCCATGGACAATCCAAAGCAGATGATGCAAATTTCTTACTCAAAGACACAGACATTGCTGGACCAATAGCGTTTTGTTTAGCATTAGCTGTGTGTCTATTTCTTTCCGGGAACAAAGCACATTTTGGATATGTGTATGGCTTATCTCTAATGTCTGTTTTTCTGATGTACTTTCTACTATCACTAATGAGTCGCACAGAAGGTGTATTCACTATATACAGTGTAGCAAGTGTGTTAGGATACTGTATGCTTCCAATGGTAGCCTTAGCCGGCTTGGGCATATTTATAACACTTGATGGCAATATAGGCTACATTTTGTCTGCAATAGCTGTTATCTGGTCGGCTCTATCAGCTAGCCGTCTATTTGTTACTATGTCTGGTGATGCAGAACAAAGACCACTCATTGCATACCCGTGTGCTTTAGTTAATGGAGTTTTTGCTCTACTTGTTTTATTTTAAGTCAATTTTATTGTCCAGGCCCAGTTAAGACAGACACAGAAATAAGAATGTTTTTTATACATTCACTTGCTTTTTATTGTACACTGTTAATTATATTACAGAAGGAACACTTTTTTATTTACCAGCTATTTCTTACTTATACTAGGATATAATAAATAATAAGGAATAAAATATATTGTGTATAAAAATTGTTTTATTTCATTGTATTATTTAAACAAGATGTGGTAATGACTTATAAATCTTGTTTGGAGGCTAATGAAAGGGTAATTAAAGAAACTTGTCTCGGTTGCTCTTGAAGTTAAAATATTACCAATAATTATTTAAAATATTGTCACAAGAGATTTTTTCTGTATTAAAAGTATAAATGAAGTTTTGTGACGGAATAAATAAAACTCAATGATACAAATTAGCACAAGTAATATATTAATAATTTACAATTTAATATTGACTATTACATTTTAGTGTACTGGGTGGGTCGGTCACTAAAGAAATTCTTTAATATCATAATTTGTGCAAACGCTACACATACAATGGCCAGAGTTTCACCCATGGACCAGTAGTTCACACGCTCGTTCAGATCTTCTGCCCTTTTACGGCCCTGAGCCTCTCTCAGTCTGTGGTGTGTTTGATGATCAATAATTTTGTTTAATGCTGAATGGATTTCTTCGGCTGAAGTTTCCAGCTAAAATAGAATATATTTAAATTTAAAAAAGGAACAGTTAACTAAATATAGAATAAGATAGTGTTACATATGGCACACAACTAATTATTGTTGAAAAATGTTTTTTAATTAAACATTTCGTGTTCTGAATTATTAGGATAGCATTTTTTTTTAATTTAATCTAAGATCTGTTTGATATAAAGAGGTTTTTTATGAAACCTTTTATTTTAGATCTGATTTTTTTACTCATTGTTAAATGTTGATTATTTAAAATACCTGTGTCATCACTGTTGCATGATCTCCAATACCAGGCAGAGGTTCCTCAGGTCCTACATTCAGCTCCATATACACTAACTTATGTGAAAATGTACTAAATTCATTGCTAAAGCAAACTTTGTACACTCCTATAAAGTAAAATAATATTAATAAATAATAATAAATCTATTGATATTTTTACATTAAATTTGTTTGGAAGTTACTTCACCTGTGTGTTGTGCTGTAAATTGATGAGAGTCATATTGCATTTTCTGTTGCTGATATATTATTTGTTTATTAGGACCCTCAATTTTCACATCAACGTCATATTGGCCTCCAGTAATAACCTATTGCATATTAATTGACTATTATGAATTGAGTACATATTAATACATATATTACAATTACAATACATTATTGACATAATAATAATGTTATCGGTACTTTCTATATACGACGGGCTTTGCAAACCCAACAGGAAGAGCTGTTAAGAACAAACCATATATAAATAATAATGTTAAACGAAAACCAAAATGAACCTGATATTCCAGCGAGGCTGAGGTATTTTGTTCAATATCCTGATAAAAACATTCCATGGCGCTATCGGGTAATTCGAATGTAAGTTCGACACTTTTTGAAAAAATACCATTTATTAAGGAAATTAATATTGCTACGAGAAAAGGTGTAGTATACATTTTTGGTTTTTAATTTGTGAAAGCAGAGAAAATATCTAAAGTTTTACGCTAATATATCTCATTAACCTGTAAGTACTATTTGACAGTGACTTCGACATCAGTCACAGTCAGCAAACACGTATTATGCTTCATTCTTATTTGGAAAGTTGGTACCAACATTATATCTGTGTATTTTTAAGATGGCAATACATTTGTTATTTTTTAAATTTATTAGCGCAGAAAGAAAAATAATTATGAACTTTTTAAAAATGTAGTTTTATTTAGTCTTCTTGTTACATTTATTAAAAAATATGGTTAAATTTACATTTTCCTAAATCTTCGTATTAATTAATTTATACTTAATTTCATTAAGAAAAATGCAATAATTATTTATTATAAAATAAGCGAAATATATTTGTATCTAAAGAAGCAATAGCAACCTTTTTTTTCAGATACATCAATATGAATTTACTATAGCTGAAAAAGTTTAACTTTAGTTAATAATAATTAAATTAACATAACTTTTTTAAACAACACTTAAAAACCGTAACAATGTTCTGATATGCATAGTAATTTTGTAAATAAAACCATATTGCTAGAAGTTCGATAAAGATCGTTTAATTATTATATTCCTTTGAAATAATTTCTAAAAATAATTTTGTTTGTGTAATATTTGAAACAGAATTTAATAATCAGGTAAAGACCCATAAAGTCATATAACATGTTTGAATAAATGAAACAAATATTTTTCGATACGTGTATTCATTTTTGAACTACATACTCCCGACATTTCGGTTACTTTGCAGTAACCGTGATAACGGGCAGACAACATGTTTGTATATTAAAAAAAAATAGTGCTACTACTGATTTTTACTAAGTATTAAGTAATTATAAATGTAAGTCGGGAAAATCCTGTAATTACAAATATCATCGTAGCTTTTGGAGAATCATTTTAGGATTGTTCACTTTATTAATACCTCTTTCAATAGGTAATACACTAAATCACATCATTTTATAAGTAATTAAATTAAAATCAAAGATCAATGCCAATAGCTATAAACAAATACAAAAAAAAATATATATAAAAATTAAGAAATACGGATATGGTTGTGTCACATAAAACGTCTTATGGCAATATTTTCGCTATCTGTTTCCAATTTCATTATCTTTACCCGTTGTAGTTAGCAAATTATATTTCTGGTACATAAATATACATTTTAAACTAGCAGGCCCACCACTATATATAGATTAAAATTTAATATATATTCACTGAAACATCCTTGTGGACAAAGCTGTATTTAAAAGCTAGTTGGATAAAAAATATATTGCATTTTTTTCAACCTGTATGTATATATTATTATGAATAAGAACTTATTATTTATTTTCATGTTGTAACGTATACGAAACAATCATTTAAAAATTCGACGGACATCGCCACGGCGCGGCGGCACTATTATTTATCATATAAGAGTGACGCTACTAATTACAAAAACGAACACCTGGCCTTTGAGCCTGAAGATTTTTGACACCTCTTAAGAAATGTGATTGGCTGTCCTAACATCATGGCTATCATGAAATCTTAGATATGACTTTATAGTTTTAGAAATGTAATACCTATTTATTTTAATAGACCTAAGATTTCATAAACTTCCTGAAAACTGGCTGGTCTTCTACAATAATTTTAAGTGTCAACAGGTAAATATAACGATAAGATGTGTTATAGTTTTAGTCGAGACTGTTAAATTTTATTTCAATCAAAAGTTAATCCCGGATCGTGTTTCCTCCATTTTACACGACACTGGCAAAATATACTGTGCACGTCTTTGCACGGATGAAGGCCATATTATAAAAAAAGGTGTGTTCTATATTTGAATTTGATGTAGTATTAAGTATTACAATACATTATCATTACATATATATCATTATTCCATGAATAACATTCAAAAATTATATTAATTGATATATCGGCTTTATTATTAAAATGATACAATAAGGTGTAACAAATACAAGGTATGTAATACCAATTTTTTTTTTACTAATATCAGTTTGCTTAAAAACATATTTATGTTCACAGATACTATGAAATTAATAGAAATTTTAATTAGCTGTTACAATAAGGACTTTTTTGAATGGTAAAGTTCATATAAAGTAAAGTTTTGGGTTTAATAAAGTGACAACATAACAGTAAAACAGTTTATTTCGAAAATAAAAGACAATACATGATGGAAAATTTTAAAACATCACTTAAGTATAACTATCGCTGGATTTTAATGTAAAAAGCCATGATTTATTTTAACAAACAAATAAAATACTGTGATTATCTTAAGTTATTCTTATGTGCAAGGTATAAGGAGTTAAAATGCAAAATACTTAAATTCGTATATAATGAGTTTAGAAGGCGAGGCCGGCGTCGGCGTAGGTTGTGAAGATTTTCTCGATGGAGTTGGCGTACGCCGCCGTCCTGAGGTCGAGACCGAGGTTGAATTTCATGGCAGTTTTCATTATGGCCTGGAATTATTATACAATATTGTATGTTTAAGTAATAATTATTAATTTTTTAGGTTTTAGAACGATATCATCCTATACATATGAAGCAGAATGAAGGTTTCATGCTAATACATTTTTTTTAATTTTCATGATGAGAACACTGCTTTTTTTTTTTTACAGTTACCTATTGATATAATAAATTAAAAATAAATATATAGTCCAGTATATGTAAGACGACTAACCCTTGCGGATCTTTCCATGGTGTAGTCCAATCCTGAGTGGACGATGTCTTTCTCGGAGGCTCCTGAGATCCTCTTCTGGAAGGCCTCGGAGGCCGTGACGGGGATACGACCTCCGACACGACCGAAACGACGCTCCAACGACTCTTGGACTGACTCTGATGAACAAAATTAAAAATAGTTATTGCTAGAACATATTGTTAAAAGGAATTTTTGTCTCAAAGACACAACAAACGCATTTAAAGTACTTAAATTAAGTTCAGGAATAAAATTTACATATGTGCATACTCCTTAATAGTCTGTCAGAGAATTTGCAATAGATTACAATATACAAAAAAAGTGACTACGACCGATGAGTTCAAGTGCATAAAAGGTATTTTTATATAATAGAAAATTTGTTACAATTTTTTTGTGAAATAAGGAATATCCATAAGGAAAATGAACAAGAGCGTTATATGTAAGAATTACATTACTGTACTTCAGTAAGTCTTACACATTATAGTGTTGTAAGTTAAGTAATATGTTGTATTCGTACCGAGTAAGTGGTAGTTGGACTCCCTCTCGTACTTGAAGGTGAGTCTACCATAAGACACGTGGTTTAGGTTCTTGAGCCACTCAAAGAAGGACACGGTGACACCTCCAGCGTTGATGTACAGGTCCGGGATCACCAGGATGTTGCGGTCTATGAGGATCTTGTCCGCCGCCGGCGTGGTCGGGCCGTTGGCAGCTTCGGCGATTATCTGTTCATACATATTTAACAATTTTATTATGTTTTTCAAGTTAAACTTCGGACGTGGTTGCGTTAAAAGTTTAACGCGTGGGGGAGGGGGGGAGGGCGATAAAAAGAGACTGAGCGAGAGGGAATGGCGCTCGAACGCATGCGGGCAATCAACTGTGACTCGTAAGTAATGTTAACAAAGTTTGTCTTAGAGAAACACTAATAATTCCTTAGAAATCAATTTTTACCCCCATCCTGTTTTCATTCCTACATTACGAAGTTTATATTTGTTTATAGTTAGTTGTATTTTCTTTCATATTCTCAGTCTACTTTTAGAATTACTTGATTAAAGTGAGTAAAAATTTGTTATCGTTTGGCTTGGTATGTGTAAAACTCATAACTTTTAATTAGGTACATTAATGACTGATGGTTGCAGATACTTCTGTTTTCATCGCCAGATTTACTGACAAAAATTTTATTTTATAATTATTAGAAAATATAATATTTTAAAGGAAAATTACAAATATCCAGATTATGTAGAGTAAACAAAAATTGTTTGTTTGTTATCTTTGAATGTTCGAGGCTATACTAACATCGCCTCTGTTAGGGGCGTGTCTTTCTTATCTTATCGATATTGTGAGAATATAATTTATTTTTAACAAGCGTGACGTCATAATCTCCCGATACGTCATGCCCAATGAGATTAACTTCAACTTATATAATTGTATGGAATTAGAAAATCGATAATCTATTTGAATGGAATCCAAAATAGGAATGTTTTAAATGACATTGTCTAAAAAGTTTGGACCTATTTTCACTAACAGATAGCAAAAATTTAATAACAAGTAACTCATGGTACTTTTTTTATGAGTATAACAAAAATAGCGACTTTTTAGAGAGGAAATGTCACTGTCACCGCTAGTTTAAAAATATAAAAATTATATTAAATAAACAATTTCTTAGTTTCTGAACGTAATACATACCTTAGCCTGTATTTTGTGAGCGTTCTCCTTGTGTATGACTTGTTCCACAGCTGCTGGTACTAAGATGTCGCATTTCTCGTACAGCATGTTCTCACCCTCGTAGGGCTTCGCCCCCGGGAAACCGACGATAGTTCCGTTCTCGATCCTGTAGTCCTCGAGAGCCTATGATTCATTAAACATAGTATATACATATATATTATATAATGACCTCTGGTCTCACATTGGGTGCGTGATCATATAGTTCTAAATAATTTGGTAGTACTTTTTCGCATTATAAATGCAATACAAAAGATTCTTATCGGACGATCTTGAGATGTCCGTCCTATCGTGACAAATAAATCACTGATTACATATATCAAATTTTGCTTTATTCTACATATCACACCACTTAACTATACCTGATATAAGGAATATGTAAATATGGAACAGATAAAAAATTCAATTCGAAATTTAACGGAGCCAATTAGGTGTAGTTAATAAAATAAATGTTCTTATTTCAAATAGCGACTGATGACGTCACACTATATTGATTAGTTATCGGAGCTGTAGTATTTACAAATATTTAGAATTGCAAATTGTTTTCCATATATAAACAAGCTTTATGATAGGTGTTAACGATCAAAGCATTAAATAGCACTTCAGAATCATATGAAGCGATCTCATACGAGATTATAGTGTTCCATATTAAAATTGCTATCATTTAATTAAACTTTGTTTGCTGTTAACAATGAGGTATTAAAATCGTTATGAACTGAATCTTTCACACATTTTTCATGCACGTATGGAGAAATAAGTGCAAATATTTCCGAATTTATTAATGTCGGTTTATTAGCACATAATTTGCTTATGTTTAATATCAATTTATACGTACTTTATACAGACTTAGAATCTTTTCAAAGTAAATGTACTTGAACTAGTATCTAAGTTAAGTTAAAACTAAGTTAAGACTATTTCAATACGGCGACCTACATTGATAGGTTTTCAGATTAGAGTGAGATGCTCTCGGACAGCGAGACGATGATACGAATTACGAAGATTATTAATAAAAATAATTCATGAAATTTAAATGTTTTAAATTATTTTGTACTTTTGTACGTAACATACGTAAGACAAGTGCCAGTGCTGTGGTACTTGATATATTCAGACCGTGCAATACCAATTAGGTCTACTTGTAATTCTATATATAGAAATGTATGGGAGAGTATGTGTGTGTGTATACTTATATAGATGTCTATGTATATTGGTATTGTCTCATTTAGCATATGTTTATATGCAGTGATTATATATGTGTGCATAGATACATTTATGTCGCTGCGAGTGTGTGTATGTTGTTGTGTAATGTCTGAGATGCCGCGTGTGTCTGTATGTCTGTTCTCACCTTAGGGTCGATACCGTCAGGGTTGTGGATGGCGCCGTCATGTTCGATGATGCCGATGCAGGTAGCGCCAGCCCTGACGAGGTAGCGACAGGTGTGCAGACCAACGTTACCGAAACCCTGGACTATGAAGGTCTTACCGCCCCAGCCGGGAGTCGTACCTATAATATAAACCTTTATGTATGGACTTGGATTGAAAAAGGCAGATTACGATTGGATCTTAAAAATATTAATATTAAATTAAGCATATCTTGTATGTAACCTAACCTCGGATGTAATTTCGAATTAACCAGCGTATTTTAATGCTTTCAATATCTATTCATATCAAATTTTCTTACCTAGTTGTAGCAAAAATATAAAAAAGAAACATATTGGACATTTGGCAAGGCTAATAGAATTATTAAAATATTTAATTTATTATGTCCAAATGATAAGATAGTGAGTAAGTAGTTTGTGTACACAACATATTTCAGTTTCTAGACGTCTGTTAATGTCAGCTGTGTGCGGGTCGTCATGTGTTTCAAATATTTCATTAAATGCCTTCATTCTGTTCGACAAACTCCTTAGTGTTTCCTCCACACAGAACTTAAAATTATAATTCGACCTACACAAAAATACGTTGACATTGGCAGAAAATTCCACGATTCCAGTGCCAATGAACCATAGTAATAAAAAAAATATGTAATTTTTGGAATACTATTAAGTAAACTCACTTTATATAAGTTAACTAACCGATCATGCTCATATAGTTGGCTTCGTTGATGAAGTTTTCAAGACCGTGGAAGACTCCCCTGCCGGTAGCTGACACTCTGCCGTGGATACCGCCCTATTAACGGAACATCTTATTAAACTTATATGAATATATCTGAGGCAATTAATATGAGTATATATATGTATGTGTATTAGTACTCAATTCCTGAACGTCTGTTCTAATTTTGAAAGTATTTTAAGGTAGCATATAAAAAACCGGTGCAATATAAAAAAAAATGCGTTTTGATTACTGTGTTTTTTTTTTTTGTATGAAATATTCCTGTTATATAATGTTCGTACCTGGTTGATTGGTTTTCCAGTGACGCAGGCGTGAGCGTTGATATCTTGGAAGCCGATAGTTTTAGCGTAAGTGTCAGCGATCCAAGACATCTCCCTCTCGCCGGTACCCATGTCAGGGGCTGGCACGTCCACACCCGGCCCTGTTGGAAGACAGATATTTCGTATGGCTTACACTTGTAATGCCCTTGGATAACTCGTATCAGGTATAAAATAATTTTAGACCATAGAAACTATTATTATTTGTAGGATTGTATCCAAATTGACGTTGAATTTATTTTGATTTCGTATAAAATTAATTTTACTTTAACCATAATTTTAATAAAAAAATATTCTTCGCAATCATACGTAAAATAAGAAATATTCGGGACGAATTTCTTTTTATTATCTTTGAAAATCAATGTCTATAAGATTTCTGTGTTTTCTTTTTCTATTACATTGTCTGTAAATATATTGAAGCCAATGAAAAGTAAATAGGATTATCACACATACAGGTTCAACCTTTTTGGTTACGTAATACATATTGCGATTCAAAGATGATTCTTCCAATGTAGCACGAATAAAAAAAAGGTAAAAAAAGTATATTGTTTTGGCTATCAAATGTTATTTTTAAAACAATTTTACTACTTTCACACATTCTTTCTTTAAAAAACATTATAATTATAACAACTCTATGAAAAGTCTATAGAAATATTGATTCCGATATTGGAATAATGGCAGCAAAAAGATAATATATAAGTTTCATGTACAATCAATTGAATAAAATAAATTGCAATATTTATAATGCATTTATGTAATGTGTAA
Source organism: Danaus plexippus (assembly GCF_018135715.1). Lineage (NCBI taxonomy): Eukaryota > Metazoa > Arthropoda > Insecta > Lepidoptera > Nymphalidae > Danaus > Danaus plexippus. The sequence goes on from NC_083539.1 coordinate 3,658,256, forward strand.
TGTTTATCTGCGTCATAGAATAACTTGTTCTATTCGAATATACGATAATTACGGCTATTGTTGGCAGAATGACAACAGTGCGACCACGCCCACTTAAAAAAATAAAACGATCTAAATGTTATCAATTATTTGGCGGTATTAAATTTATTTATTGTGACGTCATCGCAACTGACGATCGAATGTGTCGTACTAAGATCACGTAATCTTGTCCTTTTTAATATACATAGTGATTTACACAACTAAATATACTTACATGATTAACGTAATCTCAAAGTAGCTCGTCAATAATCCCAGACAGTCACGGAGTGCAAATTAAATTAGTGCTTGGGATTTTGATCAATATTGATGTTATATTTATATAGAGTAGACTACTTGATTTTACAAAATCGTAGTACACACGAAGCGTTTCCTGTTTGTCATTTAATAACATACGTTATTACTACAAAATGCTAAGATTTATTAACAAAAAAATATATTAACTCTCCGTATGTGAAATCTAAAGGTTGCGCTAACCAAGTACTGATGTGATTCCTTTATTGTCTATATTAAATATTTTATGGAATCAAATAAAGATTTAATTCATTTGCATATTTATACTCATACAATAATGTAACATACCTATCACAACTATATCTGGTTATTGTTTCTTGTTACTTAATTTACGTGTTAAGTTCAAAACAATAATTTTTTTCAATCATATTAATAAGGCGTTAATGTTTCAGTGTTATATTTTTTTACAGCCTTTTATTATTTGTGTTCTGTCTTATACAAGAGAAAAATTGGATCTTAATTTAGTTTGCTCTTGAGACAATGTAAGTGGCAGCTAGTGTCTGCCAAAACTTCGACACTCACTAAAGTGAAACGAAACGAATTCGTAGAAACTAAATACATAGTTTTCTCTCGTTTGTACTTTGAAATTAAATTAAAATTAATAACCTAAGTAAGGTGCGGACATGTTATAAAAATATTAGATATATTTTATAGCTATTTACATCAATAAATTTAATGCCACTTAATCTGAATCATTCTGACCTATGAAGTCATTATAATTTTTTTTTATTATAACATTTTTCACATAAAATGCATTGTTTCAATAAAAGGTATAATTCGACAAATACTATGTAATTAATTAAGGAGTATTAACTCTTTGTTACAATTATTTTGCATTCAAATACAAACTTTTTAGAGTTACAAAGCTGAATCCTGGGGCTCATTAACGTGTTAATAGTGAATTTAGATTAATTAAATGGCATATATAGTATTTGATATTAATAAGGAATGAAGACATACTCTTGTATGAATGATGTACATATGTGAGAATATTTTATACTGTTACGTCATCAATTCATCAGCGTTATTCTTGCAAACTATCAATAGACAAAACACGTTGTTTTATATCTACGCTAATTGTCATAGACTATTTGAGTTTATTATAAATACGCTCGCAACTAAAGATCATCAACGTTAGAACGTCATTCATGAGTAAAGATGTTATATTTCTTACCAATAAATCCCTTCTTAGCGAGCTCGAGGGTGAATCGGCGAGTGATCTTCTCCAGCTCGTGTTCCGAGTACTCCTTGGGGTTGATCTTGATGCCGGCCTTCGCACCTCCGAAGGGCACGTCCACACACGCGCACTTGAACGTCATCAGAGCGGACAACGCTTTAACTTCGTCACGTGTCACGTCCGTTGAGAATCTTATACCTATGGAAATAAAAAATAATATAATATACACAATAAATATATAGTTCGAGTATATATCCATTAACATTTAAATTCAGATGAGAATACATAATAAATAAAGTTGTTCATGACAACAAACATTCATAAACATTTTATTATAACGCAACGCTGTTGTTGTTTTCGAATTGTTTTAATTAAAGTACATATATATGATACCAAAACGTAGAGATTACATCGATCAAAAAATCAGAAATCCACAGATCATGGTTATAAGGCGAAAGTGATAACACTATCAAATTGAATTAAATGATTCTGATATAGTGACGTCACTCGTTTCTATGCAAAGAAAATATAATACGTATAATTCTTAATCTTTATCATATCTTGTTACATGATTAGTATGGCACGTTGGCTTATGTGTACAATATAAGTACCAAGTAATAAGAATTGTTTGTTTATAAGACTGCATCTTCTAAATTTTTATGAAGTCCGTTGAATCAAATTACTACATCTCATTTGGAACTAACATGAACGAGATATGATCTAAGACCTTCGCGAGTTTTATTCATTTAAATAACTTGAACAGCACCACTAACAAAAAAGCAACTAACTCTTAAAGGTAGATTTCGTTATATAATGTATGCCAAAGACTGCCTTTTTTTCGTGTCTAGGAATCCAATTGTTCCTATTCTTTTCTCAAATACCTATAATCCCGACAGGTAGAAGGCAACTATAATCGTTAACAATCAACTAGACCGTCTAATATTCTTTCGCTAAAAAAAAAAATTTAGAAGGACAAAACATCTCGTGATCCTAAGAGATTATTCACGAACGGATATAAAACCTATTATTTGCAAGTTTTTTTTTTCAATAATGTTTGAATATTTCAATGTTGTTTTTTTTTTATGTAGCTTGATAGATGTGTTATTCTATCAGCCGAGTGTTATTATATAAGATTGTCCCGCCCCCAACCGTGATGACGAACGTGAAAACGATTTTTTCTATTTATGTACACCTTTCCCCACCCATATTTATATTTGATCGCTTTATTAGTACAATATATATAATGTTTAAATAGTATCTTGTATATCTTCTAATATTATATAAGTAAGAAGATAAATTTAGTTTGAGGTGAGGTCGTCACAGCCGCGCCTCCTGTTACTATGCCGTGATAAATAGAAAAAAAAACAACAGTCGAAATGACAAGTCACGTTCTGGGATATTTTCAGATGTTTTTTTTTTTTGTCATGAAAATAGATTTTAGACGATTAGTATAGATAAAAGTTTTATAACTATAATGTTTTATATTGGTGTAGTCATTGTTTTTGTTGTTACGTTTAGTTAATATTTTTATTAAGAATGGTGAATGAGGCAGATTATGTTTATTTTAAGTCTTTTAAGAATGTATAATCAAAATATTTATATTACTGGAGTTATTAATGGAGAAAATTCTTAAGATTATATGATGAAATATTTCGTAACATGACAAATATAGATTCTCGTTAACCTTTTACCCATTATTGGTTACAGAAACATGTTTATTCTAGATTTTAAGAAGAGTGATTATAATTAAAAATATTATAAGCAGGTCATTTATAATCTTATAGAATTTTTTCAAAGCAACCAACTACTTTTGTTGACTTTTTTCTCACATCCATTTTAAAACTTTCGTTTAAAAATCGAACCGTAAAAAAATTCGAATTGCCACATAATTAAGGTAATTTTAAATACGTTAAGAGTGATAGCATATATATGTTTGTGGAATGGAAATAAAATTTACGTAACGTAGAGAGGATGCGGACAATTACGGCAGTTAATTTGGACAACACATAATTATTTACCATCAACAATATAAATACAGAACAATGTTAAATTAATGCTGTTATTTTCCTCACAACTGCTAATGATTGATGTTAACTATAGTTTTTATGTAATGTATAGTTTTTTGGGACATTTTTGTTTAACTTGGTGAATCATTTGGTAACTTATAAACCATTGTATGCACTTTTTTTTACAAATCAAACTCTTTTTCCTAACATGCAAAGCTTTTGATATTTCTAATGTATATGAAGAATTATATTATCAAAAATATTCATTTAGACTTTTTTTATAAATTTATTTAAAGTTAATATGGAAATTCTCATCATTTATCAACTCAACTGTATAAATTTTTACATAGCTTTTTATATATCCCAAATTTTAACAAAAATCTAAGAGTTACATATTTACTTCATAACCCACAATATAAACAAAAGAATAAAAAAACCATTGAATGTGGGAAAGGCTGTCCGTTGCCCTTATTGTTATAACTTATAAAAACCTCATCCAGACAACCCTAAATGAATAGGAGGAATACATTAATGTGAGAGCAGAATAGTGAAAAATAGAAGTAATAAATTAAAGAAAGAAATAATAATAAAAATACAGTCTTATTAAAAAAATTAATAACTATTGTAGTGGAAATGTATGCTCTCTTTTTTAGTAAAGTTAGCCTCATGAAATTCACAACACAGACTGAATACAATCGGACAAACCAGAAACAAATATTTTTTTTTTATTTATATTAAAAGTGATTAGATACATTATATTTAGCATAATTTTATTGTATTCATAAGATATAACTAAAATAATAACTATATAATAAATAATTATTTAAAAAAAACTTATAATTTAAAAAAAAATATTACAGTATAATTATTATTACTTAATCTTAAACCAGAATAAGATTATCAAGATACAGAAAATTATATTATTGTGACTCTATGACTAAAAACAGTTGTGAAAAGTGTTCTTTTAATATTATTTATTTATTCATTAAGAATTATTTAGACAAAAGAGGTTTCCTTTGTTTCATTTAAGTCATAAGAGTAGGATATATATAATATATAATAGTAGGATATATAATAAAGAACTACCTTCAAAACATATTGAAGTTATTGCATTATATAACATTGATTTATCTGTTTATTTAACTCACAATTAATTTCTTTATCTACAGAGCAACTGTTATTGTTAAAAACATGATTATGTTTTTTTAAAACATTTCTCAACATAAAGACGAAAAGTAAAAAATAAGTTTAACTCTGTTCAAATTGTTTATACTGTCAACTTTTTTGCTAAATTATTTTTAGAAAAAAAAAATGCTGGGAAATGACATAACAGACATTAATACATAACTGAAATGACAGTCGGCTTTAAGACGAAAAGCTTGTGCATAAGTTTAAAATGGAGTGACAAGAGTAAATAAAATAGTAATGTTTAATGATTTAGCTAAATTAAAAGAGGTTATGTTCAAGCATATTTTGGTTATATACGTAACATTCGGCAACATCACGTGTCCAGCGAGCTATTAATAAATATCTATTAACAATGGGTATACCAGGTGAACCTAATAGTGATATAAGAATAGGAATCTAGAGGTCTTCGAGAGCTTACCTCCTTTGGTTGGCGTTCTGTGTGATGAATGCTGGGCTCGGTAGCCGAGAATCATTTCATAATCTCCGGAGTCACGTCTCAGGGGAAATTGAATTTCAAGAATGTGATCACATGGCTGCATCAGCTTGAGGATACCAGCCACCTTCTTTTTCTTTTCTTCAATTGATACTCTGGACTTCATGTCTTCAACCAACTTATCCTCAACGACTTGACAAGCACGATGGAAAAAATACTCCACCATGTCAAAAAATCTAGGATTTGCACTTGTTGGTATATCTCTAAGCCTCTCTGGGATTTCATGGCTTGAATATGTTCGGCAGCAGACATTCACAGCAGCAGGAGCAATTTTTACCGTATTTGCTACCTCATTTTGGATTGAATTTTTTAGAGGCGGTACAACCGATTTGGCAATGTTCTTTAGATGTAACATTTTTTCTTATTAAATACTATGTGGGGTAAGATAGTATTGGGTCGCTCTACACTTTTAATGAAAGTACACAAAAATAAAACGTGTGTAATTTTATATAACTAACTGCAGAGACGACCCGCCCCGACGAACGACTAGTCTCTGACTATGTCTGTCTCTATCACAATATCTTTAAAAGTTATTCAACCGGCCGGTAACGACCAATACTAGGTAGTGATTTTTTCCATAGACAAAAGAGGAACATATCCGTACTCCATAAACAATAGACGATGGGATCATGCGATCCGGTCATTGACGTTTGATGTGTTTATTTTCCTTTTTTGCAAAACATTGAATTAATTTTCTATGGATAAACTATATCCCGAAGTGGATTCAATAATCAATTAGGAAAAACTCATAAATAAGTATTAAATGACACGAGTCATTCAAAAATATCATTTTTTATACGATCTGTAAAATAGCAATTTGATATTAATGTTCTTAATTACAATTTTTATTTTAAATAAATAATAGTTTGTTCTTACTTTGAAAAAAATAAATCCATTGTGTGGAATTAAGAAGACAAGGTCTTTATGAAGGCTTTTAAATATTATTTTTCTTAGTATTTATAATCATTTTTTGTAACATCCTTTCTCAAAATTAATATTTTTGGAAGTTGTTAGTCTTTTCGATAATTCAAGAAATATGTTTTAATTTTTTGCCTATTTCGTATTATTCCCTAAGGAAAACAAAATTACAATGTATTTATTGTCAGGAGCAACATTTAATAAACTGTCATAACAATTTGACGTAACTGTCAGATAACATGCATTAGGCATTCTATGAAGTTTACTCTGAATGGGAACGAAATAAAGCCGCTATAAAACATAACCAAATACTTTTTACTTTATTGTTGTAAATTAGAGTAGTTTTAAAACACAGCTATGGCTTCAGGTCTAGAAAATTATATTAATCAGACAGTGTCTGTGATAACTGCAGATGGAAGAAATTTTATAGGCACATTAAAAGGATTCGACCAAACTATAAACATTATATTGGATGAATCCCATGAAAGAGTGTTTTCGTCGTCTACAGGAGTAGCACAAGTTGTTCTCGGGCTTCACATTATACGTGGTGACAATATAGCGATCGTCGGACAAATAGACGAGTCTATAGATAGTAGATTAGATCTCGGGAACATCAAAGCTGAACCATTGGGACCAATAGTACATTAATGTTATTTTAAGAATTTTTAATATTAATAAAGTAAGTATAAAAGTTCTCTCATTGTTTTCTTTATTATGATATTTTTTATTAACAACTATGTATTCGAGTCAACAATATATTTAAACTAAGGCCCTAGAGACAATAATTTAACATTATGAATTATATACAACATGGAAGATTTATTACATAATAAAACTTATATACATATATCAAATTCACTATTAACAATTCTGTTAATGTTTGTACACTGTAATTAAATGACACTTGAGTGTTTGTTAAAGTCTACCCTACATATTATGTATAATACTTCTAAAATGAAACAAAAGCAACGTGTTGTTCACAATTTTTCTATAAATAAATTAAAGCATTAATGATAACTTTATAAAAAACACATGTCGAAAACAATACAAGTATGTAGTTTTGTACTGACAAAAAAATTGATAATAAAATTTTGCAAATGTCTCTTATGAATAGTCCTCATTACTCGATTTGGTCACAAGAACAATATCTTGATGTCTGAAATAAAATAAAAAGTAATTAATATATTATGTGTTAAAAGATTCAAAGTTTTTTAAATGACCATATTTTGATCTATAAAAAAAACTAGTTATAATTTTAATAACAAACAAATAATACCTAAATAAGTAAAACACAAACAAAACTTGAAAGTTCATATTAATCACTTTTGATTATTTTTATTTCTATGCCATCTCTGAAATAAAGAAAATTGTTAAAACAAAAATTTCATGCACAATACAGCAAAATAAAGAAATTAAATGTTAAAAAAAGCTGTAACTCATACTGAAGCTAAAACAAATATACCTCTGCATTTTTTCCTTGTACTTTTGGCTATTGTAAGTTCTAAAGAATTGTTTTCCATATTCAAATGTTGCTATCATGATCGCACAAGCCGGTGCAACTTTAAATATTCTCGGCAATAATCCAGTAAAGAGACCTCTAATACCATGATTCTTGTAAATATTTCTTGCTATGTCTTGCATGTTTGAAGCCCGCTGCTGTATTTTACCATCTGGATATTTTAAATTCAATCAGTATATTCATTTAATGTTATATATATGTATATTTTTAAAATAAGATTTGTTTTACCTGTATAAATTTCCTTTTCACCTAATTCAATTTGTTGATGGGTCTTCACCACATCAAATGGCAATGTTACAAATGCAGCAATCTAAAAATATATATCATATAAAAATTTTAAATAAAGATCAGTGCAAGGTAATAATAATTAATAATAATAATTATTATTGTTATAAGAAGGTAAAAAAAATATTTAATTAATAGCCTATTATGGATGATAATAAGAATGATATACTCACACTGCCAGCCACAGAACCACAGAAGAAATTAAATAAAAATGAGTTCTTTTCTGAATCTGGCTTGTTAAAAATTCTTTTTGTTGTCTCAAATGTTGTCCAATATAGACCTAAATCAAAAAAAAGTAGTAATATAAATTGCTAAATGACAGGAGATAATGTCAACCATAATTTGTTGTCACCAAACAATGTATAAATTAAATATTTCAAAGTAATACAACTATTTACTTTACATTTATGTTGGCAGAATATACTGTGCCAGCAAAAGCACTAATTAATTTACTTTCTTTAAAAACTTTATTACCTGAGAATGGCACATCTCTAAGCAGAGTAGAACCCAAACCACGAAACAGTCCTTTGTATCCTTCATACTTTAGGACTTGTCGTAAAGCTAAATTGATTTCTGTAACAGACAAGTAGTATAAATAGAATATTAAGCCTCATTATTTTAGATAGTGTTATATAATGCATAGTTGCTGTGGTAACAATGAAAGTCATCAGAAGAGGTGACACCGATAATGCTTTATCTGAATAGTGGATATTTAGCAACTAAGAAGGTCAGACTGTTGAATATTTAGCTATCGGAAGTCCAGCCAAAAATAAAATTGCTTATGAGCCTAAATCTTTGATGAAGCCATGTCAAATCACTAACAACACATACATTGTGGTTGATTGTGACATCGATAAGGATGAAGCTGTATATTTGTGTGTATTTCCACCAAAGCAAAGGGAATATATGTGTTGATGATGCACCTATAAAATTTACATTTTTCAGTCTTATTGTATGAAAATTTTTTGACGTAATTAATATTTATTAGAAAATAAATGACATTCTATTTTATGTAAATAAAAAATAACGTACTGGCATTCATGAACAGTTTTATGTTAATAATAATATATACCTGAATATGTCAATTTTTTTGATTGCATCTTTGTCCTTATTAACTCTAACGGACTCACAAGAGTCACAGCTGTCATTCTAGCAGTGGCACCCGCTATAAGAGGAATCCACATTGGTTGAGTAGCTGCAGAAATTATAATACATAATTTTTAATTCATCATTATATTAAAAGCAGTCTTTAATATAATTGATTGCAACTAAGAAATATCATACAGTGACTGTTTATAACATTTCTAATGAAAAATATAATACTTACGATTACCAGTTGTGGTGTTATAGATAGTTTTCATTTGATATCTCAATTGTTCATAGGACACAAAATAAATCACAGTACAAGGAAGTGCAAGTATCAGAGTGGGACTTAGACCAGACCATAAAGCTGGGACACCTTCTAATTTCGCAATCTTGTAAAATGCATCCTTAAAAATAAATATAAATATAAAATTCACAAATTCCATAAGGACTATAGCTGTGACAATTTTATTCGAAAACATGACTTGATATCTTCGTATATGATTAAAAACTACTAACTATAGTGCCGTGAAAATGGACTCGTCTCGGTATCCAAGCAGTTTCTCCACATGGACATAGATGTTCCATTAAACCATTGCAATACAAATAACATTTGTTTGACAGCAAAGCCTTTTGTTGTGCTTGTAATCGAATCTTTACTACGTCTAGTGGTGTCACTAAAAATATTTTCATTCATTAATTACACATAATGGAATTAATAATAGCAATAAGATTTTCTTATTGAAACACAAAACTTACTAAATAACGAGGTTATTAATGCACCGGAACACGCCGATGCCATTTGTTGGAATGGAGTAATTCTAAATTGAGGATCGTCTTCTCGAATCATTATTAATACATTAATTTAATTTTTTCGTTTAAAGAGTGAAACTACTCTAAAGTCTAAATCTAGATATTAACAATAACAATATTGCACCATTGCTTGTCAAAGATCATATGTCTTCTGTTTCTGTCAATTTAATGTGCAGAGATTAAAAATAACACAAAATGAGAACAGAAGCAATATAAAAAAATAAAAAGAAATAATTTCAGTCTAATCTAAAATTAGCAAGTTTAATGTAATTAGTAAGTATAATATGGAATTATTTCTCTATAATTATATAAATGTCTTAGTTATATAGGTATAACGATGTGAAAGCTTATAGAGTTCAATTTTAAATATCATATAAAATGTCATTTTTAAAATAATGTAATAGGGTTTTTTTGATTTTATTTACAAAATATCAAATTTCTACTTTCAAAACACTATTATGTTTTTTAAATACCTAACATTTTATTTTTTCTTTAATGATAATAAGGATATGCTGAACCTATTTAAAGAAAAAAGACATTTATGTGATAAAACCGTAAGTTATAATCATAATTATTCTTTAAAAATACCTTATATTTCGTTAAAAATTAAATAAAATTCTTTCTGCAATGATCGTGGTATCAATAATTGACGAACACGTTTTTTTTTTAATTTACACATTTTATTGTAAAAACTTTCAGAATATGTAATATATTCTTTTCATTTATTACTTTCTTAAAATGAACTGAAGTCGCTCCTGAATAGCAGCCATTACTCAGTTATAGTACTGATTTTAGATTTTTTGTGTTCTTACTTCCGTCAGACGGCAGTCAATTATTGTCAAATATTGAACAGACTGGACGTGTCACGTTAGTGCCGCACATGGAGGACGATATTATTGTATAAATAATAAAAATAAGTTAACGTTTAGTGATTTGAATTTCAAGTCATATTATTGTAGATGAAAAATATTTTTTGAAATGTTTTCCAATATTCCCAGATCGTTGATGTAAGTACCTTACGTTTATTTTTGGACTTTACATAACATGACACCTGTGTTTTATTAGATTTGTATTAAAATTTAGGTCCTTTTTATTTTCATGCCCGTAATGTGTTTTATTTGGGGATGATGGTATACGTCTTTAAATTTATATTTTTAATTTATTGTTTTTCTACAATAAATCGTTTAATTTTTATTAAAAAAATACATAATATAATCAAACAACAACAAATGAATACTATATTTGACTAAACAAACATTTGAATATCCTTTTAACTATAAATATTTTAAACAATAGATTTGCGATCTTCGCTATCGATCTCCCGTGCGTAAATGATATCATGTTTCTAAGAAAACACATAACTTTAAACAAAAAATAAATAAAGTTATGTTCCTCAAACGTGCCATATAAAATTGGCATAACTGTTGATTTGCATTATTAAGGTTTATTGCTGCTTTTCGACATTTCAGATATACATATTTAAGTTTTTATTATTTATATGCTTATCATTCTAATAATGTATAAAAAAAGGCTTAAATTAATACGTAAATGTTACCACAATAAGTATGATAGCAAAAATTATCCATAAAATAGTGAAAGATATACTTTTCTATCATAAATATATTTATAGGCTGTCGCATAAAGTAAAATATTTATGAATAATAAAATAATTACAAAGTATTCATCATTAAGACATTTCATGCAAAAAATATTAACATAAAGTATTGACCCTGCATGACCCACTTTTGATTTGACCTATTTTTCTAAAATTATATAATACAATACAATTACTTTTGATTGTACCTAAATCATGTTTTGTTAACAAATAAACCTAATTAAATATTTTTTCTTACATTATTAATAATATATAATCCATATCAAAAATTGTAACACATACACAGCACATATATTTTTATACTGGGAGTTACAATTATTTTTTAATAATTTTATTGATAATATGTTATGACCATGCCGAATGCCTATCTATTACAACTAGGATTGTCATAAATTCCCATGTAAACATGTGCATAAAGCATGTTTGTTTATTCATTATATAATACAATAATGGCACAATGTGAGAGAATTTTGAGAGTAGAATGTCTATATATGTTTAGTCTTTGATTTTCTATGAAAATGCTGTTTAAAATTAAAAATCAATTGAAGAAGTCTTAAAGTCTTAGTGTACATTGACATAGCTATAGATTATGTGAGTATTAATAGTAATCTCATCAAATGTTTTCAATAAAAAATTGTTTATAGCCATTTGTGTAGATGAAATTGATGTTGATGTGTAATTTACTAATAATTTACTGTTGAGAAAGCTATTACAACTCTTAAACAGTTTGTATTGTCATTGGGATTTATATATTTTTTTGTGGAAAAAAATCCACCATGAAGGTTTACTATTTATTTGGAACTTTGTGCAAATCAATAATACGAAACCACATACTGGATATCAAATCAAATGACTCGTGATCATAAGTTTTCTAATGTCTCATAATTCTCATAATTTAAATACATAAAATATCCTCAAAATGTTTATTTCGATGTACTTGTTTATTTTTCCTAACTACACTTATAAACTAAATTTAATATAATAGGAAACTGAGACTAAGTACTTGTGACTTGAATATGAATTGAAGATAAAATTTTATTTTAAACAGTATTGTGTGGTTGATTTTTCTTTGCTTTGTTTAAAAAACTATATAATTGTTACCTACGATGGTAGTAATAAAGTATGAACTTAATTTACTTGTTGTTGACTGTACATTTGTGAAATGTTTATGCGGACTGTGAGGTAACTATGTTTGAATAAGTCATAACACCGTCTCTGTATCGATTTTCATTGTGGAACTCAGTTTATTCATTTTGCATTATCTTTACACTTATCTTTTTAAATGAGATATGTTTTTGACTTAACAGTTGTGTGGATATAGAAAAATTAGTTTATTTAATACTTACAAAAAAAAATCAATGAAATAAAAATTACATAAATATGTAATTAATTGGAGACTTATTACTTAATTTAAAGAGATATTTAAAATACAGAACATTTAATAGTCGTTAACATCGAAATTACATTTTAAAGGATGTGCTGAGTCTATCAAGAACTACCAGTATTTCGTTTTATAATTTTTATTTGTTTTTCTTGAATTCTAAAAGCAGTACCTATAATTTTTTCCCGATAGAACTACAATAATTTCAATAGAGAGAAAATTTTTGTTAGTAGATAAGAAAAACTTATGTCTGTTATGTCCCATTTATCGCAACCATCTCACAGCACTATCAAATTCGAAATGATTTTTAGTAGCGAGATCCCATGAAAGATATACATTATCAAAGTTTCTATAGAAAAAAAAACAAATGCGCTCGTACGCTGCTAACGCCCCTCCCTTCGTCCAGTCTAGTATAATTTAGGTACTAAAGGAAAATTGAAAATGTAACAAGCAGTGATACTTCAAGCCACATAATTGAACTGTTCGTTTGTCATGTTTAAATCACTATCATTTTGTAAGGGCTCATCAATATTTACATGTAATCGGGACGAAGACCGACTTCAATTTTTTTGTTTTTATTTTTATTCTTCGGGTGTCTTATGAACTGCTGAAGCTAATTTAGGGGATAACCACAAAAATAACATATTAATTAAAGTTATTGATGAAACCTATCGTATGTAAAACTCGAATTCAATCAAGGTTAAGAAACTTCAATGTATAATATTACTATTAATTATTTGTAAGAGTTAGAACAGGGGAAAAAATGAGACCTTATGACCTTATAAGAATCATCTCCTACTATTAAAACCCGTTTTATTTTCCCACGCATAATTTGGGAATTTGCCAGTAGTTACCAGGCAGTTTGTAACGGACGACTGTAGCTAGGGACGAGATTGCTCTTAAGATTACGATTGCTCTATTGATTCTAATGATTCTGATAGTGACGTGATTGTGAGTCAAAGACGTGTTATATTTTAATAAGTCAATACAATGACTGTATAATAAAATATTCAGATTGCGTAACATCTGACGAATACGAGCAAGCAAATATTGAAAATATTGTTCTGCTTCGATAAGTATAATTAGTTCTTGCTGCGTCTAAAACACGTGGTACTTGGTAGTACAAGCGGAAAATTAACCAAACTCGGATTTATAGTCGTACTATTGTATATATTTTTTAAATTAAAACTTAGTTCCTCATTAGTTTCTCTGATCTCACAATATTTCTCGTGCTAAGTACTTATTAAGGATATAGAAAAATTCTTGTCAACTCTGAACACAGACCACTTACAAAATTTTTGCGATAAAAATTTATTTATGTACTAAATTGTATTGGTGACAGGAAAATATTCAACAAGGAAATAGTTTTGCACATCATCAAACAGTTAGTATTTTTAACTCGACCACGGGTTCAATATAAAAGGCAAGGTCAAGTCAAACTTGTTTTGAATTAGCTATTCTTATTCGGGGTATTCTAGAATGTTTTGGTATTTTACTATTAAAAATGTAAATTTATTCTCTTCTAGGATATATTAAACATATATTCAATATAGTAAGTTCTAAATTTAGTATGTGAAACACGTTGTCCTAATGATATTGGATCGAAGTGCGCGATCTAACATTTCTAGCAAGGTAATGTTATGGAGTATAATATAATATTAAATATTTGTTGGCGTAGATGCTGCACAAACGCTATAGTCCCGAATCGGGCGCTTGCGTATGCATTGACGAAATGTCCAGCATTCCTGGAACCACCCTCCCAATGTCGTAATTACCATGAGGTTACTGGTGACATAATATGTCCGAACATGGTGAGAGGAATCGACCATCTGAGAGATCCTCGTCTGAATAAGGTATGAACAAAGTATATTATGTGAGTAATTTATAATATTATAACTCGGGCAAATCACTAGGTGTGAGCGAGAATTATTGATTTACTATATTATGATAGCGTTTATTATTTACGCTTAATGTGTTTTGTAAAAGTAAGTATATTTCTTTAGGGTCTGGCATTCACTTTAGAGGAACGCCAAGCTCTAGGTATTCACGGTCTGCTGGCAGCCAAGTTTAAAACTCAGGAGGAGCAATTGGATATCTGCAGAATATCTGTGGATAGATATGAGGACAATCTGAACAAGTACCTTTACCTCGTCGAGTTACAGGTGACTAAACACTATGAAGGTACCATTGATTAATTTTATTAAGTTTATCTTCTGTGCTAAGGTTTTAATGCTTTAGTTACTTTCTTGTATTTTTAATCTGTGCTCTTGGTGTTTATATTAAATGTTGTCCTTCTCGTTGATCGTAGTGTCCGTAACCCTCCATCCGGCTGTATACGAGTGACGCGAGCACTATATACAGTTATATTTAGTTAATTTCGTTTCAGTGTTATAATTTAAGTTTTAAGGTCATTTAATTAATATGACATACTTTTTTTAAATTTGCGATTGATTTATAATTGTAGACCAATTTGGTATGATAATAGGTTAGCTGTTTTATGATTGCAATGAGATTTGTTACGTATAGAAATCTCTATGACCTCGACTTTATTAAGTTTCCAATCAAACTTTTAATAGAAAAATTTTTCATATACTGTTTAGGTTACGATATTTGTTATCCGTTTTATAGTGTCGTGATTAACTTGCAGGACAGAAATGAGAAATTGTTCTTCCGTCTTCTATCAGAAAACGTGGAGAAGTATTTGCCTATTGTTTACACACCTACAGTGGGTTTGGCATGCCAAAGATTCGGTCTCATTTACAGAAGACCCAGAGGTCTCTTTATAACTATTAACGATAAGGGCCACATATTCAATATCCTCAAGAACTGGTAATTATTTTGTTACTTTTATGCTTATATATGAGTTATTAATGAAGTTCGTAACTATTGTATTATTATTTATTTTAGGCCGGAACCAGACGTGCGTGCGATAGTTTTCACGGACGGCGAGCGTATTCTCGGTTTGGGTGATTTGGGTGCTTATGGCATGGGAATCCCCGTGGGCAAGTTGTCGTTGTACACAGCCTTGGCTGGAATCAAACCACACCAATGTCTACCCATTACACTTGATGTTGGCACTAATAATCAGGTTCGTTGATTTTGTATAAATAAACAATAATATGACGTATTCTACATACTGCCAATGTTGGATGTATATTAGACCTCTTTTTATATTTCTCAAATCTTTTTCAAAGTTTTTACAACATAATAAAATAGTCTAATTATATGTAGGTAGTATCTGTGATTTGAAATTTGGTGAAACATAATTGTAGCAGTATGATATTGATGTGACGACTATTATCAAAAATCTTTTTCCTAACGCCTTCAAATGAGATAATAATATGATAACAATTTTATAAAGAGAAAGAAGCCTGTGTTATGTATAACATATGACAGTTACGTAAATTGGTCAAATAAAGGTTTCTTTATATTATACTAATGTTATAAAGAAATAGACGTGCATAATAAACGAAAAACGACATTCTCGTGTGAAAATATATGAGATGTAATTTTTATTTATCCAAACTGAAAAGCAATACACGACCAACATTTCCTCTGTGTTTATGTTGGGTGATCGCTTCGTTAATAAACACGGGTTAAAAATACATTAATGATACTCGTAAATTAAAATGACTTGAAACTTTTAGTGCTATAGGAATTTTTGCTATAATTTCTCTATGGAGACGTGATTGCGAATGTTTCTTACAGGATCTGCTAGAAGATCCTCTTTATATAGGATTACGTCAGAAACGGGTTAGAGGTAAGGAGTACGACGAGTTCATAGACGAATTCATGGAAGCCTGCGTCCAGAGATACGGACAGAACACCCTGTTGCAAGTAAGTACCATCGGTATACTAAAGGTACCATTTACCTATCATAGACATTAGATTTATTCAATTTCTTATATAAATTAGCATTATTTTGATACATATTGTCGCATAGAGACATATTCAGGTATGGTCTGTTCATGTTAAAATCACAGTGTACATTGTCGTGACTTACTTGGTCGTGACCAAAGCACTGTCTTCGCGTTACCGTACGAAATGCACTTAAGTCACCAGAAACATATTTTACATTCCAGAAATATATATATATTATCACATACCAGACTTTTTCATTTACATGTCATAAATTTAATTTTATTCTAATTATTATAACGTATAAAAACTACAATCGAATAATATTAAAAATTAACAATATTGTTTTGAGTGTAAAGCTAGACATTTTTATCAAAACTATCAAGCCTCACTTATGCCGTTACGCCATATTATGTACAAATCGATATCCAATACACTTGAAGGATTATTTTACAATAACTAGTCCTATGTGAGTTCGGGTATATTTTGTCATGTCATATTTAACTAATGTTACGTATAGATAACGCTGCTTTATTATACTACTTATGATAAATACCTTGCTTGTTTTGATTTTCTTACATATATTAAATATACCATTCTATATTAACCATGTTCATGTATACTTACAACTAGTGGAACATCCTGTAATATGTTTGAGTTACTAGTTACGATTGTTTCTGATTATTTTATGACCGTGTTGAGTGAACACTCGTTAACTCGTATATTAAAGAGATAATTTGGCAACAAAGATCATTGACAGCAATTTCGCTCGCATTTATCGTTTAGTTCAACTAACTTTAATGGAAGGAACTGTATTGCATCAAGTATAAACCAGTTTGAATGTCTTGTGTTAGATCTTTGATGTTACTAACCGCTTTGCTGTAGCGACGCGGACAGTTCTTTGGCTATGGAAATGGCCTTAATGTACACGTTAGATCAATGATTAAATTATTCGTAATATCTTTGTTAATTATTCTATTCTCAACCATATCTAGGATAATAATATTCCAGTCTTCCACATTAAGTTTGTCTACAGACAAAAATTTCGATATTCGTCCACAGTTCGAAGATTTCGCTCTAATAAACGCTGGTCGTCTGCTTACCAAGTACCGTAACAAGTACTGTACCTTCAACGACGACATTCAAGGAACTGCCAGTGTTGCCGTCGCCGGACTGATGGCTGCCGTCAGGGTCACTAAGAGGAAGCTCAGTGAAAACATATACTTCTTCCTTGGTGCTGGGTCGGTTAGTATAATATGAAATATTATTTCTTACAAACTTAAGATACTTTATTTTTTTTTATTATAATAATAATATGTAATATTTTGGTGTTCAAACACTTAAGCAAAAGTGTGTTTTACGGATTTAATCTAGATATTTTATTATTCTGTATTCTACCTGACGTTTCAATTATTTTCAACTTTTGAAACTTTCATATAAATCTGAAAAACATAATTTTTTATTGAATTCATTTCTATTTTGTTATCAAATAAATCTATTTATATTAGCAAGCATTAAATTAAAAAATTCAAGGTAGTATCAATTTCAATAATGCTTAGTTATTAAGCTATCATTTGACAGGTCACATGACAGTGTCACGTGATTACAATACCGATAATGATGATTGATTTTGTATACAAATCAGGTTTTAATCCAGATATATATAATTGTACTGAATATTATCTATCGAAGCCAAATAATATAATTCAGATGACTATTGAGTTATTATCTTTTAAATGATTTAACAGACTGTCGAATAAATTTCCGCTTCATTATTCAGTGATAGAATGTGAATGTATAAACGGATTTGAAGTGCAGACAGTTGTATAATTCAAATGTTTGTAAACACCTTCATGTGTAATATTTTCTTAAAATTGATCTCTCCTTTCGTTCCATTTTTAAATTTTACGTAACTCTTCTTATATTTTATATAAATTAAACTAACAAGATAACATTTAAGACTTCTATCATATAAATATATACACAGAACTTTATGGCTATTATATAATTGTTCGAGGCGATAAAGAAAGTTATTCCAATTATTTATAGCAACATTGACGCATTGCAAACTATATCTTATCAGATAGGTAATCGTGATACATTAAAAACATGAGTAAGTTCGCTATTGACGCTTTAATGCAGAGGTATTGACAGAAGTTTTACAATCAATCAATCGATTAGAAATGGTATTAACAATACGAAGGAGTTTGAGGTTGTAATATCGATTTCAGTTCTAAAACGTCAACTGGTTATGTAAATATAATTAAAAAAAATATATACATTGATACTCTACACGTTGTTGTCAATGTCACATCCGTGACGTATTTGTCGTTCAACTGACGTAATCGAGCAGTTTAAAAAATTAAAACGCGACTGTTATAGAATTCTATTCTATGGAAATAGAACACGAGTGACATTCACACGCCATTAAATAAATTATAAGGCCTTATTGGAATGCTAACAAGCAAAAATTATTCGTATGGATTGTAATGTTAGTTAAAAAAAATGTTATGCTATTCATGATTTATACAAATATTGATAATTATCATATTATGTTTATGAGTAACTTTTTTTTCGTGAATTGTCTGGCTGGATATACAAAACATGATAAAAAAACAATTATAGCTGTATATATAACAAAATCTAGGAATTACCTAAATGACAATCATCATAATCTTCATGATCATCCTGTCGGAGCCCGCTCCTGAGCAAAGGCCTCTTCTCATATGGAGAAGGATAGAGCATTAATCACCACCCTTGCTCAAGACGGATTGGCTATTTCAATCTTATAATTTGAAATTATAAGTCCAGGTTTCCTCACGATGTTTTCCTTGACCGTCTGTCAGTGGTGTCTATACCCTTAAAAAGTACATATGATTAGGAAAAGATAACATGTCGAACCCGCGCCCTCACGTGTGAGAGGCGGGCCTTTAACCTCCAGGTCACCACGACTTTGAAATGACAACATTGACATAAATTATAAAAGAAAAAGTTCTAATAACAAACAATGATTTATGGGGATAGATGAACTGTAATTATGAATAAGGATTTAATCTTCTCCAGGCAGCAAACGGCATAGCCTGTCTGACAGTAGCAGCGATGGTAGCCGAAGGCCTGACTGAGAAGCAGGCTCAAGACAGGGTTTACATGTTCGACGTCGACGGTCTGCTGTCAACACGTCGTGAGGGCGGAGTGCCGCCACACGCTAAGGTCTTCGGCAAGGACATCGAACCCGAAAAGGACTTCGAGAAATGCATAGCAAAAATCAAACCCAGCTGTCTCATTGGTGAGCGTACTTTTTTTTCTTATTTTCTAATATGCCCATGTTAAATTTTTGTATCATCTGTCATAATTCTCGTTTTTTTTTTAAATGTTATTTTCTATTATGCCAGTGTTAAATTGTTGTGTCTTCTATCATAAATATACTCTATATATATCCTTGTCTGAAGTAGTTGGTTTTTGTACGTTAATGTAACCTAATGTTTACAATTTACCCAAAAACCATTTTTGAGAAGGTTTTATTATTTGACCTTCGTATTTAATGAAACACTTAAATTCAAGTTGAATTGCTTTTGACGGCATTTAGTTTAACTACAATACAAAAATAAAAAAAAAAAATGCGGCCAGTATTGAAGCTTCCAGAGTTACGTTGGGGTAATTTTTTTTTAAATAAATATATAAACATACAAAATGATGTTGAAATAAAAATTCTTTTTATTAATGTCGTTATTTTGACTGTTTTTGCCTCAGGTTGTTCTACAGTGGGTGGAGCTTTCACGCCGAACGTGTTGAAGCAAATGGCTAAGAATATAGACAGGCCAGTAATATTTGCTTTGTCCAACCCAACAAGTAAGGCAGAATGTACTGCACAAGATGCCTATGATCATACAGAGGTGAGTTCAGATATATGAATAATTTAATATACAATATTGATTCTGTTTTTATAATTCTATTTAGGAGTGTTGTCATGGGTAAGAAAATAATTTCCACCTTCATTGACTGGTGACTCGTAAAATATATTGTTTGTTTATTTTACGAGTTTCCAAATTAAATAATTAAAAATTGTAGTTACGCAATCATATTAAAGTCTAGAATTTATTATTATTTTCACATAAATGTTATCATAATGTGCCATTGAAAACTTATGCCATTAAATATATTAGTTTATTCAAATTTGGAACTTATAATAGAATGTATAAATAACAAACTTATTAAAAAATGTTTGTCATGTTAAAACTAGTTAAAAATAATTACAAATTTATTTAGTTTTATTACTTTTGTAACAATGTGATTGTAAATTATATTTTCTTGAAACAGAAAAGTATAAAATGTTCTTTTTTATCTCAGAAATAGACAGTCTAATGATATATAAAATGAATTTACTTTATGTAATAGTAGTCGTTATATTTAATTCTTTATAAGTTTATTAAATAACAGATTAATAATTTAAATCTATTCAATTATTTGTTTAGCTAGATTTTTTTTTATCTTTATTTAAACGACTCGTTTGTAAATGAAGAAATATGTGGTCCTATTTTGCAATTTACAAATAATTTGGGTACTAATATGCTTATGACAGAAAAGTAATAATATAAGAAGTACATACATTAATTTATATTTATAATTCACTTGAGTCAAATTAAAATTTTAATCTTAATTGTTTAAAATAAATGCCGGTTTTGTTTTGTAGATTATATAAAAATTTAGTTTCAACATTATAACTTATGTGTTGTACTTAAATTGCCTCATGTATATCAAAGATTGTGATGAACAATTTTATTTCAATATAACTAATTAATTAATATTTAATTATTGTAGATTTTAGGTATTGATACAAATACTAATCTTATTTAGTTTCACATTCAATAATCTATGTTAATACTATGTTGTGTTGAGGTTTGTGAAGGACCAAGTACAATATTGGTAATACATACATTCGATGAGCTTTGCTATAACATTTTCTTAGAATTTTTTTTTAAGATAAAAAATTTTTATATTTAAATTTTTTTCATATGCAACCAAAAAAATGGAATAGATTTTTATACAATGAGTAATAGAAATTATTGTTTATCTTAGGGTCGCTGTATCTACGCTTCCGGTTCCCCCTTCCCCCCGGTGCAGTACGACGGCAAGGAGTATCACACCGGTCAGGGTAACAACTCCTACATCTTCCCCGGGGTAGCCTTGGGGGTGATAGCGACAGCTACACACCACATACCTGAAACTATGTTCCTTACCGCTGCTAGAGTAAGTATTATAATTATTTTTTTTATCCAACTTAATTCAAACAGTGTTTTTTACTGTACTGCCAACATAAAAGTCGTCTTTGGAATTTTATTAAAATATCAATTTCAGTTTTTTTTTTCAATTCCCCATAATTATTAGTTGGTTTTATGTTGTTCATCTAATTTAATGGTAACATTGGAATAATATGTGTGTTATATTAATGATTTTCTAAAATTTTCTAGAATACAAATTTTAATACAACTCTTACAAAGTCTTAGTTTTTGATATTTTGAGTTAAGATACTTTCATCAGCTTTCTTCTATGAACGAATTGTAACGAATCTTAAAAATGTAAATATGTAATAGTTTACAATAATATATTCCATTTAAATGTGCATTACAGTTAATGCGTAGAAATAAATTATAATAATTTCCTGAAAAAAAAGAAGCATTTTATTAGGTGTTAAAGAAGGGAAACAAGAATATAAACATGAAGGAAAATTGTTTACATAAGGATGTAAACAGTCTAAATACGTGATATTCATTTCAAGTACTTTCAGCCTTTTTAAATTTCCTCTTATTTATCTAAATTCATACATCTATTTTTATCTACAGAAACACTTTGTAACATATTTTATCGTGGC
Organism: Danaus plexippus; assembly: GCF_018135715.1. Taxonomy (NCBI): domain Eukaryota; kingdom Metazoa; phylum Arthropoda; class Insecta; order Lepidoptera; family Nymphalidae; genus Danaus; species Danaus plexippus. The sequence goes on from NC_083539.1 coordinate 3,680,791, forward strand.
ATTGTTTAAATTGACATCTGTCACTTGGCAGCCATGATATGTTTTGCCGCCAAATTACATAACCGTATTTTGTAAATATTGTTATAGCATTACGTATATGCATATGAGGCACGAAAGTGAAATTAGTTGTGTAATTAGTGTGGCAATGAACTATTTTGGATCAACTGATTATAGTTAATTAGATTATATAGTGTTTTTACTTATGTTATTTTGCAATAAATTTTATTGACATAATTCTAATTAATATACGAGACATTAATCATGGTGTATTGATAATGTTTCGTTTATGTTTTTCAGACGCTAGCCAATTACGTGAGTGAGAAAGATCTAGCTATTGGTCGCATTTATCCGTCTTTGGCTGAAGTAAAGGAGGTATCACTCGCCATTGCTATAGAAGTAGCCAAAATGGCTTACGATGAAGGTAATATCTATGAAATTTTTTTGGCAATTATAATTAATTTATTCTTAATAAAATTGCTATACATTTTTACGTTTAATATGTCTTTAAAATATATATGCTGATATTGTACCACTTTTTAATCGATGTTGAAGTTTGTTATGACAGTTTGATAATTTATGACATCTGAGGGATTGTCACTTTGACTTGTTAGCTTTTTAATTTACTACTCTGATAACCACGAGACGAAACTAAGAACTTTTTCGTTAGTAATTAATATTTAAAAAAAAGCGTACTTACTGTAAGTGATGACTCATAGCATATTTAAGTTAATCTATAATTTACTTTAACAATTAAATGTTCGGCTTTTAGGCGGTGTTGGATCTATGCGGGATTGTCGACAAATTACTTGTTTTATATTGACAGACATCACTTATAGGCACTTCAGATTAAAAATTGTTTTTTTTTTAAGTTTGTTACGACGTCGTGATAAGATTAGGGGTTTTCTATTTTCACGACGGAATCCCGAAGTAAGATACAAAGTTCTATAAATATTCTTCTGTCATCGAGTAGTTGGAATATATTTAAAAATGTTAAAACATTTCCTTTGATTACACTTTTTATATACCCATATTACACAGTGGGATCTTAAAAGTGCACTGAAACAAATCTCCCAGTTTACTCACACTGTGTTTCCGCAGAGACGTAAAGGAATCTTTATATACATAAAGCACGTAATGAGTTTTTTTTTATGTATGACCAATGTTATTGAAAAGTGACTTTAAAATAATGAATGACAAACGTTTATCAATATAAACTCTCGCATTTTTTTAATTATTTGGAAAAGGTTACAAGTTAAAATATATATATGTGTGTATATGTGTGTGTGAATGTGTATGTGTATGAGTGTGAGTCACACAGTAATGTTGTTTGAATCTGATTGTGAGTACAAAGTTGGGCATCGATTAAATGAACAACTCCGTGAAGGTCATTGAAATTAATTAGATTGTCCTTAAAATTATGTAATTAGCATCTTAACAACGAATTCAGGTTATTCCAAAAATTTAAATTAAGAATATCTAAGATAAATATAAATTTTCAACAGATTACGTATAACATGATACGAATAGTACGATTAAATGTAAACTAGAATTGAGAAAAAAAAAATCTACATTTTTTTAATTGTAGATGTCGGTTCAGTATATCCAAAACCGAAGGATTTCAAAAAGCATGTACGGAAACATCAATATAAATTCATATATGAGACACATCGCAGAATGCAATACGCATGGCCTAAGTATCCAGAGCTCAGATTTAAATATCCCGGAAGGGCAGCCAAATAAAAGGAGCATAATGTTTGTGATAATATAAATTTGAAAGTAAATAAAATTTGTATTTAGATTACATTCGGTCGCATTAACTGTATAAATCACTTTATAGCAGTTTATCATTTGAATTTATGTTCACAACGAGGTTAAGGGTCAGTGCCAATATAAGGTACATCCTCTAGAACTTCATATTTTCTTGGCGCCTACCAAAAGTTTAACATTATATTTAATATCTTGTAACTGAAAGCCAGATTGTCTCTTCTGTTATCGATTCCCTTTAAAATTCTTAATCTCTAAGACAAGATAGAAGTTAAATAATACGAATAGTAATAAATACAAGATATAAGTGCCTGAATGCTAGTTGGTCTTCATTACAATCAACGTGGCTCCTATTGTTAAATATCTCTTTAAAATTCTCTCAATTTCCTTCTAGATTCCAGAAAGGGAAAATGAGTTCATTATTTATTCATTTAAACATTTTTTCTCTTACAATCAAATTTTATTAAGATGTTTTCAATCACAAGCAATGTCCAAATTTGCTTACATTCTTTATCTCCTTTCGTTGGACATTGTTAGGCAAGATCGTTTAACGCATTTATTTTTTGTCGAGTTGATTTTTTTCTGATATTGCCGTAAAGTAATTTTTGCAGATCAATTCGCATACTATTATTGCTAGCATCATTAGAATCGATTGGTTTTATTGATTTTTTTGCTAGCATCAATCAGTAGAATCGATTTTTATATATTGATCGTAGTCTTACTAAACTGTGGTGTTGTTTCTTACCGTAATAAAATAGGCTAAATACTAATAAAGTATTTAAAGAAAAATCATTCAATTCGTACGTAAATATAGTAATGTAAGGCTATACGTTGCATTTAGTTCTGTATTAGAAATCGTAAGAGTATTCGTAATAACTTGAGTATACTTTATTGAGTAAAATAATTATTATATATACATATGACTAATAATTTGATTGATATAATTTTTCAGGTCTAGCTTCAGTGTATCCGGAACCAAAGGATTTGGCTAAACACGTAGAAAATCAGATGTACAACTATTATTACGAGAGTTCAATGCCAGTTGTGTGGGACTGGAAGCCGGAGGAGAAATTCAACGTACGCCCAATACAACCCGTACCCAAGAATATATAAACAATGTTGTCTTATTATTATATTTTTTTTTAATATTTTTTTTTCCTTCTAATGTAATCTTCAAGTAGAATTATAGTTATATACTATAGTAGTTGTAATTCTACAAAATTTATTTGTAACCATATGTACTATTGTCGTATTGATTTGTGTAAGATTACAATAATACTAGGAATATTAGTATAATCAATAACTATAAAAACTATTAATAATATCATATATATGCTTTTACTATATATTTATTTTATTAATTCAACTGATTCAAAGTTCCATAATTCATATTCCTAGTATTTTATAATCTATCAAATCATATCGTGATGCAATTTTTTTTTTTTCATAAAAAATCATAAGTTTTATATAAAAAGGTATTAGTTGAAAGTATATTAAATTCTACACTTCAATAGTTAATATTAATAAAGTTATTGGATGTCATGTTGTCTAGTAATTAAATATTGTATTTATTATATATGTAGATGTAGTTGTTTTGTGTGATCGTGGCTTTAGAATTTTGTGGAACGTCGAAAAATTACTATAAACATTTAAACTATAGGAAGCTTTTATATTTCTATGTAATTTTTTTTTAATGTTCATTTACATGAAGTATTATAACGGTTAAACGTCTAGTCACCGCAGCATTATTATGATTACTTAAATTAATTTAAAAGACATATTGCATTGTTAAATAAAACGATATACCATACCCCACCATATGATGACGTATTGTTCAGTATTCATTGCATGCTACCGAGAGTTCAAACTAAATTGGATGCTAATGCGTTTTTTTTTTGCGTTCAATATTTTAAGGTAGACATTTTCGCTGAGCGAAGTATTTTTTTTTGTTTCTTTGTTTATGTATTGTGTTGTATCTATTGATACGAAGTGATTATGTTGCTGTGACGTTTTTAAAACCATTTCTTGGTTGTTGGTTGTATTAATTTAACTGCGTTATTCGGTAACCCTAGTTATATATATATATATTTTAATCGAACAGTAATAAAAATGTAATTTATGTTATAGTATTGTATGAATCGTATTAAAAATAAACTATTTTTAAATAAATTAACTCTAAGTGTTCCAAATACAAATGACCATGTCAGTGAAATCTCTAAATTATCGTCATACTTCTTTGTTTTTCAAAAAAAATTAACATTTGACGAAGTTCAAAATTTGAAAAAAGAATTATAGAACATATTTTAATGCAAATTCTATTTCTATTTGTCCACTAAAAACTTCTTATGTTATTTTTATCAGGGTTCCTTATATTATAAGCGCAGTAAATTTTTGGTCACATACAAAATGAAATCTAAGTTATTCTATTTAATAGATAAATTGTTCAATTATTACGATGGATGTTACTAATTAAATATGTTCAAAACTTAACTGTTGTATTCCTTTAATTCCTTCGACCAAATCCTAATTGAATCGTAATGGCCGATAACTAAACTCATAAAAAAAAAATATATATATATATTCACAAATCAAATATCATTTAGCACATAGCAACACTCACAGTTTAATGTTGTCATGTGAATGAACTGTACTAATCTCAAGTTATATATAATTTGATCTTTTAAATTCTTTCGCGTATTTTGTGGTTTAACACTTAAAATTTTCCTAAGCTGTGGTGAGTCCAAACAATAAGTACATGTCTCGTTTATAACAACGTATCTTTATCAATTATTTTTATGCAATTATAAATTTCTGTATAACACTAAAATTATTGTATCAATTGTTTACACAACAGCTTTAATTTTGGTCAATTTGTACCGTATTATCACTACTTTGTCTTACGAATATATAGAATATATTTGGTATATTGTTCCTATTTTACCTTAATATTTAAATACAATAAAGATTCAAGTTATTATAACCGGATTGTCAATAACTTCTCAGATAAATATAACATTTATGTCATTCACAACATATATCTTATTAGTGAAGAAACTTTTATATATCTATTTATAGTTCAGTTATAAAATATATGTTGAAGTTTGTTAGCATTTCTATTAGTTAATACATATTTATTTTTTGGGACCAAAATTCTGTCATTATAGTCATTAAAATCTCATTAACAGACATACTATGCATTCCATATCTAAAAAAGTGTTTATTGAAAACAATAATTGTATAGAATATAATATATTTTGATAGCAATATAAAATTCAAACTACATTCATTCATTGCGAGTCACTGCTGGAACTCGAACTGGAATCCGTCGACATGACCTCAACATCTTCCTGATTCGGTTCTTTATTTCGTCCATCAATGGCTACCGAGTTTCCACCTCCAACTGACATATGCAATTCTCCTGATGGATGCCATGTAAACTGATTTGTTGCTGATGCTGGAACTGTTGATATAATATTTATATACATTATAATAACTGGCAAGAGAAATGGGAGTAAAGAAATCACATACATTTTATATATACCATTATAAATTACTTAATAATCTCTTGAAGTATTGGATTTATTTTTATAGTAAAAAAAAATTATTGTTTTCACTTAGCTGTATTATGAATTTGTAATCAAGAACTAACTATAAAAAAATTAAGTGTCACAACGCAGTAACTGTATGAGTAACATTACAAAGAAAATGACTAATGCATTGAGGTTTCAATTCCCTTACGAATGGAATATCATGTACAAATCTGTGATTTCCAATCACTCTTGAAGCGAGTGACCAAAGTCAATTTATGTTCATACACACAAGGAAATAATCATTAAGTAAACATAATTAGGGGAAAATATCAACATTTATGTAAAAATGTACTTAATCAATAATAAATACCTCCACCAGTGGTTATTCTGTGAAGATCATTCAGAGTGGAGGGAGTGTGCCCATTAAGAGGTAGATCACACAGTCGACCAAGCATTCCCAGTCTCATCTCTAAGTCTGTGGGGTAAGGTCGGCGAGGATCTCCTGGCTGCCAGGATAGTGGGGCACTCACTGCATTTGAAGCACTTATCCTGTTTTGAAGTGATGTTTAATATATGAAGGTAAGGAAATGTTGTATAATTAGTTATTCTCAAACGATATGTTGTTTAAAGAAACTTTTATCTGTTCACAATATTTGAGCAGTAGTTATAAAATTTGTAAGATTTTAAATTAAAAAAATCAAAATAATGTAACTATATAATATTAAGCATATACCTGTGTGCAAATTTAATTAATTCCTCAGAAGGTACAGGCCTTTTTCTTGATTTGACAATTGAAGCAAGTTTCTGTCGAGCTTGGTAAAGGGAGGTTGCTAAAATTTGTTCAGCATCTTTAAGTTGTCTTTGCAAATGGTGAATATCTTGGTCCTGAAAGTTATTGGTACTATTCAAACAAAAATGTAATATGAAGTATGAGTGAAATGTGTGAGAATATAATTTTTCAAAGAAAATTATAAAATGTACATAAACAAATCATCATAAGTACCTTATTATCTACTTCAGCCTTGAGTTCATTCATTTTCTGTTGTATATTCGCCTGCTCATCAGCTAACTCTAAAGATTTCTTTAACTCTACATCTTTAGAAAGTAGCAGGTCCGTTAGTTGAGCGTGATCTGCCGCAGACAGCTTCTGTGTTTTCGGTGCTATAGATACCTCAATGATTTCTCTAAAATTTCACATTGGTTTTAACATTATAAAAAATAAACATTATTCTATAAATAATCAACATCATACTTTGCTATAAGCTCCATATCGTCTATTATTGATAAAAGTCTGTCTCTGGTACTTAAATGTGACGACATGATCTGTATTTATTTGAAATATAATAAAACAAGGCACAGTTCTATTTAATATTTGATTAAATAACTTGTGTATTGTTTAGTATATATCGAAGAAATTTATTTATATGAGCATGACATTGACACTATATGAAATAATAATAATTGTACCTAGGAACTACTTGTCATATGTCAGTGTCATTTTTGTTTTAAATCCAGCAAATTAAAATTTCTTTTTAATAATTAAGTTGGCTTAAAAAGATCTATTTTAATAAATCAAGTAAATATAATAGTTGTTTTAGAGTCCTGTTTTTAAAATTATTGAAACAATTATTAGTCGACATTTCGATACTTTACACTAAAAGTAACAAATTTAAAAATATACTTTTAAGTACTTCTCATACTATAAGAATAAGCACACAGTCTTATACAAAAATATTTTATACGATGTCATCCAGTTTAATTTCCAGTCCTCACGTCTTTGCTTTTGAGATATGTAATATATAATATCTTAAAACAATTCGTCGTAATATGAAGTACTTAAATTCGGAAATATCTTCAAACATTTTTCATTTTATTTTACGGAATAAATCCCTGTCTACATGGAATGAATTATAAGTAACTTATTTAATAATTTTCCGTTTAATTGATTTTACATTCAATTACTCTTAATGCCTAGTTACTTATATATTTGTTGGCCGTTGTAATTGTTTTAAGTAGTCAGTAAGTCCAACTTGGTTTATAAATCTTTTCCTAAAATCGTCAGTCGTCTAAAATCTAAATGAAATTTAAAAGTGGTATGAAACTAATAAGTGCAATGTGCATGCAGCTTGCGCATGATAGCGCATGCGCGGGGCGAGGTATGAGCGAGGGGAAGCTACCGATCACGCCGGTAACATGCGCACTACACGTGCTACTGAGCCTTTCTTACTGTGTATCGAAATTTTGTATATCGATTATTCTTATTGTCATTTCATTGTGGATTTTAATTCAAAGTAATAAACATCACTTATAGGTTCAGTATATTGAAAACAATTATTTTCTTTATATATTTCAGGAGAATAAACCTTCAAAATATACTTAAATTAAATTCTAGTACGTATTGGACATAAAATTATATTTAAATTATATTTTACGATCCTCGAACACTAGTAATGGCTCTGATTGCAGTATGTGCCACAGACTATTAACTTTAGTACCTCAAATTTCATATTTCGGTAATATTTTAAACAAAAAAAACATTAAGTCATATTTTATGTTGGAATAATAATATTAAAATGCTGTTTCAACTATTGTGAAAATATTTAATGAATTTTCAATATGTATTTACTTTTTTTACATTGAGTTTACTGAAGTAGAACTACGGAATATAATAGACTGTGGCAGGAGTTTCTTTGCGGGGAGTAGGGCCGTGATGGTTAGCTCATTCAATTATACTGTGAATAAGGTATATGTGCAACTGCTACTTGCCAGTATAGGTTCGGCAGTAGAGATTGAACTTGGCTCTTCTGCCCATCTAATGGAACAACGTTCCTCCGATCAAGTGTCACCAGCTGTGTTAAACAAATTAAACATTCGTCATTTACGTGACCATTGTCGGAAACAGCAAATCTTATTACTACTATTATGTTGTTTAAACGGATCATCGAAGGAAAATCGATGTTGAACACAAATCCTAAGGATAGGTCTCCAGAGAAATGTTCGAGAAGGAAATCGGAATGCGAGGGTTGTGGCGAACATTCTACGTAAGTAATAATGGTCATTATAACTGTACTCTTAATATTAACGTTACGTAGTTATCTTTAATCTGTAATTAATTTTGATAAACAAAAACAAAACATATGGACGTATAAACACTAATAAACAAAAAACCTATGGTAAGAGGTTTCAATTGATATCTCATGTTAAAGATGAGTTTGTCTTCCTTTTATTAAATTAATAATTAAGACACATAAAAATCGAAATACACAGAAGGTATATGCTAATTCAGGGCGAGTAGCTATTTTATAGTAGCTGGTAAAAGGTGAAAATGAACGAAAAGTAAATTTTGAATCTTATTTTTTCAAAATTTGAAGAAATAATTACTTTAAATAGGTACTATACGTTAAAACATACAAGCACTTTCAAAATACATTCACCTATAAACCTAGAATAGTAGAGTACTATAGAATTATAGTATATATATTTGTTGTTAAAAAACCTAAATTATTCAATTTAATAGTAAAACTAGAAAGTATATATTCTAACTACTTTGAGGTTTCCTAATAAAAAATATGTAACCGAATAACTTTTATACTACTTGTATACAAGGACGGTGATTGTTGTATTGTTATTGTAAGAAAACAAAAACTACACTGTGTTCTTATAAAAACCCAAGTTTTTTTGAATAGAGAAATTTTTATATTATTAGTAAATATTATTGATTAGTATGTTTTTCAAAAAAAGCTTGAAGAAAAATTAAAACAATCGGACGTGAATTTGTGTCGTGCTCTTTTGATGAACAATAAATTAAACGTTAGAATTACGGTAAATTTAAATGCTTTTTTAAAAATAATTACTGTATGAATCTTGATTGATTAATCAGAATTCTTTTTTCAAAATAAAATAAATCTTTTATTGCAACCCTACCTTCATAATTTTCTTGAAATCCATTCGCTAACTTCACCTCCCCTTGTAATCGTAATCAGACAGACTCCGGGACTTTGAATTTGTTTGTTTGAATACAACTATTACTAACATTAGTGATAAGGAATATCAATTAATTAGTTAATTATGTTTCATATCCGGGGGCTCGTCCCTATGTTAGAGATTTCGCGTAATCATGACGCAAACTGTTTACTTACAATATTAGGTGAAGTGTCAAAGGCCTCACTAGATAACCCCTCGCATGGATCTCCATATAAATACTTTGTTTTACAATTACATCTTCAGTTACATTCAACAAATACTGTTCAATGTTGGGATTAATATCTTTAAAATGACATTTTTCTTATAGTTTTATGTGATTAAAGTTAAAATTTTGTATTTATTGAATAAAACGATTGCAGTATTCTGGAGGAAATCACGAAGATGGTTCTACTTGGAGTGGTTTTATGGGCTGGAGTGACATTCGGAATTCATGTCGCTCCATATCCTCTCAATTTGATAGTGTCTTCAGGTATGTGAAGTTACTAAAGTATTCTGTAAGTTATCTTAGTAAAATATAGCTAAAAGGTAATTTTTTTCCAGAAATAATACATCCTCCTCCATTGTATGATTATCCTTTCCCGAGCGCACAAATGTTGAAGAAGCTGCCGACTATAACAGCCGCTGATACAAATAGGTCAATCAGCATGAGCAAACTAGTTATATCTATGCTAGATCGCCTGGAAACTAATCTAGATGCAGCAGAGATAAGACCCAAACAAGGTTCTGCGGCTCAAGGCCTGGCGATTGATGGTCTTCCTTCAAACAACGCTATGAAATATGAAATGTCGTCTGCCATTATAACTAAAGCGTCCCAACAACTTGTTTGGACTAAATGTGCAAGGTTGGTGAATACACAGTCAAGTTAAATGATGACAATGATTTCTTATATTTAGGGCTTTATCTGAATGTTCTGTATTTTTTGTCATTAAGCCATTATAGAGTCTTTGTAGGCTACACGTATAAAATGCTTCTTTTTTATTTAGGTACGGTTTGCCAAAGGACGAATGTGCGAGTTACATTAGTACTTTAAACTTGAGGGAAAGTGAATTTGGAGGTGAATGCGCACAATTAGAGAGATTTACATGTCGCTCGAATAAGATGTCGTCTAGATATAGAACATTCGATGGATCTTGCAACAACCCAGTTAGATCTTCTTGGGGTCAAGCACTTACTGGTTACAAACGGCTCCTACATCCCAGATACCAGGATGGAATAGAAGAAGTTAGTAATCTTTATCATCTATCTCGTTTTCTCCTAAGATACATGACAGAGATGGATATAATTTTATTTTTTACAGCCTCGTCGCGCTGTTAGTTCCCATGAGCTGCCATCGGCTCGTCTGGTGAGCTCAGTTATCGGAGATAATATAGATGTACCGGATAACAAGAAAACTATAACCCTACCGGTGTGGAGCCAATTCATCTTTCATGATCTGGTCCATACTCCAGTGCGGAAGACTTGTAAGTTACTCCCACTTTTGCCTGAAACCTTTTTGAGCAAACATGTCTCGTATTTATACTTTAAGATTATGATACAGCTAGTTTCTTAGCCCCCTTAAATAATCATAGCAATAAATTTGTGTATATTTTCATTCACACACAGATGTTATCGAAAAATCTTTGTTTATATTTCACAAGTATTTTATCATTACTATTTTGCCAACAGACCATACAGACAAGGCTATCCGTTGCTGCGACAACTCCGGCTGGCCCCTCACACCGCGCTACCAACATCCAAGCTGCATGCCCATCACAGTCTCTGACACTGACCCCATGTACAAGGAACAGCGCGTCACCTGTATGGAGTACACTCGTTCTGTCACTACCTACCGCGGAGACTGCACCTTTGGAGCTGCCGAACAGGTAACAACCGTTCAAAATATTGCAATCTCTCTCTCTATATATGATTAAATATCTTATGCCTTAATATTGGCATAATAGTTCAGATATTTTTTTTTTACATTATCTATATCTCCACACGTCCGTGATTCAATTTTATAGCTTAACAAATAATAGTTGATTCAAAATTAATTTTATATATATATATTTACACTTGCAATAAAAAATAATTAATCGGTACATTTTCATGTTAATTTTGTAAGACCATTCATATAGTGGTTATATATGTATGATTCGGTAATACGCGTGTTTCAGCGATTGTTATTGTCTAATAAAATACGCTTGTGTGTCAATATAACAATACAAATACTTATACACACAAACGTTAACAAAGTAAACAAATGTCGCAAGCGCATTCTTAGCAAACAGTAAAATAATCTTTTATGTCGTTATGGTTGAAGTTAAGAAAATTATACCTACGAACAAGATTGTTACAAAACAAGCAATTTGCATTTCTGAGTAATTTAAAAAATATGTTTTTCTGACCCATTTATGAATATTTTTATCATATGTACCTACAGTTTAATTCAGAAATCTTGAGACGATATTAACGTAGTTTTTTTGTCAGACTAGAAACGCTTCGTTTTTAGTGACATACAAACTTGCGGTTAGCAGACTAACGATATTTTCATGTATGAATGAAGAAAACGTTTATTAAAATAGCAAATAGTCATACCAATTTTATTGGCTATAATAGATTTGACATATCGATTCACTGTTTAATTGGTTCAAGTTGAACGGCCATTTTGATTGCCATCAATGAATTTAAATTAATATGCATGTACGTGTATGATAAACGTTTTAAATGTCAATAACCGAGTAATTTCAGTAATAACTTCAATTCATGATCATATTTTTCCGAGTTCAATCGGTGTTATCAAACATGACGTTGTTTTGGAATAATACAACGAATTTTCTAGAACATTCGGACCGAATATGATGCAGTCAAATATTTGTTTATTATCGATAACGTTTTACTCGTTCCTTATTAATTTTATCATAATACTTTTTTTTTACAATACTTGGAATGTGAAATTAATAAGTAAAAAAATAATTTCTTCTATCTATCCTAAGTGTGCACTGTCACTGCTTACGGCTCGTTTCTAGTTTTTCATTACTATACACATGATAGTGTTAACATAGCTTTTTTAAATTATATTGCTATTGACATAAAGTCTAAATTTGTTTAAAAGAAATTTTCAAAACAATTTCTTTTCCATATAGCATTCTAGAAAGCTATTTAAAACTGAGCCACGCCTGTCACCTTACGTCATACCAAATGTTTAGTTACGAATTTAGAAGCGTTAGAAATTTCGTTTTAGATTCGGATATTTAAAACATTATTTAAAAAGTATTTCATGCATTACCTTATTTTATGTGACCTTATAATAAAACAAAAATATATAGTGTAAGCAAAAACCAACATGCAACCAAATAGCTTACAATAGGAAATTTTTAAAAATATTCAATAAAGACTTGTCATACGGAATGTTACAAGACTATTTGCTTGGGTTTAGACAGCTTTGGAAAATTTATTTCAAGTTATTCCTTATTTTCGTGTTGTAAAAATCCAATTACTTATAGATTGTGATTTAAAATCGGTATCTTACTTATAACAGACATTCGTATGGAATAGTCTCGATGTTAACATTGTGATCCTTCCGGTGACACATCGGTCAAATATCATATATCAATAATATTATGACACTGTTTGATAACAATAAAAAAAATATGAACCGGTTTTAAACTGTGACAATTCTATCAAAGTTAAAACAGAGTGTCCAGTTTTACATAACTTAATTTTCGCATATGATAGCATCAGCTTAGGTAAAGTTTAAAGGAGAGGTGAATTTTTTTGGCTGTAAAAAATATACAATTAGTACAATGTCCGCGTAATCTGTATGTCAGATTAATTGCAGAGCACAGTAATTCCCAAACTTTAAAGATAACGGGACACCAATTTATTGGGATATCTTTTATTTTATGGAACAAAGTACTGAATGTTTACAAATCAGTACTAAAATTAATATAGAAAAGTAAAATTTACAAATTTTTAATTTATTTTCTATAGTACTATCCAGTTTGAGATTAACTGGTTTAGTGTCTTGACTGTTTAAAACTATTATAGAAAGCTAGTACAAAATACCATATTGACCTATGTTTAAATTTCTTGTTATTCAAACAAATGAGACAATTTGTTTTAGATGAATCAAGTGTCTCATTTCCTGGACGGGTCCAATATCTACGGATCCAACAGTCGTGAAGCTGCAGCTCTAAGAGAAAAGACTGGTGGTCTTTTGAAGACATCTACCGTAGACGATGATGAGTTATTGCCTCTAGCTATCAATCCCACTGAGAAATGCCTCGTTGATAACAATAATGAACCTTGTTACAACACAGGTAAGGCTTAAAATTATTCTCTTATTAACAGACCTATATTATATAGTATATCAGGAAATCTAGTGGTTATTAGTGTAATAATTAACACATACTGTAAAATACATATAAATATCTTATGAATTTGGTATCCGAAAGTCGTTTGTACATGGAAAGTATATGAGGAATTATATATATATATATATTATTGAGGAATTTCATTAATGTAAAGAAATCAAAATTATATATAACAAAATGGTTGCTTATTTCATAGAGATAATCAGGGTTAAGATATTCATATTTTCTAGCAATTCGGTTTGTTTAAAAAAAAATTATAAGTTCCATAAACCACAAAGTTAAGTAGTTATATCCAATACTATTTATTCACCGTCACAGCTAGTATATCATATTGGACCTGTTTTCACTGATAAAATCCCAACAGGTGATATCCGTGCCAATGTCCATCCCTGGTTGGCTAGCCTTCATACTCTGTTTGTCAGAGAACACAATCGTATAGCCAAAGCTCTGGCTAATCTCAACCCTGGCTGGAATTCTGATAAGCTTTACCACGAGGCGAGAAGAATTGTAGTGGCTGAGACACAGCATATCACATACTCCCAATGGCTACCGGCACTCACTGGTGAGATTGATACATTTGTTATAACTAACAATCTAATTTATAATTGTAGATATATACATGTGTATATAAAAGTAATTTGTCATTGGTTCAAATAAGAAAGTATGTGTTTGTCTTAGTTGGTAGAAAAGGATTTATCTTTATTGTTTTTTCTAGATAGCTGATTTAGTCACAAAATTATCATAGATGTATATATTTCTTTGAACATATAATAAATTTCCCTCTGATTCATCACTGAAGTCCAGACACATGCTATCAAAAGCTAGTATTATCAATAAAATATGAGACGTTTCATATAACTAATTGCTTTTGTTTATAAGGAAGTAATAAACAATAAATGTGAGCACAATACATGTAGTCCACAATAGATTTCATTGACTCATGATTTAATATGGCCTTAAACGTGTTAGACTTTGACTATCACGTTATGGCATCGTGATCTGACACGTGATACATTTAATGCATATTACGAACAAACAGTTTTGTTATGTTTATCTTGAACAATAACAGTTGCATTTAAGCATAGTACACATTATCTATATGTCAAAGAAAATACACATGACAAAATGTGCCTACAATGAATGTGCTTTACGAATACAATTAAGCCGATTTATAATAATTGCATAATTACACTTAGAATGTTATGTGTTTATTTTCTTTGAGTGATTATAATAATTTTAATATCTTAACTTGTTCGAAGTTCGAGTGTGAATTTAATTATTGTGAATTAGAAAAGATGGCGCTGTAAGCAAAAAATATAAAATAAATAAAAATACTTAGCTTAATTTGCGCTTTGTTTTTACATATTAATAAGTATATATAATTTGTCTAATATTATTAATTTTCTTAGGTAAGGCTTTCGACGAGTTCTATGATAGCTACGACACAGGCTACAATCAGGACGTTGACCCCACCATTACAAACTCCTTCGCTACCGCCGCCTTTCACTTCGTATACAGCCTCCTTGATCAGGACATTGAATTGATGGATGACGTCAGCAATGTGACGTCACACCGCCTGAGACACAGCTACTTCAAGCCGCAGTTGTTGGCTCAGAAGGACGGTGTGGAGAAAATATTGAGAGGAATGGTCAATCAAAGAGCCAGGGATTGGACTTAAATTATGATTACGATGTGAGTTACACTCAATATTATTTTGCATACAATCTTGTATATGAGTAAACTACTTGTTTGGTATTCCATATACAGTAAACAAACATGTCGTGCATTAATATAAAATTGTAATAATAATAAAAATACAATCTGACGTAAAACTGTTGACCTTCCATGTGTAAATTGTACGCTAACTGTAAGCAAACAACACGACTTGATATCTATAAACGTCAAATACATACGCCATGTTGAACAATACTTATAGTAGGGATCTTTAGCTTAATTAAATATATTTTTAAATATACCTACATATTTATATGTCGAATATTTTTGAACTCGTATTACCTAATTGCTATTTAATATTGGTGTTATAATAGTAATGATGTTTCTCAGCTTCGTCCGGGTTGGTTTGGTTCGCTGGATGTCCTGGCTTTATCGGCTCAGCGTGGACGTGATCACGGTCTACCGGGGTATGCGCACTACCGCGCCCTCTGCGGACTTCCTCTCCCCGGGACATTCGACGCACTAACTGACGTCCTACCGGAAGAGGTGTGACTAACAAAAACAATTTAATAACATTTAGACATATATTTTAATTAAAACCCCTGTCAGAAAAAATAAATTAAAGTTTTATATAAATTTAATGTTGCGCCTATAGTTCAATTTAAAATTGGAATTTAGAATATAAATTCGAATTCGAATCGAATCTGCTACCAACCGATATGCAGCGTTGTATTTGATTAATATTTTTTTATTCTATTTCAGGTTGTAACCAAACTGTCGCAATTGTATGAACATCCTCACGATATAGATTTGGTTGTCGGTTTAATGGCAGAGGTACCACTTCCCGGTTCGTTGCTAGGACATACGGCTACTTGTTTAATAAGTAAGTAAATAAATTTATGTTTGCCTAAAGTCAGGGGTTCTCAATTGTTATTGTAATATAAACCTACTATTACAGCCCCTGGCATAATTATTTAGAGTTGAGAACACCCTTGCTTTTGTTAAAATATGTTTTCAATTACAAATCGTTCAAGTGATTTCGATACAATGATTTCAATCAAATAAACAGGTTTCCATTCGACAAATATTAAAATTAATTATTCTTGTAACTGATATTAATTCCTATGATTTATTTTGTAACTTTGTGTGAAACGATATAGATTGAAATTGATTAATTGTGTTATAAGATATGTATTAACACTGATATTCATAATTAAATTGGAACAAAACAATATTTACTTGCTTTATAGTATACATGTACATTAATCAGACTGTTTACAATTGCAATAATCCAAAGAATAATAACCACAATATTTATCTATTTCTTTATTATAATAGCGATACCATAAATATTGTTTAGATTTTTCTTAATTGTATTTCATTTACATAAAATCCAATCTGAGACTATTTCAATTTTTCACCTGTTAAATTATATGGCTGTATCTATTTATTCCTTATTTTCAATGCATTTGATTTTTTTAATCTGCACAGTTATATGGAACAACCTAAAAAAATTAGGCTCGCATAAGTCAATATCTTTTAAATCTTATACATAATTATTATAGCCCTATGAATATATGAACTTAATTGTAACTTATTCCAAACAGAGGAGCAGTTATGGCGTACTCGAGTGTCAGACCGCTACTTCTATAGCCACATGGGTGAAGCGGGCAGTTTTACTAAGAGACAGTTGGCGGAAGTGAGGAAGAGTTCTTTGAGCCGCCTCCTTTGTTACAATACCAAGATACAGACAGTCCCCAGGGATGCTTTCCAAACTGTTGACGAAAGGTAGGTGATGTTATGTGGCAACCCTAATCTATATCGCTTATAAGTTAAAGATGTAATGTTGTATATTATAAATTAAAAAAGTAGATTTTTAAAAATTAAATTTTATCTTCTATTATATAAATTTTTTTTCTGTAATATCTTTTGCTTCTAATAATAAAATTACATCTTATATACTGATTGCAGTTTATATGTAATTGAATATTATATTAAATTTTTTGAATATGTTTTAATAGTGATGTTTATTAATTTCCACAGTAATCCGTTGATTTCTTGCTCGGACTTGAAGAAGATGAATCTCGAGGCCTGGCAGGATCCCTCCCAACAACCTGATATATTCACTAGAACCAATACTTGGATAAAGAACAAAGTGGCCAACGGCAACACTACTAAATAGACTGTTAGATTTAATGTTGTATTTATTAAACTAGTCTGCGGCTTAAGTATTGTTTTATGTTATTTAGTAAGTGTGACAATGAGGATTGTTTTAAAATTATTATTATGAGTTATTTTGTGGGTAGATTGACATTTGGCCGCAGATGTGAGTGGAGTCAGTATTTGTGAGGTTTATTTAGCCCTGTTAGGAGTGTTTAGCTATTAGGAATATTTAGATATTAAGTTGTTTTACTCAAACATTAATATTATAGTTCGTATAAATGTATACGGACGCCATGTTGTACAGTGGCTGTGATAACGTTTAGCCCGATTCAGAATAGTCCATTAGACATAGCAGTCTTAAATGGCAGTGTGTTAGTAATGGAGGATTAATCGATACGTTTTTGTGAGATTGTATTTTAGACCGTATTCAAAAGGTAACAAGAACAATTTTCGCACATTTGTATATATAATTTTTGAAATTCAATCTGCGTGAAATATAATCATTGTGATGATAGTGTGTTGAAATATATTGAATGCTTAATTAACCATTTCCAGTCCGGGCACAATATTTTAATTAGTCTAGACACTGGAATATGGTACTTATCCCATTGGTTACAGATGCGAATTTCGCTTGTGTCAATGAATTTTTTGTTCCATATTTAAATTTATATCAAATGTGTTTTAATTGTGAAAATTATTTACGGTTTGGATACTTAACAACATGAGACTATTTTGTATGATCAGTGTTTAAATCTATTTTTTTTCCTTGCTATTAATTTCCTTGTAATGTATTGTGTTTGAAAATGTTACTTATTGAATTTTATGTGAAATTTGTTTTTTCTACTCAACCAAAGACTGTACTGCATCTTTAATAGTTAATTCTTTTACTCTTTACCGTTTTGATATATATATGTTAATTATTTATAAATTATTAATACATTTATTTCGAGAATTTATACAAGCTAGTTTAAATTGATGTCACGTATAAAAAAAACGTTTTTTTAAAGAGCCACGAACAATTTATATATAAACTATTATTATTGTTTTGACAAAATTTCCTTTTAAATGATCGTTTGTAACAGTATCTTGCCTGTAGTATATTAACAAAATGTCGGTACTTATATATTTAATATTATGTGTCTATCTTGAATTTAAAATAAAGGAATATAAAAAAACATTTTTTTTTTATTTACCATAAATTATTAAAAAAAATCAATATCACAATCTTAAATGACGTTTGTCATTAATTCTACATAAATAAATTTATTGTTCTATTTTTAAAATTTTGTTTCTATTTATAATCATTTTCATTGTTTTGAAAAAACAATCTGTCAGTAAAGGATATATGTTCGTTATAATCTGTGAGCCGGTATTGAAATTATTTATCCTAATTGAAATATAACGGCAATATCATTCGATCGAAGTGCAGGTGAGTTTGTCATTTGTGTTGATTATTTCTAATACAAATTGCACTGCGAATGAACAAACAATACAATAGTAATAATTTCCTTATATTATTAAATGTTAATTATATAGCATAGGTAGAAAATATAAAAGTAAGCCTCAGCTTAGAACTTGTTATTTATACAAATTATCACTATCTAATCCAAACTAATTCGTTTGAAAAAATAGAACTTACCAGCAATTTGAAACATCCATAATATTGAAGCGAAATTATTACCAAAATTCATAATATTTTTGGACAGGAGTCAGTAATTATATTAAATTCAGAATTTCATTACAAAAATTCATGTCAAGTTCTCAGATCTTCCCGGTCTCAGGAATCAGCTGAAATGTCAAAATTGTTTTCGATATTTTTGGAAGCTAACTTTCAAATAAAACTAAGATTTACGGATATACAACTCGTTTTTTTATTATTTTAAAAATACGTACTCCCGATGATTCCGGTTCCTTTTCAGCAACTATGATAGCTGTAATAGCTAGCAGATAACGTCTGTTATAGCTGCTTTTCGTCCGATGAGTGAGAGGGCTAGTTGCCCTTTCTCTTTTCCTCTGCCTCTCCCACAATCAAAGTCGGCAACGCATCTGCAATTTAAGGAATATTGCAGATGTCCATGGGCGACAATGACTACCTTCCTTCAGGTAGGACGTCTGTTCGTTTGCCGCCAAATAAATATATTATTATGTGAACTATTTTTTAGTTGTTATTGAAATTTTAAGTCTATTTTTTCATTATATTTATACGTAATTTTGGTTTAAATTTGAGATTCACGATTATTGTTTACTAATGTAATGAGTAATTAATTGTCTTTGAATTTTAATAATTTATATATCTTTTGAAGTACCTACTTATAGATACAAACTTAATAATTGTTGGGTTTATAAATATGTTAATGACTATTATGTTGCCATTTTAATCCAAATGTTGTTGTTTCCTGTCAAAAATATTTTTATATCCATAGTGTATAAAATTTTGTTTACGTAATGAAATAAGTTCTATAAAGTAATGTCGTACTCATTATGATTTACGATTTTGTCACAGTTTCGCAACGTATGTGGGGGTGTTTATGTGGCTAATATGCTATATATGTTTATTCGTTAGGGTGAATGTATACAGCCTGGATTTGTAAGACTATTGTATGGACCCTTATAAATCTTCTGCTTATTGGTAATCAAGGAAGCGGAAAGGAACAGGCTTATCGGAGCCATAGGGGATATGAAATGCCGATGTGCTATTATGTATTTCATGGCCATTTTATTTATAGTACCTACACAATTCAATAGATTGTGTACGTATTCCGTAATTAAATACGCATATTTGTAATTTAAATTTATACTTAGCACAATATTTGTATACTATAGATTTTACAGTATCATTTCTATCTTTACCAAACTTTTGTTATTAAAAAAAAAATTAATAACTAAAATCTTGCAGATTTTTTTCTGTAAATCATACAATTATTTTAGAATTTAAACGTATCTTAGTATCCCAGTGTATTATATTGATCTACCAAAAGCATATTCGTATCTTTAAAAGCGGATAGCCGTTCAAAAGATTACAATATTTAGACTGACGCACAGACGTGTAATTTCATGCCCCACCTCAATGGCCGGTGCCTAATGTAATACATTGGATTAGTGTATTGTTGTATCAATTTGGCTAACAAAAGCTGTTATATGATCTTAGAGTATTCCCTCGTTCGATCAGCCTGGATACATTTATCGATACGTCTGTCTTGTGGCATTTATATGGTCATCTAACAACGGCTCTACTAATATTATCCTGTTATATAATAGGTTCTACTTTATGTCATTTTCGACGATGTCGTATATGTATATATTTTGAATTATATCCCGTCGGTAACATTATGATGGGTATCAGGAAGTAAGTTTTTTATTATTATAAAGATTAATAAGCACATCATATTTTATAATAACATAAATAAATAATACTTTTAAGTTGAGAATCCGAATTTTTAAACAAAAAGAGTGTTACAAATCACATTTTTTTTTATGAATTTTCAACGAACTACCTTCGCTTTTATAATATTTGTGAGGTGTCGTTTCTAAATGTAGAAAATAAACCCTAATTATCCTAACTATTCAATATAAGTAGCAATACATAAGCAGAATTTTCTTTATACGTGTAAGAATATGTTGGGACATAGAATGTCTATAAGGCATGCTTTCTCAAAAAAAGTAGTCTTAATATTTTCTGTCTCCTACATATGTACCTATGACTTAAATACCAAGCAATTATTCGCAGATTACCTTTCAGTCTTATCTTGCGATTTTATATTCAATTGCAATAAATAATATATCCATTTAAACACACATACTCCAGGAAGATAACGAATGTAGAATTTCTTAGAATGTAAGTAATATGTACATTTATTGGAAAAACTAACAAGCAATTTAAGAATTATATTATATACATACATATAAATAATACAAAAATATACCTATATATTACTTTATTTGTGTAATAATAAAATTCTATATCATATTTCGAACAACTTTTTTAATCACAGTATTAAAAGTATCACATCAAACATGTATCAGTGACAACTTACTCAACTTGACGAAACTATTTACGAGCACAGCGTATCTAACGCCTGAAAGATGAAGATTCCGGAGAAAATAGCTTTTTATAGAAATTTATAGAATGTACTACAAGTATTGTTTAGAGCTTTAACGATGAAGGTTCGTAAAATCCAATATTGTCGGGCAATATTGGTGGCATTTTTAGTATCAGACAAGTAACACTCCTTGGCCAATATTTTAAAATATCTTTTATAAAGTATCCTTTCAAAATATAGTTTTTACGTTGTTTTAGAAGAATATTATTATAATTGCTTATAATGTTTTTATTCGATTTAAAATGTATGGATGGAAACAAATTAAATAAATGTTTAAATATCAGAGTTTATATAAAAAAGTATTTGTCATATTTCAATCCATTTGAATTGTTGATAGGAAAGTTCCAGATGCCGACGTGAACAAAAAAAAAATTGTTTAGGATTTGTATCTTTCAAATAAACGATTATGAAATAATTCAAGCAAAAGAGGTTCCGTTTGAATAGAACAGGAGATAAATCGACAACATTCATTTTAATCTTAAGACTTTATTTTTGGCGGCAGTTTTATCTCTTCGTTTCGTATCGCAATACTTTTGGCTTTTATATGGTCCACTGTGAAATGTCATGACAACTAGTGATATAATCTGGGGACAAATTTTCTTTGTAGTTATTACCTTGAAATACCATTCATCTTTGAGTTGTATACATTTTTTACGTATTAGTCCTTGAAACAACTGTTGGGTTTATTTAATGAAATTCTCTTAATTTTTATTTTAGTTGAGCCCATGATCGCGAACGAATTTTAAACAAAATTTACCTTGATTCCAATCTAAAAATGTTATACCAAGATTTTCTATATTTAAATATAAAACAATCTTGGAATATTTATATCTGTTTAATGTTTGGGTTATACAGTGAAACCTGGTTAAGTGAAGCCTCAACGGGACCTGCAATTTTTGAGATCTAACACCTTTGCGAGTATTCATTTAAATGAAACTAATATCTTTCGGATTACTGCGCGTATTTTATTATTTTAAAAACTACATACTCCAGCAATTCGGTTACTTTGCAGCAACCGTGATGACATCTCGTCTGCCCGTGATAAGTGTTAGTTAAAGTTACGGATATTTTTCACTCATCCAGCTAACTCTTAACCAAGCTTCACGTTATTATAATTTTTGATACACATCAATTGAAATAAATGGAAATATGTATGTGAAAACGAATTCTGAAAGCTATTTCCTGTCGATTCTGATCCAAACAAAGAACCCGTTCGTGTTTTGTATTTTATTTTTATTAAGAAAATGTTATGAATTCTTCGAAAATAATAACGACTTGAAGTGTGTTTCATAGTGTGAAAAAGAGAGCTTTCAATTTATAAGTACACTAAAATGTGTAATTCATGATGTATTTCCACTGTCAAAAAGATATTATCACTTTTATATTAGAAATAATATAAAATTTAAAATGTCTCTGGTAAATGAAAGTAATATTGACGGCTATGTTATTTGCAAAAAGCACCTATTATTTGTATTCAAAGAAACGGTCAATATCAATGGAATTCGAAGGAATTTTCAAGTTGAGTAAGGATTGAAATATATAAACCGATAGCTTTGAGAGACCGTCCTCTTGTTAAAAGTAAAAAGTATCAAATTCTATTTTCTATTCCTTCTACGTGTCTTTGAAATATTAAAAAAGGACTCCATTCAAGAATTTACTGAAAAAAACTGTTCTCATGTTCCAAACGTTCAGAGCAAATTAATATTAAAAATTTAAAAAAACTTATTTTGCTATTTAAATATACATATATTTTTAATTGTCTATTATGATAATATAAGTATGTACAGAATTTATATCCATTTCAGAATAAAAATACATTTTATATTATCAATCTGTGCGATACATAAGTGCGTAACCTTTTTCGTCCAAAAATGATAACTAACGCTTACCGTATCTCGTATTCAGCTGCAGCATGGACTTGCAATTTCCGAACGTAATGAGAGCCTTTGAGTCTCACTATCATTTGATCACTTTCCATCAGTGTTAATAAAGATAAAGCTTGTCAAGTTCAGGGTTCAGTTGAGTTCGGAGCGCGGTGATGGTAGGGCGCGTACTTTGCTATGCGCATTTCGAACTAATACTTATATAAACGAAAAGTAATGGTTGGGTTTTTAGATGTTTAAAAAAACACATAACAAGGTTAACACGGTTTGGAACATTTTTTCTGATTGTGATGAAATTGTGTCATTAATTATTTTTAATGGTTAAGAAATTAAAATAGAACTTTGAAATAAAATCCAATTAAAACTTAAAATAATCATTCCTATTTTAAAACGTTAAATATTAAAATATACATATTCTTCTTAACCATATAGTGACGAAAAGTGATTGTCTTATAAAATTTGTGAGAATTAAAGTTTTTATGCAAAATTTGTATAAAACCTACGTTCAGTTTTATAAAAAAAAAAACTTTCGTAATTCGAACTCAGTGTTTTTAAGTTGTGACATAGAAAAAATAATTAGGAATAAAAATATTAGTATACTAGGTGTATGTCCATATGTAGTATGAAGAAAATTTTTAGCTTTGATATACCTGTATGAGATTCTTCCAGTGGAAATATTAACGATTATCCTATACACAATTCCTTCTAGAACATTGTAACCGTTTGAACCAGTTACAAAAGATTCCATTTTTATTAATACAGCTCATTTATTCCCTTGTCCCATTATACCTAATTACGAATAAAATTTTTAATAGTTATAATGAACAGAGAATGAATATTTAATTCAAATTTTCACATCTTTTATATATATATAAATCTATGAGGTAAGAAGATTTAGAATTGAAATTAACAATACAATCAATTAGAAACTAATAAAATATTTCCAAAATTATTCCCATAAAAATATATAGAGAATATTTTGTGGAAATCTAATTTGTCACCGTTATTAAATATTTTTCACGACATCCCGTCATTTTGCTGTTATAAAATTGGCTTAAGTTAGTCTTTTTATCAGACTCTTTGCAGATAAAAGTCACATTAAATAATCTTCAATAGAACATCTTAAATAGATAGAGATTTAATACTTATGTTATAAAAATCATAAGTACGTTCTTTTGGGTTGATATTTCAGTTTGATGTTAGAAATAGTCACAAATTTATATTAACATCTGTCCTGATAAGCTCTTAGCTCATTTTTTTCAGCACATGAGTGTAGGTGATGTAATAATGGGAATTTAATCTCATGTAAATTTAAGAAGTTGAGTCATAAAATAAATTATTCTTTATTCTCAATTATAAGAATTATAATTATATTGTACTCTTAAAAATCTTTGTTTTCTATAATGAAATCAAATTTTTTTTCTATGTATCGAATTAAATGTATAATATATTTTATTCTAGAATTCTAAGTCGAGTCTACATTATTGTCTTAATCTGTGGTCTTTGGGAAACCAAAGAAATAAATTCTTTTTCTGTGGCTTAATTTTCCCTGACTAAGTCTTATTCGGCTCATGGGACAAGTGTTATTGTTCTGTTTGTTCGCGAAGATTGATAGCCCCAGATAAGGTTCTGTTTATTAAAACCTCATTATTCATATTAAAAAAATGCCTTAGAAACTTGAAATTACATAATATTTTTAATTATAAACAATGTTAGAGTAGAAATATGCGTTTATTTAAAAAATATTTTATGAATTTAATATGTCTTAACATCGCCTTTTGTACCTGAGTGTTATCGCGACTAGGAAATATTTTAAAATATTGTGGTATCAATAGTTCAGTGACGGAAATCTTTAAATCTAAATGCATCACAATATGGAGTATTTTTAAAACCGTCCCATTTCTTCTGTAATAGTTGAATACGCACAACTTTTTGATTTATACGTATTCAACTATTGACCTTTATAGTATATTAAATACAATGGTTTGTTTTTAAGATTATAATTATAATTACTTTGATGGTCATCACGTCCAAATTTATATTACTTTCAAAAATCAACATTAAAATATAAAAGTTTGCTTGTAAAGCGGACTAAAGTAAGAATTACCCTTAATTAAATAGTTAATAGTTTGTTTTTAAACCTTCCAACATTGCAGTGCTAAAATATGTTTTTGAACTAGAAACGGGAAAGATTGACAATTTATGTGACTTTGTAAACTTGGATAACTCATATAGATATTTCAGTATCTTAGATTTAGTTTATATTCACGTTCAGTTTTAATAAAAATATTTTTTGTTTCTATTTGAAATTATGAATTATATAGATCTATGAAGTAAATAGTATATATGGCTTATATTATAATGATATATTAGTATTTTAACATTAGCTTTATTTTATTAACGATCACTCAAGCGATGTAATTTAATTAGATGTGTATAGTTACGATTTATTAATTATTTGTGCTTGCAAAATAAAATAAAAATATAGGTATTTGTGTATAAAAAAAATAATATATAAAAAGCAAAAGAATATCGTTTATCATAAATTTAACTTATATAACTTATCGTAATATTTAATATCGGACTATTTTTTACCATTCAATGATTGTTTCGTTCATTCCTGAATGATAACCGAAAGTTGAGAATGTCATTCATATGTTATTCACCTGGAAATGGTTTCAAACTTCATATTTTGAGATTAACGTGGTATTACTACGTTATATATCGTGAAAGCTTTTTCATACGTGACGAAATAACCCGACAATAAACATCTGTTATCGCTCGAATAAGGTGATCATATTTCTTAAAACGGATATAAAATGTTACGTGTATTTTAGTATTGTGAGTTAAAAAGTACGTTTTATGTACAATTTAACCTTGAATATAACGGTTGAAGGTCTGAAATTATTTATAGAAAAATACAAAGCAGTACAATATGACTTTAAACATTGTATTTAATTGTTATCTACATATATTTAGTTCTATCACTAGACTTAACTAACAGATCCAATCACATATAATTCTATATGGAAATATGTTCATTACAGATCCTTCGTAGAATATAATACAGCACTAAATTCTCAATGCGTAAATAAGATTTTGCATTTCTCTGGAGGGCGCGAATTCCGAGGGAAAAAAAACATTATTTATCGTGATAGGTAAACCGTATCGGAGCGAACAATTTAGCGAGGTGAGAGACATTTAGGGAATGGTTCAAGGCTATACATTTCTTCGATACGATTCATTTCATGAATTAGACTAGGGTTCGGTATAAATTTCATCGTGTTGGCTTTATTGTGCCAAAAAAGCATATTGTATCTTTCATATCTCAAACCTTTATTTTATTCTGCAATAATAAAAACTAATATCTTCTTTAATTAAAACTAAATTACATGATGATTTCACTGAAATCAATTTCTTTGTCACAAGCATATAGTTTATGGAAATAAATTTTGTTATTTTGTTACATTTACAGCTCGTACGAATATAATTCGCAGGGCTCGATTTCAATATCATATCATCTCTGATTAATTTTTATACTAGACTTAAAATTATCAAGTGACAGTGACAAAAACTAATAAATAAAAATAAAAAATACAGTTTTATAAGTGTGTGACGCGTGATCTCAAAGGTTACGGTTCAGTTTAAATAACATTATGGCAGAGACGGTTAATATAAATAAATTTGTTTCATAGTTCTGTATGCGGTTGAATTGTTAAAAGTGAAATAGTGCGATGGACTCTGACGTGGAAATCCAGAACTTCATCAACTGTACCCAGCAGTTGATGGGTCGCCAGCTGTCCTGGGAGCGGCTGAACGTATCCCAACTGCTGGAGCTGCTGCCCAGCCAGTTGCATGATGACATCAACTTAAAGTAAGTGAAACGAATGTTGGTGCTTAGCAAAGATAGCCAAGTAAGTATTAAGAATTTGCGGCTTATGAAGTAGCAGCGAGGAATCTACTTACTGTCTTGACTTCTAAGAATTTCAGAAAAGTAAACATTTTATGTTTTCAGAGTAGTTGTACTACGAGTAAAGTATTTTCTAATATAACGAACATACATTTGGATATAATTCAATTAATTACATGATGATTAAGAGAAATCTATCTACGGGAAGTGTGTAAAATTTGAAAAGACAAACCGAAGCTGAATATATTAACGCGATATAAAATTCAAAATAAAGCTCGATATAAATGTTACTACATTGTTATATACATTTAAATTGACTATCTTCTATATTAAAAATTTCTCTTTTATTATTTACGGAGTCCGTACATGAATGAGTTAAGGTATTTAAATATTCCAGCGTTCCAGACTTTAATTTTAAAAGATTGTATTCTTTTGTTATTTTGAATATTTATATTAAAATGTATACATACATACATAATGGATACGTAGTGTAGTGACATAAAATTATAATTAGAAATAGCTAAAGATATTTTTTTGTTTTATTCTTCTACGAATTTGCAAGACTACCCACGTTATTGACTGTCTTATTAATTCTATCATTAAAGGTTTATAATCTTTTCAGTTTTACAATTAATATATATATATTTTTTAATTTATCTCAAAATTATTTGTAACTGCGTTATAACGGTCAATTATAGTTATGCTAAAACTAAGTATGAATTAACGCATGTGCTTAACATACGTTAATTTGTACGTTATCAAAACGTATACACTCCTACCATGCATTACTAAGGCTTTAATGAATCCCTCTTTACATAGTTCAGTGTAATATCGGCACATGACATTGGGCAAATCTATAAGGAAAGGCCACTTACAAAAACTAAGAAGAAGAAGACTAAAATGAAACTAATATTTTCGGATTACTTCGCGTATTTCATTATTGTTAAAAACTACGTACTACCGACCGAAAATGTTAGTTTCATTTAAATGAATAGTCGCGATAGTCTTAGATCTCATTATTACTAACACTATTTGAGGTATAAATCGTGCTCGTTATAATCTTTAGTAAATAAAATCAAAATATGTGCTTTCTATATTTGTTTTCTTGAACATAGAAATGATATTTATACGATTGTTGGTGTTACAGTGACGTGTGAGTTATTATGATTGTTAATTTTGTCGTCCCTCACATTTCAGTTATAACAATACGGGGAAATGTTGAAGAAATAACAGTTCAACTTTTCGAATAATCTTGACGTTTCGTTCATTGAATTGATTGTTCATACATTTAAAGACATTGAAAACATAAGTTCTGTAAAATTTACATAATGAATACAATAACAAATAAAGCATAAAATAACAGTGGTAGAAGCTTTAATATTAAATATTTTCGTTTACCAATTACAATTGTAAGAAAGTTATTTTTTTTAAATTATTAACTTAGTTCCCAATATCAGTATATAATTTTTTTATATTTTATAATCATCTAAATAAATGTTACATTCATTTATCAAAATGTGAATATATAACAAAGTGAATGCATCAATACTATTTGTTAGTTTATAAGATGATTTCTACCACAAACTAAATTAACTTTTTACGTGTCATATGTAGATATCATAAGTTCCTGTGGGTCGTAAATGATTTTCTTTGTTCGGTCTTTGTAATAAACAAAATCAAAGCGGAATAAATCAACCATTTCCTATTGCTATTATTCTTCTGAAATGAATATCAGACTATTGTTCTTAACGTAATAAAGAAAATAACTTAAATTTCTCGCTTAGGAAAGTAATACGTTATCGCTGTCAATTATAACAAGGGAAATGCGGAATATTATTAATATCGGGATAAAAATAAAAAAAAAAACGATTGAAGTAGTTTTGACTATCAAATTATGTTAATTTCAAAAAGTATAATTAAAACGGCTCTCAATTGTTAGCGATGTATTAAGATGATATTGATTTAACATTAAAGGACATATTTTTTTGTTACGTATGGACTAGTTTATTCCTGTGACTACATTCGCGTGGTTTATGGAATTCGATTTAAGGAGAAATTAATAATGGAAATAAAACAAAATAGGTATGACCTCTACGCGCTCTGTACGCGTCAGTAACCTACATATCTGTGTGTGAAAATCTAATACATGTTATTTTGATGTATAAGACATATCACAGGAAAAACTTTATCAAAAACAATTCGATACATGTACGATTTTTTATTGCAATTTCTGTTATTTTATATGATCTAGTAGTAAATATATTCAAAATGACATCGTTAGTAAAAGTCAGGGCTACAAGTTCTGTAATTAAAACAAGATTATGGACTGTTTGCGTCTAAACGAACGTCTAGTCTAACTTTATAATTTATTGAGTCTCCGAGACAGTTTTGACAGTTCTTTGTTATACGACGGGAATGTATCAATATGTTTATACTTCATTCTTTATTAGCTTTCCATATTTTTATAATTTATTGCGAACTGCATACTCTACTCCTGCTACTCTAATCTAGTTTATTTTCAAAGTGAAAATAATGACCTATAACCATAATCTTATATAAAAAAAATTGTTTCTTACTTTAGAAACGAGAAATGGTATAAAATAAATATATACATATTATTTATATTTTTGACAAATACCATTTTTTTTTGTATGCATAAACAAATGTATATTTTGGACAGTGCATATATGCAACGATTAGGGATTGCAATCCGATACTGCCTTAAATCCGGCCGGATATAGCCGGAATCACGAGAATTCCGCGGGATCCGGCCGGATTGTTGTTTTGGGTGTTCAACATAGCGCATATTTCTAACTTCATGGCATCATATGTGGAATAATCTAAGGGGCAAAATAGAAACGATTTTGTGTGAAAATCAACTCTTACCTATATATTTATAATTATTATCAGTCAGTTATTATATAATAGTCAGTCTCAAAGATAACAAACAACAGTGAATTATTTTATAATTTTCAAAATCATTAGCTTGTGGATACTATACCCATGCATTCATCACAGCACAGACCACTTTTCTTGTTAGAAATAATCTTTTAGAAATCAAATTATATTAATAGTATCGTTCTTTAGCCTTCAACTTCTCAAGGAACTGCAAATATAACCAACTCCCAAAAAAGCCCTTTCAGTTTCAATATTGGTTGGTTTCATTGAAGTCAAAAAGTCTTATATTAGAGACTAATATTTCCTATCTCCTCCAGTTTCATAAGCGCTCATTTCTTTCTTGAGTATTTAACAAATATTTCCTATCTCCTTCAGTTTATAAGCGCTCATTTCTTCCTTGAGTATTTTTTCATAATCTGATTTTCTCTAAAAATTTAACGGTTTGCGAAAATCTTATTTTTCTTTCCAACTTTTCTTTTAGGGATAAGTTATCTGACACCAATCTCTCAGAATCAGAATCATCAGAAGCAAGTCCTACATCTTCGAATTCATTATCGTTTTTGATAGCTTGGTTTAATATTTTTTTCATTTCTTGAATGATTGATGAGAGAAGTTACGTTTTTCTTAATATATCGGAACCGGTCACCGGATCCGGTGGTATTGTTGGATCCGTTAGGTAACAAAAACGTGCCGGATCCGCCGGACCGAATTGCAATCCCTAGTTTTACGAGTATATTTACCACATTTCTACTAATATTTGAAAGCAATGAGAATGTGACACCTTAATTATAACGTGATTGATTAATACGTATAGAGGTGCTAATGATACATAATGCCGGTGCTTGTTGGGTTAAAATTAATAAATTTAAAACCTTCACAAATTACTGATACAAGCGAATTTATGTATGTATTATTATATAATTTATACAAAATAAATTTGATCGGTCCACAAATTTCAATTTTAAGGCAGAAAAACGGAACCCATGTCCAAAAAAAAAGCGGTAAATCGGTTCGGTACCTAGAAGCCGAGGTCGCTCCACTAAACTGACACCGAGAGCTCTTTCGAGCGAAGCGAAAAAAATACGAAGGTGCATCTCCTAGTTTATTATTTATATATTATTCAGCTTTAACTTCTATGTGAAGTTTAATGTCGTGCATACAGAATACGTAGTTGTTTAATTATTTATTGTAGTTGATATTAAGGATAATTGGATAACCATGACTATTTATTATTAATTTATGGTTTGTGAAGTAATTGGGAATCCAATTCGACCTATTTTGATAAACGAGGTCAATGAAATCTAATATTTTATGAATAAATACGTTGCATGATAAACAACTGACCGAGTAATAGATTTGGCCTTGTAACCTAAAACCGGATTTGGAAGGAAAAATCTTTAAAGTTTAGTTTGGGTCACTTTTAGATGCGATAATAATTATAGTTATCCCTTTTTTATTTTTAAAACGAAAACCTTATAAAGCCTAAATCATGCACATTTGATTTTTTTTGTACGTTCTTACTTACCAGTAGACCATATTAAAATAAAGACATCGAATATTTGAAGTGTAGTTCAATATAGATCAGTGATTCTTCAAGTAGTCCCAGTGGATCCATAGGAGTCCGTGGCAGCCTCGACAGGGGTTACCGTAGCGTGACAAAAAATACAGGCTCATAATTAATGTACGGGGTCCTTTAAAAATATTGTAGTTTTATAGTGACGAATTAAAATATTTTGCTTGACATCACCTATTAATGTATATATAAAACATTATTTTTTTCATCTTCACGTTCAGAACAACGTGTCAAGAAACTAAAACCGATTTCCATAGATACTGTCTCACATTTACCAGTACCAGTAGGAATGTAATGGTAGAGACTTTTCCGAAATAACCAACATTTTCAAAGCGGTCCATGAGAAATATTGTATATAATATTGGTGAAGGTAGTTTGGTCCAGGCTAATATTGATACTAACAACTATTAGGTCTTATTTTGATACATGAGAGATATTTTGAAAAATTAATGAATATGACAGCATATTATGTAAAAATATAAATTCTTTATTTCATTGATATTTGCCTAGGTATTAATTTTTTTTGTTTTTATTTTGGATATTTTATGCTATTTTGTTAAGGGTTATTTATAGTAAGATTATTTTTAGTAGAAGCTTTTTGTTGTTAAGTATATAAAGTTTCAAAGATTTATTAAGGGTAATTTATATTAATGTAAAACGTTGTATTTTCTTGGTATCCATATTCCTCTCCGTTTATAACAGATTTTTCCTGAGACAGGGTTCCTCCAGGTATAATTTTTGATTATATTTCGCATTACTTTAAAAGAGATTATAGTGATTTTATGATGAATTTCTGAATAGAAAAAGGGTCGGTTACTTTACTTATATTTATTAACCTTCCAAGGGCCTAAAAGTGAATAATTATGAAAAAATATATCATCTCTACCAAAATGAATGTTCCGAGGAACTGTTTAACATAGTGCCAATATCACCATTCTACCATCATACTACTCGACGTAGTGTCGGATTTTAACCATATTACTTAGACACGTTCAGGTGTAAGTCTGTACGTGCGTCGCAGGCATTTTGCCAGGAACCTGTAGGATGTGGAATTATCTTACGCCCGAAGTGTTCCCTAACAGCTATAACGTGGGGTTTTTCAAACATCTCGTGTTCTGGTGCTCCTTCATAAACAAGGCTAGCTTGCAAATATCCATCGGATACGGTGACGACTTCCCATCGGCTCCCATCGGTTTGCCCCTATAGGATGTAACAAAACTCAGAATATGGAATATTTTTAAAAAGATCATAACTTTGAACTTACCTTTTATTACGTCTTATTTATTGTATATTTATCATCAAAAAAAAAAATACACATTTGAAAAGTCTGTTTGTAATATATTCGCTTTATATCAAGAACATGAATGTGTACCCGGTACATAAATAAAATATATTTTTTAAATTTATAGCTGCCGGTTTGTTTAGTCTGGTACTCTGAAACACCTTAATTTATGTCAGGAGATTATTACTGGCAGAGTTTTTGTGATAGAAATGTCAATAAAAAAACTTTTTTAAGCGAATGAAGTCGGAGTCTGCCAACGAAAAATATTTTTCTAATACTTTCATATTACATACTCGTATATGTTTATATAAAGAGCATATTAAAAGTAAAATACATGCTTAAATGTACCCATCTAGATCTTAAAATAACACTTGCCATAATAAAGAAAAACTACACGTATAATAGCTTAATAGATCTATTCATTCGTATAACTTATAATTGTCAAACTATAGTTTATACGCTAAGTTTCTACTACTACTGCGTTTATTAGCGTTCATTTTCTTTACGTTTTTAACCTCATAATGACTGTCTAGAAGAAGTGTGAATAAGTTAGCAACTTGACGTCTCTAAGGCCGTATTTTGTAACACCGGCAAGAAATGCCATACGTTCCTAATACATTACATTTTACTGCCATCGAATGAGTTTCTTTGAATTGGAATATGTTTCATTGTTTACACAGAAGACATTTTTTTTTTTATATGAAAGGTGGCAAACGAGCAGACGGCCTACTTGTTGGGCAGTAGTCACCGTTGCCCATGGACATCCGCAACATCTCTGTTACGGTGCTTTGCCACCCTTAGTTGTTTAGGAAGAGGGAGGGGTGGGAACAGGGAAAGGGCAACCGGTTCTCGCACTCATCGGGCGAAAAGTAGCCTTTTAAGACTACTTCACGACGATATTCTATGAGAGGGTGGTACTTCCTCGGTCGAGCCAGTCCATGTTCGATCTGCAGTTACTTGACCACAGCTAGGCTCTACCACCTATAAAAATGTTGTTTGACATATGTAGAACAAATTATTCCTAAACCAAAATAGAAATAGTTAAAAAAACTTATGCTAGTAAATTCACAAAGAAAAGACGTTTATAGACACTTATTAAACTAAATTAATTGATGAAATATAATATTATATGTTTTGTAGTCTGTAGTAGTACTAGTCTAGGAAGTCAAGTTAATGATATAGGAAAACGAATGTAAAAATGTAGACAAGTAAGATAAAAGAACAAATCAGAATTCCATATACGTACAGTATTTCAGAGAATGAGAGTGGGCTTAACATTTACAAAGAGGCATAAAGTATAAATTTATCTCAGAACCGTAACATGTTTAGTCTGTTTGTTATGAAAGCAACATCAGGAGAGATAAAAAGTTGCTGGTTGAATAAGTTTATAAAAGATACCGACGTTGACGTTCAGAAAATATGGTGTAAAAAAGGACGGACTTCTGGGAGCGATTTTATTTATAATTGATAAATATTTTAAACGGCTTGAGGGTTTATCTGCTTGGGACCCGTTACCATAGTCTGTGTAAACTCAGTTTGTGTAAGAGGTATTTATAATAAGACTATGATTTTCGTGTTACTACAAATGCTTATGATATTAATTTTTGATGACCTTTATTGCGTCTGCCCGAGATCACGGTTTTTGCAAAGATATCGGTATGTCGGGAAAAAGGTATAACAATAAAATTAAGAAATAAAATAGCGTGAGTCGTAAAAATTATTCGTAATTCACAAAATTTTACTTTTTTGCCATGATCCATACGAAAAGATTTTTACTTTCATAACATGTTATCATTATTTAATTTTTATATTCAATTATTTTTTTAAAGATTTTGTTTTCTTAATCTTGATTGATTTCAGTGATTCTCTCATATGGGTGTTATTTTATTCCAGGAATATTGAGAAAAATTTTCGTAGCGTATGGTTTTCTGATCTTTCCAGTTGGTATATAAAGTTTTCTATAGTTACGGAAATTAAATTCATATTATTTTTACCTCGGCCCTACCCTTATAAATTATGTACTTAAAGTCTGTGGCTGCCAATCACAGTAGAATATACAGTCGAATAAAAATCAAACAAACACAGCACAAACAAAAGAAAAGGAACATTTACAACTACAAACTTATGAATTTGTAATAGAATAGATTAGTCTATTTAAGTACACAGATTTGAGGCCTCAGTTTGTACTATCAATATTCAATACTTTTAAAAATGACAGTTATATAAAAACTTATAAACAATATTTCATAACTTAAGATGAATCGTAGTCTGCAAATAGGAATTGACCTAGTTACTTTTAATTTTGCTTTGGAATTAAAAAGAAGTATGTTTATCCAAAGAATTCCAACATGATCCAGGTCATAAAAATATAAAAAAATATCACTGTACAACCATAACATAACATAAAAAGGTTAGGTAAAAGTAAAGTAGATTTTGTTTCATTTTTTACTATAATTTTCATTGTTTTAGTAATTACAATGTTGGGCTAATTTTAATTATTCATATTTTGAACATAAACAGATTTAATCTTTATATCCCTTAATGAATTCTCATTATTTCTTTGTCAGATTCACCAGGGTTGGTTAAGGATAGCTATGATATCTTTAAGCTTTTTCAGTAAATCTGTACACACTACAACTGAGCCGAGCTGTTACCAAATAGTCTCTTGAATTAATTAAATTGAAAAACATATTTTATATATATTCATATTTGATATCTCATACTTTATATAACTATTCTTAATCTATATTACAACACACTTCATTAATACTAGAAATTTGAAAATCATAAAAGAATAACGGGCTCTTTCATAATTATGAAAGAAAAAAACATTCATTAACAATGTTCTTAATAAATTGTAACAAATAATTAATTATTAAACAAAATTTTATTCAGTAAGGTTAAGAATAATCCTACTTTTCATGAATTAAGTGAAGATAATAGAATGAAAAACTAAGTACAGACGAATTGATAGCCTCCTCCTTTTTTGAAGTCGGTTAAAAATCATCAGAAATCTCTGACTCTATTAGTATAATAGTATTTCTTTCATTGTTTTTGTAATAATGATGATGTTTTGATTTATTACTTTCGAAATATTTTCATATTGTGGCCCAAATTCTGTGTAGCCAACACGTCTGATTTTTCTCAGTAACTTAAGTAATTGTACATCTAGGCAGACTTATAAATATATATTATCTTCACTTTGCATTTAAAATAAGATTTCAGTATTCTAATAAAAGGAATACTGATGTATATTCGATAACACTCATGATATTTATTTCAGAATGGTAGAGATTACTCTGAAACACCTTTCACAAAACCGTTTTTTACATACAACTCTGTCAAAAGTACATTTTCGTAACAACCTACAATGTATGTTGTTCCTTTACTATGTTTAGGGGCTAAATAGAAGCTCTCAACTTTCCGCAAATTAAAGGTTTTAGGTAAAAGACTAATAAAAATAAAAATCCTGCATTTGCTTGGATACTATGAGCCAAGACCGTCGCTGTGAAGAGTTGGTAATTATTGATTAATTTTATGTAGAGCGACTTCAATATGAGCGAGGGATAAAAAGAGATAATAATAACAAGTCTTTACCATATTCAATAATAGTCTGACAGAAAGAAATCTAGCATGCCTTCATAGTGAGCTCCTTATTTCTTTATCATGGGAGCACTCTTGGCAAATCACCATTGAAACAACAGGAGAATCGTCAATACAATTCGTCGAGAAACCTTATCTGTTTTTGTAGTCTTTTAAAAATATATTCCTTTTATTTGAGGATTAAGTAAGTGATGGAAGATTTCAATGTTTACTTGTGTGAATAAAAAAAATTGGAAAAAAATTTTTTTTATTTAATTATTATAAATTAGAAGCAAAAATATAAGAATAGTTAAATGAAGTGAAAATAGTTATAGTATACCTGTGAAAGTCTATAATCTAAATATATAACTTCAAGATAAGTATATATTTTTTCTATACTAAAAGAGAACTCTTTAAAGATTCTTTGACCTTTCCAAAGAACCTGGAATTTGATCAAAAGTTTGCACGTTCCATCTTAAAGTTTCAAAAGTATTTCAAGTTACTTGAATTTTACTCTGCTCATTTCTGATTGCAAAGAAATGTCTTTGAAATTACTAGAAGTTCAATATTCATATTGGGCAAGCCCAGACGGCTTATCCAGCTATCTCATTTCATTTCGCTACGGAATTGTAACTGGGTTGATATTTGTTTGGACTGAAAACATTTATTTGAAAAAAAAAAAATTTAAACTACAGGCTGTTGGATACACACTCTGTTCTTCCGGTTGGAATATCTTTGTTTGCATTTATACAAAACATAAAAGTATTGTGATGACAGAATCATTGTTTAATTTTTTTTTTGTTTCATTAACCGAATAAAATTAAAGTTAGTTTTAAAATTGTTCATGTATCTTACAAAGTTTAATATCTATTTTTGCTCAATTTAAAGCTAGACTAGTATAAATGTACTAACTCTTTAAATAAACGTAAAAATGTTTGTCATAGTAAATATCAAGTGAAGATTTTGAAGTTCGATAAACTATGAAAAATATTTTTGCAAAAGTTGTTTGACACAAGACGGTGGGTATTCGAATTTTATTGATTTTTTTTTATAGAATAAGTAAATAATTTTTATCTTCATTTGTTGATTGTGTCCAGTCTCACTAATTTCTTTATAATAACATATCAAAAAGAGTCATTATTACTTACAAATAAACTTTACATTAAAAAAAAAGGATGAAAGTTAAATTAATAGAAGAAGTAAAAATAAATAATTCCCGAATAACATTTATTCTTGATTCATGGAACACAGAATCTTAATTTCAAACAAGCTCTAGATTTTCAACCCAAGGCGTTTTCTTATAATGAAGTTACAGTTCTCTGAAAGTATCGAAAATATCGTCTGTCAGGAATACGATTACCCTAATCTACGAACTATTTATACATAAAATTTAATTGCTACATTGATTTTTGGTCATAAAGGTATTTAATTTATATAAAAGATAAGTTATTCGTTGATATTTACATATCATAATTCGAATTGGGATAATTCATGTATAATATTGTTGGACGAATTAAATTTAACGAATTGGGTTTCGCGCTTAAAATCCTTTGTTGTCGTGTTGATCGGTAACTTAATAATAACAATATAAACATAATTACGAATGTTAACCCATTAAATTCAAACAGTTGGATATGGACTTTGGGCAATTAAAAATAAGATATGAATTTGTTTGAACGGATTTCCTAAATAAAAGGTAATAAGAATATAATAAATTTTATTTAACACCAAATCGTTACGTATCAAATATTTAACATTCTTTGTATATATTTTATTGATTTAATATAATTTGTAACATCCGTAGAAAGAATTTTGGACTTAAACAAAGTTTCCATTAATTAAATATCTGTTTCAATTTAAAACAGGGACTTAATTATACAAAAAGAGATGCTCATAACGGGTTGTTAATCGTCATAGAACTATGACTTATCTCTTCTAATGCTTTAAATACCTTTTACGAAAGCTATGTTAAATAGGTGTCGTTGAAGCCTTTACGCCATAATTTGTAAAAGACGGATTGTATAGAAGGATCTGAAGGATATAATACCTTTTTTAGTTCCAAATAAAAAAAAATCAAACCTTAAACGAAGTTATGACTTTTTACATCAATAGTTTATTTTAAAAATGTTGTCTCGACGACAAGCGAGGTATGTTTTGATGCATGTTATATTGGTGTGTATAAATTGAGATAGCCTGAATATTCAGAGCTACTTTAGTTTGTTTGTGCTATCCCTGTGATTGCTAGACAAAAGCTTCTGTTCTGAAAAGCGTGTCTAATTTAAAGTGACTCAAGAAAATAATAAAACCTCGATGAGTTCATAATTTTCATTTTAATATTTATTGTTTAGTTTATATGTACATAATTTTTATATGGCATATGTTCGATTATTCGTTAGCCATAATGTAATAGTTAAACGAGGCTTTTACAATCCCTTAATTATAATGCATTATTTAAGAAATTTTTAGTATATATGATTTTTCCCCTGTCTACTCTGCTTAAACAATATGCTCATTATATTTATATACTTAGTGTTTTGAATATCTTTATGAGTGCAAAGTTTACATTAATTAAAATAAATCCTGCGTCAAATATATCTATTCTATCTCGCGATAAAATAATGAGTTTCGGTAGACGGTAGGGGAAACTTGGCGAGTTTATTGTAGTACTTTAGGATCTTCAGACTTTAGCTTCACTTTCTATTTACATTTAAGAGTTTAAGTAAAAGTTTATATTTTCTTTATGGCCGATGGGAGTTCAAACGTTTCATGGTTTACGAAATACAAGTGTTTGGTTTTGGTACACATACCGGTAACATAGGCAGTATTAACGTACACAAGAGGGCTAGTGAAGGTCGAGAAAATTAGGTATTTCTATTACTTGGTAACAAACTGTATGAAACAAAATGTTAACTTTAAGGTGGCAGTCAGTGAATTATTCTATATTAAAGTTTTCTTTGGGCATATCTACGTTTTAACAAATTAACAATTGGTGGTAGGTATTTAAAAAATGTACAAGTACAGTCTTAGAAATTATATATTTTATAAAGATTTTTTTTAGAAGCTGATAATGTGATGATTTCCTATTTTATACGGTAATTATGTTTGATTCAGTTCAGATAGGATTGTTTTAATAAAGATATTGAATATTCATCGTTACTTTCTTCAACTTCATAAATCTCAATTATATTTAATTATTTACAAGAATTTGAAACATTTTCTAATTACTGGACTAACATTTGCGATGTATTTAGAACGAAAATGTTTCATTGTAATGAGCACTTCCTACATATCTTTTGATATATTTCGTTTCGTTTTTAATTAATACTAATTGTAGATATTAGTTTAAGGATGTACCGAACAGCTTTGAAACAAGACGTTACCATATGATATATTCAACGGAAACGCTCTATACTAATTTATATATTTTTAGAGAACTTGTAAGAGAGCTTTATTTATTTAAAGATAACTGTAGCATGTTATATTCATTTATATCGATAGTTTGTACAATTTCATGAAATGTATTTGCGTTAATTATTGACGATTTAAATTATACTGAGGCCATCCCATTAATTATTCTACGATGGCTTGGTTTCTTGTATTGCTATTGCTAAATGTTATAGTTCCGTTTTATTAAATGTATTAATTTTCTTATAACTCCTATTGTAGACTGCTTTAAAAATTGGTTGGAAAGTAGCTTTCTCTTTATACTAAAAACTATACACATTTATTTCTTAAGTATAGTGTAACCTGTTCAATGTTAGTATATATTTAGGAATTTTAATCTTTTTTCTGTCATATATTTTGCTCACCAAACCTATTGATGTGGTAGAGTCTAGCTGTGGTCAAATTGCTGCTACTCGAACATGAGATGGCTGAACCGGGGAAGTACCACCCTCTCACAGAAGGTCGGCGTGAAGCAGTCTTTAATGGCTACGTTTCGTCCGATAAGTGAGAGAGCCGGTTGCCCTTTCCTTTTTTCCACCCTTTCTCATTTCCCTTTTCCCAACCTTTCCTCGCTCTTTTCCCCAAACAAGGATAGCACGCATCCGCAAAATCATTTTGCGGATGTCCATAGGCGACGGTACTACCTCCATCAGGTTAGCCGGCTGCTGGTTTTTCCCCCTTTATCATAAAAAAAACTAATGTTTTTGTTGACATAAGATATTCTGGTAGCTAACAGAAATATTGTCTTCATGTACATATACCTTAAAAGAACTGAAAAACCTTTTTAACGCACTTTTATAAACACAAGTTGATAAAAATACGTAATTTCTGCGATTCATGGAGAAGAACTAGGTTATATTCGTTGAATATTGGGACAGAAGAGAGACAAGTTGGCGCAATCGAGTAAGATATCAGAATATTTAATAATTTTAACCTTAATTCCATATCCCAATTTTTTTTTTCTATTCTGTTTTATGTACTATACATAAATTCTATTTGTAATATAAAACAATATATATTTTCAATCTCATATTTATTATAAAAGTTCATATCATAAAAATTATTCTTTAATTGATCAATAAAAGTATTACCTACCTGGTGTTATATGGGAATACAAAAAAAAGTATCAAATGAAGATCTTTTGGTAATTCACAAGAATATTTATTAAATACCTTCAGTTTTTTTTATGCTGTGTTTTCATTCACACTGGAATTGTGGAATATTTTGCGAAAGTCAATTTTTTTATGTAATGATGGAATTGTAATACAATTTTGAATACTGTGTGAAGTAAATACAAATGAGTTTGTATAATAGAATCATGGGAATTTTATCACCTATTTATTACATTATTGTACGTTTAGGAACAAAGTTGACGTCCGAAACTCACATGGCCGGTGACGTCAGTAGGAATAAAGAAAACGATGATGTAACTGATAAGTATAAAACATATAATGACCACAACACATGAAACTGGAAGTATAATTGGTTATTTTAAATTTTTAACTCGGGTAGCATCCATTAGAAAGGCTATTGATCAAATGATACTAATGATTGTTCCAGTTTACTTTACTACGAGGAACGTAGTCCGTGTTACAAATGTTTGTACTGATATTCCATCGTCTGTTATGCTATGAAATAAAATATTAAATATAATTCAGTTTTAAATAAATGAGGATAATTTCATTTGATTCATACATTTATCACTCGCATTTATATGTACGAAACTAGTATTAAAATTTTAAATGAGGGTTTAAATCACTTTGATATATTTAGTGACATCACCCTGAATATATATTTAAGAGTTTAAATGTTATCTCTTCGTTAGTATTATAATACTTAAATGAGAAGCAATTTCATTTCACAGATGTTTCTGAGGTATGTAAGTAAAGTCTGCAACGTGGGAAGCATACAAGATTACATATTATATCTTAAGGGCTTTTCAAGATAAGAACAAGGAGACTAGTAAGGAGTGGGGTCTATTGTTTAAATATGGAACGTCGATTTTGACTAAAACATATTTTTGGCTAGAGCATTTAGATTTTAATCTTATGTTTATGACTCACTTATTACTTAAGCAGAAGAAAGATCGTATTTAAAGTAGAAGAAGAAAAGATATGTACAAATTTTGCATATATTAATTTTCCGTTCCATTTTATAAGCAATGTTATGTTTTTACTCTAGTGGCTATTGCAAAGTTGATTATTGGATTTAAATATTTATAATTTTATTAAACTAGCCGGTATATACAAATCAATCCCTTTTTATTTTGTCTGTTTATGAGATTTTAGTGAAATGCTCTAAAATCTAAACATTCTTATAAACATGCTTCTTGCATATTATACACGTTTGTATATTTATATTTTAATAAAGTTCCATACTAGAATTCAAAAGATTATTTTTATTTTGAAAACTTACTTCATTTTGGGAGCTTCAAAAGTATTACTATTTAGAGTTCTTTTGTTACGTCCATACAATGAAACTCTTTCTTTGTTAAAGTTATTTTAAATAACAAAATTGAGATTTTAATAAATACCAGATATTTTTTTTATTTAATCTAAAAAATATAAATATAAGGTTAATGTCTTTTAGAGCAAAGGATATTAATATAGGAATTCCTATAAATTCCTATAAATTATTAATATAGTAACCACGAAAGTCTCCGAAAAGATGTAGCGATTGACTTAAAACAGGTTCAATTAATTAATATTATATTCATTTTCGGATTAAGACCAATATTGTTATGAATTTGCAAATATAAAGGTGAGAAATCCGTCAGCATTTCGTAAGCAAATAAAGGTGAGTGGATGGCTATGGCAATTCCATTAGACATCGCATAGCGCTTAATGGTATTTGTTATGAAATGGGGAAAAAATAGAGAAAATGTATGTATTCAAGTGTTACTTAAATATTATATTTCTGATCTATTTATAGACATATGGCTCTAAGTAATGAATTAAAGCTTTTAATACGGTTATGTCGAGCTCTTATCATGGAGGGTACCGGATCCGAAGAAAGGTGCTATGCTGGCATCTCGTAATCTCCTATTAGTGTGCTAGCCACTCATGAAAGGTCTGTCTCGCCAACTGTGCAAAATCCCGTGGGGGGGGGGGGGGGCGCACAAGTTCGGACGTCCCCACAGTCTCCAGATCAATTCCCCACTAGTGCAACGAGTCTGGCTGTGTTGTTGGCTAAAAATGCCAAAGCTTGATTCAACTTCCATCCTCCATATCAGGATATCTTGTTGCCCTTATAAAAATAATGAGAAATAACAAAATGAAATGTAAGTTCACCACCACCTGAAGACTAGTAAGCGGCAATAGCTTTTTTTGAAGAAGGCGCAGATTCTTTATCTTATAGACGCGGCGTGGCTTATTTAAGTAGGTTACCCTCTTGAGTATAATTTTCTTCAGCACGCCGGGTTATGTGCGTATATCCGTAACGATATCTGCTGTTACCGTTTTCATCACCTTGAAAACTTCAAGTTTTCTACCCTCTAGATGCTGGTAGGCTCAGCTATGGACCAAAAGTCTACTCTTCTATCTACCGATTTCACAGTGGTGACCAGGACACGACACGGTTATTTAAATATCTCAGTGAGGCTGCTAATGTTGCTCTACATCCGTTCCCTTAGCACAGCCATAAGCTGTTGACAATGCAATAGTTCGATTGAATGTCAAACGAAAAATTGAAAAATAATTTTCCATATAGACAGAAAATAATAATGAAAGAAAAATATTAATATTATTGTAAAAAAGCGTGGGGTGCTCGTTTCATGAAAAAAACGTCACAAAGCACCCCACACTTTTTCCACAACAACGTTAATATTTTTGGTTCTTTATTATTTTCTGTCGATATGAAAAATTATTTCTAATATCATAAATAAGCATAAGAAAGCCTTAGTTAAAAGATGTCTTTGAAGGTTTTCTCAACTTTATATTCAAATCTTCGATATAAATATTGAATATTTTTATATAAAATGACAGAATACTTATTTTTGAATAAACAATATATTTGAACTTTTTTGAACAACATGTA
Organism: Danaus plexippus; assembly: GCF_018135715.1. Classification (NCBI taxonomy): domain Eukaryota; kingdom Metazoa; phylum Arthropoda; class Insecta; order Lepidoptera; family Nymphalidae; genus Danaus; species Danaus plexippus. Next base: position 3,724,965 of record NC_083539.1, read on the forward strand.
TTTGTTTTCACGGGTCCAAAATGAAATTCATAGTTTTTATTTTGTTTACTCACTGGTTTATGGCAGGATACTGATAAAACTCAATAATAAAGTTTTAATTGAAGAATAATAGATTTTCAATACATTTGTTTTTACAAATTACTAAGCAAATTTTTTTTATACAAGTGCAGCAATAGTAACAGACAATATAAAAAACATTGCGTTGAAAATTTTAATTGCAATCATATTAAAAAGGCGATTTCGTGTAGAAAAAGAGTAAATTATATGCGTTTAAAAAAAATTCCATCGATTGTGAATAAATGAGTATCATTGAAGATTTCTTATCTGGTAAGGTCAGAACAATTTTGTTGGAAATTTAAATTATAAGAGATTATAGTTGCCACTTATTGGTATTAAACCAATATTACGAGTATTTTTAAAATATTTCAATATATATTTGTATTCATAAAAAAATTTAGTACAAAGGCTCCACTAAAAATATATCTTGGGGACAATTTACATAAGGAGGCATAAAAGTAGATTTGTTGTAATAATAACATTGATAGTAACAGAATATTTAGTCTGTAAACTTTTTATTGTTACTTTTAAATTTTTATTATTTATGTTTATTGAACATAATATGATTTAACAAAAAACATAATATTTTCGGATATACTATGCTTTTTTTATTATTTTCAAACGATATACTCCCGAGATGAAAATGTCTCATGACATTTTCATTCGGCCTGGTCGTGATCACGGTTCCTGTAAAAGTAACAAAAACGTCCGGAGTATGCAGTGTTAAAATAATAAGAAACGCGTAGTATATCCGAAAATCTTAGTTTAATTTTAATGAATACTCTAGAAAATCTTAGATATCATAACATATATATTTTAAAAACTATTATTTCAATTTTATCCTTAGTGTACTCTTGATTTCGGCTGTATTCTAAGAAACTGAAAAGTCTATGTATATGAGTTTCAGTATCTTTACAACAAATTTGTCTAGTCCACAACATTTGGACTAAGAATATTGGACAAGATTTTCAGTTATAATTCCACGTGAAAACACCATACACGATTATTTGTGAATAAAGAAATGACAATGCTCAGTATTTAATTGTACGTAAACTTGTGATAAGTATATAGTTATGAAGAAATAAAATCTTAGCACCCTGAATGTACTTTGGTTGTAATAACTTATAGCTTGCTTTATTATTTAATTATATTACTTAATTTCTTACAAACAGTAAGAATTATATTAAGGACGACAAAGTGACTTATAAGTAATTTTTAAAGAGAAGTTAGCATTATATAACAAGTAACTACTAAGAAGGATCAAACAGAATATTTTATAGAAAAAGAAATGTTCTGAACATTTATATCTTTAGTGAACGATTAAGTAAATGTTGAACTATATATAATGTATGCTCGATGACAATATAGAGACTTGTTGAGTAAGATGAGGGTAAAACATAGTTCAACGTTTTATCTGACGGCTATTTAAGAGTCTCGATTCTCGATTAAATAAGCGGTTAAGTAAGCGAGTCTTGATTAAGTTCTTGTTAAAGTCATATAGTCAAGAATATTGTGGTTATATATTTTATATTTTAATGTACGGAAAATAAAAACTATATCTAATTTAGCTACGAGTGGACGTAGCTAACCCTATTGGTGGACGTTTTACTATGTCTGTTACTGACATCGAAGCCTATGAAGACCCAAATTATATGAAGGTTAATACTAAAATTAACTTATTACGTGTCAGAGACAACAATAATTTATGTGCAATAATTAATAATACGACAACAAATTAATGTTTGAAACAGATTTCAGATACAAAGTAATTATAATAACACTTGCAATCAATATTTACACCTTCAGGCAAAGCTGTAGTTGAGACTTTATTTTACGAGTCTTTTGTTACGGTTTACAAAACGAAACATACGTTTAACAAGCAAACATTTCTGTCACATGCAAATAAAGTGGCATTTTGAAAAATTATACATATATAATATCTTAAGTATTTATTAAATGATATATGTGTATGTATATCATTTACTAAATTGTTGCGTTTCGTATTCCACCACTATAGTTTTTATTACTCTGTTATCCTATTCATTATTACGTTATATGCTCAATATTTGAAAAAAATATATTTAAATGATTCAAATTGCTTAAAAAAATTATTCGGTACATTTTACCACTGTTCTTTTATTTTAAAGAAAAGCTATTCAAATGTATTTTATTAATATTGTGAACCAGTGTTTTGATTTATCAACGACAAAGTTTCTGTTACAGCCTTCTTCTGAAACTTAAGCCTATTCTTCATTCTGCAATTGTATCGTTAAAACTCGCTACAAAATTTTTTATTCAAGGTTTAAGTGATTCGAAAACTAATATTTTCATAAAATAAATACTTCTTATCTTTTTAAATTTGAATATTTATTATTCTACATGAAGCAAATGTATGGTGAATTTCTTTATCCATTACTCGTTTAAATTAAAGATATCTGCGAATTGGGTATAATATAAGACATTATTTTACTCAATGAAATCGTGTCTATCGTTTTGTTCGCAATGTCGAATAGATTTATTCTTCCGTGTTCAATCATTATTTGATTCATTACTTTGAGATATACGTATGGTAAATTTTAACTTCGCGATTCCTTCACAAAAAAATGAATAGGAGAGCTTTTATAAAAATGTATTTAAGGAACTTTTAAAATGATGTTATCACGTGGAAAATTAGTTTGTTCTATTTTATTATAGCAGGAAGGTGTGAATGTTTGTTGAACAATTTCTAACTGGAAGCGGTAATGTTATATACACGGAATTCAAATTAAGGGTAAGTCAGCAAATTAAACATGGCAAAGGGAGGTAAACTGATGTTTGAGTACAGTCACTTTAACTGAATGACGGGAGTTTGGTTAAATGAAATTATTCTAGATTATTTTTAGTTTAACATAAAAGTATATAACAGGACATTTATGTGTTAAATAGGTTTTGTTGTTAGGATTTTTGTTGCTAAGTGATGCTTCATTGTTACATAAGTAACGAAGAGGGAGAAAAGTAGTCTGGTAGCGATTGTAAATAGGTTATAATAGAAGTGTATTGTTCTGTGTCTTGTTTTTGAAGTTAGGATTTATTTATCCAAGAGCAAGAAAGTTGTATAATACTAGACTTTAAGATCTTTGTTGTAATAATTGGTTATAAAATGGTATCGGCCAAGTTAATTTAATACTCAAATACCAAAATTGAAGGGAATAAATTAAAATAGCAAAGTTATAGCATAAGACGTGTGATAGTAACCGCCTATGTTCTGATTAGATATAAAAAAAAATATATATCTCTAAAGGTTCACTTCTCATCTCTAAAATGTTAACGTACTTTAAAACTTATTATCATAGGTAATTTGCTAATAGTTCTACATTTTTAAATATTTTATGTCAAATAAATGAAAGAATAGCATTTAATGATATGAAAATATGCCAACAAATTAAATTAAATTAACAAAGGTATTCCTTACTATTATGAAGCTTTTTATGGTTTTTGTCACTTATTTAAGTCCAGACATTTATATTAAGTTTTCAATATAAATAATATTATTCTGACGTTTTTATATAAGATGTGTTAATGGAAACTCTGTAAACTATGACTTTAACGAAAGATGTTTACTATACTATACTTCACATTCTAAGAAATTATGCTTAACGTAAGAGACGTTTCATTATGAAATGGCCTTTATTTGAGGGGGTCAAAGATTTTGTATTCCCTGTACAATTTATTTTATTCTACTCTATTTTAAATATTCTGTTTGCCAAGTTTATGGTTCAATACACAAAGTAAGCATTACCGCTATTGAAAGCTAAAATATGTTTTAATTCATATATTTTGTTTACAATTTCTCCGAATTGAAACAACATAAAAGTGCAATAAAAGAGAACATTATTACAGATGTTACAGCATCTGTAACTTCACCATTGTGTTATGTTGTTAAGAAGAAGTTTTTAAATATTTGCATTGCTTAAAACTTTTTTAGATTCAGCGTTCCCGGAAGGGAGCGGATATGGATCAATACTAACAATGGATATTTTTTAACGTAATTTAGAAATTGCCAGCTTTCTCTAACATGAATCTCTCTATAAAAACTTTATCTTGACGCATGTTTTTACTAATTGATATAACGTTCTAGCTTACCTCTATGTATTTGATTTATACTGCTTTTGGTTCATTTATATGTTATAGAGGCCCTCACTCTATAAAAATAAGTAAATTGAGGTAACTAAGAAATAAATTAAAATTTTATGAATTGTATTGCGAAGACTTTTACATAAAGATGAAGTTAGCAACTTTTCTGTTTTTTATGAACATTATTCTCGTTATTTCGAGTTTCGTGAATTATTATTGTTTGATATATATATATAATGAAGTAATTACAATAAACCTAAGGTTCTATGAAAAAAATCATTACGCTAATATTATTAAGATCTTGTCAATTGCAATAAAATGTCGTCTTTCAAAATAATCGAGGAAAAGGAAAAGCATTTTTTTTATTTTACCTTCTGAATTAATTTATCTTATCGACGGAAATCAATTAACCATAGATTAAAAATATTTATTTTTTGTGCCTTTTTATTCATGCAATTCAATGAGCAAAAAAATTCTTTAAATAGATTATTTTATATATAGACACCCCCATTTTCTTAAATGATTTAGTAAGTAACAAAATTATATTTTTAAGTCTGCGGGAAAGCGGGAATTTTTTAAGTCTGTATAGAGCCTTGGTATTTTGTTCAGAACAATGCACTTATTAACCCGAATTCAATTATCTTAATTTTATATTTTTGTGCTGCAAATTGAATTTTCCGACTTGAATTTATACAGGTATTTATTAACGCATTCGGTTAGCTATGCATAGTGAATGTTTAATCATATAATATCTATGTTCACTGTGTTTTTCGCTTCCAACAAAATGTAAGGTAACTAATAGGGATTTGATATAAACTTCGTATGATCATAATATTAGAAATTAATAGGCTGATTAAGTATACCTTCTTTATTATAAGGGAGTGAAAAAAAAATCTGTTACATTTAACAGGTTTCCCTTTCTTTCTTACAGGTAGATTTTTAGAACCTCCTGCTCTTGATGGGACGTCACAATTTTTTTAATTTTTGTTGGCACTTATCGAAGGTCAAACAACCGACGCGCCAATGTAGGAAAACGAACGAGCGACTATCTAAACTAAGAGTTCTGCTATTCAAAACTCTTCGGAATTTTGATATCTTACTTGTATTATAATGCCGCTTTAGAAGTTAGAAGTTGTTTCGTGTGAGATATTCTCATAACAAAAGTGACTAAATATTTTTATTTACATATTGTTGTGAATAAAATTATTTAGGTGTTGTTTTTACGCCCTTTGGCCTTGTTATAGAATGTCTCATGCTAATGATATTTTTCCTCCACTTTTAAGGTGTTACGTGATGAGTGGATGACCCTTTATTTACAATTGTAATTACAAATGTGTCAAAGAAAATATTTTTAAAGTGAAACTTTCTGGACTTGAATGTCAAACTTTTGATCAATTCCCAGGGATGTGTGGTAGGGAATAGTGCAAGGGAGATCAGCAAAGAAGTATAATATGGAACAATCAATTCAGGGATGGTTGAAAAATATAGTTTTTTTATTTAGTCGGAAATTCAATTTAGCTCCTAATACTTGTATTATTTATAACTTGACATATTCTATACACCTTTTACCTAACACTTATCATTTTTGTCTGGCCGTGAAATTTATGAAATTGTCAGTACATACGTATTTTAATCGAAGTTAAATAGCAATAATAATTATAGTATTCACAGTCCATACTGACTGTTTTGGCAATACCTCACGGATAAACTTACTAATTAAAACAAACAACGCCCAAGGTTTTTCTGAAACACACTACGAATCTTATGTATTTATGCAATGAAATGTGTTTGAGATAACTCTCGTTATATAAGACGCATACTTAGGATACGGCAACGATATAACAGAAAAATATACAAATACACATTGTGAAAGCTTATGTTTCTTTCTATCGATGTCGTATTTTCTGTTCCTAGAAAATACTTGTTGAATGGAACAGTCTTTATAAAGTTTTTAAATGTGAATTCATTGAAATAAACACAAAGATTGCAACAATACTAATTCAATACGATTAAACGATAGACACATTTATAATGGTTTAAACATTTTTTAGGTAAAAGCATATAAATTCACAGAAAAATAACAAGAACCCTAACAATTACTGTTCTGTTTTGATGTAACAGACCATCGAGAAATATTCAGCTGAAAAAGTTTCTGCCACATCACTCACGTATAGAAACAGATGACTTAATTACATTAAAACTTTATGTATTGTAAAAAACACTACGATTAAACATTAAATTTGTAGGTACTGTTTTGTTATTGTATTCTGTAATTTATGTATTTATGTCTTAAGGTTATCATTTACCTCTGAGAGTTCTAATAAAAGTTTATAGGACTAAATAAAACGGATGTAGGTAAAAATGCTCTACTCTTGAGGCTTTTTATGGTGTACTTTCGAAAGTAATTCGCGTAGTATTAATTTCACAGACACCCTTGTTAGGCCACCCCAAGGGCAAAGGAATCCTAAAAATTTAAGAAATTGTAGACGGCAACGAAGCCTTCGTTTGATATGTATTGTGATCGTTTTATTGAAAAATCAAAAAAAAAAATTAGTTAATAATACTCTATTACAAGATAGTTTGCGAATTAAAATTCTTGAATTACACCTTCTTTTGTCCCTAATTAATAAAGACTTAAGCTTAAACTTGTATTTACAAAAAACAAAAAGTAACGAAAAATTCGAAAATTACTGAAATTTGTCTCGAATATTGAAAAATTTTTTGAATAGAAAACTGTTATGTATTAGTTATATTGCTCGGTATTTTTAAAATAATAATATGATGTCAAGTGTAATAGAGTGGAGGTAGATTACTTTATTGTATTAGTTACTGTCATTCAGTTTGCTACTTAGCACAATACATACATGACGAATTTAATCTAGTTTTATAGAATACTATAAACACAAAGACCGAAACATATAGCAAGTCTTATCTCATTATAGTAATATTTAGTCTTCCTTTTTTAAATAGCAAAAATTCTCTTCAAACTTTAATCGACTGGTTAGTGCTTGAATATCATGCCTCATGATGATGATTAAAAATAAATCCTTAAGTAAAACCTTATCCACTCTTGCCTTCAGTACGTACAAATTGTAAGTGGCAAGAAAAACAGAAGCAGGAAAACCGCTTCAATCATTTGTTGCTTGTTTGTAGAAGGAGGAAGGGTATCGCTTCATCCGGATGCATAAAAGATTTGCAACAAACAAAGGATGAAGTGCCGGCGTTGGTCCATTTGTCCGCTGGTAAATATGAAAAATTGAAACGTAAAATTGCTGGGCTCAAGGCTGGAAGGTTTTGTTTTAACAAAATCGTAGTCGGCGTTAAACTTTTTTGAAAGTATTTTTAGGTAAATTAACGTATGTATTTTTAACCCATGCTTGTATAATTTATTGGCTTATCTTCAACCTCCATTATTTTTTGATTGTGAACTCAAAATTCACATTCATATATATGTACATAAATGCATATTTAAACATTAAAGTAGAAACAGTTTGTTTTGATAAGATGTTAGTGTATTGTTAATTTTTACGAGGATAACTACAAAAGCCAAGTTAAGTTCCTTATGAACTAAAACCGAAATTGCTTACAAAATAATTAAAGTCGACGAGGCTTTGGTTCAAATTTGGACACCTAAAGATAAGCCTTATAATTGAAATATTCTTGTTTTCACTCATTTTCTTATTATGACAACTGTTTTTATATTTTAACAATAAATAAAACATCAAAACAAAATTAAGGTCTTCAATTAATCATGCAAATATAATAAATAGTAAAATATGTTTTTTTATTTTTTTTTATAAAAATCACTGAAGATTTTTTTTATTATAATATTTTCAAATATCCATAATATACCAAAAAAATCTTATTAGTTTAGTTTGGTAATAACACAAAAATGTACTTTGAAGGTAGTTTCTAAAGCAGAGAGTCAATTAAAGATTATACTCATCTATTCTAATCAAACTGTTAAGCAGAATTTCTTGCTGTAACCTTCCGTTCTAAATACCTTACAAAGGTTAAGAGACCAAATTAAACCTGGTAAACGGAGGTAAACAGTTACTTGAATAATGTTAGTTTACTCTTGGCTTACTCAATTCAAATTATATGAATATGTATTAAAAGTTTAATTGTTTTATTTAAATTAATTATTCAAACCATGTTACCATAATTTTGATTGTATTGATTTATTTTGATTTATTAGTTTGTTAAAATACGATCATCATATAAACATATACAATTTTGAGAAAGGTTGTGGCCGGTTCATTAGGATTATTGTATAATGGAATTATTATCAGAGAGTGAATTAAGGATCATGAGATTTTATCACTCAAGTCTTAATACTGATAAAAAATGTGACGTAAGTAATTATTCAAAGTAAAGCGCCAGATGTTCACTCACTTGAAAGGGCTCGAAGGTTTACTCAAAACTCAGTAACAATGTTGAATAAGGTTGCAGATTTCCACATATTAAATTTTTTTAAGATACACAACCCTTTTGACGGTTTTATGTTTTCAAGGCTGATCTAACGAAGAACTAAATTCGTTGATACAATTAAATGACCGACAGGATAATTCGATTGTTATATATTATATAAGAATTTAATCAAATATTCCGTCATCGTAAGTCAAACAAATATAGGCAAAGAATTTTATTTATTCAAAATATTTTTGCAAATTGAAAATGGTATACGCATTTTCCTGTACATTTTAATTTGGCAAGGTCTTAAAAAGAGGCTGTTAGATATTTCGAACATTCCCTTATACAAACAGTGTCCTGTTATTTGAATAATGTCCAATCATGTTTTTTTAATTTATTATTCGTCTCTTGGTCACACAAACGATTGATTTCATATCATCATTATTGTTTTTATATTTATTCGATAACATAATTCTTTTAACATTTAATAAGATTTTTTGAATATATTAAATATCAAATATAATTGTGTAATATGAAATAAAATCAAATTATCAGTTGACAAAACAATTATTATTTTTCTTTAATTACATGCAAGTTACGTTAGCTACAGACGGAAGGTCGAAGGAAAACCAAAATTTGTTTTTAAATAATTTTATTTAAAATAAATCTTATAATCTAACTTAATGTATGACCTACTCGAAGTAAGCTTGTATGACGTTGGCAAAATTATGGAACTGTATTTATATAATTTATAAGTTCCTACTTAACTTTCCCGGTCAATGGATATCAGTGATCAGTTCAGGTCTGTGTTTTTTAACATACTCCTACTTGAGAAGATGAATTTCATTCCTGAATGTCAATTAATCATAATTAATAAATGAACATTGTTTCTTGTCGACGGAAATCCTTGTTAGCCTCCTCTATGGGATTTGTTTATATCACATACATATTTATAGAGGCAAAATGTTATGTAAACCATAAAATTTAATAATAACTACTTAATATTAAACTCAAAAATCTTGTGCCCATTAGGTTTCTGTACCGAGAATAATCTCTACAATCTTAAATGGAACCCAGACGGAGAAAAAATATAAAGCAGTATTTCAATGTTCAAATAATTAAAAAAGGAGCTCCTTATCTTGATTCAAGAGATGGAGTGGCGGTTATAATAATTGGGTGTCACTTGACAAAACGGACTTCCTTAAAATGTCAGAAGAAAACGTAAATTAAATTGTTGGAGAAATGTTCGTAATGGAATTTTAACAATTAAACCTTGTTCATGGCAAGATCTTAATAGGAACAACTGTCAATTATGCTTAAAAGTTATGTGTTCTTTTTTTTAATTTGATTTTTGTCCAGTTTTATAATTGATTCTAAAAAAAAAAAAATTTGTACATCGAACAATAAATTTTACTTAGTAAAGCAATGCCCATTTTGTTTTTAAATGGGGGCGTTTTATTAAAACATGAGTGGTAGCTTATTGTATACACATATTAAAAATCAGAGTCATATAACTTATGGTGATTAAACCCGATATTATTTAGTATGTGAAGTTTTATAGAGAATGATTTTCATAAAATTATTTGTTGCAGAATCACGCTTGGAAATTGCATGGGGCTAGGCAAACGGCCTTACAGCCCTCCTTGGTGGGGCCAGCTAGCCTGGTTCATTCTGTTCGCTAGCATGTTGCTTTTGGCCGTTATTGGTAATACCTTGGTTATATGGATCGTTCTAGGTTTGTATATTATTTGTGATGTACATACATAAACTTTTACGATAATATTTCTTAAGGATACTTCAAATTTTTTATTCAAACAAAATCAAATTTATTTTATTACACTACATACCACAAACAAAAAGCAAAATTTTCTATTAGAAAGTCAAATAGTGTTTTCATATACATTTTTGGTAATTACGTCCCTTGACAACTGCAAAATTTTAAGAAATATGTCACTGTTATAAAAATATGGTAAATAATATTTTCGTAAGAGATTCTCAGAAGATTCGTTTCCTGGTTAAATAATATATTGGTATAATAATTATTCACAACAGAATAAAAAGAAGAACAACCTTAAATAATAAAACATAATGACATGAATAGTTAAAGGCGAATACAATAAAATGTTATTTTTTTATTTTAACGTTTTAGAACAAAAATATAAGATCCTAACAATTTGTTCACATTTAGTCTATTATTACTTGCGAAATAGGAAAAAATTGTGATTCCTGACAGTTCCTTTTTGGTACACGGGTTGTGTATGATATATATATATATATATATATATATATATATATATATATATATATATAAAGATTAGTAAGGACAACGAAACGGAAAAAGAGGTAAACAAACCTCACTAGGACAATAATATATTTATTTTTTTGTTAGCTCATCGTCGTATGAGGACAGTGACAAATTGTTTCCTCGTGAATCTTGCGGTCGCTGATCTTCTTATGGCAACTCTGAATGGAGCTCCCAACTTCGTGTTTCTTGTCACGGCTCACTGGCCTTTCGGCTCGGTGACATGCACAGCTAGTAATTTCACTGCGAATTTGACAGTTTCTGCTGGAGTATTTACACTTGTTGCTATTACTGTTGACAGGTACGTAAGTGATCTAACCTCAATAATCAATAAATAGTATTTCTTACTTTTCTCCTTTGAAATTTGACTTTTCTATACTTTGTATTAATTTGGAAATTAATATCCTTTTATTGAAAATTACCTTTTTTTTACATTTCATTAATAATGATTTTATTGAAATATTCAAATATGTTAATTATGCTGTTCTATAAAATTATTTAGGACTCAAATTACATACATAAATAAAGTAAGTTTTAGAAAAATTGGACATAAGTCTTCGAACATTTAACAAGCTGTTAAGACTTAATACATTCAAAATGCTTACGCACTTTACATATAAAGGGACTTTAAATCAATGGCAAGTGTTTGACAGCAAAAGGGTCACTTTAGAGGAGATGGGTTCAATTAAGGATCAAATTTAACATTTCTCCATTGCACTGTCACTTATAAAGTAATCTAGTTTGATTTCCCTTGCATTGTTATGTATCTTTTTGTGTTTCGAAAATCTTGAGAAATTAACAATTTGAATTACATATATATGATCTGATCTTTTAAATTTTGTGTATGTTATTGTAGGTACGTGGCTATAGTGAAGCCATTACAACACAGATTGAGTCGGTCTATGGCTCGTGCCGCTTTATTCAGTGTATGGTTTGCTAGTGCGCTACTTGCGTTACCTAGCCTACTTTATTCTGACACCTACACAAAAAAGTGAGTGTTTTTATTAAAATATAAATTATATATTACCTTGCTTCTTTTTATTGTGGTTTTACAGGATAATTTTAGGTTGAAAAAAATAATGTTATAATAGTAACACAGGTCTTGTAGAACAGGTATAAGTTATTAAAATGGCTCTTGCAAGCTAGCAGTGCCTAACTCCTTTCTAAGTACCTAAGGATTTTCAGCTTAAGCAACCTTTCAAAGTTGTACTTTTGTTGACTGATGTAACATTTGTATTAAAGTTGGGTTCCTAGTCTCGACCACTAGAATTTCATCTTGTTTAATTGTAATTAGTATTAAGGAGACGAGTTATGTTTTATGTAATCTAGTTATTTTAAATTGTCCAAAGTTTCTTTTAATTTGTATCGTTTTTTTTTATAAATATGGTTTCGCCATGTTGTGGCTCAATGTTTTTTTGGTAATTTATCTGACAAAAACGACCTGCATGCCAATTTCAGGTAACGTCTTGCTGTTTTTGTCACAATGTCATATCAAAATGTTGCTTAAGGTAAAAACATGTGTATTTTATAGATTTTTTATCTGTTTTATTATTGCAGAATAAATTTTAAGTCTAAATCAATCAGAATAGTCATGATATTCTCGTAATCAATTTAAAAAAACGTTATAAATTCTTAATCTATGGTTATTACAAACATTCGGTACTAAAGCTACTTATGTTAGGATACAAATCGGCAATTGTATTGTCTAACTTATCTTTGTTTATCTTTTGTTTTATATAGAAGTTGTTGATTTAAAACTAATTTTATTGAAAGTCATTATATTTTTTGTCTTGGTTATACAGATCCTTGCGTAAACTCTGTAAAATATTAGGTTATTGTGTTAGAATCCATTTGTCCGAACTTTTTTCTCTGAAAGCATTTGTATAAATAGCTATAATGATCAATTTTATTCTAAGCTGATTTAATTAAAAAGAAAACAGTCTGGCAATAAAGCCTACATAATGAAAGCAATGTAATAAAACACTTCTAAATGGATCCATTGAATTGTTTCTATCTGAGTTACACACAAGGTCGATATTGCTACTGACGGAAGCTTTTCTCTCCGAACTCAAACAGACTGTTAAAACATATTTATGTTATATTTTTATTTCATAGTTAAAACAATATCTATAGACTCAAGTTTTTGGAGACAAAAAAACGTAATATTAAAAGATCTTATCGTCAAAATTTGATCTTAGTTTATTAAATTTTCAGATTTAGTTGCTATGTATTCAACTTTTGAAAACCCTTAGGCTAGAAACAGAACTGGCAATGTAATATTTACTTTATGGAAAGTTTGCAACATGTATTATTACGGCTATTACTAAAACTATTTATAAGCTGATTATGTTAAAGACTTTAACGGTTAAATATACAATATTAAGAATTACGTATAACCAAATAGAAATTAATTTTTTCTCTGCTTTTTATGCGTTTGTTTCTCCTGTCTTATATAGGAATTTTGTTACAGTGGTGTTATTATTAGACAGGTCATTTACAAATTTAGAAAGGCAATTAAATAAAAAATAAGGTTATTTGATCCTTAATAAGACAGTTTAACATGAATACTAATAAAACGGTTCAGATATGTTAGACATATTCAAAGTTTGATGGTAAACTTAATTCATTTTATAATCGTTAATGTATGGACGTTGTTAACAATTAACAAAAATATTTTCATATACCATAATTGACCTAATGTGCCTAATAATAAAAGATAATTGTGATCAATCCAAGGACTTTTCATTTGAACTCATTAAAAATAAAATCTTTCTTACTCTTAAAACTTTCTTTATATTAATTTTTAATATCTTCACATAATCACAATGAAATTTATTTGCAACAAAGTCATAATTATACATAAAAATTATCAGAATCTGACTGTATAAGAAGGCTAGGACTTATTATCCGGTAAAACTACCGAAGGTTCTTTAAGGAAAAATAAATTTATATCGACGAAGAAACATAATTTTACCCATGAAAAATTGTTATCCCACTGTCGCTATAGATCACATCTAGTCTTTCAAACTGCAAATAAATTTCCATTTTATTATTAAACTATTTTCTTTAAGTATTCATAAAGTTGCGATGTGGCATTAGTTTTCCACAATGTTCTGGTTCTTCTTAGACTACTGTAACATATAGAAAATTTTTGGTGACCAATAAAACTGTGAACAAAATTAACATCAAAATCATCAAAAAATTAAGGCTTTGATGACTGAAAACTTGCGATAAAAAAAATCAAAAAAGCATATAGGCGAATTGATAACTCTCTTTTTTAAGTCGGTAAAAATCGAATAAAAGAAATATACGTAGAAAGAATTCAGTAGGTTAAGGTTAAGATTGCAACGTTGTAGTGATATGTATTTTTAAAGAAAAATGAATGGATTTTATGTTCGTAGGTACGTGAATGGAGAAAGAGAAATATGCTTCATAAGGTGGCCGGATGGCAGCTACCCTACCTCAAGAACAGATTATTAGTGAGTTGACTAACCCTTTCACTTACATTTAATATACACTGGCCTTTTGATGATATTTTTTTTGTTTTCTTTTGTTTATTTCTATGCAGCTAACAGAGAGCCAGATAGATAGGTAAAATTCAGCTAGCGAGTCAAAGAAACGCTATAATTACAGAATATTTGTATTATATTCAACCTAAAAAAAGTTTTGGCTATGCCATTTTTTATAACTTTCAATTTTCATCAAATGGAAAAAAAATTATATTCAGAATTAGGGTTTTAATAAAAAAAAATTAAGAAAGATATTTTTTATGTAAAATAACATAACTTATTTCATGGTTCATCAATATTTAAGTTAACAAAAGTAATTAAGTGTACATAAGCTCAAATAAATTGGTTACTTGATATCTCTTATTCATACATTGAATAAAACCTGTTTTCTATCAATATTTGACATCAATTAATTGTATTCAGTATCGTCTTGGAACTCACAACGTGTTTTACATTTCTAAATAGTTCGGTCCCAACTGACTACAAAGACGCTAAATCTAATATAGATTGTCTATAGAGATCACGAACTAAATATCTTAGAATCAAATAATTTATTTGTATTGTATATGATTGGACTGTAAAATTAATACACATATTTATTTCATAGAAGAGTAAAAGAAGTATATTTTTATATTTATTTAAATAACCTTGTTAGTGATATTTAAATATATCATTTTCAACATTTTAAATCCGGCGCTATTTTCAGTGTCAGGTTATTTCCATAATGTCAGACTAGATTCAATGTATTTATTCAATTTTTATAAAAGGAGGACATTACATATATAGATTTATATATATATATATATATATAAATATATATATTTATATTGCAGTTGTTTAATATGTGAATAAATTCAAAGTCATATATAAAAGTTATTTTATAGGATAGTAAAATGATTTGTAAGTCTCTACTGTGTAAAAAAGAGTGTATTACTAAGTGCAACTTAGTCATGGCCCCTACCGACGGTTTTTCATAATAAATGAGTAATTTTGTGACATTCCTTTTCCTTTGTAGCTACAACTTAATTTTCCTGGCTGTAACGTACGTAGCTCCTATGTCGGTGATGGTGTGGGCGTACGCTCGTATGAGTTCAGCTTTAAGAGGCAGGACTATTGGTGAATGTACACATCATCAGATGCAAGTTGTGCGATCTAAAAGAAAGGTAAGTTTCATTTGTTGGTTACAGGTCTGAAATTGTCTATTTATAACATTCTTACTTTTATTTATATGAAAGAAAATTGTTGTTTCAATAGTTTTTTTATTACACATTCATTTTATTTTATACTGTAGGAATTATGTATGATCTAATATATATCAAGATACAAGATATTTTTTTTTATATATGACCAAAATTTTTTGATAAAATATCAAAAACGTTAGATTTAGATAAATAAATGAAATTGGTGCTACGATATAAATAGTAGATTTGTGTACATTTTCTTACGATGATTAATTAAAGTCTCACTTATTAAAATCTATAATGACGTCGATTTTTTATATAAAAAAACAAAGCAGGCAGACGACAAGAGAATAAAAGGGAAGTAATGGAAAAAAAAAAGAAATAAAAATAATTTTAATAATGATCTTACTGCAAGCAATTTTATTTAGTAGAGATTTTTTATATTATTACCTATATGTCACTTTATTCGAATGACGGGAATATTTTTTTTCAATTAACATTAAAGGTTAAATTTGTAACAATTTAATTCTGAAACAAACAAGTAATTTTTTTTTACACGCCAGTCTAACTTTGCTGTTACAAAGTTACTTAATGAAAGATCTCGACGGACAAAAATAAAAGTTAAAAGACAATATTAAGAGGGAAGAGATTGAACGTCTCGTTCTTGGAGGAAAAGATTTTAAAGTTAAAAAGCTGTAATTATCCAATACTTTTGTTCGACAGTGATACTACATAGTTTTGTAGACAATTTATCAGAATGACGGAAATGCTTTCGATATAATCATTAGACGATTGGATGTAATTCGAAAAAGTAATTAGTGCAAAAGGAAAGGTATGAAAATGTTAACGACTTTCCTGCAAGTTTTCTTGAAATTCATGAATTTTCGACGTTGGTGGTGTCATGATTAAGTCACCTCAGCCAAGAAAAACTGTAATTAGTTTGGATTACTATGAATAGCAGTTTTCCGCATTTAATTGATTACCATTTTAATCTTTAATGAATTTATAGATTACAGTTGCCAAAGAAGTACATATGTGTGCACATATATATTATTATATTAAAAACTATTCATCATTACTCCTTCATAAAAATGAAACGTAAAATGTAGACAGACGTCTATTAATATTTGTTGTGGTTTCGTCTGTCCATTAGATACAGTTTTCGACGTTTAAACACAGACCGTAAATTGTCTGAATGGAGATAAAATGCAACCCGAGATTCGGGCTCCTAAATTGTTATTGGCCTTTTAGGGTTTCTTAAGTTTCATACGTCCGAAAAAGCCTTTTTAAATGCTTACAGATTTTTGTTGTTCTTTTGAAGTAAATGCTTAATATTAAACAATCGTTTTTTGTAACGATTTGTTTTGATTGTTTCATTTATTTTTTACCAGGTGGTGAGAATGTTTGTGCTCGTGGTGATGGTTTTTGCTCTTTGTTGGTTGCCGTATCATGCATACTTCGTCCTTGTCTACCATCACCAGTCCTTAGCATCTTCCCCTTTCGCTCAACATATATATCTAGCATTCTACTGGCTGGCCATGGCAAATTCGATGTTCAATCCGCTTATTTACTATTGGATGAGCAACAAGTGAGTATTTAAATAGTAATATTTTCTCCATATAAAATTTATTCGTTTCCAATTTTGTCGAGAAAAATGTAATTTCTAAATATTAATTAATTAATATCGAATTTTATATTATAATTCCGAAAAAATATTTAATAACCTGCTTCACAGTATTGAGTTAAAATTTTTGTACTGTGGTATATGTTATATCTAGTTTATAATTTTTATTTTATTAACACAATAAAGTTATTGCGTAATTTAAAAGTAAAAAATTCCAATTAATATTCAAATTAAGCCTGTATTTTATTTATAATAACATTAATTTATACATAAACTATGTCGCTCATTTAGTAAAATATACTTATAAAAATAAATATACTTCTCAGTTAAAAGCAAACGGAGATTACTTTCTGCGTTTGCTTTTCCCTTTATAAGTTGAAATTCTTGTACTATTAAAACAATAGCATTTAGAAGCTAGTTTACAATTACACAGTTTACTTGACTGTTCTAGGACCTGACTGATATTATCCTTTATTGTTTCGGTTTAGATTTAGAATATACTTCAAGCTGGTGCTGTGCTGGGGACGGTCATCAAAAACATCGACACCAGATAACTTAAAAAAGCAATTGGAAATGAACAAGTCGTTTTCTGGTAAAAATTCTTTCTATCTTTCTGGTAACATTGTGTATGTATGTATGAATTTATGTTTGTAAGTATATCTGAATATGTGTGTATGTATCGTGGTATGTTTATGAATAATTACTTAGTAAGTTGAAATTGTTGATTCACCTTAATGACGAATATACTGATAAAAGTTTACAATACTGTTTGGTCATTATGGGCCTAAAGGTAATTAAGATTAAGTTTCGATAAAAAAGATTCATTAGTAATACAATGACATGTATTCTCTTTATTTATTGAAGTAATAAAACATGTGTTACTTGTAAAATTGGGGATATCATTTAGTTTAGTGTCCCATCTGGACAAGCCCCTTCTTTAATATTAAGAGGATTCAATTGTCACGAACGAGGAGAAATATAAGGGTGTGATCCTTTTTATTCTTTAGTTTATTTGCTTCTAATTAATTGAAAGAATTCTGTCCTTCCAATTACAAGTTTCTTTATCTATAAGAAGTTATTTCGTTGTTTGAACACAGCCTAAACAGATTCGTTTCAAAAACGTCGCATACTATTTTTATTATCAATTTTTTTTATGACAGCAAAATGATACATTTAAAGCGTATTAGTTTATTAAAAGTTTTGAAAGAAAATTTATTTAAGAGATAGTTAAAATATATACCAATAATAAATGTATATTCTAATAAAATACACTTTAAATTAAACCAAAAACTTCAAATTAATTTGAAATCATCTATACTAACAAGGAATACACAATTAAATTTAAATTACGTTACGTCACCCAAAATTATTAAATTATTTTCCGTAATCTAAAATTAATAAATTTCAATTACGGTGAATACAGAATATAACACTTAAAGGTCCAATAAATTTTATATTTTCTGTAACAACTTGTAACATTAGCTAGAACACTATATATGCATCAAAGGATTTAATTTGACAAATGAGTTTCGTATTGTGTGTTATTTATCTATTTATTTCGAAATAAACCACTCCTAAGCTAATGGTAATGTTATTTTCAAAGAAAAGTTATTGCGTTAATTTATCTACTTTATCTTATTTTCGAGTGTCATGTTATATGTTCCGTAATATTGGATAAATTTTAATAAAACGTGTGTCTGGTGGGAGCCATCAGTATGAATTAATATTAATTAGTTTACATTTCAGTGAGCCAAAGACAACGTGACCTTTCATCCTTCAACCGTGGATGACAATCACGAAGGCGGAGCAATTTGTCCCGTTCGTTGCCCGCCAATGGTAGTTATCTTGTTTTGACATTATCTTGTTCATCCTATTTTTATAGCGAAGTCATTATAATTAATCTATTCAAGGTCCAGAGAGAATAATTTTTGTTTTGGTGAGGTCTTTAAATTCCTTTCTGAAACCTATTTCGAGGTTAGTATGTATCACAATTATACACTATTATAGACGTGTAGAAAATCCAGTTATAACATTTTGTAAATTATAGCAAAAATACTATAATTTGTAAGAATAAAAAATTATTCTATACATAATGGTAAAATGTTTATGTACAGATATGTCAAACGGAACTTCGATTGTGACTAATGGTGTGGAAGTAAAGAGCAACCCCCGTGGTGACTCTGACAGCGGCCGTCACTGTCACGTGTGTGACGATAAACTTTAGGGTTCTCGGAATTGTATAGTCTCCGATCGATATAAATTGTATAAATGAAATCATAATTATTCTATTCTGTTGTAAAAATGCAGTGTAATATCGCTTTAGTTGTGTATTTTTAATACGCGATAGTAGAAAACTAGAGAAACCTTTGTAATTTGTATTTGTAATAACAAAAGTTTGAAAGCTTTACTAGCAACATCTCTACCGCATTCTGAATTTGCTGAGTCTTTAAGGACTAATAAATTTTGTATTGATAGCTATGTATATACAGCTTAATATTGTTAAAAATATACATATATATTTCAATAAGGAAACGTTGTTATCTGTAAATAATGTGTATTACACATTTGGATTTTTATTCTCCAGGGGTTTTTAAAATACTTGTAAATATTAAACCTTGTATATATTTAAATATACTATAATATTCAATTTCGTCAGTTATATTTATTTATTGGTCGCGAGTTTCTTCGCACCTGTTTCTTAAAATATTCAATGTTTTTAAATTTCCCGCAAATATGTTAAAGAAAAATATTATTAGAGAATTCAGTAAGTGATGGGTTATACGGGATTGTTCTTGTACGAAATTATAAATAATTTTTCTTTGTGTGAGTTAATGATTTATTTGTGAGTGTAGTTACCAGTCAAGGACAAGGTTTATGGTATTTTATAAGGAATACTTATAGATTTATATGTCTTACATTTTGTAATAATGTCTCTTACTTTTTGAAATTAAATGATCGTTAATGTTTTAAATTTTTTCAATATTTTTAACCTTCTTTTGATGTATTACTTTTCATACATATTATTATAATTAAAAAAAAAATTACTATTGTTTTTAAAAAAGGTCTACTTTAGATAGATGCTGTGTAAAACGAAAAGACCTGATAATTCAATATAATAAAAAATATAATAATAAATTAAGGCGATTTTACGACATTTTATAGGTCATAAAGACAGGTACATGATACTTATTAGGAGCATTATGAAAGTAGGAGTTAAATTCATGAAGGCCAATATTTTATTTTTTTTATTTTATACATACATAAATTTATTTACTATTAAACATAACGTTGGATGGAAACAGGACGATGCTTTATTAAAAAACTATAAAATAAAAAAAGTGGAAATAAGTAAACGACATAAGGAAAAATTGGAACGGATTATAATCAAATCAATTTTTCTTAATGTTTCTTTTGGCTTTAAGTTTTAGGACAAATATTAAGTATATCAAAATGATATGTAAAAAACTAAACATTTATTCAAGTTTAACGCGGTATGTTAAAACCAGCAGATGACGTTGTAAATAACAAAAATAAACAAAAATATTTTTAATAATTGAAAAGATTATTCAACCACTATCCTTTTTAACTGACCAAAACGTAATGTGATATACTTTGGTAATGAAACAAAAAATCACAGAAAAATTGATAAATGCTTAAAAGTTCTCTTTTCGATATTGGAATAAGGTTATTGTTATATCGTTTACAATGATTACTTCCAAAAAAAAAAAAAAAGTTAAGCATATGTATAGATATATATTTCGCTCAGAAAACTCATTACTGTTTTTATTTTCGAACATATAAATAAAATGGTTTGGTTTAACTAATTGTTCGTAATAACGTGGTAGAATTTCAAGAGATTCTGTTTGTTCCTTATTTAATTGCCATTGTACGCAAGAAGAAAACTTTATACGTAAAAAAAACTACTGATCTTTGATGTACAAAAGAGGAAAAGTTTGTAAAATGCTATACAAAATTGCTATCTTATCTTTCAAAATTGTTGTATTCAATTGTTAACTTATTTCAAAAAGGAACCTTACATAGAGATTTTTCAAAATATACTACAGGAATAAACATATTGCGTGGATTCCACTTCCGTTTTATTTCTTTACACCCACCCGACATTTCGATTACTTTTCAGTAACCGTCATCATTTCCATCGAGGAATCCTAAACTCGAATAATAAAGTATTTGACTTCGATATTTTGTCAAACTCTACAGAAAAGATTTTGTATAGGATTTGTTATGTAAAGTACTATTAAGTATTATTTAAGGTTCTTAATAATAAATATCTTCAATTTTATAAATAATTAATAATATCTTTTCGAAGTTTCGTCTGATTTATTTGAAATCAAACTTGTATCAAGTTTTCTATATCCTTTTTTCCAAGAAAATGGTCACAACTTTTGATATATTACGAGAAATTAAATGTTTTCTGGGACCCTTTATGAAGATACGAGTGTATCGAGATTATTGAAAAAGTTTACAATTTCCCTCCTTTCGCAACATTCTATATTTATATTTTATAACGTCGAATATAAGGCTGGGAAAATTGAAAAAAATATATCGAAAAGGCAAAAGTGTGACAGTTTGGAATTTTGGAAATTAAACTTAAAAAAAGCATGAAATTGTATTTAAACTTGTTAGCAAACTTACATAAAACTAGTTTTGACTAAACAAGAAAAAGATTATTGCGGCATATGTTCAGACTAACACGGTATAATAAGGGAGTGAACATACTTTTTGGGTTGTTTCATGAACAGTTCTTATTCCTTTTAATATCAAGACTTTGTTAAATGAAAGGTATGTTGGACAGACACACACACACAGAGAGAGAGAGAGAGAGAGAGAGAGAAAGAGAGAGAGAGAGAGAAAGAGAAAAAGAGAGAGAGAGAGGGAGAAAGAGAGTTAAAAGGTTAAAAATGTTTGTATAAATTGTCTATGTATTGGATCAGTATTAAATGAATCGCTTGTTAAATAAAAAGAACCCTCTATAAATGAATAAATAATGCGTTGATACTCAAATTAATCAATGTTGAACAACAGTATACATATTTGAATTAAAGTTAAAACAATATTGTATTATCGCAATGTACAGTGTGCATTGGAGTCTGTAATTTTTGCGTCACTGCTTTTATGATGACCTTTGGAAATGCAATGTATGTTAATTTTACGATATTACGTTTAAAAATATATACAGCATACTTGTATAAATCGTTTTAGTAACACGAAACACATTATGTGTTGTGGTAAGGACAAAATGATATGGAAAATACAGTGCGACGTTTAATTGTGATACGAATTTAATATGTTATCGTAAGAATGTATCGTGATTCGTGAATCACCAATACTTTATACCATACCTTTGCGATAAATGGGTTTGACTGAAAGTCAATAAAGTGTAGATAAAAACTGTCCAACCTCTGCCCTTTTTCTGCGTTTCGTTATACCAATAAAGTTTAAATATATGCCGCAGGATTAAAAAAAAATATTCCGTATTTATTTCTATTATAAGTGAAAGCGTCTCTCTTTATGCTTTAATTATTTTTTACATCGCAGATAATAATTAACGAAGCAAATTATTTACTAGATAATGGTGAAACTACGAAAGAACTTTATACAAAGGTTTATTGCCGTACTTTAATCCCTTACTACTTGTTTTAAGATCAACTTTATTAAGTAGATCAAGTTTGGTTAATTAAAAACCATAAAATAGAAACTTCTGACCGCCATCGCCTGATAATTTATTTTAATTGTGCATACAGTTTTACATATAAAATAATCCTACCGATCTATAAATCAAAAGACTCACTTCCCATCGATTAACTCAAAATGATATATATATATTTAAAATTGGTTAATTGTTTTTAAGAAATTTTCCAAAATTTATATTCAGTCAGTATTTAGTGTCACTGACATTGCAAATCCGAAGCAATCTTTTATGACAATACTATTAAACTCGTCGCAATTTAGTTATTGTATTTATGATTTTAATTTGTTTATAAATAAAATATTACAAATTTAATAGTAAAAATTAGTTTCTTTAGTATTACTTATTTTATACACAATTACAGTATAGTAATATAAAGAACATTTACATTTCTTTATCAGTTCTACAAATACACGATGACAGTCTAAGTAAATTTATTAGTGTGACATTTGTTTTATGATTTATGGAATTGACTTTTTCATTTAAAGTGAACAGGCCATGTGTTATTTTTCTTCTTCATTTTGTTATCCTGATAAATGATCCCATGTCACAAATACAAATTGGAATGTGTGAACTGTCTACTATACCCTTGTGTTTTTCTACTAGATGTTCTAAAAGTATATCCATATTAACTATATTTAGTTATTCAAAGCTTTGTTTAATAAGATTTTATTCATATTTTATATATAATTAACTTATCCCTAGGAGGTTTTATTTAAATTTTGAACAGTTTGAGTTCTGCTTTATATTCAACGTTTTTATTTATGGATGGGTTCAAACACGTCATTAAAAGCAAAATAAGCCATCCTGTCTTAAGTCTACTTAAAGCAAAATTTATGTTATTTATTTATATGAACTCAACGTACTTAAGTATCTAGAAACCTTTGGAGAACAAAACCTAATAAGACAAAGTTGCAAATAAACTCGTATACTTCAGACTTAAACATAGTATGTAATGAGATGAAACGTTATACGTTTATAATTAACTAACATTTATATAAATTCGTGTGTTAATTTTCTTTATATCATAAATTATATTATCTTAAAATTTAATTATACATCTTACGAGTACTACGATATTAATCTCAGTGAAATTGAGGTTAAAAATGAGGTTTTTCAAAGTATTAACTCCGTCAAGTACCGATTGTATAGGACATACATGATTATAGTGGGAAATTTCAAAATGGAGTCTTTTTTTTACCCCGGCCGCAAAAAGAGGGGTGCTATAAGTTTGACGTCGATATCTATGTGTTTGCGTATGCCTGCGTGTGTGTGTCGAATCGTAGCTTTCAAACAGTTTTCAAATCGTTTTCTTCGTTTGAATGCCAGTTTCCTTGTTGCCATAAAAGTAAATTTTTATGACGTATCTAAATTGAAATTCTTGATCAAATGAATCAATAGTATAAAAAAACATTTCATTCATTCTATATATAACTTACATGAAAACTTTTTTCATATTAAATTTCATAGATGTCGGTTATTTGTTACATTTTTGAAAATAAAAATTATGGAAATTAATTTAAATAATGAGTACGTGAACAAAACAATCTTATTTACTGACTGACTTTACTCACAAACACTAATGCTTTGAATAACACATGAAATATGTTTATAAATGTATTTCTAGAGCTCAATCATACTAGAATTATATTAGTGAGAAGTATTAAATTTTCATTATTTTTTTTTCATTTCCAAATAAACATCCCTACTATACCAATCAGATTAACCAATCCACCAAAAAAATGCTATTTATTTGTAAAAAAAGTCGAAAGATAAAAAAATTCTAGACAAGCCGGCACTTAGTGTCATAGTTTAAGATTTTAATGGATGTGATAATGTTAATTACTAAAGAAAGAACTTTTCCTGAAATAAGCACTGTTTGTGTAAGTAACCGTTCATTCAGCTACATACTCGTACATCACAAAAGGACAAACTTAATGTACATTAATTAATGTTTTGTTTTGATAAAGCTTTCACTAATTAAAGCGATCCTAACTTATGTTGAAATGAAGTCTCGAAGTACTTTATTTAATTTAACGCTATATTAAATGTTTAATCGTCAGATATTCTCGATTTGTTGACTCTGAACGGGACCGATTTTTTTTAATTTTGGAATAGTTCGAATAAAGAGAAAAAAATATATATAGATATAATTTCACCTTTCTATAATTTTATACTTTTATACAGGATCCTCTAGTCATCACATAAATGATCTCATCTCAGCTCTATGGCTTTTGTTCGACTTATAAATCCGTAGAGGATATAGCATGAAATTATTCTCTTGGATATTAACTATCATAGAAAAAGTTTCGTGAGGTTTTATCGTCATTTTTATTAATCTTTTAAATACAAAAAAAAGATTTTCATGACTACAAGTGTTATACAATATTTAATATTAACAGTTTATAATTTTTAAATATTGTATGGATGAGAAATATATTTATAAGTAATTTAAATATATAACATTATATATATGTCGGAGCGTCAGAATTAATTATGATTTTATTTCCATTTTATTTTACAAATTATTACGAATTAGCTGGCAACGTCAAGCAGTTAGCTTGAGTGAGGTCACCCCGGTGTCGGTTTTGACGTTGGACAACTGACAGAGAAAAAAGGGAATGTCACCGACATTTTTTTTGGAGTGGATGAACTCGCTGCGTTACCAACTAAATCTTGTTCCATCGTTCACTATGTCTGATAATGAGCTATCTTCTGATCCTCCGTTATCAGAAGTGGGATGTAACCGGAACGCCCCACGTGCTGCAAATACGTCCGGGAGCGAAAAGTTATTGTTGTTACTGGAGCAGCAAAATAGAAACTTTCTGGCCGTGAAGCATTCGCGATCTCCGAACGAACTTCGTCTTCCTAATTTTGATCCGGACCGACACAATGTGGACGCACGTACTTGGATTGCAACAGCGGACACGTGCATTACTGACGGATGTCAACATGGCGCCCCGTTAATGATTGCGTTGAGTCGTGCAATGAAAGGAAACGCATCCACATGACTGTCGACTGTGTCATTTCCAGGGATGACTGAGAAAAATTCAAGGAGCTTTTCAATGCAAGTTCGCGCCTCGTATTCAACGATTGTCCTGTACCACTGATATTGACAATACAAAATGACTGCAACAAGAGCTTACAGCGGAGTCGTTTTAAAGAGAAGAGCTCCACCTAACATTGACGTGCCAGATTTTAGGAGGATTCGCCCAGCTACAAGCCATGCAAGCATCAAGTGCTTTCACTGTGGGAAACTGGGCCATAAGTCTACTCAGTCCTTCCCGAGGAGGAATTTGAAGCCAAATGGAGACAATAACCAAACTCGCTTCAACAACTATAAGAAGCCTGCTGCAGAACACCTCTCCATTACTTGTTACTCCTGTCAAGGACAAGGCCACTACTCATCCAGCTGCCCGAAGCGGAGGAGCAAGGACGGAGGCAACGGTAGCAGCTTAGCTTCAACTATAGAAAGCGGGTGGACCTGTGCAATATAGATGCGCTTACTGGATATATGTACCATAACGGTGGGCGTTTTCCATTTTATTTTGATTCGAGAGCCGAATGCTCTTTAAGTAAAGAATCTATATCTAGTAAATTTAGAGGTAGAAAATTGAATAGTATTGTTAATATGACTGGCATAGGGCAAACATCTGTTAAATCGATGTTACAGATTTTGATTATTATTAAGATTGACAACATTACTTTAGAAATCCAATTTCATGTCTTACCCGACTATTGCCTTCAATATGTCATAATGGTCGGACATGAAATATTATATCACGGCCTAACTGTCCACATGACTCGTAACTGTTTGCGTGTAGAGAAAACTTGTATTATCGAATCGTGTAGTGTTAGCGAGAATGAACAACTTTAATTTAATACTGATGTACCTTTAGAACATAGAGCAGAATTAATTGATATCTTGAAGTCTTTCGAAAAGTCGTTTATTACCGGTGTACCTATGACTCACGCCAACACCAACCCTATGACCATCAGGCTCATTGACCCCCACAAAACAGTAAGTCGTCGCCCTTATCGTTTAAGTCCTCAGGAGCGAAAAATTGTTAGGGAAAAAGTTAACCAAATATTATTCGTCCTAGTTTTTCACCTTTCACCAGTATCCTTGGTCTCCTATTTTAGGCAGCTTGTTGCGGGATTCTCACAGACAATGGCACCGTTATACGCGTTGACTTCGAGCTCTAATAGTAAACTAGATTGGAAGTCTGAGCATGAGGTGGTAAGACAACAAATTATTTCCAAGCTACCACGGGAGCCGGTTCTTATGATCTACGATCCAGATCTTCAGATCGAGTTGCATACTGATGCAAGTGCGGTTGGATACGTTTCGGTGCTTATGCAGAAAAAGCAGTGAACTTGCAAAAGGCTGGATTTGACACCTCGAGTTCACAGATGGTGGGCATTTCTCCAGGACTTTGACTTTGATGTAATTCACGTTGATGGTAAGCGTATGCGGACTTCATTTCACAAAATCCTCTTCCAGTCAAAGAAGCTCACACTCACCATTCACAGGTACAGTCAAAACAAATTACTATTACTGAGTTCACTAGTAATTGGCTGTTAGCAGAACAACAGCGTGGCGAAGAAATTAGTAAGTTGGTGAATGACCTTAAAGCTAAGAAGTTGCCTGACGATATTGCAAAGACTCACGAGTTCAGATCGGGTGTCTTGTATCGCAAAATACAGCGTCGGGGTAAGTCCCGTTTCTTACCTATGAGGTGGTCAGTCATTAATGGTGTGCATGAGGGATTGGTGCATTTGGGATGGGAGAAGACCTTAGAGAAAGTGTACGAACTTTACTGGTTCTATAAGATGACCAAGTACGTGAGAAAGTTTTGTGACAATTGCATCACATACAGAATTTCAAAGTCGCAATCTGGCAAAACACAGGCCAAGCTTCACTCCATCCCAAAGATAGCGATCCCTTGGCATACTTTACACATAGATGCCACTGGGAAGCTTAGCGAAAAAAGTGATAGTAAGGAGTAGGTTTTTGTAGTTATCGATGCTTTCACTAAGTTTGTTTTGCTCCACCATACCTTACACATCAGTGCGACTAGTAGTATAAAAGCAGTTAAAGCTAGAATCTCTTTGTTTGGTACGCCTACACGAATCGTTGCAGACCAGGGCAGATGCTTTGCCAGCAAAGATTTTAAAGAGTACTGCGATTCTGCTAACATTAAACTACACCTTATTGCCGCTGGTAGTTCTCGGGCAAACAAGCAGGTCGAACGTATAATGAGCACTCTTAAGGGGATGCTTACTGCCGCCGAGACTAGTAAACGGTCGTGGCAGGAAGCTTTGCCAGATGTACAACTAGCACTAAACTGTTCACAACACAGAGTCACGGGGTTAAGTTTTCTGGAATTGCTTATTGTCAAGGTTGTTAGGCCAGTAGACATTTTGTTACCTAGTGATGTAGAGCCCGAAGTCGATCTGATTATTGTACGAGATCAGACAATAGAGAACATAACTAGAAATGCCCAGTATGATAAGATACGGTTTGATGATAGACTCCGTAGGATGCCTGGACCAGACTATGACGACTATGACTCTGACGATGACTTTGCTGTGCTATCTACTAGTTCTTGTTAAAACTGTAAAATTAGCGATATGTTATAATGTCGGATGCCGGGATGGTTGTCCAGGGCATGTTCGGACACCAGCACGGTTATCCATGTGTTGTCGGATGCTAAAAGGAGGTTGTCCATGGCTTGTTCGGACGCCGACCTGATTATCCTGATGTTGTCGGATGCTGTAAGGTTGTCCATGGCTTGTTCGGACGCCGTTCAGTTATCCTGGTATAATAACTTTATGTAAGGTTGTCCATGGCTTGTTCGGACGCCGACCTGATTATCCTGATGTTGTCGGATGCTGTAAGGATGTCCATGGCTTGTTCGGACTCCGTTCAGTTATCCAGGTATAAAAACTTTATGTGAGGTTGTCCATGGCTTGTTCGGACGCCGACCTGATTATCCTGATGTTGTCAGATGCTGTAAGGATGTCCATGGCTTGTTCGGACTCCGTTCAGTTATCCAGGTATAATAACTTTATGTGAGGTTGTCCATGGCTTGTTCGGACGCCGACCTGATTATCCTGATGTTGTCGGATGCTGTAAGGTTGTCCATGGCTTGTTCGGACGCCGTTCAGTTATCCTGGTATAATAACTTTATGTAAGGTTGTCCATGGCTTGTTCGGACGCCGACCTGATTATCCTGATGTTGTCGGATGCTGTAAGGATGTCCATGGCTTGTTCGGACTCCGTTCAGTTATCCAGGTATAATGACTTTATATGAGGTTGTCCATGGCTTGTTCGGACGCCGAATTGAGTACCCGCGTATATTATAATCGAAAATGATGTTCATTATTTGATTATTAGTATTCTGAATCATAGTTTACTTAAGTTAAATTTGATTGCTAATTTATGGTTGTACTTTGGTTGTTGTAATAATTTTGCTTTATAAAAGAGGATTAGTTGTTTTCTGTTTGCCATAAAATAATTAAGACTATTCCGAGTTCTTTATTTGTGCCAGGTTGGCCGAGTGGAAATTTTTATCTACTGCAGAACCTTTTCTATTTTCAGGTACATCACACGAGGACGTGTGAGATGTCTCGATGGCCGTGTCGGAGCGTCAGAATTAATTATGATTTTATTTCCATTTTATTTTACAAATTATTACGAATTAGCTGGCAACGTCAAGCAGTTAGCTTGAGTGAGGTCACCCCGGTGTCGGTTTTGACGTTGGACAACTGACAGAGAAAAAAGGGAATGTCACCGACATTTTTTTTGGAGTGGATGAACTCGCTGCGTTACCAACTAAATCTTGTTCCATCGTTCACTATGTCTGATAATGAGCTATCTTCTGATCCTCCGTTATATATATATATATACGGTGCCATGACATTTAGTTTATACGATCAATATTCTATTAACATGTCAACAAAGGGTTGTAAGAAAGGAATCAATCTATTTTATAGTTAGGAGTGCCCTCATAAAAATAATGATTTGAAGATAGATAGATGGTTCTTAAGATCTGATACCATTAGATCGAACTTGTAAATCAAGTTGTTGAGTCCGACTTTTTCTATCAAAAAGAGTAGGTTCGTTACATGTTCACGTTTGGTATACAATCTCTTAATGTGCTACGTTAACCGCTGTGCATCAACACTTTTTGGCTCTGACGCCGAATCGTACATACATCTACAGTGTGTAAGTAAATTTTGACAAGGGTGTTAACTGTTTGATCGGTACGATTCTTACAGCGAAGGTACGATAAAGATAGAGTCCCTCTGTCTCATTGTTTGCAAATTTTCAGAAAAACGATGCATTAGCCTGAGAGACGAAAACTTCTTACTCTAGAAGTTGATTTTCTGCGTTGTTTCTAAAAGCATGAAAGCAGTAACCCACACAGATGCACAGGTGACGGTTACAGTAGCTATCGAACTTTCAGAAATCTTGGCCGATGAACAGTTTTGGATCAGATAGAACAGTTTCCGGATTTTGGTTAAACTCCTCGGTGTCCAAAGTTAGCGGACGATGATTTGACTTGCGAGTTAATAAGAAGAGCAATTGTTTCCGATATGACCTTATTTTAACCGCTTTTCCAAATTCCTTTTTATACGATTGTCTTTGTAGAAGGCTTTGAGTTTTAATACATAATGTTTGACGGGGGTAGTATTCCAATTCACTAAGTGCACATCCAATACCTGAGTGGCAGTAACGATCCCTATTAGCTTACGGCAGTTTTTGCCTTCCCAAATTTCTTACTAGCAGTCACTCGATATGCTTATCTTGAAAAGGCAACTTATTTTGGTTCATGAGTTTCCTTAGTTTATTCCGGTAACTTTTGAGTATTGGTATCTAACAAAATAGAACCAAAATTTTGTATCAGGTGACAGAAACTGTACCCTGCTGTATTATATATTATTTCCTATTATAACAATATTGTATATCAAAGTAACTTAGTCACGTAATGTCCCCGTCACCGTCACGTACACGATGTTGTGGAAGAAATCATTTTGATTGAGGACAAATAGTAAATATTTGCCCCAACAACATTGTGCTTTCACAAGTTTTAATATTAAAGTCGTCTGGACCACCATCTTACATAAACAAATTTTTTAAAGTTCCTCGAATTTGGGTTACCTTATATCTTAATTGTTAGGCTTTAAATAAATTTACTGTAAAGTGCAAAATTACATATTAAAATTTGTAAATTTTTCCGGCAACGTACCTGTAACACACATAACTCTTTTTAACTTTGGGAATCATAAGACATGGTCTGTTATACTCAGGATGACGTGGCTGTAAAATGCCGTTATTATTATATGAAAATGAAAAAATATTTCAAATTGAAATTGAACCCACGGAAGTAAGTAATGTAAGCGTTAGATTCTAATTTAGGTCTGTTATGAATGTTATATTTTTTAAGAATTACCTTTCCTAAAAAAAAAAAACAATACATAAATAAGATATAAAGTTTTAGTAATTTCGATTTATTGTTGGTACGATTGGGAAAATTGATAACACCTTAGTTATTTATTCCTCAAAGTTAGTTATTTCTCATTCAAGTCGGTATCACTCACGCTTTGTGTTTTGTATTAATTTCTAAGAATAAAAAAATATATATTTTTATATAATACCTACCTACCTACAACCCTACTAATTGATCTCATTCTGTAAATTGCCACAAAATTTTACGACTTAAAGTTGTTCGTTAGACTATAAGTATTTTTTGCATTGCCAGCCTTGATTATATATAAATAGAATTTTATGTTTGTCTAACTAAGTTTGTTGATGTAAAGGAACAAATTTTAAATTTTACCTTATCGACTAACAAACAAAGAAACCTATTTTTATTCGTTATATATGAGGAAGTTTTAAATGAGCATTTATATACTTTAATAAACTAATTTTTTTATATATAAATTTTATAACATTAATTAAAATTGTCTTAAGTTAATACATATAGAATGTTCTATGTATACTTTTGTATATACTAGCCATATAATATTAAAAAAAAGAGCTAATTGCATTCGTGAAAAAAAGATTTCTTACTGTGAAAGTTTCTGAGAATAACTTTTGAGAGTCGGTTCTTTGAATGTTTAATGGACAAGTTTTTTAGTTTTATAAACTTAATACTTATAATTTTATTTATCACTTAAGTATTTTTATTCGTTGAAATAATATTGTTGATGAATTAAATAAAATTATCATTACCACATAATATAAGAAGTCATATTCAGAGGGTGTCCTACTAAGTATTTTTCCGATATTTAGCCTTGGGCATACGGGTACGCGACCCCGGATCCTCGAGCCACCACTTTCATACCTCTATCCTCAGTCCATGAAGGTGGTGTCCCGTACCTCCCCTCATTCCCCTTCCTAACCTCTTTCCCCCCTTCTCTATCTTTTCCTTTCCTGGTTTTACCCGGAAAACGGGGTTTTGGAGGTCAGACGGCAGTCGCTCCGTTAAAACCACTCCCGCCACTCTTATGGTTGCAAAAGTTTATGGACTGGGTACGGCTAGGGCGTCGCCGATAAACGACGCGCAGGCACATCGCCCTTCACCTGCGATAAGTGGGCAAGGGCTACCGTGTCAAGTACGGGCACGGCTAAAGACGTTAGTACCCCAAAGGAAACTCCGCTTTGCAACGTGGAATATTGGCTCTCTAACCGGACGATGCAGAGAACTCGCAGATGTACTCATGAGACGTCGGGTCCAGTGTGCGTTCCTCCAGGAAACTCGCTGGAAGGGCAATAAGTCTCGGAACATCGGACAGGGTTACCTGCTGATATACACTGGGTCGCCTTCAGGTAAAGCTGGTGTAGCGGTAGTGCTATCTGAAGAGCTTCGGAATGGTCTTCTTGAAGTTGATCGTCGCTGCGACCGCCTGATGCGGGTGCGGGTACTGATCGAGGGAGTGATTACTAACTTGATCAGTGCTTATACTCCGCAGGCTGGATGTAGCGGGTCCGAAAAAGAGTCATTCTGGGAGCAATTTGAAGAGGTTCTACGTGCTATACCAGCTGCTGAAGTAATCATAGTTGGAGGGGATTTAAATGGCCACGTAGGTAGGGCTGCGGAAACATTTGATCGTGTACACGGTGGTTTTGGTTATGGTCGCCGCAATGCAGAGGGAGAAAATATTCTTAGAACCTGTATTGCGTCTGACTTAGCCGTCGTGAACACGTTCTTCCAAAAGACTCCACAGCACCTTATCACGTATAAGAGCGGGTCACACTCAACCCAAATAGATTATCTGCTGACCAGACGGCGACATATCGGCAAGGTGACTAACTGTAAAGTCATTCCTGGTGAAAGCCTGACGGCCCAACATCGACTTCTTGTCATGGACTATGTCGTTATCCCGAAAAAGAAAGTGGCCGAGAAACGTAAGCCTCGCATCAGGTGGTGGTTGCTGAATGGAACGATGCAGACCAGCTTTCGGGCAGAGGTTGAGAGTCAAAATCTGTCCACTAATACCGAAACTGCTCAGGAAGTTTGGGATCGAGCCCAGTCAGCAATTATCACAGCAGGTAAACGAGTTCTAGGCCTTTCTAAGGGAGGACGGGTCATTGACAAGGAGACATGGTGGTGGAATGACGAAGTGCAGGAGGTGATTCGTGAAAAGAAGACTGCCTTTAAGAAGTGGCAGCAATCAAACTCTCCTGAAGACAGACTAGAGTACATAGCAGCGAAACGTGCCAGTAAAAGGGCTGTTGCCAGAGCCCGCAGTGATAGGTTATCACCATTATATGATACACTTGAAACTGCGGAGGGGCAGAAGCTCATTTACAAATTGGCACGAGCTCGGGATAAGGCGACGCAAGATATCGCAAAATGTCTTAGCGTGAAAGATTCCCAAGGCACGTTGCTGTGTAATCATGCCTCTGTGAAGGAGAGATGGAGATGCTACTTCAAGGAGTTGCTAAATACTCAGCACCCGTGCAGTCTTCCAACCGAAATACCTCCTAATCTTGGACTTATTGCCCCGATAACACCTGACGAAACTCGGAATTGTCTTCGACGCATGAAGAATCGGAAAGCGGTGGGACCTGACGATATTCCGATCGAAGCGTGGAAATCATTGGGCTCTCTTGGTGTGCTCATACTGACGGACCTTTTTAACCGCGTCTTGAACACTGAGACTATGCCACATCAGTGGCGTTATAGTTACATTACCCCTATATACAAAGGCAGGGGCAGTGTTAAAGATTATGGTAGTTATAGGGGCGTTAAGATCATGAGTCACACCATGAAGCTCTTTGAGCGTATGATCGACCTCAGGCTCCGCCGAGAGTGTACTGTCTCGGAATGTCAATATGGATTTCAGCCAGGATCGGGCACCTTGGACGCCATCTTTGCCATCAGAACTCTGATGGAGGCATACAGGGAAAAAAGGAGAGCTCTGCATGTCGCATTCCTAGATCTGCAGAAGGCCTTTGACTGTGTGCCTCGTCAATGTATCTGGTGGGCATTGCGATTCAAAGGGATCCCTGAGGCCTATATTGACATCATCAGAGACATGTACCGCGATTCCGTTTCAATGGTTAGGACTGCTGTTGGCGATACAAAACCCTTTCCGATCTCAGTAGGGGTTCACCAAGGCTCGGCTCTTAGCCCCTTCTTGTTCAATGTAGTGTTGGACACTGTCTCGGCTAACATCCAGGACCAGCCTCCATGGCTGATGATGTATGCCGATGACATAGCGCTCATTGATGAGAGCAGGTTGACGCTAGAGCGAAGAGTGAACCTCTGGAAGGGTACGCTTGAGAACGGTGGTCTTAAACTAAATGTGACGAAGACCGAGTACATGGCTTGCGGAAGCCCGGACTCTTGCACTATCCATATAGGTCCTGAACCAGCCGTTAAGTCGGAAAAGTTCAGGTACCTTGGATCTATTCTGCATGAGTCCGGAGGCATCGATCACGATGTCCAAGCCCGGATCAGCGCTGCTTGGGCGAAATGGCGTGAGGTCACAGGTGTGGTCTGCGATCGCAGAATACCTACCAAGCTCAAGGGAATAATATACAAGAGCATAATCCGACCGGTTCTCTTATATGGAAGCGAATGTTGGCCAACACTGTCCAGGCACACTCAGGAGCTTCACGTCACGGAGATGAAGATGCTGAGGTGGATGTGTGGCGTAACGCGGGCTGACCGTATACGTAACACATTTATCCGAGGTAGTCTTGGAGTCCGTGACGTAGCGGATAAGCTTCAAGAGAGTCGCCTGAGATGGTATGGCCACGTTGCACGCCGGCCTGAGAATTACGTCGGAAAAATTTGCCTTGACATGTCGGTCCCTGGAGCAAGACCCCCAGGACGCCCAAGAAAGCGATGGCTGGACACCGTGAAGCAGGATATGAGAGCCAATGGACTTACCACCGCGGATGCTAAAGACCGTGCAAAGTGGAGGAGTTTGAGCAGGAAGGCAGACCCTGGCTAATGCTGGGAT
The DNA here is from genome assembly GCF_018135715.1 of Danaus plexippus. Lineage (NCBI taxonomy): Eukaryota > Metazoa > Arthropoda > Insecta > Lepidoptera > Nymphalidae > Danaus > Danaus plexippus. The sequence goes on from NC_083539.1 coordinate 3,760,354, forward strand.
AATTGCCAGGAAGAAGAAGAAGAAGAAGACATAATATAAGAAGTGTAAAGGGAGAGTATTTTAATTCTTACTATGAAAACGGTTCTTCCTTTTTTTTTACTATGATTGTTGGTGACTATAATCTTTTCTTATTTAAGTACCATTTAATTGAGTGTAATCAATGTATTATTAACAGACTCAAAGTCAATCCCATTTTAAATTTCTTTGTATGTTAATTAACTGTATTTAAATAATATGTTTTACTACTTAAACTACTTCAATGACAGCATACTAAATTAAGAGGAAGATCTTGAGATTCATATAAAAGATATAAGTCTCTATAGTGTGCGGTTTTTAATAAATAAATGATATTTTTAACATTTTTTAGACCATTTAATGAATTTTATCTACAATAATATCATTCATTATTTTATTATAGGTATATATAAAATTATGCTTTTCATCGCTTCGAGAAGAATTTCGTATGAGAAATAATAACCAAATACCTTAACATGAATTTTTTGAAACTTAACAGATGTTGAGACAAAGACGGCAATAACATGAATTCTTGAGACTAATTTTAGCAATCTCTTAAATTATATTTTAAATTTAATACTTTTTAGTTATAAGTTCTCATTAAAATAATGTACCTAAAAAGCTTTGTTATAACTCGCATCAAATTTGTAAAATTGTAGATGCCAATAACTTTGCACTCACCCACTAAAGCAACGGCTATAAGAGGCAATGTGTGTGTTTTACTTTTTTACACATAAAATATTACATAGATAAAATATGTTTATGAACACTAAAGTTATTTGTAGCGTACGAAATACATAAAAGTGTTGAGAAGAAAGGAAGAAAAAAGCATTGAGTGGGATTGAAAATCTTAAGCACGTGGCTGCAGCCTTAGCACGAATGGCTTAATCGAGTTGCTCAGCGAGTAATTTGAAATCAGTCAGTCATTAAATAAATTTACTTCGTTGAGTAAAACAAAGTTATTTACTAACATAATCGGTGTAGCAACTTGAAAAATCTCGTACATTATTTATTTTTTATGTTTTTTCTTTTATAATAATTGTTAAATAAAATTTAATATTGAATTGTGTATTAAATACTTTTGAACAATAAATATTTAATGATATTTTTGGTATGATAATGGAAATAACTTGTAAGGCAGTTTTTGTATCTTTGGAAGGGGGCATATAAGTAAATTAAATGTTAGTTCTATGAATAAATATGCATTATTTTTTTACATATATATGTTGCTGTGTTTTACTCTCATAGGAGAGGGCGGGACAACGTGCAATAATTATTTCATGAACATAGATTGTAGTAGACAACTGTAAGTAATTTGTGAAACTTTTAGATACTTGGTTAATATAATAGACATTACTATTTATTTTTTTCTTTTAAGTCACACCAGCACTAAATCATATACTGAATTGTTTTGTTGAATTGTGCCGAGCGGAAGGATGCTACTAATTTTAGATTAAAGATAAATTAAGATAATATTGTGGCTTAGCAAAACAAAGTAACTGGCGATAAATCAACAACTTTTATTACTGTTTAATATAACAGATGACACATTTATTCATAACTATCTATTTATTAATAGTAAAAACTAAAATGTGAATAAACGAGTTTTTGTTAACTCACTCAACCTCTTTAAGATGGGTGCAGTGAGCGTATTTATACGAGCAAGAATCGAGTCTCGGACACTCAGGGGATCGGTCGATCGATGGCTCGCCTTTATACTGTTAAGCCCATGAAATAGTATTAACATCACATTTAAGTCGTGTCTGTTGATTATTTAAAAGGAATTCTTATAATAAAGAGATTGTAATTACACTAATGAATTATTTATCCTTATTAATTTTTTTTCGTTGTGGACAAAACCAATTTCAGTACTGATGGCTCTGAATTAGTCACCGGTACTGTTTTTTTTTAAAGTTATTTAAAGGTTTAAATCCGTCATATATGAAGAAGGAATTAAAGTATCTTTGAGTTTGAATAAAACGAGAATGTCTCCGTTTTCAAATGTAGGTTTGGCTCGACTTCATTATTTATTAACATTAGTCACGGAGTTGCTCGATTTGAATAATTTTGGTTTTAAATTATCCAAATTATGGTTTCCTTTTACGTTTTAGGCAATTATTTTAACTTTAAATTTCGTTTTGCTTAACCGTTATCTAATAATAAGGCATATTTGTATTTATAGGTAGAATTATGTTTAAATGAGATTTATAATGTTACACCTGCCATATAAGATGAGGAATTTGAATATGTTCTTTTGCTTGATTCTTTGATGTTTCTGTTAATTTCAATAGGATTATCAACCAGTTTTATTTTAACTGTAAATACAAATATATATATATATATATATATATATATCTTCTTCTTCTTCCTGGCAATTATCCCAGCATTAGCCAGGGTCTGCCTTCCTGCTCAAACTCCTCCACTTTGCACGGTCTTTAGCATCCGCGGTGGTAAGTCCATTGGCTCTCATATCCTGCTTCACGGTGTCCAGCCATCGCTTTCTTGGGCGTCCTGGGGGTCTTGCTCCAGGGACCGTCATATCAAGGCAAATTTTTCCGACGTAGTTCTCAGGCCGGCGTGCAACGTGGCCATACCATCTCAGGCGACTCTCTTGAAGCTTATCCGCAACGTCACGGACTCCAAGACTACCTCGGATAAATGTGTTACGTATACGGTCAGCCCGCGTTACGCCACACATCCACCTCAGCATCTTCATCTCCGTGACGTGAAGCTCCTGAGTGTGCCTGGACAGAGTTGGCCAACATTCGCTTCCATATAAGAGAACCGGTCGGATTATGCTCTTGTATATTAGTCCCTTGAGCTTGGTAGGTATTCTGCGGTCGCAGACCACACCTGTGACCTCACGCCATTTCGCCCAAGCAGCGCTGATCCGGGCTTGGACATCGTGATCGATGCCTCCGGACTCATGCAGAATAGATCCAAGGTACCTGAACTTTTCCGACTTAACGGCTGGTTCAGGTCCTATATGGATAGTGCAAGAGTCCGGGCTTCCGCAAGCCATGTACTCGGTCTTCGTCACATTTAGTTTAAGACCACCGTTCTCAAGCGTACCCTTCCAGAGGTTCACTCTTCGCTCTAGCGTCAACCTGCTCTCATCAATGAGCGCTATGTCATCAGCATACATCATCAGCCATGGAGGCTGGTCCTGGATGTTAGCCGAGACAGTGTCCAGCACTACATTGAACAAGAAGGGGCTAAGAGCCGAGCCTTGGTGAACCCCTACTGAGATCGGAAAGGGTTTTGTATCGCCAACAGCAGTCCTAACCATTGAAACGGAATCGCGGTACATGTCTCTGATGATGTCAATATAGGCCTCAGGGATCCCTTTGAATCGCAATGCCCACCAGATACATTGACGAGGCACGCAGTCAAAGGCCTTCTGCAGATCTAGGAATGCGACATGCAGAGCTCTCCTTTTTTCCCTGTATGCCTCCATCAGAGTTCTGATGGCAAAAATGGCGTCCAAGGTGCCCGATCCTGGCTGAAATCCATATTGACATTCCGAGACAGTACACTCTCGGCGGAGCCTGAGGTCGATCATACGCTCAAAGAGCTTCATGGTGTGACTCATGATCTTAACGCCCCTATAACTACCACAATCTTGAACACTGCCCCTGCCTTTGTATATAGGGGTAATGTAACTATAACGCCACTGATGTGGCATAGTCCCAGTGTTCAAGACGCGGTTAAAAAGGTCCGTCAGTATGAGCACACCAAGAGAGCCCAATGATTTCCACGCTTCGATCGGAATATCGTCAGGTCCCACCGCTTTCCGATTCTTCATGCGTCGAAGACAATTCCGAGTTTCGTCAGGTGTTATCGGGGCAATAAGTCCAAGATTAGGAGGTATTTCGGTAGGAAGACTGCACGGGTGCTGAGTATTTAGCAAATCCTTGAAGTAGCATCTCCATCTCTCCTTCACAGAGGCATGATTACACAGCAGCGTGCCTTGGGAATCTCTGACGCTAAGACATTTTGCGATATCTTGCGTCGCCTTATCCCGAGCTCGTGCCAATTTGTAAATGAGCTTCTCCCCCTCCGCAGTTTCAAGTGTATCATATAATGGTGATAACCTATCACTGCGGGCTCTGGCAACAGCCCTTTTACTGGCACGTTTCGCTGCTATGTACTCTAGTCTGTCTTCAGGAGAGTTTGATTGCTGCCACTTCTTAAAGGCAGTCTTCTTTTCACGAATCACCTCCTGCACTTCGTCATTCCACCACCATGTCTCCCTGTCAATGACCCGTCCTCCCTTAGAAAGGCCTAGAACTCGTTTACCTGCTGTGATAATTGCTGACTGGGCTCGATCCCAAACTTCCTGAGCAGTTTCGGTATTAGTCGACAGATTTTGACTCTCAACCTCTGCCCGAAAGCTGGTCTGCATCGTTCCATTCAGCAACCACCACCTGATGCGAGGCTTACGTTTCTCGGCCACTTTCTTTTTCGGGGTAACGACATAGTCCATGACAAGAAGTCGATGTTGGGCTGTCAGGCTTTCACCAGGAATAACTTTACAGTTAGTCACCTTGCCGATATGACACCGTCTGGTCAGCAGATAATCTATTTGGGTTGAGTGGGACCCGCTCTTATACGTGATAAGGTGCTGTGGAGTCTTTTGGAAGAACGTGTTCACGACGGCTAAGTCAGACGCAATACAGGTTCTGAGAATATTTTCTCCCTCTGCATTGCGGCGACCATAACCAAAACCACCGTGTACACGATCAAACGTTTCCGCAGCCCTACCTACGTGGCCATTTAAGTCCCCCCCAACTATGATTACTTCAGCAGCTGGTATAGCACGTAGAACCTCTTCAAATTGCTCCCAGAATGACTCTTTTTCGGACCCGCTACATCCAGCCTGAGGAGTATAAGCACTGATCAAGTTAGTAATCACTCCCTCGATCAGTACCCGCACCCGCATCAGGCGGTCGCAGCGACGATCGACTTCAAGAAGACCATTCCGAAGCTCCTCAGATAGCACTACCGCTACACCAGCTTTACCTGAAGGCGACCCAGTGTATATCAGCCGGTAACCCTGTCCGATGTTCCGAGACTTATTGCCCTTCCAGCGAGTTTCCTGGAGGAACGCACACTGGACCCGACGTCTCATGAGTACATCTGCGAGTTCTCTGCATCGTACGGTTAGAGAGCCAATATTCCACGTTGCAAAGCGGAGTTTCCTTTGGGGTACTAACGTCTTTAGCCGTGCCCGTACTTGACACGGTAGCCCTTGCCCACTTATCGCAGGTGTAGGGCGATGTGCCTGCGCGTCGTTTATCGGCGACGCCCTAGCCGTACCCAGTCCATAAACTTTTGCAACCATAAGAGTGGCGGGAGTGGTTTTAACGGAGCGACTGCCGTCTGACCTCCAAAACCCCGTTTTACGGGTAAAACCAGGAAAGGAAAAGATAGAGAAGGGGGGAAAGAGGTTAGGAAGGGGAATGAGGGGAGGTACAGGACACCACCTTCATGGACTGAGGATAGAGGTATGAAAGTGGTGGCTCGAGGATCCGGGGTCGCGTACCCGTATGCCCAAGGCTAAATATCGGAAAAATACTTAGTAGGACACCCTCTGGATATAATATATATATATATATAAAAAACTCATTCATATCCTCGTTTTAGTAAACAGGTGTATTGGGAACTCAATTTTAAAATTAAAATTACTTATTAGATTTTTACTGCTAAACTATTATTAGAATTTTTACTGCTAAACTACGGCTTTGTAAATATGAGAAAACTATAAATATATCTGTAAAGGAAACCATTTTCTGTACACCACATTTATCAGTCTAACAGTATACATATCCTTCTAAAATAGATTTTTCACATATCTTGAAATAATTTAAATCCCTTTTAATTTTGTTAATTCTACTCACTACCCGCATAATTGTTGTATACCTAGTCCGGGGCGGATGTATTAAATTACGCTCAGGTAAACATACGACCTTCGTAATGTTTGTAATTTTAGCTACAAAACATGTAAATTTTGAATATTTTGGTTTTGATATAAATTCTACATTAAAGAAAAAATAAATAAGCAATAAGGTAACCATTTTGTACTGTTCAGTTAAAGATATATATATGTTGGTTATAACTGAGTGTCTTAAGTATACATGAGTGTATGTGATGCCTGTAGATAGTAATTCAAAAGCTTTTGTAGTAAAACACTTATTTGAAATGATATCTTATGAAGTGTTCATAGAGATGATAAGAGAGGGATAACTTTTTAGGACTAAGCGGAAATTTTTCTTTATGAATTACTTTAATCTGGAGATTATTGTTTATCCTTAATAACAAAAATGCATAATTTTTTACTGTGTTCTTCTTTGTATTATTTATATTTTTATTTATTTTTAATAAACACATTACTTCCCGTAAAGATTATTTGATACGCACAAAACACTATATTGAGTTATTATAAATATACCTATACTTTTTGCCTACAAGTGTATCATAACGCAAAAGTATATAGAATACTAATTTTTACCTGCGACTTCAGAGTTGACAGAAGCGAGTATTGTGGACTAACTATAAAACAGGCCTAGTTGGAATAAAAAAATATTATCGACAGGCCTCAAATTATTATGATTTAGTGAAGCGAGCGGAACGCTATACTGGCGAATGAGGTCATTTATCCACGGAGATGATATCGACAAACAACTGTAGACCCGAGTCAAAGTCTTTTTGTTAGATAGCTCAGTTACCTGGAGTTGTTTTTCTCAAAAAAGTATAGGCTGGACCACCTTTTTAAATTTCGTTCCCCAAAACGGAACCCATCTTATAAAACAGTTTGTTACTGAAACTCTGAGGTCGCTTAACTGGGATCGAGACATTTTTTTTTGAGCGAAGCGAGAAAAAAATGCAAAGGTGCATTTTGTAGTTAAATTATTATATCTACCCTGCTACTTTAACCTAGTTGACGATTTTGAGTTCGTCTAAATATAAAATAAGTTTATCTTCACGTATTTTGTTGGTGACACAACAACTATTCTTTTTTTATATTAGTGAAACATATGTATTACCAGTAAACCGGAATAACTGCCGTGTGCATCACTTCAAATGACAAGAAATATGTAAAGCTTTAAAGATGACAAATAACGAAAAGAATGGAAATGTAGCTTATTCTTAACTCTGACGTTTTAAAAGGACGCTTTTATGAAAATTTATTGTTATGAAACCTTTATCATCCACACAGGGTCAGTTTCTTTTTTGAATAACCAACAATGTTTATACTTAATTTTTTTTATCCTCTCTTCCTTTGAAGTTTCTTAAATTGTCTGTTTGCTTTCCATTTCTACTAAATATTTCCACAAAAGTCTTTGAACATATGATAACTACATTTTTATTCACACGTTCCTCCAGCTCTCGATGCATTACATTCCTAATTTATAAATTTTCTGGTATATTTTATGGCAAAAATAAAAGAGATTTTTGCATAATATTTGTTAGAGACTCGATGCTTAATAAAACATGTCACAATAAATCTTGTATTGTGTAAGACTCTCTCCCAGTAGGTCTTTCACAGTTTTTTTTTATAGATATCCAGCATCTATAGATCCATGGTTCCTTTAGAATTAGTGACAATTTTTTTGTTATATTGGAAATAAGTTGTGTGCAAACTTTCAAGCACTGTAACGCTCTGATGCAGCTCAAATCTAAATCGAATTAGTTTCTTCTGGAAATATGGGAAAATGACTGCATTCAATAGTAGACTCGGCGTAGATATGTAAATTAGAAATATTTAAGGAGATGCCCTTCATTTTAACCTTTAAACCCGTAATATTTACTAAACAGTAAATAATTTAGTATATACATTATTTTATATTGAGATTTTAGACGTTGTTTAAACATTCCTTTAAGAAATCATAAATTGGTACAAAAAAAAATCCCAATTCTACGAAGCTAATGGGAGGCTTTAGTCTTATTTTGGTAATTTCTTATTCTTGTTCTTATTTCGCTTCCTGGTGGAAAGCAATATTTATCGTCGGAATCATCTGCAGACGTCAATTATATTTAAGTAATAATCGCTTATAATTCTTAATAATTTTACATATGAATCAGAGTGCAAGATAAAAAGGAAGTTTTGGATGAAAATTCAGAACTATAATAGATAATGTCATGACATACATATGTACCTATGCCTGTGAGCTCTTTCTCATCAGATATATTATGTGTATCTTATTTTTCTTTTGTTATTTATTTCGTTTTTTCCGAATAGTTCATCTATAAAAGTATATAAAATCTCGGTAACTTTCTATATAAACTTATGTAATGATAATTAAAATTTCTGATTTGATTTCCTTACTTTTGAAACAAATTTGATTGAAATATATATATATATATATATATATATATATATATATATATATTTAATCCTATTGACATGACATTTAACAATTAAATTTCTAAAATAGTCGATAGTATGAGGACTCTTTAGAGTGGTATTATAGGGTTTAGGTTTTTCTCTAGTCTTCAATACCTAAATTATTAACAAAGTATAAAACGATTATTTCCCAAGACAAAAAAAACGCATATCATGTTCGTTTCATCCATACCTGGTGGAATGACATTTTGCAAAGTCTGCACTTCATATAACATTCACATTAAAACTAGGTAATTTGTCTTCCTTGACATTTCTTCGACATTTCAATACATTTTAGTATGAATTATGTATGCACTTTACTTATGATTGAATAGTTTGTATCTTATTTCTCCAACACATAGATTTTAAAAAAGAAGTTTATATTTCTTAATATTTGGAATAGGGTATGAAAGTTAACAAAAACATCACAACCAAACTACTCAATAGATCAGATGATGTGGTATAGAATTCAAAGATTGTGTAATATTTATTCATTATCAGTAGTATCGGTTGCCTTAATTGGGGGCGTAAATTAATGTTGTAGTTGCTACTCAAAAGAAACTTGTATTATGACCAGAAATTGTTTCAAAAACATGCTTTGATTTTGAAAAATTAAGTTTATGTTTTCATATTCTAATTATTGTTTTGTTTTGACAAACCTAAATAAGTAAGACCCTTCTTATAATTCCACATTGTGTTTTTTATATGAAAATTGTCCTCATAATATTTTGTTTTAAATATATTGAATTTTAAATATATTTTTCGTGTTAGTATATTAAGGTTAAAACAGGAACATAATCATTTAGTTCCAAATAGTTCGAATGACCACAAACTATTTCAAAAGTCATTTTATTATCCCTTTTCTATATTTTTTATATGGTAAGTAAAGGATCCTTCAGCTATTTATCTCAGAAACAAAGGCTACTGTTTTAAGCCGGCTACCCACCCCTTAGAGGATATTGCGTAATGTTTTTCTATTGGACGTAAAACAACATAAATTATCTATTTTGTAAGGAAGGTATCTACTGTCCCTTTTTATATAATTGTTAACATAATTTCAGACACTAAACAGACTTACTTGTGTGTTGGACTATTTAGTTTAGCATTAAACATGACTTTCAATGCTTACTTTGAATATTAATATTAAATACAGGAAGGTAGCTAAAAAATAATTGTATACAATTTTATAAAAAATATATTTCTAAAATATAATATTGTGTCAATAAAATACATTTAAACTTTTCATTTCATCAGAATACATAATTTTTACTGGCCGTATAATCTGTTTTAAATATTCATATAAAAAATTACGGAAAAAATGAATATTTTTTTTAAAGGATTTACACAGTATTTTTTTAACAATATGTTCTGTACCTTTGGTACGTACGTATTAGTTTTAACCAGTTATCGACCAAACTATTGATTCAATGTAATGAATAATTTGAGATTTTTGCTCAAGCAAATTAATTAAGTTGTTTTCACAACTTGTACGTTCAAACGATTAAAATTCTTTGATCTGTCTTAGAAATGATTACCGTTTAAATACACAGTGAGGTTTCGTTGAGATATTTGTTAATAAATGAAAGTTATTATATTATTAAAAATAATAATTTGAGTATGTATAACAATGGTAATACTTTATTTAATTTTGATTGATTGCATTTGCCTTGGATCTTAGGTTTATCCTAAAAGCATCCAGTTAATATCTGATACTAGAATGGTATGGTATAGAATGGTAATGGTATCTGAGACTATAATAATACAATTTTTATAATTTTCCATAGTATACGAAATTAAATTGAAGAATTAAAGGTTTTAATTAAGTTAGAATGTTTGTTGTCCGTCGCTTAAGAGAAGAGGAACAAGGCAATTCTTTAAGTCTGCATAGACTTCTATGATGAAAATATATCTTTTGTTTCTCATTATGGTCACGTTTTTATAACTGGAGAATTTATTATTTAATATTAAGTTAATAAACTTACATTCCATCGGAAAAACTTGAATAATTACAATATTTTACATAGTATAATAAACATCAACAAATCTTGAACAATCGTTTGTTTCAGACAGTAATTAGAAGTTTAACAGATTTTGTGATTGTGTTATTAAGTTTTGGTTTGTGGAGAAAGTTTAACATCCTGAAATCCTTTTCATTTGACTTAGACTAATATTTTTGGCGGAGTGTTCCGTAATTTTATCAGTTAATGAATAATTATATATGCTATTTTAAGATTAATTTTATTAGCTTAAATTACTATGAAAAACTGAAAAATAAAATTTGTCTTTCTTGCTAACGTAAGATATGTGAAAATATAACATTTGTGTGTCTGTGTGTACAGTGAAAATATCCTCACGTTATATAATATATAATACATAGATATATGCACGTTTTTAACCTAAGACAACTTGGGTTATATTTTATTATTTAAATTTTATTACCATACCTACCGATCTATATTTTTACTTTCCTAGTATGAAAAAAAAATAACCAAAATAATATTATTACAAAATGATGTATTATTAAATGTAAACATACCTATTTATTACTTGTCTTCTACTATAAGTAGAAGGCAAGGGGAAACCACTGCAACTATCATCCCAAGAAAGTCATCATGTATACAGACCATTGATACGTGATGACCACGACGAGTCTGCAAAGACTCTTGCGACTATGATGATATATTAAATATTGCTTTAAATAATAAATAAATATCCCTGGAAACCCTTAGCAAGTATTTAAATATCAAGCTAAACAGCTTAAATTATTTGAAGAAAAAATTATATTTAAATCTACCTTTATAATGTTTTAATGCGGCCTGGAAGAAATTTAAGCTTTACTTATTTGTATTTAACGAGATATTACACTTTGTTTCTTTTTAATGTGATAGCTAAAAATACGCTATTGTTTGATTACATTTCTAAACCTTTTAACTCAACTATATTTTCCATAATTAATATGTCGAAAATTATAGTGTGAATTAAATATATATATGCATAAAAAGAATGAGAATATAATCTTGAATACTTTGTTCTTGGGTTCCGGGTCATGTGTCCATTAGAGACAGCTGAGGGCGTCATTTCCGATATTAAACTATCAAAACTGAAATAGTGGTTTTGGACACGAATTGCAAACGCTTTTCATAAAACATTATTGGTATGAACGAGCAATGTTATTACTGGAATAGTTGCTCAATATAATTTCTTGTAAAATCATTAATTTGTATAAATTCATAAATTCAATTATTTTCTTAGATTCTCTTGAATTGTTTTTAATGTTTGATCTTAAAGTGTTGGATTTATTTGATGTCTTTATTTATTTAAAATATATTTACTCTATATATTTCTTTTGTCGCTATTCTTCCTTCTGTTCTTGAGTAACTTCAATTATAATATCCTTAAGGTTTTACATATGGCAACTTGATTCATAGAATTTAGCTATTTTTTCCATATTTTTCAGTAGAATCAGCAGTTTAGAATAATGGACAATGTTAAATAAATCAAAATGTTACAAAAAAACTCTAGACGATTTAGCTAATTTGCATTAAAGCATGACATACAAATGACAGATTGTGAAGAAAACACCGTGAGGAAATCAAGACTTATAATTTCAAATTATAAGTTTGAAATCACCAATCTGCCTTGAGCAAGAGTGGTGATTAATGCTGTAACTAAATATGTGGTGGCTAAAATATAGCTCAAAAATGTTCTGACATATGTCTTAATTGACGCGATGAAAACTGTAGTATAGAAATTTTAAATTTAATCCATTAAACGATTTCAAAGATAAATTACCCACAAAAATATTTTAACTTCTTTAATTCGATACTGGATTAGATTCTGAATGACTACTTGGACTATAAAAAAGTAAAAATTTAGAACCATAATTATATTAAATACAATCTAGCTTTGGACTAGTTTTGCGGATTGAGGTTACTTGGATCCGGGATTATAAACGTCTCTCCGGATTCTATTTCTCAGTTGTTGGGAAAAAGGATCGATTATTTGAGGATGGTAAGTTGTATTATATTTTTCCATATTCTTGTTAACACTCAAGGGCCAGACAACTTTAGAACGCTGTATAACCCACATAAAAAGTTGATTTAAAAAATAGTGGAAATTATAACACAAAAAGACCCTTGGTTAAATTGATTTGAAGGTATTTCATTGTAATATGGAAAAAAAAGCACCAGAGAAAATTTGATAAAATATATTTTTTTTTTCTTTTTTAGCTTTTTATTTTTCCAAACTCGAGATAGAAAGTAATAAAATTAAAGTTATAGAGTATTTAATTTGGTCCAAAGAAAAGTTTAACAAATTTTAAAATTGTAACATCACTAGTTTACGGAATACAACGCGAGAACCTTTTTTGACCTTTTTTTCAAGATAGTGGCTGGAGGGAAAAGGCAGGGACCCCTCGAAATTGAACTAGATCTTGTTTTAACCTCCTCTAAATATCGATATATATATATATATATATATATATATATATAAGCTCTAAAAAATGTAAAAATCCATTAAACTTTAAGCCTACATGATTGCCCTGACCTTAGGCTAGCAGTACTACGAAAGATTCAATGTACTTTCAATATAATGCTTAGTTTTTCTTTACACAATGTATTTAAAATGCCGTAGCTTCATATTGTTGACTTAGTATTCTACTACCCTCACAGTTACGTTTTCAGCGGGAAAATTTTAAAAGTAGCGGGAAAATTTATTTTTGCATTTAATTTACTTTAATTCAATTCCAAATACATTTAGTTAAATACAAATTATTGAACCTAAAATTGATAAAAAGATAATGATTTTTTACTCTTTCACATTTTGATTGAATCATTGTATATTCGTCACATGGGTGGTTAGTGCAATTTAATTCTGAGTATTGCCGCGCAGTATCGACTTGGCTCTTTCCGATAAGTATTCTCCGTCTGCGAGTGCAGTGCAAACTTAACTTAATCTTTAGTAAGACTTAACAGAGTATACACTAAAGAATTTATACCATTATTGTTATTGTTTCACGATCGTTTTCAAGTCGTAGCTTATGTAACTTAGATCTCTATATACGGTTCAAAGTGTCAGCTGAACTTGAATAATTGCTTTATACAGTATACGCTGTACTTACGCTGTACTGTACGCTCTAATTACTGTATACGCTGATAAGATGAATATTTTTTATTCAAAACTCGGCTAACTTGTTCTTTGATAAGTTTTTTACGAATATTATGCTTAAGGTATCATACATATAAATGTCATGAATAAAACTTGAGAAATATATTTTAAATATATAATTATTTTTAATGATCGAGTTACTGAAAACATTTGTATAGTTGCTTTATTTGATTTATTAAAAAATTTCTTTCTTATTAATTGCTCTGGGGAAATAAGTTATTAATTCATCAATTACTTTGTAAAAATCATTTTTATTACAAAAAATTACAGGTATAAAAACTTTTTACGTTTTAATTTAAAGGCAAAATTTTAGAGCGATGGCATGTATAGCTTTCAAATACGGTAATGATAATTGTATGCTATTTACTGTGCCTCAATATAATATGCATCGTTTGTGTTAATAAATTGCATAAAGAAAAACGTTTTTGCTTAAATAACACTTTGCCTTTTTTTAAACACACAACATATATTTTTTAATGAAGGTAAATAATAATTATGATAAAAAGACAGTTATCAATAAAAATATGTATTTGTAAGACACTTTCACGAATAATAGTAAGTTAATGGATATCGAATAAAGCAGGATATGAGTAAAATAAATTTAGTCGAAACTTCAAAGTCCATTTTCTTGAGAAACTAACTTCATTACTTGGAAAGAATTTTGATTGCAGCCTGTTATTGGTAATTTAAAACGGGTATTTTAGAACAGGGAGAAAATTCTCTGGATATAAACGTCCTAGAAAACTAAAGTAACATGTTGCTGGATATATGACCTTATCAAATATAAGTTTGGATCTATTTAAAAATATTAAATGGGAAATGTGGGAAATACCACGAAATTAAGAGATAAAAGCATAAAAAATCTACTATTTTAGTCAATCGTATATATCATATGATTGAAATTAAAACAGTCATTCATAAAGGGCGTGGCACATGTACAATGTATTAATCAAACTACTTATAGGCAACTAATTCCAAACTTGTCATTATTAATTTTATAAAATTTGCCCCATAAGTAATGTGCGAAACTGTATTAGCATGTTGAGGATACTCATGCTTTATAGAAATCTAGGATTTTGGTTGTAAATTTTATGTGTGGTATTCATGAAAAATTCTTTTTTTTAAGTGAAAGGTGACCCTACATGAAGACAAGGGTTTGAAAAAAAATAAACTAGTAACATTCGAGCCAGGAAGTATTAGTTTATAGGTATAAAATGAGACTTCAGTGTAAAAGAGAGCATTAATTAGCAGGAAATCAATCCTGCAATAGACAAGTTTCTTGAATTCAGTGAACATTTACTTTATAAAAGGAAAAGCTTGATGTATATATATATGTATGTTGATTGATGTTTTTGTCATTTGTTTCGACAAAGCTTTAATTAATCAGTGAGAGCGCAGCTAAAAGTTCTAAATTAAATGCTCTATTAAGTCTCGTATTACTTTATATTAGTTTAAATTAATGCAATATGTATTTAGGATGTAAATACAGTTGGTTTGATCATTTTGTACACGGACATTTACTTGTTTACATTTACATTGACATTTAGTTTGAATAACCAGATTATTGTCTAAACCTATAATTTCACTCTTGCGTGTTCTAAAGCAGAAACAACGTATTTAGTCTCTAAATTTGTTCTGAATATCGATTGGGTATTTGGTTTTAGACAATGAAGCCTTTCTGTATTGATGTGATAACTGAAATATTTTGTTTAGATCGTAAATAGTTCTTCAAAAGTTTAATTAATTAGAGATCAATGTTGATTTTATTAAAATAAGGAATAAATTTAGTTGCAAATATTATGTTAAGATCATGCCATTATATTTGTCTTTTTGTTTGACGGGATAAAAAAAATAGGATTAGAGAAATGTCTTTTTCCATTCATTTCACGATAATTCTGTGTAATTTAAAAGTATAAGAAAACGAAATTATTATCAAGGATAGACTTCTTTATTGCTTGTTGTGTAATATTTAATGGCTATGCCACTATGAAGTGATTTATTCCAAAATGTTTTAAACTTATATAAATGGAAATAAAATCTTAATTGAAATGTTTAACCTGAGGAGGGATACTCGTCGGTATTTTTATTAGCAAGGTATGGAAGTTTATGAAATGAATTATTAATACATAAACAGAAAATGAATTTAGTAGCATTGGTAGGAAATGAAATACAGCGCTGCTGTAAGTTATAGACATTAACTATAATTTAATGATCGATTTGAGAAGCATGTCTGAATGTTAATGACAATTAATTTATGTCGGTAAATCTATTTTCTGTGAAATAACGGAACAATATATATATATATATATATATATATATATATATGTGTGTATGTGTGTGTGTGTGTGTGTGAATAATGAACATTTGTAGTTGCCCAGGAATCATTACCGTTAATAAATTGTATAGTCAGTTATTACAATGTTACAATAATTAAATTACGTATAAATTTCATTGTTACGTACACTCAAACTGAAAAACAATTTGATATTTCTACTTAAACTGAAAAATATCAAAGAATACTAAATAAGAATAGGTAAATAACCACAATATATGGTTCGGGTTATTTTTAGTGGTTACCATGGCTCAATAGATTTGATGGGTCAAGTTTGTTCTCGATCGACTAAGATTTGATAGTGAATGGAATTTTCCATTCCAATTCCGTTGTTCTTAAGTCAGAAAACAATAATTTGTGTTTTCTTTTAAGACTGAAAAAAATTTAGTTATTTTAAAGCTTTTAACATTATTACACGTTACCAATTATAATAGATAATTGATAATGTGTAATTACATACTTTTATAAGTATAAGTAGAAAGTTAAAATTATTGGATTTCCTAAGTAATTATAAAATACTGTTTTATTAATATAAAGAGTGAATTAATTTTCAATATAACTTAATTTATTTCGAAATTTTGGCTGTATTAGGTTATTATGAAATCTTACCGATATTAAGCATCAAGTTTCTTAAAATACTCTCTTATAAAGTAATTATATTTGATCATAACAGGGTAACTCGGTCAAGTAATGTCTACTTAACCGTCACAAAGTTAGTACATCTTAAAGGTGTATTCAAATAAAAATTGTTTTTTGTGAACCTTGTTGACTGGATTCACACTATATATATAAAGAACGCATTGTGGACTACAAAATTTCTTCGAAACAAACGTTTAAAGAAAAATAATAAATTTTGTCTTCAAACTATAGGTCACTCTAAATATTAATATTCAGTGAGAAGGAAAAATCTTTAATAAATACTAGCGAATTGTGTAATTGAGTTGTTAACTAAGTAATTTGAAATTCGCCAGTCGTTTGATAAATTATTTGCTAAATCATGTGTACTGTTAATTTGTAAAATATTTTGTTATAATTAATATAGGTGACGTTTAAATAAGTTTCTTTTATGGGCAAATTGTGTGTAATAAGAAATATGGTGTTCCCATATTACATGTTTCATGAATCATGAATCTAATATTTTTTAAGGACTGACATGTCATCATTGATATGACATACAAGACTAGTCATCGAAATAAAACGAGTATTTTCCGATTTAATATGCGATTTTAATTATCTTAAATAAATACTCCCGACGTTTCAGTTACTTCGTAGCAACCGTGATCACGGGCAGACGAGATGAGAATGTCTGAGTTGGTCTTATTGTTTATTTTCTACCCCCAACGACTTCTTAATTTTCTCTCGGACCACTCTGGATGCCTGCAGAATGCGCTAACGAGTCATCGACTTAAAGAAAGATGAAGGCAAGTAGTATTTATTGAGAATAAAATTTACATTTAATATGACATAAACATATATGCTGAAGACTATACTCTCTTTGTGCCTAATTTCTAATCCACGCGGAACAAGTCCCAGGCAAAATCGGGCACATTTTGAAACGAAAATAAAAAATCCACTACTTTAAATAAACGAGAATGTTCTTTATTTAAGTAACTCATTTAATTAAGTAAATACTTATTTCGAATAAATGTGGATTTAAACTGTCGAAAGGATAGACATAATTACGTTTTACCCAACCTAATAGAAAAGTCAATAACAGTCATTTTGTCTCATTGTATGTTTAATTGAATAGAATTTGAACGATGAGGCAAATTCAAACATCTCGGCGGGATGTTTTTTATATAAAAAACATATAATACGATGCATTTTTTCGTTTTAAATTTAAACGGATATCCATAAGAATTTTACCATATCAGATAAAAAAGGGGAAAATATAAATAATTTCAGATGTCACAAGTGTTCCACGTTGATTGTAAGGTAAGAAGCATGAAAAAAATATTTTTTGTATTTAAATCAAATATGCACTTTATTTATTGAAAGAAAAAATGGAGCCATAAAAATTTGGTAACAGTAAAATATAATAAGTTACTATATATTACAAACCATATAGTGGATAAAGTAAA
The DNA here is from genome assembly GCF_018135715.1 of Danaus plexippus. NCBI lineage: Eukaryota > Metazoa > Arthropoda > Insecta > Lepidoptera > Nymphalidae > Danaus > Danaus plexippus. The sequence continues at coordinate 3,778,334 of NC_083539.1, forward strand.
GTAATTTCAAAATATAGCTGTATTGTTGTGAGAAATTACAAAGTATACTTCTCTAATAAATCTCAACATTTTTATATATCAGCTAGTACTGAAAATAACAAAAACAAATGTAGACTATTTAATATATAATGGTATTATAAGTATGAGTTCATATCATTATGATTGTTATAAAATATAATATTTCTTTCACCTTATGTATTCAGCCTTAAAATTTTCAATTATAAAACCTGTTTCGTTAATAAAAGCTACTACATAATATTAATAGTCAGAATGATCAGTAAAAAAGCATTTTTTTCTACACCATATTAAGCTCAAATTACACCTGCTCGTAGCACGTCCACCATGGAAATTGATTTCCCTCATTTTCTCGTATCTTGAAGTAACTTAAAGACCTTTTAATTTCGTTCATTCTATTCACTCCCCGTGTAATTGTTATTTAAATAGTCCGTGGCGGATAAATTAAATTACGCTTGGATAAACACACAACCTCCGTTCTAATATTTATAATGTCAACTTTATTGCTAACATCTAAAAACGCAATGATCCCTCAAGATCAGCGATGGTTAAGATTATTGATAATTAACAGGAAGTTACATTCAGTATATGTTATATGTATGGAAAGTACGGAACTAATTACCGCATGCATTGTTAGGACTTAATGCATGCTCTGCATACTCTGCATACTGTACACACGACAAAAAATTTGTTGATAAAAAAATCGTAAACTGTTAAAATAAATAAATTCACTCAGATTCAAAGCAAATGTTTTATAGATATAAATAAAAGCCTTGCTCTCCACATTTTTGATTTCTTTTTAAATATATGTAGATTTGTAGTTCTTGTATAGTATTGTACAATGATTTTAGATTTACAACGCAATAAGAACATTGTTCCACCAGCGTTCAGTGACCGGCGTACCTACTTGTTGATTCGATTCTAATTATTATTATAGGTCAAATCCTCGGTATATTTGTGGTAAGCCTCTTTTTGACCCTTTCAATACTACTAAAAGATTGTTTAAACAGAACATACATTTATGAATTTTAAAAAAGATCTTCTAATTTTTTGTATAAAAGAGTGGCAAATTGATTTATTATTGTCACTTTATCTTATTCTCATATACAAATAGTATGTCATTCTTACACGATCACGAATTTGTATTTGAAAAAACTAATAAACATTAATAACGAGAAAATTTATTAAAAAACGAAAGTCTATAAACTCCTATTATCATAGCACTTTTGAATATTAACATCTTGGCGTCATTTTAATATTGGCACATATTTATGAAGGCATCCTTTAGTTTTTGTTCAAGTATATATCATTTTTTTCTTCTAGAGATTTAAATTAGCATATTTAATTATCAAAATTTATTAATTCCTTTTTATTTTCTTAAAATGCTCTTTCTTTTAAAAGTAAAAAATAAAAAATATTCTTTTAAAACTTTAAAAAATAATATATTTTTTAAATATTTTTCTTATGTACATAACGACAGTTTTTAGTATATTTAAATAGTCTGGCAACAATTGAAGATTTTTTTTTTATGTCATGACCTTACATAATATTTTATCAGTAACAGTTTAATCGCTAAACTTATTGTGTTTAGCTTCGACATGTGTCATATTCTGGCTCATATTTTGACTAGATTTAATAGAAGTGGTATTTTTCATAAATTCGCAACAGTGATATATGATTTATTATCTATTTATAACTGAGTACCCACCTACTCCAAAATTTCCAACATCTCTTCATATTAACTAACTCAATTCACTAATTATTTCCGTTTCTTCCGACTTATCATATATTCTCTGGATCCAACGCTTGCAAAAAATACTTTAATGTTTTATTATATAGCAAAATATTATATTTTTACAATTTTTTTTATATTGCATGTATTTTTTTAATCTTAATACTACTTGAGATTTGCTGATATTAATCTTTTTTTTTATCAAATTACGTAGTTTAAATTATTTAAATACTGCCAAAATTACAAGATAATTTAAATAAATATTTTGTTTAGTTATGAGTTATTTTTAGAATAGCATACGTGCAGCTATAAGGTAGGGAGTAGACGAAAAAAATATTAGTATTCAATATTAAATGCCCACAATGAATAAATAATCATTTGAAATAGAGTTTAGAGTGCTTTGAAATTTCGTCTTGAGATAAAAGAAGTTTTTGGTACAACTGTTGTAATCAATGTTGTACTGGAATAAATTCCTTTAACAAACGTCAAAAACTCCTTTTAGTGGCCATTAAATCCTGGTGGGAAACCATTTGATTATTTTTGTATCTTAAAATGTAATAATGCCAAACAAATCTCAGGTTAATTTCTGAAAAAAAAACGAAATCTCAAATAAATTTCCTTGTACTAAAAATTTTATCATAGAATTTTCTTAGTTGACGCATGTTTATTTTTATTTTTGAGGAAGATTTTCTTTTATTAAAATTCCTTGTTATTTTAATACAATTTTTTTTTATGCTTTATTAATATAATTTAATATGTAGCAAAACTTTTAGTTCTGCGTATTGTTTTATATTTTTATATTCTATATTTGGCTATAATTAAATGAACTAGGTTTTTCGGATATTTCGCGGTTTTTATTATTTCATATCTACATGTTTCTGAGCTGTCGGTTTCTTCACAGTAACCGTGATCACGGGCAGATGAGATGAAAGTGTCTGTCATATCATTTAAATGTGTACGCGCGAAAATCTCAGATATCGTTATGCTATTTTTATTAACATTTAATAAACAGTAATTTGTTAATTTTTATAATTTATTATTAAGGATCAAAAATAATGATTAAAAATGCTCTCATCCTTAAGTATGAGGTGATTCGGATTTTAAGGTTTTTAATGTGTTTTACGTGTTTAGACCTTACGCGTTTCACGATCTCATTTATTTTCAATTCAGTGGGACGTGACTCTTGAAATAATAGGAAGTATTTTAGTGCTATTACAATTACTGAAAGTCCCAAATGTGGAAAATAATATATATTTTATATTCTTTCCGCAAACCCTTATTTTCTATGACCTTCTATATTAATTTTCCTACTTACCGGAACAACTTGGAGTAATACTTAAAAATATTCACAGGCATCAGAAGACCGTCTTTGTATTTAAAGCCTTTTAAGATAAAAGCTGAATAATTAGGAGGAAATTTTCCTCTTCCGTTGGACTCTTATATTATAAAATAAGTTTTGATGAATGCAATTTATGAACCTTCAATATATTTTTATCGAAATCATTAAGTATTTTTTTCTTTATTTTCAAACTGTTTTAGCGAAGGAACACGTTTTCATGTTTGTATACAGAAAATTAGATTTATAAAAAATAGTTTATCTAACAGATATTTAATTTAAAAGAAAACATACAATATAAGTTATTACAAAGAAAATTTTAATATTCTATAAGCCTCCTAATGCTAATGGGTGGTTTTGAGTTATTTGGCAATTTCTTCTGTTCTTACTTCGCTTCCGTAGAAAAGCGATTATTATAGTCATAACCATCTCCAGACTTCCATTATGTTTGAAATTTAATAATTTATCATCCTCAATCATAAGATATATTTTTATTTAGTATAATAAATAGGACTAAGTTAAAAATATATATTTGACCAAAAAATGTATATTTTTAAAAGATATTATTTATAAAGGTTATTTATATATAATTATTTATTTTTGTATTACTTCCAAGGTCCTCTGAGACTTTATACAGCTACATTATTAAACATAACTTTTCCTTTACCGTGTCCATTTATGTATGTATTTAAAATGATGTTCAATATATGATTATCTTTTAAAAAGTGGATATGTAAATTAAAAAGCCTTAAACATTTGTGGAGACGTTTTAAAAATATTTCTTATAATTGGAATATTGTTTGTAATTTGCAGTTAAATCTGATTTAAGTGATTGATGGTTCTTGATGATTTCATTTTTTTTTTGTAAGGTTGTCATATTTTCAGACTCAATTAATTGTACTTTAAGCTGCTAAATTAGAAAATATTTTTTTCTATGTCTGATTTTAACAAAGATATATCCAAGAATGTGAGCTTTTGTTATATTAAAAATAGTCCAATTAGTGAAATTTAGTTATTATTGGTTTGAGTTTTGGATTTTTGTACCAAAAATTTTTGGACTGAATATGTAATAATATAAACCATGAAAGCACAGAGCTTTCAAAGATTTGATATATAGAAGTATTGAAATTATCTGTATTCTCTTTCAGAAAAAATATTTTGGCCAAAAGCTCGCTACGATTTGCATTCCGCTTATATATACTACCTGGTGGAGTGTGCACCTCTTCTGTCAGCAAACTTCCTCCGACGGCCTCACGGAAATTGAGTATTAGGAAATGGATAACGCCTAGTTACTTTTCTACATGTGGACAAGTTACGTGAAATTCTCCTAGAAATGCCAATGAAAGACTCTAGTTTCTGGAAAATTTTGGCACAGTATTCAGCAACTGACTGGATCCATATCAATCACGGATAGTCAACCAGCAGTGTCATCCTTTAAGATAACATTTTGTTGTTGTCTTCGAACTTTCCCTAACCAAACATTTTTCAAGTTTTTTTACAAATTACGTCGTAGTTAACATTTTAAATAATAAATTGATCTCAATTACAAAATTAGTTTTTGAGAAAAATCCAAACATCCAAATGCCTTAGAGGCCAATTCAAATCTACGAACGAAAGAAACCTCTCATGATTTTATTGCGGTTCTATTATGGTGATGATTTCTGGAATAATTAAATTAATTATATTAAAACATAACCCTTAAATTAAATGTTTATTTTAGGAGGAATCTTAATTGTGACATGTTCTTGTAATACCCACTTAAGTCTGTTATTTCGAAATTTGCAGTTATAAAATTATTTGGCGAAAATAGGAACAGTTTAAATTTTTTTGTTAAAAGCTGTTTTAATATGTAACATGTTATTGACAATAATAATAAAATGTAATAATAAAACGTTTTTTTAAAGAATTACTTATGTAATTGTCAATTAAATTGAGTAATATTGTGTTCTTATCTCTATGTATTTATATAGTACTAATCTCCATAGAAAAATTCAGTGTTCGTTACTAAAAAATTTCTTTTCAGCTAATGAGATAACTTTTACAGTGAAAATTGGAATGTTTATTACTTTTATGATTAACTCGAGTTTGTAAAAAAATCTCCAAGGATTAAGAGTAAGAGAAAATTAGAAAATTTGGGGTAATTTTTTTTTTAAAGCAGGTTTTTTCTAAGATATAGAGATGTTAATTTACGACTCTGCCTAACTCCGGTTATAAAGTGCAGTGTAAGAACAAGATATGGGTTCTTCTGTTGAACAAAATCTTAGGTTCATAAGGGGTTTTCCATTAAGGGCGCTTGATCTTTGAAATGCAAAAAAAAATACATGTAGGAAAGATATTTGCGAAATTTTTTTTTATTTGGAAGGTCTATCGACCCCATTATGTATGGAATATGACATCATTCAAATGACCGCCACGGCTTCGGTTGGTGGCGCGCACACGAAAGGTCCAATTTTCGATGACTCTGGCGCACAAATCGGGCTGTATTTGATCGATGGCGTGGCGTATGTTGACTTTGAGGGCATCGGTGGTTTGCGGCTTGTTGGCATAGACCTGCGACTTAAGAAAACCCCACAAGAAAAAGTCCAGCGGGGTCAAATCGCACGATCTCGGTGGCCAGTTCACGTCGCCTCCGCGCGAGATGACCATGTCCAGAAATTGCTCGTGCAGAACTTCCATCGTAGCGTGTGCTGTGTGGCACGTAGCGCCGTCCTGTTGAAACCACATGTTGTCCAGATCCATATTCTCGATTTCAGGCCAAAAGAAGTTGGTTATCATCGACCGGTATCGCTCACCATTGACGGTGACGGCCACACCATTATCGTTTTCTAAAAAATACGGACCAATCACGCCTCCGGCCCAAAATCCGCACCAAACAGTCACTTTCTGCGGGTGCATTGCCACTTGGTGAACCTCGTGTGGATTGGTCTCGTCCCAAATACGGCAATTTTGCTTGTTGACATAGCCATTCATCCAAAAATGCGCCTCGTCGCTGAAGATGATTTTTTTGCCAAAATCGGCGTCAACTTCCAACTGCTCTAATGCCCAGTCAGCGAACACACGGCGCTGTCTATGGTCATTAACCTTGAGCTCTTGGGTCAGCTGGATCTTGTACGGGTGCAGGCTCAAGTCACAACGCAAAATTCGCCAAGTTGTCGTCTGCGAAAGGCCGAGTTCCTGTGCGCGACGCGGAATTGACTGCCGCGGGTTTTCGAGGACACTGTCGCGCACAGCGGCGATATTCTCGGCAGATCTCGCGTTACGTTGACACACGGGAACCGGCTGATTGTTAACTGACCCGGTTGACTCGAATTTGTCTACCAATCGACGGATAGTCGACTCGGCAGGACGATCATCGCGACCGTAAAACGGGCGAAGTGCGCGGAACGTTGCTCGAACTGAAGACCCATTTTCATAAAACAATTTTATGATTTGCACGTGCTGCTCGACACTGTAACCTGGCATGGTGGTTTGGGAGGACGGAATGAATATAACACACTGCATTTGACAGCTGTCACTCAAACAACATGGCCGCAATCAGCTGTCAAAGTTCAAGCGTCCCTATTGGAAAACCCTATAGTTCCTGGGAAGATAAGGACACTATTTTCTCAAGGATTTAGAGTACACCAAATCCTCCGTCAGAGTAGAATTTTTGCCCTCAAGAATTTAAGATGACAAAGGAGCTTACTTACGCCGTGCACTTATTGAATGGACTTTTTAGTTTTTTTTTTGTCTTTGTTAGGGCACAAGGCACACTGAAGTACATCTTGACTTTCGCCATCTAGGTATCTTTGGGCTCAGTAGGTTAAAAGCGAGAAAGGTGCTCTTTTTTTAAAGAAAAGAAGGTTTGATTTATCAAAATAAAAACATTGCCACCTCTGCAGCATTCTACAACCCCCGACAGATAGACAGTTATACTATTCATAAAAACCGCGGTGTATGAAGGAAAAAAGAAGTCAAAATTTTACCAATGTGTTTTCATGCAGGTCCCCGCCCATTATACGCCTAGGGTAACTTAATTGTGAGTATCCGAGTATAGAGCCCTAGACGTAGAGTAATCTCAAACTCTATCTTCTTAACTTTTGGTACTCACTGTGTTGGCGGCTAAAGAATGTTAGAGACCAGTGGAATCCTTCTATTGACTAGGTTAGCAACACGCACGACTTCATTAGAAAGAGGATGTGGCGTGGAACGCGTTATGGGAGAGAGTAGTATCTGAATTTCAGTCAGCGAGACATTGTGCGTAGGATGAAACGTTTTAAGATACTTTTTACCTTGGGCCATGATATAATATCACTACCTTATAAGGAGACAAGTAACGAGCTTAGACCCGGCTGAGCATATCTAACTCTGTAGAGGGCGAACATCGCCTAAGCCATCAGTTTTCTAAGTGGAAATACATATCGGATTTAGTGACGGACAATAATAGTTTATAATTAATTTAAATGTCAATTGTCGTGTGTTTTAAGGATTCAGAAATTTTAACGTTTTAATCACAATTATAAAAAAAGTGATAAATGAGCAGAAGGGCACTTTATACCCTTATGGGTAGTTACAATCTACTGGCCATGAAGTCTGGAACTTCAGAAAATGTTGTCAGTGTTTTGTTAACTTTTATGAAAGGAAAAATCATTTTCAATTAAGATTGCTTAGATTTTAGTAAATTAAATAATTGAAGTATGAGGAATCTTATTACAGTCATATTAAAATAGTAAATACTATTCAACAAGTAAAATATATGCGTTGTAAGAAATAAAAAATGTTAGAGGGTATCATTTGGAACATAAATATTCCAGACCACGACTTTAATTTTGAAGGGGATGAAACAGATTAGAAATCGGTCTTAAAATACGAGAGACGAGAGTTTCTATTCACTTCACTGAAATGGAAGTTAAAATAAGAAAAAAAAATCTATTGAATTATTTAAATGGACATTAATGTGTGTGTGTCTAAAAATAATTCAAATTAATTAACGGATTTGGGGAAAAACTTTATATGGTCATATTTATATAGTAATTTAACAGTTTAAAAGTAAGTAGTAAGCAAAGTAAAGGATAGATTGGTTACATAAGTTTAGAACACAATTAAAATATAGTCATGAATTATGTTCAAATGTATTTTATAATTTATTATTCTTATTTCAGTCATCTATGTTGTCTTGCATAGAAACTGTGTTTTATAAAACACAAAATGTTTTATATATATATTTATACATGTACAATGTACACATTTAAAAGAGGGCTCCAAATAATGTACAGCACACAATATCATGTTCTATCTTTTGACTTCTTATTTTTTCTAGTTCTTTAGTGACTCAAGTATGCATATGTAATTGTATGAAAAATCTTTTCACCTTAAATAAAGTAGATACATGAAACTGAACGTCAATCATCTAAAATAATTGTTTTCCATCTCATAAAGCAATTATTAAAATGGGCTCTTAAGGCGAAGCTTAAGTAAATGTTGTAAGCTTACGGAGGAAAGTTATTTTTTTTTAATTATTATTGAATCCTTATAAACTTTAAGAGTTATACTTTGTTTATATAACTAAAAACAACTCTTAGAATAATTTTTAACATTGAACGAGTTTACATTTAAATAAAACTTTACTCATACCTCGAATTCTTTTTCCTTCTTCATTCCACATTTCGACTACTTAATCCTTGAATACAATATAACTGAAGCGAATTCACATTTAGAAATATTGTTTTAATAAGTAAAACGCAAATAGTCCGGTTAAAATTTTTACTATTTATGGATTACAATTATTAAAACATACGTAGTAATGTTGTCAAACAATCATGAATTAAAGTAAAGTAAAGGAGGCATTCAAAGACTTTACTAGAATAGTCCTATTGTTAATGATTGTAAACAAGTAGCAATGTAAACAAGAATGTTTCGGAATATTCTAGTACTCGGATTGCTGTGGCTAGAAGTGCTGCGAGGTCGGTTTAGTCAGTGTTTTGTAAAACGAGACACAAATGACAAACGATGTTACGTGATCTCAACAAAGTAAATATTTGTGATTTCTGTTTAATGCAATGTTTAATTGCTTATTGATCTCCAGATTAATAATATTGAGAAAGTTGTTTCAAATATCCGTCAACCTATCGTAAAAGAAAAAAGGAATAACAATTTGACTAAATTTGCTTTATCTTATAAATATGTAACTTATGCCTCAAATAAATGTGATTTATATGAATATGTATGGATTCTAAACTGGTTCTATAATGTTGCTTTCGTAGTCCAATTTTTTTGATATCCTATTGATTTAATGACGCTTCACTCCATTGCGGAGCTTATGTGCCAAAAAATTGTTGAGGGAAAATATTAATGTGTATACTGAATAGTTTTGTCAGCTATCTTCCGATCACAGTCCTGTAGACTCGATTGTGATACTTTTTTTTTAGAAACAAAAAAGGTGCATTGCTTTATTTGAAAGAAAAATTGTATCATAGAAATAATTAAGAAAATATTGAATATTTTTTTTCTCCAGAAGTAAATTAATACTATTATATAATATTTTATTTGATAATTCGGTTATAATTATTTTTTAAATTATAATTTTGACCAAAAATTTTGAGATTACTTATAATCTGGTGGAGATGATTTGGGCTTCATCTCTCCAATCAAACTTTAGAAAACTTAGTTAATTGTAATTAGAGACTTAAAATTCAGAACACACTAGTCTAGTGACACTATCATGAAGACTAATTTAAACCAAGGGTTAGACCTTTTCAAATACTTTATTGGAGACCAAAATAACAGACATAAGAAATATATTTTTTTGTTTCTTTAAGATAGCTATGAAACTTTTTAAAGTCAAAATTTATTTTGTGAAATTATTTTTTCTTCCCATGTCTGATGATATACATAATGTTATTGTATTTTCATGATAGCTGTTACATAAAAGTTTGTGGAACATAGATAATATTGAATAGTAAAAACTATCTCGACGGGTTTTTTGTATAAGCTGCCTTAACTTTTTCAAAGCCACACTTAACTGTTCTATGACATGTATAACGCTAATAATATCTTAGGATATTGATAACTAGAAATTTTACAAAAAAATATTTTAGGAACGTTAAGAATTATCGAAAAATTAAGAAATTGTTTCAATATATGTACTTATTTTATTGATGATTAAATTTATTTCAATTTGTTGTTTTTATAGAGAAAAGAATTAATTTGATTAGAGAAAATACAAAAGGAATTGCCAATATTTCACATTCACATCCCTTAAAATGAATAATAATTTTTCCTGTTATTAGAGCGAGGTGCGGAAAAGCTTTGTATTCTGATATTTGTACGCTCCAATATAAATAATTACCTTAACAAGGCATATTTTTGTGATTTGTATCGAGGTATAGCAAACAAAGTTAATATTTATATTTTAATTAATAGAATATTGATGTAGTTCCTTGAATTAAAATCGAATAGAAACTAAAGAACGAAAAACTTCGATAATTTTTTGAAAGTAAGCAAAGAAGAATTCTATTGTGTCGATACTGTATAAGCAGGATTCTTATGTGCCTACCTTACTCTTATATAAGCGAGATTGTGCTGACATGACGGTTAAATTGCCAACTTCCCTTCAGGTCATCCTAGCTTAATGTTTAAATAAACTGAAACGCGATATTCCAAACCAGGTTACAATTCGGAGTGTGTCAATGATTTTTGAAGTGAAATTTCTAATACGACATCCAACGAGGTTGCGTTAAACCTTAAACGTTCCAGGGGAGAAGGAATGGAAGGAGACGGAGTGAGAGTGAATGTGAGTAAACTTTATAAACATTGCTTACAATTGTGAATTGTCTTAAAGAATCACTGATATGCTTCACAAAACATTGGCTTGGCCCTTCTTATTTTCATTTCCAGATTACGAAACTTCATATTTTGTTCGCGGAGAGACTCCCCACACTACTTTTTTGTGATATTGTCTTTTTGTATTATAATAACGCCTTAAAAATATTTAGGTATTTAGTGTAAACGTAACGTAACGAAGGTAAAAAAATCACAACTTTTTATTAGGTAAATCCTTAAGGATTTATTACTGTATATGATTTATCTTACAGGCTATCTCCTATTTAAATAAAAGAATTAACTAAAACATAGTTAAAATGAGCAAACACTAAATTCAATTTGAACAAGAAACTAAGACCATTACATGGCTAGAATTTTGATTGCACTTTGTAATTGTTAATTTAATACGAATACTTTGGAACAGAGTGAATTGCCCGGACTCATGCTATTTAACGTCCTCGAGAGCTACAAAAACTCCTTTGTGACATATTCTATTAGAATTATAGGCTGAAAACCAGTTAAAGTTGCGAAATAAGTAATACGATTGGATGGTATTTTGAAGGGAATTGACAAAGGAAGCAGGTAACAAAAAGTTAAAAGGTATCCTTGTGGCATGTGTATTTGAGTTTATATTTTTAAAATATATATAAAAGAAATATTGTAACATCGGCAAATAAAAGGACTTATTTTTTTCGTTGCGTAATAAGTTAAATAGATTAGATATTAATTGAATTACTTATAGAAGTTTATTTCCAAATAAATTCGTAATTTTTTTTGGTCCACAAAGAAGTTGTTTTAATAAAATTATATTTGTTGGGAATAAAATTTTCTAGCAAATATTATAAAAGTTCGATTTTATGGTCTTAAATTTGGATTGTGTTAGATGATGAACAACATTACTTTAAAGTCATGAGATCGTAATTAATATTATACCTTTATTTCTGCAATCATGTATCTTGTAACAAATTTTTGTATATTTTTAATTTATACATTATTGAAATCTAGCAGCAAGTTATGGTTATTATTGCAGTTAACTTAAATAAATATCGTTTTTCAGCAGACGCTTTTCTGTAACAATTTAAGTGAAAACCTCAGATAGCTCGCATTAGCTAGCTGCACGTGCATTAATTATAGATTATACTACACAAATCATTTATCGTTAAGAATCATACCTGAAAGTGCTTTTTCATACTTGTATCTTTTTAAAGTGATTAAAATAAAAAATCTCTTATTTTAATACACATTTATCATCAAATGATTGTTTTATTTTTTATTTTATTCTGTATGTTATGCATGCAGACTGAAATTAAATTTTTGTTGTTATGCGATTGTTATATCGCTTTCTTATTTTTAAGTAATTAATAACGAAATTTTTTATTATCATAAAATGAATATTATTCTGAAAATTTATATTTGTATTCTAAATGTTTGAAAAAAAAAGCATTTAACTATTCACTTACATGGTGATGTCATATAAACACAAATACTTTTTATTTTTACTAATTACCTTTTCAAATCTGGACCAACAATGACAAATGAATTGAATTGAATTGAATGACAAATAAAAAACTATTTTTGTTCAAAACTTACCAAAAAATTGTTATTAAATTATATTTTTATTATATTAAGAGTACAAAACGAATTTGGAAAAAATATAAATTAATTAAATTTTTAATAGCCACCAATGAAAACTTTATTACAAATAACCAATTATATAGATTCGTGTTAAGATCATTGGTATTGTCACTAATCGGGCAATGCTGGATAAATGGTAAGTTAGCAGTTTTTTTTTATGTTTGTTAAAACCGAAAAAATAGCGATGTCTTCACACTTTTTGAATGGACTCAATGAACAGTCAAAAGTTTATGATAAAACTTGATTTTGTTTCTCACTATAAAATTTATAACCGGCTGTACAATGCTAGCTTAACGTGAGATTACACTCATGCTGTTACAAATAGTCAAAAAATAGCGACTAAGGCCATTTAATTTGAAGAAATCATACGTTTTGTAGTTAACTAACGCGAGTGTATTTCAAGAGAATAATGTTTATTACCAATGTCAATGTAAAATTAAAGAGACATGTATAATTCAATATAAACTGAGGTAATCAAGATTTCATATTAATACGATTATATTTTTTTGTCTACTTCAACAAATAACTATTAATTATTTTAATATATTTTTTATTATTCACGAAAAAGTGAACAGGACCTTCAGTTATTAATATATTATAGGAGAGGTATTTTAAAACAAAGTTTTTTTCCTCCTAAGTTCCTTTTTATAAATTTTTAAAACATCATTACGTCCGTATAAATTATAGTATATATAAAAGCAAGCTGAATATTTGGTCTCATTTTATAACACAGCTTCATCTTTTTTGTCGAGCTTTGGCTGTTCTCGTTTAAGTATTCGAAAGACGCTTTACTTCTCACTTAGGGTTAAAAAAATCTGTTATGTTAGCTATACCTAGTCAAAAAAAAATTTGTTTTAATGAAAGATGCATTTACTCAACGCTCTAAAACTTTGGTGTTATTAATAAATTTTAAATTTAGTATCTACACTGATGTACATAGTCTTAAATGAATAATGAAGCTTACCTCTCGCCGGAGAATTTTAGCTCATAACTGGTTTTGTTCACTAACGTGTATTAAAATATTTAATATTTGTTATGGATCTTATCTTCTCATACTTAGTTGCAGTCAAAAAATTGTTGTCATTGTCTGTAACGAAATTGACAATATTCCGTGGAAATGCAATATTATGTGTTAAAATTCTAACAATATAGCTAAAATACATATAAATGCAAGTTGAGGAAGACTTCATTCTTCATTCTTACGATCCAAGATGGAATTAACGTCCCTACATTAGTCTAACTTCCAACGATATAAATTTTCTCCTTACAAATGCCCGCAGTAAAGGATTGAAACAGTTTTACCGAGTTTGTCTTTACTTCCACTGACAATTTTGGTGTCTTTAAGGCTAGAGTGAGTAGGCTATTACTAGGACATTGTGTTTACAACTTCGGTTTCATTATCATCTACAACTAGGTGGAATTGTTGTTAATGTATGTAATTTGAATATATAGATATTTACATATGTCATTATATACAGAGTGAAAGAAATAAGATTCACTTCAAAGTTACGACACAGGTTGGACACAGAAAAACGTATTTGAGTTTTTGCTTTCCGATCATTATAATTCCCAGGCAAAGAAACAATTGATATTTAAAAATAGATAATATAATATAATAGAATATAGAAGTATTTGTATTTATTTCCAACAACTCTGACAAGAAATTAATTTGAGAATGCAATAAGAAAGCAAATACCGAGGTTACATTTAGCTCAGTGTTGAGCAACATTGAATAGTTGTTTCAATATAATTGTCTTTAAGAAAAATTATTGTTGTATAAAAGAGCTTAAATTTTTTTTAAATAAATATTTAAAACAAAACAAGATAAAAAGGACATAAAGATTAAAAAGCAATTTAAAACATTTACACATCTGTTAGTTTATCTGTTCCTTTGTTACTGCTTATATAGTGCAATTAAATTTCATTACACAAGGACAAAAATTAAGACAAGTTGATGGTAAAGAACATAAGATCATAAAACATTGTACTGTTGGCATATAACTAAAATAAAAACTTGGCTTTACTTACTATTTCTGTTGCAAATATAATGGTCAAAAAACTTTTAAAGATACAACAGTTAAACTGTTACAGATATTATTGCTATATACGAGTAAGTATGATAAATGTTGGGACCAGAAAAGACGGAAAATAAATTAAAAATTTGTTTTATGTTAATAATTAAAAAAAAATTTAGGCTGCTTTATAGCAAGTTAAGTGGCAGATAAATTTTATTTTCTAAGTAACAAGGTTTAGAACTTACAAAGTTGTTATATATGTCCAAGAAATGTTTTCGTTTCAACAGTACAGAGTTGTGGCCAATTATAATTCTCACGCTAACACTTCGTTAAAATGTGTCTTCTTTTTACAACATCTCTTATCTTAATTGATCTTTAGCGCTTTGAAATACGAGCCTTTTAGCTTGTATTTCCCTTGAATAATATTGGTATATTTGTAAGCTAATATTTTTTTAATTTTTAATAACAGTTATATCAATATTTTTCTTAGTACTCTGTGTTAAGATTTATTTAAACAAAAAAAATATTGTTTTTGTTGATGGGCCTAGTTGCGATTAATGTTTTGAGACAGATTTCTCGGATATTACCCCTACGAAGAAATATAATATGGAATAATTAATTTAAATAATCTTCTGTGACGTACGCTACTTATTATTATAAGACATGCTGTGAATGTTTTAAAAATGGCGTTCGTTTTAAAAATATTACAAAGTACTTCATTATTATTTAAAAAAAATCTTAAATCGTGCTATTCTTACGACTGGGGCACAAAGAATAGTATATTTTTTTAATTTCAATGACGTCTGTTTCGTTACTTTATGAAAGTTTTGGCTGGTTTTAGAGAATTTTCAATTTTGCTTTTACGTGTCTCAGTCAGACTTTATTCTTTAATCTAGTCTTTCTTGGTTTAGTTATGACATGAAAGTTTTCATTGTATAGAGACAAGTCGTTTATCATAGTCCTCGCTGGAAACTCTAGATAAATTTATATGCAGAACATTCTAATAAATTAGTGGAATATATAAAAATAATGTGTAAGTTTGTGAGAAGTAACCGATTTTTTCTTTCTATCTATTTCTATTGCGGACTTCAGACACTATTTAATACTAACTTCCTGCATAAAATTTTAACTCATGAACACTGACAGTAATTTCAAGCATATTTTTTTTACAATGCTTAAAGTTATAAGTGTGAACAAGACCAAAACGTTTATTTACACCACTCGCAAACTGAAATATATTGCTAATATGTGTAGAGTTTTAGACTATTATATACTATGCAATTCCTGGTTATTATTAAACGATTTCATGATGGCTTTAAATATTTATGTATACGAATTTTGATCCACATTTGAGCTGCATGGATTTTGTTCATACATATAAAAAATAAAATATTAAATGAACAAGTATTTAAATAAAGAACTAGAACGGAATCGAAAAATCATTTTAATTAAACATTGAATACTCCGGGTAAGAAGTAAATAAAGTAATCATCCACTGTAAACTGCGTAGACCGTTTCAATATCATATTGCGTGAAAAACTTATTGTTTGTGAGTTTTAGTCATAGAAATAGCTAAACTAAATTGAATAAATTACACTTGTATGTTTACAAATAATTTTAATAAGGTGGTAACGAGATGATAAATAGACAAATGAAAATTAGTAGTAGTTCGGCTCATATAATGTCTATACTATTTATCGTACCTTATTACATGTGCTGTCGTAGTACTTCGCTTACTATGTAATATGTATACTAAAATAGACGTTATTTTATTTGTTTACTGCCTGATTATTGTCTATTGAGTATCAAAGAATTACATGAAACCTCATTTTTTACGATAAAAATAACAATAAATAAAATAAAAAAGTATCACTACTTCAACAATAAAACTCTTTATTTATTTATTTTAATAATATTGACATCAATCAATGTCAACTCAAACTAAATAAGACGACTCATGTAGATTCTTACTTTGTAAAATATAAAAACAAAGAGAGAGAAATTCATATAAGAGAAAGCCAAGTTCAATAAAAAGAATTGTATTAGAGAAAATTGAGACGAAGTATGTTTAAGCTATGTTTGACAATACTTTATTCACTGAATAAAGTCGGAAGATTTAAGTATAGAATTAAGTGTTATTACTGCTCTTCAGACATGATTTTTTCATTGAGTTTGATTTCTGAGCTTGGTTCAATGTTTTTATATTAAATGATGAAGATATACTATTGGGTCCGCCAAATAACTTCTTTTTTTGAAAATGCTATAAAAAAACTACTGAATATTTTCTCAAATTATTTTTTTATTTGTTAGTACAATCCTTTCAGTTAATAATGAAAAATAATTTCATTCAAATGACAGACTCGACAGGCCATGCAGTAGCCTACACGATCGGTCCAATTTTTAAGCACATTATCGATTGTGCGCAGCTGAATTTCACCAATGGCTTCACGAATATTGTCCTTTAAAGCGTCAATTGCCTCTGGCTTGTTGGCGTAATACTTATCTTTGATGGCACCTCACAAATAATAGTCCCGCGGTGTCTAATCGCAGCTCCCAGGTGGCCAAACGACATCAGCTCTGCGACTGATAATATGATCATCAAAAACAGGGAGCAAAACATCGAGTGTAGCTTCGGCTGTGTGGCACGTAGCGCCAACCTGTTGAAACTAAATGTTTCCAATATCTTCGTCTCCAATTGTTGTGAACATAAATTCGCTCAACATGGCCCGATAATGATCGCCATTGACTGTAACGGCCACTCCTTGCTCATTTTCGAAGAAAAATGGCAAAATTTTTGCCTCTGGACCAAAATCCGCCCCAAACAGTGACTCTTTTTGGATGCGTCGGCTTTTCAATGTATATATGCAGGTTTTCTGTGCCCCAAATGCAACAATTCTGCTTGTTTACATACCCGCCAAGATCAAAATAAGCTTCATCTGAAAAGATATTTTTTTTGGAACACAGGCATCTTCTGTAAGGCGGGTGCAGGCCCACTTAGTGAAGCGAAAACGGAGTGGATGGTCAGTTGGCTTCAACTCCTGAACCGATTGGACTTTGTATGGCGTCATACCATGGTCTTTATGCAAAATTCGTCTCAATGATGTCTCCGAAATGTTCAATTTTTTCGGATGTACGCACAGTTTCTGGCTTTTCACGTTTTGGTTTATCGATGAAGATGCCAGTTTCTTTCACTTTTTTCACAAGATAATGAACATACAGAGCTGAAGGTGCTTCTCTTCTTCCAAAATCCGTATGCAATTTTCGCACACATTCTGCAATATTACCATGATTTTCAAAGTAAAGTCGCAATATTTCCCAGCGTTGTTTAAGTGTATACACAACCATATTCGTTAAGCGGAAGGATAAAACTAATTATTATCTGTCAAATCAGACATGAGCTAAGTATTACGATTCACAAATAAGCACTAGGTGAAAAAAAAAGTTAAATTGCGGACCCGTTAGTAGTACAGCCATACAAAGTCGATATAAAGGTTTAACTATTAAAATTATAATCATGGCAAAAATCGCAATATTAATTTCATATGCATGTATCTAAATGTATATTTTTTTCTGATTTAATTAAGCTTAAAATTCAGGAAGTGGTAAAATTATAGGCTGTAGACAGGAGCTAAAAACGTCCACTTCTATATTTAAGATGGCTTTAGATTAAATTTTAGATAATAATAATAACATTTTGGGGAGAAAATAGTAATGGCTAGGGATTAAGGAAATGTTAAAATCCCGGAAGACGTGACAATGTTATAGAAAGGAGGCTTAAGCTTAGGGTGTAACAGGATTAAACAAATTATTTAATGATTAGTTTTACATACATTTTTGTTTCAATAATTCGATAAGATGCTTCACACCGATCTTAAAATAAAGAAGAATAAAACGATTTTAGTGTAATTACTTGTAGGCGTCTATCTTTCGTTTCCTAATTCCATTTTTTCTAAACCTTTAAATATACTTTTTGATCTTATTAAAAAAGAAAGATGACTGTGATTTTTATCTGAAATTATGAATAATTCCCACTGTATTTATTTTTGATAGAGTATTATAATCCCGTTAAGGATAAATATTTTTATTTATAGGAATAAAAAATGATACGAATAAAATCGTGGGAAGCGTATTATAAAAGTATTAACCGTTATTCTAAAGGAATAAGATTAAAGTTATCTTAACAATATTAAATAAAAAAAATCATTAAATAAAATTTTAGATTTTTTTCTAAATATACGAATAACTTGGTTTCATAAATTTGGCATTGGACTCAAGGAGTAATCACTTTCATTAAAGTAATCATAATTTTAGACTTTAAATTCTTTAAAAATCTCAGTCATAAAATGAAAACTCTTTTAGGAAAATAAATTAGAAAATGTTTATCTTAATAAGCAAATTAAAGTGAGTCTAAAAGAAAGTTACAAGATTAAATAGCATATTAAATAGATATGACCGTCCTTATTTGCACCAAACTAAATAGTTTATCTCTTTGTTGTTTATTGTCCTAATCATTCTGCAGATAACTTCGCCAAAATTTGTCGGTCTAGTTTACCTATCTCGTAGGTTTATTACTTTTAATTAACATTAAACAATGAAAATCACCAAATAACGAAATACCTCCAAAAATGTGAAAGATTCAGGAGCTAGTAAGGAAAATTGTCGACAAACAAATTTATTTACAAGATACTCCAGAAAAGTGACATAAAAATTCTAATCCTTATCACACTTATCATTAATCCTAATTTTATTACGTTAACGAAAATAAACGTACCGTGAAATTAATTAAATTAATATGTAGGAAATGTAATAAAATGCGGTAGGAGCATTAAGATGTTATGGTGTAAGGAATAGTAATGAACTCATGATATCCCGTTTTTTTAGGCATATACATTCTCTTTTTATATAGTTTTAAATATTCACAATACACAATTTTAGGGTATCTACAGGAGAATCAGTTTGTTAGTGACCAATTCTAGGGCATCCGTTATAACGGCTAGTTCACCTTTAAGTGAGCCTACCCTGTTATTGATTTGAAGCTATTAGGATTATAGTAAAAGCATTAACAATTAGTCTGGATTGTGCCAACTCTTTTACTAATAATTGCACTGTTTTTATGTTGTCGGGATAAAGCTTTAATATATTTCTATCTTATAGTAGGTGGTTGATAAATTGTAACTGGTGAACGCACCATCTTATTAGTACCCTTTTCACTTTTCCAACGAAGACACACTTTATAAGTTGAATAAAACATAGATGCAAACAATCGGTTCCAATTCTTTGGTTTCGGTTATTCGGGTATAGTAATTTTGTGCTCATAGTAGAAAGAAACTTATAAAACAATCTTGCTTGAACCCTATTTACTTTAGAGTTAGTATATTCTAGAATTGAGTGTTATCTTCTGCTTATAAAAAATATATGGTATATATTATTTTATAATTTAACCAAAAAGGTCATCTAATCAAAAAAGACTGGCAACGCTTTGACGATACTCCTTTTTTTTTAGCATGACCATGAACGATGGTGATCTTCCACTACCAGAACCTTAGAACATATAAAAAATATGTTAATTAAATGAAATTGATATTTAAAAAAATATTCCATTAAATAAAAAAAAATGCCACAGGCCTTAAGGGTATTTAGGAGTATATGTATGGACAGGTGCATGTTTACACTTATAATACGTTTATTCTTTGCTTTCAATAGGGTTTTAATATTGTACATACTAATTAAAATAGGCTATGTTTTAGTTTTAGAAACTATAATTTGAAATTGAAATTGAAAAAATAACTACAAAATTTAATAAGTGATGACAATCATTTAGTGAAATAAACATTTCATATGCATAAGTATTTAGATACTCAGTTCAATTTGAAACATAACACAATTTTGTACAAGGTAGTAAAATGATAACAACAGAGAAATGTCTCATTACAAGAAAATACAATTTGTTTATAGGAAAAAATTATTAGCAATAACATTACTTTCATGGTAATTGTGATAAAACGATAAAATTGATTTTATTTTATGCAATTAATAATGCGAATTCTTGTACTCAAAAGTTTTCAAGTATTATTTGTTTTGTTATATTTCATTGTGTAAAATTGTTTTTTTTTATTTTTAGGTATCATGCCAACTTTTTTTAGTAAGTTTTATTTTCATAACCTATTTTATCTCTTAACAGACAATAATTTATTTTTATTTCAGTATTTCTAATCGTTACTATGACACATAAAATTGATGCTAAAAGCATAACAATACAGATTGATAGTGATGATTTATTAAACATACTAAAAAAAATACTCAATATCAATATTGGCGTCCAGGATAGGAACGCTGTTATAAGAAGTGACGTGACAAAAGAGCCTAGTTTATACATAAATCCCTATCATCCAGAAGACGGGATTAATTTGAATGATATTGATGAAGCAAATGTAAAAACTAACAATAAAACGTATAAAAATAAATTAAATAGCGAGTTCACTGATAAGACCAATGATAAAATAGACGACAAAATTGATCGAGATAACACGGCGTACCTGCAAAGTGACAACTATATAAGTGACGATGAAATAACTGATAATATATCAGATAATGATTTTAACAAAAGAGGTACATCAAAAAACATAACTTTAAAAGGAAATCCAATGAAATTTACTAAAAATTTCAACAAAAGATTTATCAAAAAATTGTGACATGTAAGTTTGATAAATTTTAAACAAGTTAAATCCTTGAAATAATTATATTTAAAACATTTCAATTGCTTTTTGTATTTTAATCTAAAACATTTGGATATTATCTATAATAACTTATATTTTAGGAATAATGACTTCCGGCAGAATTTAGGTTTTTCACTTATTTATCGCCCTTTCCACGGTCTATCGATTACATGTGCAAAAAATCACATTTCAAATTTCATTACACTCATGCATATTTAAAAAATTTAAAAAACCAAATTATTTATGTTTATAATAAAGGGTTTTCCAATAAGGGCGGGTAGATTTTGACGGCCCGTGGCGGCCATTTTGTCTTTATGACTTTTGTCAAATCTTTTGTTTATTATTCAACTACTTATGCCAAATCACCATGGTAGATTAAACAGCGCGTACAAATGATAAAACTTTATTATCAAATGAGTGTTCGTTAGTGCACACTTTGCGTGCATTGCTTCCTTCTTAAGGTAGTCGTGGTGGCCCTTCACAGACAACTCTTCAGCGTTTGGTGGCCAACTTTGAAACGACCGGTCCGAAAATGGAGTCCGAAAAGGGTTCTGTGCCATTCTACTATGTATAAAAACATGTTTTTTTGTGTATGGGATATTCCTTAAATATTTATTTTCTTCTATTATTTAGTATTTGTTGTTATACGCGTCGTGGTGTCCTGGAAGTAGGGGCCTCCCTCTTGTACATGAGGGTAAATATTCGAAACCTGGCTGTAAAAGTAAAATGTGATTTCTCCTGAGCTTCTAAGAGTATTGAGATACTATTGACGGAGGTAAAAGAAAATATAGCGTCGAAACCTGAATTTATAATTTCAAATTTCATGTTAGAAATCACCACTCTATCTTGAGCAAGCGTGGTGATAAATGCTCTAAGCTTTTCCATGTGAGAAGAGGCCTTTGCTCAGCAGTGGGCACCAATAGGCTGATGATGTTATTATAGTGCAATAGAACATCATGTTATTTCTTCTTCTTTACTTCATCTGTACAAAATTAAAGAATCTGACTATCATTATTCATGAGATATAGCAAGTTGACCGGAAAAATCCAAAAAGTTTTAAGTGAATCCAACAAGGAATGAGCATTTTTAATTTACCTCCCTTTCCTCCCTCCAAGGAGGAAATTTCCAACAAAAAACTTCCTTAATGCTCACTTGCATCATTGGTGAAACCTACATACAAAGTTTGTAGTAAATCCATGAAGAAATAAAAAATAATAATTTGCCCTTCTTTCCTCCCCCTAGAGGGGAATTCGAAAAATATAGCTTCTAATGGTAACCTACTCCCTTTAACAAACGCACATGCCGAATTTCAGTTCTCTACGATCAGTAGTTTTGACTGTACATTGTCTATCAGTCAGTCAGTCAGTCAGTCAGTCAGTCATTCATTCAATAACAGAAAAGTTTTATATACATATGTACATACATAAGTAGATTGTTCTTTCTATATTACTTTAAGTTAAAGAAGGTCTACAAGTCTCTTCATCTAATAAAAATGATAAATAAACATCAATTTACAACTAAAATAAGTATTTTTATATAAGCTACTTATATCTAAGTAAAAATAAAAAAATGTACATCAAGAAAATGTTCCAAAGACGTATATTATGTTTAAAAGAAAGTAAATTTTCTAGAAGTAAATATCAATAAAGTTGTTCAGATTTTATAAAAACGAAAGTAAAGTGTTTAATGTTTTTAACAATATCTTTTTATATAAACGGCTTAAATAAATACGAAATCCGGAAGCCTACGATCTATTAAATGAACGTAATAAAAATACGAACATTTAAATATATTTTCATTTTATTCCTCAAAACTTGATTTTTATTTTGACTTGAATAGAAAGCCCAGGCAGGAGTCCGAAGGTTTTGTGATTTGTAATAAAATTAAAAACATGTAAAATCATAACATCTAATCTAACGGTAGGCTGCACAAACTAGGTAAATATAGCAGTATTTCTTTTAAAAAATATGGTGTTTAAGATAAATAAATGACATGACAAAGTAATAAATTATCCATTATCCACAATAAAAAAATATTTTATTTTCAAGATCTGGTAATCATCGTTATTTATTTTTGATTAAATTTACGGGGAAAAAATAATACTACAAAAAAATCAGCTAAATATCAAATTAAAAAAGATAATTAAACTAAATGACAACATTTTTAAAGAGGATGTTTGAGAAAACATTATATTATAACATTTAAGTACAATAACTCTTTTCAAAATCTTACTCATAATACTTGTTACTTCCCTTATATAATCATCATCAATTGACATTTAATAGGAAATGTCATATAGTTCTTGTTATTATTCTTTTGTTATTAATCTTTCATTTTTTCGTACAAAATTCCAAATTCAATTCATATCTTTATCTTTTTAAACTTTGATGCTTTATAATAGATGTCACCAAAAGAAAGTGTAATTTGCTTTTCCCATCAGTGGACTTTTATACGAACGACTCATTGTGCCGAGTTATGCTTACTTCATTTTTTTTTTTCAGGTTTTGAAAAACATTAGGGCCCAACTTCTGTCACTGTGGTTCGATTAAATTGTACAAGTTATCTTATTTACACTAGTTCTTTTAGCGATTTTCTTGTTTCGTGGTGAAAAAACTAAATTAAGCAAATTTTTTGGTGTTTATTATTGAAGTAAGTTTAAATGAGCTGGATGTAAATGCAACTTAAAATGTAAACTAGGAGAATTATTCTGTAAGTTTGTTTGAAATAACTTTTTAGACAAATCAGTAACTTTTTTTTACAAAAAATATACTGAACTCTGCGTTTTTCTTACGTATTCAGTGTATTAAAAGATATATAATTTATTTATAATTTTATTATAACCTTTAAATACTCAATGTAACGAATTAAAAATAAGTGGACGTAAAAGAGTGTAAATTGTTTTGATTTTCTTTTATTCCTGAATCATTGAATATTCTATCTGAATTCGATATCTCTGAAGAAAGTATTAGACACTTTCGACAATTCTAATAAACAAAAGGCATTATAGTAAGACATTTGACAATAAGTAATGCTGTCATTTAGAATAACTGTTGTTCGTGATGGAACTTGAAACAACTGATAATGTATTTTAATTATTCTAAGAATTACTTTTGAGGTCTGTTTGTAATAGCTACCTTGTTGTTATTGTTTTAATAATTTTAATATTATGTTAATTAAACATTTTTGATTCTTATCAGGTTGAAACAGTTTCGTGCTTGAAAGGTCTAAAGACAACTTTACATAAATGCAAAAAATCCTTTATAATGATTGTCATTAATATAAATGAAATACGCATATAAATATGTTTAATTTTCGATTTTAATTATTCTCTTTATATTTCTACAAGCAGTATTCCGGTTTTCGGTTATAATGTTTTATTTCATACTGTTTATTCGACAGATAGGTACGATTCCTCTTCAACCGTGAAAGTGCACTCCCTGACGACGGTGTCAATCTATACAATAGTAAAAAATCGCTATTTTCATCATTTCTATTGAATACTCCCCACTAAATATAGGCGGTAGAACAAACATCTAAGTCACTTCTTAAACTTGATGGTTCAATACCATCGGTATTTGCACAGTTTGTTTTTGAAATGAGTAAAAAAGTCCAAAATGGGATTCGGGAGCATCCTCCTAAAGATGACTGTAGGACTAGGAATTAAGATAGAGTGTTAAAGAAGAAACTTCTATTTACTGTTTAAAATAATTTATTAAATAAAATTACGAAATAGAAATTATGCCAAAACGACAGCATTACTGTCAGATATGACTATATGTCTACACGAACTCATAAGGCCCCATCGTGAATTGGTGAGCTGATTTTCACATTCCTGATCAACATTTATCAATCAACACTGGTAGCGTCGTTCTCAAAACCGTACCACTAATTGACAGCACAACCAATTCCCAAGAGGAGTACTGGATATCTTTTTTACACAAACATGATATTCCATGTAATAAGCGTCATTTAACTGTTGCCTTCTGTAAGGGGGAGATACTTTCTCAGTTGGACTATTCCCATTCATGGAAAATAAATTCCAGTTTAATTTTATCGTCGACGATAATCACAGTGTAAATTGTATGCATATATTTTTTTTTTATATAAATGGATTTCAATTAAACAATCCCGTCTAAATTATTGTGCTAAAAATTAAATCCATACGGTTCATATTTATTATTCTTTTGACCTTAAACTAAGTAAACTGATTCGCATAGTATAAAAAGGTTATGTGCTTATGTTGTCATTTATATAGCGATTTATTAATGATGCCTTTCACAAATACAAATGGAGTGTGTGAAGTGTCAACTACGAGTACAACCCTATGTCATTCTGACATGTCGTCAACAACATTTTAAGCGGCTTATGCTTTCCCGAATTTTGAATTTATTTCAAAAAGTAAATTTAAATCGTTTTTTAAGGAAGGTAGTAAAATATTAGAGGTTTAATTGTAAATAAAATGCGTTTTTTACTTCTGAAATATCTCATATAGTTTATAAAGGAGCATTGTTTAAAGCTTAAACTCTTACAAACTAACAACCAATAAATCAAATTAAATCTCATTTTATGTTCCATCATGATATTCTGAACATGAAGTCATACATATCTGGCCCTAACACGTATTTTTATTTACATTGATTACCATTATATCGAGTTTAGGTATTAAAATATAAAATATTCTTTAGCCTAGATAACTCCTGATCATTGATCAAAAGAAGAGTAAATAGGAGAGTTGTCAGAGAAAGTCGGCTTCACAACAAAATAAACATTCAAAAACTTTTAACACAATATAAATAATTAAATAGGAAAAAAAAATTTATTGAAGCAAAAATTTTAATTAAAAGATAGGGATTAGTATATAATTCAAATGAAAACCCTTGTCTTCGTTAATAACAAAGCTATAAACGTAAATAGCCATTCATTTAAACAATCTCTCTGAATGTTTTTGGGATATTTCGGGGAAGTTGATTGTGAACACGTGAAAATACGAATTGCATTGAATCTATTACTGATGAATAGAAAGTGTTAAAGAAATTAAATTTAAAACAAATTAAATTCAAGGAGTTTACTGAAAAGTTAAACGACCTTAATGAAACAGCATCATTGGCTAATACCTGAGATATTAATGAGAAATCACTTTCAGGTTGTCGGTAAGAATATTGCAGATCAATTTCATAACTGACCTATTACTTTACTACCTACACTATAATTTGAAACATGTATTACACTCAAAATATAAATACTTAGAGGAAAAAATAATATTTACAGACAGGTAGACATTCTGTAAACAATATCACAGTTGACTCAGGGACTGTTAACCGGTAGATGTGGTTGGAAATATATATTTTTTATTTATTTGACTAAGAGAAAGCATAATATTTCCCATTCCTTCATAAATCCCACTTTGCAATGTAAAGAAAATATTAATGTTCTGTCAACGAGATTAAACTTTTCCCCAAACATTATAATTATAAATATGAGAGTGTATAAATAGAAATTTTTGTTCATTCTGTTCAATTGTGCCGAATAAAGCGTAGATTGCATAAAATTGTTTCGTTTGATTCCAATTTAATTTCATATAACCTTCGCTTTGGCACAAAGCTTAGAACCTTCTATTTAGAAATAACGATTTTTATACAGGGATTTCGTTATTTCAATTTACTTTAGAGATGAAGAATCCTGCATTCAGCAACTTTGCAAAAAACTAAAAAATATTCCAGCAATATCTACGATTCGATGCAAGTTTTAAAATGCAAGTTTTAAAACTATCTATCGTAGCAACGATTTGTCATCGGTACACAATTCATTTATCTTCCTGGCTTTTCAAAAGGCACTTTTTATCGATAGGAAATAGATTTAAGATATGTTCTTCACATAAATTTATTTTAATATACTTATTTCTAAATTTGAAGATTTGTTTGTTTTGAAGTAATCCCGCATTTATTAGAATTATCTTTATAAAATATTAATATTTTAAAACTATATTTATTTATTTTTTTGTTACAAACTTAAAGATTAATTTGTTTTTTATTCTTTTTTGTAGTTTTAGACATGCTTTTGTTGAGGGAATGGAAAAGGTTGTGGTTTTTGGTTTAGCTTTTTTTTGTACTATTTAATTCTAAACTTTTTAAACGAAATAAGATGTAAAGGTAGGTAGCGAGTACCACGTGGATTTAATATAAATTACTCTAGTTCACAGCTACTTAATGACAACTCAAGATCCTATTATTTGTAACACATTGTCGATAAATTATACGATGTACCTAACTATGAATGACATTTATTTAATAAACGACATTTTATCCGCATGAATACAATGTACTTTCGAATCTCAAAGACATTTAAGAACAAAAAATACTAAGCTTTGCCGTTTCTCAAGGGAAGTAACAGATATAATATTTGAATTTATGAATTATGTTGTGGTTTTAGAAGAATTAAAGTGTAGAGTTAAAAAACGTAATATTTTTATAATTATATTATTTTCTCGTAATAATTATATTATTTTCTCCATAAGAACCTAACAGTTAACCTAACTACATCAAGAAGAGAAGAGTACGATTTCTTCTTGATTTAGTCTTCTCTTTGATTTAGTTTATTGTTCTAATAAGTATACCTAGGATAGATATTTCACTTTTGCAAATCTTAATATAAAAAACGCACAAAATATGTAAACGTTACTTTGTTAGTACAAGACATTTTAAAATTACGCCATGTATAACTACAATGTATTAAATATTTTAAAAATTTAACATCCTTGTAACAAGAACGTGACTGTACATATCTGTTTAATATTAAGAATTTTTCTCTAAAACTTTGAACCACACAAATTTTTTTTTGTATTTAAAGTATTGCTTGGTATTTTTATACAAAAAAAACACAAAACATTTTTAATAAGAATTTTGCAGTAATCATTAATTTGTTAGCACTAATTTATATATTTGGAGATAATTTTTAGGCTTTGCGTTTTTAGGACTCAATAAATTCATAAATTGTTACAAAATCTTATTAAATAAAATGTGTAATTCTTTATAATTTATTTAAAAAATTCAAACATTCAAATGCATTTTAAATTCTTCAAACCGCTTCTATTTGGATTTGATATCACTGTAATCTAGTTGAACCTTTCTGTCGTGATTTGGAATTTAAATGTCTGATTTCGGGCTGAAATAAATAAAGTAAATTAAGAGTAATTATAAATTCATGTATTACTTATAATTAACATTTTCTATATATCAAGTTCAGGATATTATACTACAATATAAAGGGTTAGTAATGAAAGGACTGACAACGTTAATAATAATTGACTTAACAAACACGTTTGATATATAGCATGTTTCTTTATTTTTATGTTATATTGGTGCACGCCTCTATATGTACATAGTTTAATATTTATATTTCAACGATTTCATGTCAGACATGTGAAAAATATCCCTTAATTCAATCATGCTTATTACACGTGCAAATTTTGAGATCCTTATTTTTATTGGTAAAATTATTATTTCTATTTAGTCTAAATTTTACTTTAAATAGTAAAAAAATAATTATTTAATAAAAAAAATACTCGGATGAAAATCTCAGTAATTTGCTTAATAATGTTTATACACAATTAACGAATGAAAAGGGTTTTTAAACTATATGGTCGGCTAGTTTCAGATACCGTAAGTAAATACTGAAAATTTTTCGAAAAAATGAAAAATATATTTTTTAAATGTCCGTAATCATCTTAATATGTAATATTTCATTAAAGTTATTTTTCTCCTTTATGGTCTCACAACGAAGTAAATATATCGGTACAGAATTGAATATACAACTGTATTGTATTTGATAATAATACGTGAAAATGTATTGTATAAAACTAAAATTCGAATTAATTAAAAATTTACCAAATGTTAAATGATTTTAATATTAAGGAAGAAATTAAAATCAATGACTTACAAAACTTTGTTAAGAATATTTGTAGCAGAAGCTCATTATAAATTCGACGTACTTACCTTTTGTTGTCTGCTTGGAGTTATGGGTGTAATAAATAATCCCTTAGAGCTCCTAATCAAATATTCTACATAGAAATGCTCATTGTTCTTAACCAACAGTAAATACATTAGTTTGTTTTTATTTACAATTTTAAGTTTGACGTATAATGTATTATGGTGCAATCATAGCTATGACCATTACTATAAGTTTTATCCATTTAAGATGCTAATGTACAAAAATAAGTAATTGCATCTATTTCAGTAAAACGTAACGATAATAACTGTTAATGTATTATATCAGTGATATATGTATATATTTATTATAAATAAAATAAAATATGCTACATTAATTCTAAGAGTTATTTGACGTTGGAGACCGTTATACGTTAAATACGAAACTGCAAGAATTTTATTACTTAGGTTTTCTTAAGTATTTATAAATAGTTAAATGGTAAAAAATTATCAAGAAACTCCTTACTCAGTAACTCAGTAACTCCTTACTCAAGTAACATTACTGACTATATAAATAGGATAATATTATTTTTTTATTAAATTTATTATATATAGATACATTATGCATAATTTTATATTTACAGATCCCAGTTTGTTATTGTTAATAAATATATTAATGGGTAGCAAGGTAGAGTAGCTAGGTCATTTTTAATTGGATAGACTGTATAGGTAATGGAACATGAAAATTGCTTTGAAATTGGCCCGTGGGAACTAACAGTCTTTTTTGATACCGGCTTTTTTATCTTTGAAGTTGTTTAAAATACTCTTTTAATTTTTTTTAATAATACGAAACTGTAATATATAATATACTTTTCGTATCTATGCACATGCAATTAAATAGTATAACTCAATGATTTAAGTTTAGCTTCATTTCGCAATATATTGTACTTAATGTTATTAAAATTATTGGTCATTAATAAACTTAGGAAACGTAAACATATTTTATAACCATATTTCAAACCTAAGTACATAAAATCTAATTAATATATATTCTTAGAGCACAGAATAACGAAAAAAAAAATACGAAACGAAACGTACGCAAAATATAAAAGTGTTAGAAATAAATTAGGCAGTACTTCCACTTACATTTTATTTGCTCCACAACTCGTAACAGACTGCCCCCGTCCATTAAATCCTAAAATTAAGTGAATGAAAAATTTCCCAGTCGTTGGGAAAGTTGAATGTCAAAGATATATGTTTGTAAAATTACTAATATTTTAAATGATATATATTTCTAGCAGTTGAAAACTATTATCAAAGCATTCAATTGGATGTAATAGTACTAGAAGGAATCGGTTTGTAAATATTTTTTTTTGTATACGACCGTATTGAAAGCCTTCTTTTCTTTGTCTTTTTTATTAATTTGTTTTCACTAGCTATGGCGTCGCTGTATATTGCTGTTTTTTAATTAAAAGCAACATACATATATATATGTATGTATATGTATATATACTGATACTAGGA
Organism: Danaus plexippus; assembly: GCF_018135715.1. Taxonomy (NCBI): domain Eukaryota; kingdom Metazoa; phylum Arthropoda; class Insecta; order Lepidoptera; family Nymphalidae; genus Danaus; species Danaus plexippus. The sequence goes on from NC_083539.1 coordinate 3,809,029, forward strand.
TAGTATAATATATGTGTCTAATTGTAAAATTGTAAAAAAAATTTTTGGGTATTCCATATCAATTAAAATAAAAAATACATGATTCATATAAAAGTGGAATGAAAATATATTTTACGGAAATAGAGTAACATAACATATTCTAAATGTAATGTACGAGTAAACACTGGTCATTATACCCCAAATTCTTTATTATATACATACCGTCATGTCTGGGGTATAAGAAAGGATTAACAAAGAGCAAAACATAAAGCATTATTTTTTCATTATAAATATATGTATTAACCCTATGGCTTCAACGGGCTCTCTGGAGAGAGTAGATAGTCTATATTAGACCCAATGTAAATGTACCCTACCGAAAGACCCGTACCCGTATCCTAAACGCCCATCCCAAGAATGAATCTGACAATAAGAAAAATTGACCCGAACGTTTTATTTACATTCTTATTTTTAATATTTGTTATTTAATAAACTACATCAGTGTTAAAAATTACAAAAAAGTAATTAATCAATAGTAATAAAAAAAATTGTAGCTACAAACAAGTGTCTGTTTAAACTCTTAGAATACATAAATTAAATTACTATATTAGAAATATGGTTCATTGTATACGACATTGAAGCTTGCGAGACTTATTTGTGAATATAAATAACAGTGTAACATGTTAGTAATTTAGTCTAGACATAAGTAAACGTAAAACAAATGCCAACCCAATTATAAAGTTCATTAAAACCTTAATAATTAATGTTGAGAAAGTTTTATCATAAAAGTTTTTAAATAAATTACGTTTTCATTCAAAGTATTGTTTCGTATTCAAAAAATAATTTATTTATCGTACCTATTAAAATATCTAAATTTGTTGAGTCCACTAAGTGAGTAAATCTGGTTTAAACTGTGATAAAATTTGACATAGGAAAGGAACAAGGCTCCGGAAAAATAGACACAAATTCTAATAATATGTTTATTTATTTTAAAGAACAGAAACATGATTTTCGTTTTACTGCTGCGTCTAACAAGATTCAAGCGATTTTCATATCTTCTTATAACCTTATTGAAACAGTAACTCCTCCTGGTTTAAGTTTCATGTCTTTTATGTAACGTTTTGCATGAACCAAAAATATATGGTAATATTTTACCTTCAGGCAAGTATAAAGAGAGTTAATAAAAAAAAATTGTAGACAAATTAGAAAGACAATCGAAATTATTCACGTGATTATCTGACTAAAAACATATGAACTTAAAATCTGTTGTATTTTTTATTTATTTTCCGTTTGTTAGTTACTTTTGAATTTATATTCAATTGAAACTAACAAATAAAAAATAGAAGTACGAATTACTAGATTTTATTTTATTATATATGCTTAAATAAACTGTCTCTATTTATATATTGGCCTCTTTCCAAACAAACATCAACAAACGACATCCCACAAATGTCAAAATTCAAGTAAGTTTTACCAAAGTTTATAATTTATGCAAGTTTGTTTTGCCTTATATATTCAGTTTCAAACCCGAAGAAGCAGCTAGCAATTTTCAATTTTATTTGAAGAGACATAAACCAATAATATTTGATCTCTTTCTCATATCTTAGTTTTAAATTAAGGAGGGAATTGATAAGAATTAAGGGAGAATTTGGTTATGCTTGTTTAATAGCTCACCTTTAATTTAATGATCGTCTCTGCTGAAGCATGAAGTCCAGTAAAGGCGTCAAAAATCTGGATCGGGCTAGAAAAATCCGGTCTCGGATGTTTGAATACTATTTCTTATATTGAAATAACAATAAATGTATGTTTTTGTTTTTAAACTATTAATATGTGAATAGAAGGTTTAATACACATAGTTTTAAATATACATATTGAAAATGTAAAAGTTATCACAAGACATCAACAATGAAATTTTTGTTTTTGTGAAGATTAATACGAAACAGTATCTCTTAAGTTGATACGAGATTGTCTATTAGAAAGTAAGTTCAGTAATATAAATGAATTACTCCCTTGTTTGCGTCAACAACTGAACAAATTCTGTAATATAAAGAATTCTGAAGTCATGCACAAATTGGGTTTATTATCTTCAAATTACTTTCCCATAAAACTTATTAATATTCAAATAAACGTATTTAATTTGTGTTTTAAATATACATGAATATGTCAAATTTTTCTATTCAATGGCAATTAATTAAATCATATATGTATTTAATAAAAGCACAGTATTATTTTTTGTATAACGTTATACTTAACGGGCCTGTCTTGACAATGGCCCACTCGCTCGGTGACGCAGTCAAAGCCGCAGGGCGAACAGTAATTAACTTTACAAATACAAGATGTACGTTTCAAAGATAGGGAATGGTTATTTATTAGTCAGAAGGAAATAAAAGTAGTGGATTCATGAAAAAGTATCAATATAGTAATAGTTATATATATATAAATAAATAAGTAGGAACAACATTGATTTTTTAAGTGTTTTTGAACTTATCTTTCAATGTTTACTTCGTTATTATGTAAAAATTTAATTACGGTTGAAGTATCTATTTCAAAAGTTCTTAATAGTGCCATATAAAACTTTTTTTTTTTTAAATATTTTAAGTAAAGAGTTTTGGGGGTGTTTTTTAAGAATTATCCAAAAGTCAACAACTAACGAGGTTAATTTATTTTCATTGTATACATTAATTTTTTTGAAAAAAAAATATAATACTTTAAAACGTTTAGACTAATATAAACTATCAAAATCTTGGTATATAATGAACTTTTACTAATGAATTTGAAATTTTTATTATGAATGTAAAATTTGTGTTTTAAATGATTAATTACCTAATTAAAGGAATAACAATTAACAAAGTCGGAAAAAATCTTATTTAATAACCAATTTCTGTTTTTTTTTTTTTTATAATTACATTATAAATTAAAAATTATTGTTCAATTTAATATAAGATTAATTAATATTTTTTTAAAAATCCTAAGGAGTTTAGTTATGAATCAATTATGTTGTTTTTACTTGCATTCATATGTCAATGAAAAATATTTTAAGATTAAGTCTTTACAAATACAAAACGAAAAGTGAGAAGTCATTTGTTAAGAATAATAATAAGTACACTTTTCATTTTATGTGATTTTAAGTGCAATTTAAAGTGCTATGTTTTGCAAATAGTTTCCTTATTCTGTACATGTTTCTTGGATAACGGAGATATAATTGTAATTAAGGAGATTAAAGATCCACCTGAACTTAATCAAACAAGGATTTGGCACGTCAATAATTAAGATCTAATCTATAGATAAAGTTTGCAAAAGGAAATAAATGAATATAAGAAAACCCCGAGTAGATTAAGACTGATTGATGAAAGATTGAATTTGTTATTTTTTTTCAACTTAACATTAATATACTAGTACTAATTTTATGTATCAACTAATCAGAACAGAAAGTTAGACTAAGCCTTAAAATTTAGCGAGCAATTAAACATTAACAATAAGTTCACAATCATACTTTGGTGTACCATGGTTTAAATAAAATTTAATAGGCCCGCTTGCAACTACTTTTTAAAAAATAATGTAATTGTCCAAAGCTTGATGTAAACTTTTCGCTTTCAACAGAGTTTCATCTGCCTTAGGAAAATGTTTATTGACAAAGAAAGAGCGTCTTAAATGGTATTAAAATAATGGGAGAACGGGCAGACTTATGGATCGATGAAAAGTATATGAAGTCAATCATTCTTGACGGGGGATAATTGAAGGAAGTGTAGAGTAAGTCTATTTTGAAGTTCCATTACTCGTAAATGCGGTAGGTGGTAATTACATGTTACATTGTTTTATTCTGTTACTTATTTCATTAATAATTAAATTTAACTCGTTGAAAATATAAAATTTCAATAACTAACATCTTATCTTTATGGAAACTATAACACATTAATTAATCTAATATTTACATAATATGTTTCTCACCAATTATATAAGGTGGCAACCGGAGGTTCCAGGAAAACTACGAAACATACTTATATGTATATTATAATAAAAATTACATATTAAAACTTATAACCTATACCTAAGACTACATGATTGCCCCGATGTTAGGATAGCAATGCCATTCCATTGCTTGTGTGGTATCAGGAATCTTCTGGTTCACACGGCTTGGAGTCAGCGGCGTCACTCGTTATATGATATTTTATATATACAACGATGTTGTCCCGGCGATGTTCATTTATTTTATAATATGTAGCGCGTACGTAACACACCTGTTACTGTTTGTAAATATTTTTAATTTCTAAGCCACATTTAATCAATCAATTACAAATTTAGCCTTGTAAGGTCTTATTATGTTTCATGTATTATTATAATAATTTATTATAGTATAGTATAAAAAGTAACTAAACGCATTTTTTTCATTGAGCTTTATATTGCAACTGGAAAGCCGAACATTTATTTAGTACTAGAGGATCGAAAATAGCAAACAGTTAACGTATACTTAGTGAAGTTACCTACTTAACAAAACTAATAAAATTTTTATATATCCACCCCCAGTCTTATCTCCTTAGACTTTTGAAACTACGCGTGGCGATTTTTGTGGAAATAAAGTATTCTTAAAAATCTTTTAGTGTAATTTATTAATGAAGGTCCCTAAAACTTGATAAAGTCCTGAAAAACTGTTCTCCACGGAGGAGTTAAAACTAAAGTAATTTTAGGCAGGGCCCTTTTAATTATTCTAAAAAGTAATTCAATCGTTTAGTCATCTGCCTACTACAGTGGTAAATTGTTTTATTAAAACACGATTTCCAGTCGCAACGAAGTTTGTATTGACAATTTTTTAGACTTGTTATGTTAAATTATGAACGTAAATATGAATTACCTGAAAATAAAAGAACTGCAATTAATTTAGAGGCCAACCACTTCTATAATTAACGAAATAAAAAATATCTGTACATTATTATTAGATTAAAATATAACGGTATTTTTTGTTTTCTCAGTATAAAGAAGGTACATGAAATGGCTCATAAAATGCGTCATAAAATCGTTTTTCGCTCCATAAAAAAATCTAAGTATCAAGTTTTCGTCAAAAGAAAAGTAAAGCCGTCATAAACGCACAAAAGGATTGAAGATATTTTTAAAAAATTCTTCACTTCTTTGTATTCAAATACAATAAATACGGAAATAAAATCATTGTTATAACTAGTTTATAAACATGATTTTGCCGATTCGTCACTAATATCGAGATGTGCCACTGAAACATTGTTTATAAGATAACAATTTTTGTTTGATTTATTAAAAAAAAAAACATGACCACTTAATTAATTTTAACGCGGTAAGAAAGTAAAGCTGTCCAAACATTTGCGAGGTATGGGGGTTTGTGGGTAACAATATATTTGAAAATAAAGTTCACGGTTAATAACGGTCTATTTCATTAAATGATTCAAATAGTATTTCTTCAAGTATTTTAGATCGTGGAGTATGTGTCAAAAATAATCAGATGTTATTAATTACTGAGTGTAAAACTATTACTTTGCAGAGTAAATAATTCAGGTTTGCAGCACACATTTTTTTCAAGTGGGTCTGAAATAGTTATAAGTATAACGAAATTAAATCAACAGTTTCATGCTTTCTATATATATTTATATTTATTGGCAATTATTTCAAAATTTCTTCTATATTCTCCAAGTATTAATAATTATTCTATATAAGCATTTTTTTTTAGAAATCTAGTAAATATATTAGGAGTATCAAACAATCTTTCTTGTTCTTATGATAGTGAAACAGTTCTTCTTTTCAATGTAGAAACGATATTGAAATAGTGATTTTGCAACAATTGGGTTAAATAAGAATATAATTAAAAGGAAATTAACAATGAATTGAATCAAGAATACGAGTACTTGCTACCGTTACAAATGTACATTTGAGTATGTATACACTTCTTGATGCAATACTGATATATCGATGTGGAACAGCTAATCCTCTTCTGAGACCTAGTGCCAAAGTCTAGCCATTCAGCCTCTGCGACTCTTCTTGTTATCTTCCCTTCTCTGGTCTTCTCTCCAAAAGATTTATTAAGAAGTAAAATGAAACTTGCAATTTTATAGATAATCATTTATATCTATTTTTATTTCATCAAATTTGTCTTTTGAAGAGAACGTTCATAAATCCGTAAATTAATAATTCATATTTTATTTATAAGTGAGAATTTGTAATGTATGTATATATCAACCTATATTAACCAAGCGGTAAGAAAGAAAAAAAAAAACTTATATTGACTTGTTTTATTTTTATTCTATTCATTATCAATGAACTTGCCATTTTAGGACAATTTAGGTGTTGATTTTATAAAGGAATTCGTTATTTTAATTTATGACAGCTTTCACTTGTTTAGACTAGAATTCGGCCATATGATTCAGAGACAGGATGGGATTAGATTATAATACTTTTGACATTTTTGAGAATTCTTAAAATAAGAGTGTCTTAATATTCCCTGATTGTGATTTCATTAAACTTATCCATCATCGTTTTATTCTCTTTCCGGGTTTTTCTCCATTCATCATTACGTAGATTCAAATACGTACTCAGTTCAAAAGACATTTCTCGTGTGTCAAGATTAATTTATGTGAGCGTTCGGATTGGTTTGAATTTGTTTTAAAGTAATTATAGGGTTTGATTTGAACCACAGGCTTCTGTTGAAACGTTCTTTTTTTTCTTAATCCTTTTTAATTTAATGTATTTTTTAAATTATAGAATAACATGTTTTATGTGAACATTTTTTAATTTTATAACTTTGATTATAATTTAAAAAAAAATTGGAAGCTAAAAATTATTTTATATATACATTTTGGTCATAATATTTTTTGGTTTTTATTTTTTTTATTTACAAGAAAATAAATTTTATAAAAATCTTAATTACTTTAGAGTTTTCACAAACCTTCTATTAATATAACTATTTCTGTATTCTGCACAAAGTTTTAATAGACGAAGTTGATAGTGATTGCAATTAGGGAGCAAAGCGAAGGTGAGTACATTCGATTTAAAAAGGATTTGTCTCGTAATAAGCATTAATTATTAAGGTCTAATCAGTCTAACAAATTGAACAAACAAATGGATGAACTTAATGAAATTGTGTTTGAGGATGCTATATTAATGATTCATTTAAAGCTGCTTCTGCTTGAAATGTTTGTAGTATTGATATCTCAGCTTTATACATAAAAATGCAGAAACACAAATAAAATGTATTTTTTCATATCTTAGTGTTAACATTATTAATGATTATATACGTATATGATTTACTACACTTGTTTTCTATCTACGTCTAATATGTTCCTATCTGAAGTTACCATAAAAGTGATCAATCTTTTTATGTTCGCCTGTCGCCACTTCACTTGATAAATTATTACATTTTTGCTTGTACAGTGTTTTGTTTAGCGAAACATATTCTTAATTTAAGTTCTCAAATAATTATCAGTTCTACTGAATGCTCAAAGGCCACTAAAGAAATAAAAAATCTTTTAAAAAAGTGAAAATATTTTAACATCAAATAATGTACGAGATCAATGTGATACAAAATCTTTAATAATAAAAAGAAATACATTCTGAAAGTTAAAAAAAAATATATACATACATAGTAATGAACCTGCAGTTGTTTATACACAGGACATTACTATGCCCGATCAGCAATATCAGTGTCCCAAAGTACAAGACAATTCACTGTTATGTTGTTGATTTACAGCTAAATAAAAAATCTCAAAGGGTCCACCTTCTGTAGATCGTTCCAAATATAAAACAAAAAGTCCCTTTAAATGAGCAAAAGCGTTTTTGAGGTAACACAAACAGGTCAGTTCAAATTGAAATAAAACACTTTTTACTTTTGTGTAGCGTTTTGTTTTTGAAGTTAAGCGAGGCTGTCAGCTTTGAGGCTAAATAAAGAAATAAAATTCAATGAGTACTGGTTACGGATACATAGAGTATAACATGTTGTTTTAATTTTGACATTTGAGAATTCACTTTATAGAGCAGTCTTGATAATTTTAAAAACAAGAAAAAATTATAGTAGGATGAAACCCATTACAAAAGGAGGGTAGTATTATAAAAATTAAATGAAAAATAATTTACGGGCGATCTGAGGTCGGGAATGGTATGGGGGTGGTTATTTAAGGGTAAAAAATGGGTTTTCTCGATTTCCGGCAAAACTAAAAGTAATGAGCTTTTGTGTTTATATGTAACTAGGTGTACAATGTTTAATTATTGAAAAAGTTTCAAAAATACAATTAAATGATTTATGTTAATATTATACTTGTTCATTGAGTTGGTAAGTTTAGTCTAGTTAATATGGTACATTGTAGTGGCAGATAGCGGAACGGATTAACAGTAATGTAGCGTCAGTAGTATAAAATTGAATCAGGCATTGTAGGCATTTATTGAAGTTGCTTATTGTAGTAAATAGAATATTATTCGCTTACACTAGTATATAATGTAGTAACTTCCTATTTATATAAAAATATTTTATTCGTGTTAGTGGTTAATTGAACCAAATTGAAAAAACCAAACCAAAGGCAAAACCAACTTGAACCAAAAAATCAAATTGAAAAAACCAAATCCTGATGCATTAATGTATCGAAAAGTATATACTTTTGCTTTCCCTAATTTTAGAAATCTCACATACAAAGTGTGAAACACATTAATTTAATAAATTAGGAATATGAAACTGAGTTTTCAGAATTTTTTTCGTGTTGTTCATTAAATTTATTTTTTCTTTACTCGGCACATCCAGAACTTGTTTGGTAATGTTATTCTTATACCTTCTACGTGGTTTATTATTTTGCTTTAGATGGAGGTCACTTTAAGTAAAGATATGACTTATATTCAAATATTAAAGTTCTTCTTTGTACAATATCTGATTGAAAATAAAAATATTTAAGTTACAATAATAAAGAAAAGAGTGGGACTAAAAAATTAGTATTAGTTTATTTGAAATTCACATTATAAAGGATGTCGTGTATTCCTGTTAAAAGAGGAGACAGGATTTTTTTATTTTTCACAAGCCAAAAGGTTAAGTAAATCCAAAAGACAACATGATTTAAAAGGGTCACACTTGTTATAAATATAATTTTGAAATAAAAAATGTAGATGGAATATTGTAAAAGATCATGCCGATTGGTTTGGTTTTAAGTGCCTAATATAAAAAATATTTGGTGAAACAAAAAATGTATATTTTATACTATACTATATACTATAATATACTACTATGTATGATATCGTCCAAACTAAGTTAGCATTTTTAAAATAAAAATTAAGCGTTAAAGCCTGATAATAATTACTTCACTAATAAGGTTATTAAATTGATAGTGACTTATATAAAAAAAATGTAGGTATATAGTCAAAGGGTAAATAAGGTAAGGTATGCTCGATATTTAAATTGTTATTGTATCTGAAACTTATGTTACAACTTACATATGATTAAACAAATATAACTATTAGACTTAATGAGATCTAAGACTTTCGCGAGTTTTATTCATTTAAATGAATCTAATATTTTTCGGATATACTACGAGTGCTTTATTTTTTGTGAAACATTCACATCTCGTCTGCCCGTGACCACGGTTGCTGAAAAGTAAACGAAACGTCAGATAACGTATGTAGATTTCAAAATATTAGTTTTATTTAACTATAAGACTTAATATACAAATAGAAAAATGACTCTATGTACCACAACAAAATTTAGTTTATTTAACAATAAAATCTAAAATTATAACTTTAGCCACGTTTCCAAATCAAAAAAACATGTCGTCATTTAGAAATTTACTCCTAATCTGATAAAGAATTAGAAAAAATATATTTTTCATATTTTTCTATTATTAAAAGACTTAAAAATTTTGAGATCAAAAGGTTCTGTGGGAAATGGGTCATGAAATTTATTATTATTAAATTGGGCCGCGGGAACTAACAGGCTTTTGGTTCGTTTGTGGCTCACAAGTGTTTACGTAACGCCACTTTTTGTCTTGGAAGAAAAAGCAATTTCTGTTCTTTTTTTTTTATAACAACAAAAGTCTCATTTTAATATAATATGATAACAAAATACTACAAAATAAATGAAGGTGTAATGTAAAGAAACTTTTGGGAAACTGTCAAGTTTCTTTAATTTGTCAATAAAAAATATTTTGGAACAAATTGTCGTTTATCTTATATTTCGATATTCATCACCCCCACCCGTTTCGTGAGGAACTCCAACGTCGTTGAAAGTATTATGTCATTAAGTCATGATACATATCATGACAACATTTACATTTATAGCGTACATTAATTTTTCAGGACTGCCATTTTAATAATTGGGTAAGGTTAGGCTTGTTACACTTTTCATACGATTTTGATTTAAATTTAATTATAAAAACAATGATTTTGACAGTTTACGTTATTACTTATTTCATATTATTTAATTTTGAGCTATAATATATTTTGTATATAAAATGTCAAGTTATATAAAAATTCATATTTCTTCATCCATTAAATAGAGCATAAGTAAGGTTAGGCTATATTTCACAACAAATACATATAGCCAACTAGGATTATCGTCTCTATATTCAGATAGTCCGACGAATAGATTACTAAACTATCAATAATGATTAACGATGGTCGTTATTCCTTCAGTAATTTAATTAATTCACCTTTCATTTCATATCCAAATTAAAATAAATTAGTCTAAAAAGGTTGTAAAGGTTACTTACCAAAGTGAGTTAATATGAACTCATTTATGAAAAACAAATAGTAACAATGGCCGTAACGTCTTTTGCTGCGGTATATATTAACTTAACTAATTTTCATTGTAGAAATATCAAGTAGGATTTTGGTGAGAAACAATATGTGATCAAATAATTTTTTTAATGTATACTAATAGACAAAAATGTGAACTACTTCTACTTGGGGAATTTTTTTTCTTGATAGTGTTAGAACAAAGAATTGTAATGTCGAATTTTACATACCGTTCAAAATTTGTATAAGCAACCAAATAGTTTTTTTTTTATTTTGTTTATCTAGCTGGAGTATGTCACTTGATAAAATTAAGTATTAAGATTTTTTTTTTTATTTTTTTAGCACTTTAACATTATGATAAGTTGTCAACTATTTCCTTTCTTAAATTTCTTAATTCAACGAATGGTTGGTTCACTATAGTTTTAGGTAAAAAGAATATAATTTCACAAATAACTTCTACTTGATAAAATTGCATACAGACTTATTTCTCAGTAATTAAAAAAGTATTTAATGTGTTCCCTGATCAATGTTATAGTCTTTCCTTTTAATTTACTATTTAGCCAATACTATTAGAATCTTTACCATGACTTTTATTACTTCTAAGTTATTATTTTAAGCGATTATTTATGAATAATAATTTTTTAAAGTGTTTATACTTTTGTCTGTTTAATTACAGTTACGATATTCCCTCACGGCCATTCACTTCCCTCATACTAAAGTTTTTGTTACCGGTAAATCACATACTAAAAGATATTTATTTTATTTTTCTAGATTCACATTAAAATTAAAATTATACACGACATAATCTTACTATTTTTATTTACGAATCTGTACAGGATATAAGCGACTAAAGGTATTATAAATTACTCATTTTATAAACAATGATCAATCATTCACTTAGACTCCATAGTCTACATAGTCACACTATATAAGATATTTAAGAAAAATATTATAATATAAGATTACATAACATGCTATTATTTTACTTTCCCACTGACTGCCATAACTTCAGATCAATGGCCGGTAACTGTTCACATGGCACTGGCATGTTCCTGAAAATTTTTCTTATTATTACTGTATCTAATTTTAATTCTTTCACTTTTCATTTTTAAAATGAAACATTTAAAAACTTGATAAAGATGATAAAAGCGTGATGTATATGACCTTGCTATAAAATATATTATTCATTGACACTTTTTATTCTGCTTACATTTTTCTTTTTACTTTCTACACAACACTTATAAGTAATAGATGTATAGTAGAGCGTTATTTCTCACCCAGTCGATATTTGTTGGAAGGCTCTTGGCTGCATGTGCTGTACGTTATTGGCGTTGTCACATAAAATTCGAGCTATTGATGACCCATGGCGAATGGATTCTAGTTGACCTTTTAATATAAATTAATATTTTATTAGTAAAACCTTCTAGTACCATTAGCAATTAAAGATATTTCGTAAATAATATCAAACATATCTGTGAATTATCAAGTTTAAAATAAAATGTATTTAACGAATTCTATTCAGAAAAACTTAGCTTCTACTAAGTTTAAGTGTCTCTGTATTTTACAAGAATGATTTATGAGGCTATGAGATATTTTTATAAAAACAGTAGCTTTCAAGAAGGTAATCAATTATAAGTCTAATGGGCAATCAACTTCTTTTGTTTAATTTTTAATAGCAATCTTATTTCATTATTAATGTTATAAATAAAGTTTAAATTCTTAAGCAAGACGTTATGACATTTTTTTTTAGATCTCAGAGATTACTTACTTAGAAGAAGAACCCTATCATCTCTGTAAACAAATAAAGAAGTATAAACTTACTGGGAGTAAATGCTGTGTCCGGATCCCCTCCGTTCTCAAAAAAGAATCTGTCACCAACACGTGTACGGTAAAATTGTTCTGTAAGGATACATAGGAAAGTGGGCCCCGCTTGTGCTCCTGGTACATTAGTTTCCAGAGACCCTGCCACTACCAGATCTACATCTTCAGGAGCTTCATACGCGATTTTTAGGAGTTCCACTCTCTGTGTAAATATATTTATTTGTCAATAGGATTTTAAATTCAGAAAATTATTAAAGGAGGATCGTGTAGATATATCTATCTCAAACAAGGCTCCAAAAATTGTTTTCTCTATAATAATCACTAATAATCATAAAAATAAATATTCAAAAACACGTATATTGCAGAGCTCTGCACATTTATTGAATGAGATAGTAACAACACTACCATTTTGCCCCTGTCCTACCTGTTTTTCTGTTTTGAAAATGATGATATAAGATTTTCACTTAAAAAATTCACAAAAATCTGTTCAAAAAAATAATTGATGTCATAAAATTTCAAGTTTACTTACTTACAGCAAACTTCGATCGTGATAAGCATGATTACCTTTTTAGGAATGAAATCTGTCATATCTTTGAAGGTTTTTGGCACTGGAAGACCACAAGCAGCGCGAGTTGCAATGTAACTGCCGAGGCCGTGGTCTCTACCGCGTTGTATGTCAATCGCGCGGAGATCACCCCCAAAAGTATTGTTACGCCTGTACAAGAAATGACTTGTAGTTTTATCTAAATATCATGAACACTTTACTATTCTTTTTAATTTGACTTGTCTAAGGCTTTTATAACAAAGCTTTATAGTATAGCAACTATTATATAAATAATTTTTAAAAGTGCTAACATTAAAATAATGCACTGTATATTAAGAACTTTAACTGTTCTGTCCACTTATATGAAAAATATTAACAATATGACTCCACTCAAGAACGAAATAGAAAATCAAAAAACTTGAAATCTTTTGTTGCTTTTGTTGCCTTTCTGAAATATATTGACAATATAACATCAAATCCAAATCAACACGTCCGTTTTTATATGAAAAAATATAAAACATAATTATTTTTTTTTATAAAACTGAGCAATAAAGTGTTTTATATCAAAAGCTAAACAATTTATAAGTAGCTATCTTATAACAGACATAAAAGTATTGGATTTTTTTTTGTATTAAATACCATTGGGGAAGAGAAAATGGTATAACGAGAAAATATTCTGTAAAACTATGCTTAATTTATAGTTTTACAATCACCATAATATCCCCAATAAATTGACATTAATTACGGTAGAAGGTCCATTTGGGCATTTATGGATTACATACACCATGAGATTACCATTAGCCGTAACAAATTAACCTACTTGAATAAGTATTGTGTGATTTCGCTATCAAAAAATCGATCACTAAATCCTTGAGGCTGGTAAGTAAGTCCTCTTGTTAAATCGTCAAAAGCATTTTCGATTTCTAATAATAGCGGCCGGTTAAACCAATCGCTCAGACGAACAATTCCAGCTAAGTGTCTGTCTTCTGTTACCAATCTGAAAAGGAATTTATTTTGAATTAACTATAGTCGGATACCATATATAGTTAGTTCGTATTAATACAATGGTTTAATGGAAACTTGTGCTAAGGAAAAACAAATACTGACTGCAAATATCCGCGGATTAACGTATGGAAGTGTCTAAACGCAGCGGTGGCGTGTTCATCTAGCACGGTAGGATCGACGTTTGGGTTATAATCATTGATGTATCCCCTCGCGCCAGGGTATATAAGTTTGTTCTTTATCATATTTTCAACACCTGGAAGAATTTATCACACTTCATAAGCGACCACACAAATTTATATCACTATTGTGATAGTACATATTTTTATATTCGTTGTTTCCACTAAATGTTTTGTAACTCATACCTTGTTTGTTTAAATCGTGCAAATATACATAGAATTTTAAAAGCAACAGAAATACTTTTTTTTCTAATAATAGTTTTAATATTTTTATAACTATTTAGCACTATCTTCAAAGGGACATAATAGTTGAAGAAATATAGCCTAATGCGTTCGACACTCATTAATAAATTAAAATCGGTCGGGAGTTAGAATTTATGAGGGTTTCATTATAATATTATCACATTATAAGCCGGAATGAGATATTAATTACAACTTATACAAAACACTATTATGAAATTATTAATACAGAAACTAGCATTAACCTCTAAAACAATAAATATCTATGATAATGATAAACAGATAAGTCACTAGTAACAACAACAAATAACAAACTCAAATTTGATTCATATATAATCATTATAAAAAATATATATTTTAAAACGATGCTGATATAATGGTTCCGTTATAGTCTGTTTTCAAGGATTGTTTATAGTTATTGGAATAAAATTACAAAATAGAAACTAAATCGAAATCTTTGCCAATTATTAGAAAAAGATAATAATTATAATAATTTTCATAATCCTAAGGTACATATGTATTTACTTTAGATGATGCTGAAGATCATTTCGAGATTTTAATATTCTAACTTTTTTATTTATTCATAGCTAAAAACTGTGATTTCCGATATGATTCGCAGGATATTGAATGATATCCAATCCTAAGAAAATATTATATTTCATACACATAATTGTAAAAATAGTGCATCATTATATAAAAGGTAATTTATCTTTGCCTGTTATTTTTTATATATTTTACTCTCATCTTTATACTATATACAACTCACCGCTTATTAGCGTTGAAGAGTCAGTTATTTTTTTTAAGTATTATATATACATTTCAAGATCAATCATATAAACTAAATGTGAGCTTCGATATATGAACTATACTCTTTAATAATATTTACACGAGCACTTCATAACATTATGAAATTTTCAGTCTATACTTACCAAGGAAAATAGGCAGGTATTCATAGTAGTTGATATATTGTAATTCAGCAATAACTATACGTCTTGCTTCCTGATATGTGGTCTCATCGTTCCAATGTGGATTCAGTGCGGTTAGTGTATCAGCAATTCTATTGTGTTCTCTGAGTACTAGTATTTGCAGTATTGTAAGCTGTGGGTTCTGATTCACTCGAATGTCACCTGGGACAAGATACTAGAGAGTTATAATAGATATCTACCAAGCAATACAGAAAAAAATATATAGTAATATTGTTTTGTATAACAGCGTTGAATTATGTTAAGGACTAAGAAGATAAAAAAATAAAACCCATACGTACATACATACAAATACTTTACTTATTATAGATGAACAATACCTGCTAAGTAACAGGGTTCGGTAGGTGATTGAGCAGATTCACAAGTCACAGTTACATTTGGATCTTGCGGTGGCCATTCAGAGCCTCTTCTTAAGTAGGTTTGCAAACGACCGCCAAGGAAAGCTCTAATTGGACGAGCCTGCCCTTCACTGCTGCCGTAACAGAATGAAGCATCCATATAGGCTGTGACGGTTGAAATCTAATAAAAAGTCATAAAAATGCGATCAAACCAAACTACTTTTGAAATTTAACCAGACATTTCAAGACGTGGTAGATGGTAACAATCGGCTTTTAAATGTAATTTATATGTATAGTGCAGTTATTTTAAAGTCCTCTAGTTAAACAAACAATAATATATAATTTGTGTAATTTCGCCAAATTTAAAGGTATCTAATAACATGTTTTATAACATCAGTAAAGTATAATTTACTTGAAGTTATTTGTTTATGACTTAATAGTAAAATCTACGTACCATTCTTAAATGTTTTTCTAGTAATTCAGAAAGGAATTTATTTACTTACTTTTACTGTAAAAATATTAAGTGCGAATAAATGAGTCAGTGTTTTTGTTTCAAATAATATCATAACATTTACTTTTGATAACCCATGAAAATCCAGTAACAAAAATAAACTAGAGAAACAGCTAAAGTTACCGGCTCTGCGGGGGCGAATGGTGGTGTACAGCCTCTGTCTCTCGTTGTGCCTGTTCTGACAAAGTTCATACAACGTGTACCAAGTCGAGAGTGGACGGGGTCGTTAGGTGGGATAAGGATTGGTGCACATAAAGGATCGGTAGCTGAATCTGGAGTGAGCTGTCCGTTGTCATCACAGCAAGTAACAGGTTCTTTATCTGAAAATATGCTGTGTATTAAAAGGAAAGACAATCGAAAAAGTAGAGAGTTATAAACATGATTTAATATTGATATCAGTATCAATCAGAGTTCAAATTATGACAGAACTAGTTTTGGTGATGGATTATTCAAAAATATATACTTACGACTCTGTGGTATTCCAGCTGTCAATGACATGTCATGTGTTATAATTTGTCCCCACTGCTGTGCATTCAAATTCCACACCGGATCAACAAGGTGTTGCTCAGGGAAGAATATATTACTCAATTCTCTAGGATTAGGCAAATCGTCGCCTGTTACAGATTTTGCGAAGGCAGAGACACCTGTCGTTTAAGATTTCAGTTTAATGACACGAATGTGCAGGTAAGACGAAGATAAGATGAACAGGATGGAAAGACTTGGTTTATTTAACACTCTAAAAATCACTTCATTACTTTTTAATATAAAAAAGAATAGCCTTGCAATGTTTTTCCATTTAATCTGGAAAACAGTCTACGTTTTTTTTATATAATCCATAAAATTCTTAGGAAATTTCAGTTTTAATTAAATGTTACAATATATTATGCTTACTATATTGAGAGTTTTATTACATTATAGTGATAATAAAAGTTAATATATATATATAATACTAAAATTTAATTTATGTCAATTAATTTTAATTAAGTATATCAATATACTTACCGTCTGCATACTTATAATGTACCAGTCGGCCATAAGGTGTTTGAGGGACTCCCCATGTGGGTCTTTGAAGATTGTTACAAGAGCCATCTATGGAGCGGTATCGAGATTTAACACAAAATGGCGGCGCGAGTCCACAAGTCCGTGTTGCCGGATCTTGGGCTGCTCCCACCGGTGGGGGAGGGTTACTGAAACTATATTGGAGATAACACATAATTAATTCTGTTTTTCTTTAATTTGTGACTAGACCTAAAACATTTTTATATTCACCAAATAACAGTGTATTCATTATTAACTATTTGAGCTGTTTCTCTTACTACTACAATTTACTTATATAAATATTATTTACATCATTTATGTCTACTAAAACAAAAATAAATTAATATTTTTTTTTATTGTACTTCAGTTCAAAATATTCCTACAGAAATTGATTTTGTTTAATTTATTTATGAAGTTTGTGTGAGCCTTTTACATTTTAAGGATTCAGGCGATACAACATTAATATGGTAATTAAAATATTGTATTCGGAAGAACATTCTCATCAATATATTTTTGTTATTAGAAGAAAAAATATAATGAAATAAATAAATATGATTAACCTTATATTTACTTGCCGTCCAAGCTCTTCAATATTCCTCGCTCGGAGATAGCTGGTAACAAATTGGATAGCAACACAAGTTTAGTTCATGCAACATACATACAACTACTGATTAATAAGGAGCGCTAGTGCTGGTTAAAATTTCAATATAATATATTAGTTATTAAGAAAGTTAATGTTATGTACATTTTTTTCCTGTTATGTACAGTAATTATTAAAATGAAAATACACGAAAACATTGTTGAGTTATACTCAAATACGAACATCATTAAATGAATAAAATATAATGTTACGAGTTTTAATTAAATTTGCTAGAATTAATATGGCACTGCCTGTTTTGTCAATTACCGCTTTGAAAACAAAAGAGCGCATCATATACGGGTGTAACACATGTATACAAATAATGAAAATATATTCATTAAAGTTTTTTTTGTTGGAAAAAATGTAGAATTTAATTCAAAGTCACGTTTTACATGGTGTCCGTTAGTCACACTGATTACAAGTTATTAGTTCGTTACATTCTAGTGTTTTAGCTATTTAGTAATTATTAAATTAACTTTTCTATATTAAGCCTATGCTAAGTAACTAGACTTACCCGAGCCCATTCACTGGTAACCTTTGAACTGGAAATATACCATTAAATGATTGGGTTAAACCCTGCAAGTTTGAACGCCCTGAGTTGGTCAATAAGACATACTGTCCTAGTGACTGCCTACAAACTGTTAGTAAAAAAAATACTGTGAATTTCACCATGTTTATCTGAAACAAAAGAATTTGTTGAGCCAAATGTAAACAAAAACACAAATTTTATGATACATTGTCAGCCTTGTTAGACATATTTGGTTACTTAATTTTTGTAAATATTTTATTTCATTTTTGTCCGAAAAAGAAGAACACTAATATGCAACAGAAAAAATATTTATAGAAATCAAATTTTTCAAAATATGCGAAAGGAAAGCTCAAACAAAATTACCACGAGAACGTAGTTCTGTTCAATATTTTAAAACCTACATTTGTAAACTTTAATGTTATTATCTAAAAATAAATGTTTAATGCTTAATAATGAAATACGGAATTATAAGAAACATATACAAGGAATGAATAAAAATAAGAGTTGCTTTATATGTAATATAAATACTACACTTTCTATCAATTGTAAGGCAAATTAAATAAAATAGTCAGAAAGGTTTTTCAATGATTTTGGAAAAGAAATGAGGAAAATCAAATTTTATATGTAACTGTTTAATATTGTAAGTTGAAGTTAATTCCATACCCGGTAATAAATAAATACATTAATAATTAATAATTCCTCGTCTCACAAGAAGCACGAACATATTCAAAAGATGACATTTTTATAAATGAAACAAACGTGACTTTCGAATTAATTTAAATAATTGAGGACTGAAATAAGATACATTTTAAGAAATTGTTTTAATTTATGACTAAAATGAATTAGTGTGGTATTAAATATTTTCTGAATACATAACATACATATTATGTTTAGAAATTTAAGATATTCGAAAATAATGATACTGATTTATTATGATACATTTTAACCAGATTTATATGAAGTTGTACGCGCCAAGGTCTGCTGTAACGCTATACTTGGTTTTATTCGGGTAAGCCAAGTCTTTCGAATGGGATTTCTGGGTATCAAATAAATTTTCATTTAATCGAATAACTAACTTGGGCTTAAAAATGTTGAGTCATTAAGTGTATAATACACATTTATATGAAATTACATTTATAGTCCTATATTGAAGTGTAACGAGATCGGTCCTAACGGAAATGTATGTTTGTGTTTTGTTTTATTTAACTCACATGTCTCAATTTCTTAGAAGTAAGAAGTCCTTCGGTATGAAGCAAATAAAAATACGAAGATGTTATTAATGAAGAATGGAGCTATGCACATGGTTCTATATCGACTGAACAGAACATCTGATAGTTGTAGAGAACATGCGAATAAAATCAATTTTAATAAAAATTGCCAATTAAATCGTATGCCAGCTAACTATAGTTTTACCAATATGTGTATAAATAATATCTACATTGATTTTTTTATGCTAACCGTGTTTCTAAGACAAATAAATGTAAAAAAATAGTTTATTTAAAATTATTTATGTTTTAATAATCAATTATATTTTTATTTGAATATAAAATATTGAAATAAAAATAATGGAAAGCTATTAAAACATTCGTTAAATGTACAAATGAACCACTTACGATTATTCAAGTAGGCTCCCCATTTTATGGTGAAACGAATAAGACTTCCTATTATAGCAATGGCAGAGAAATTTAAATATTTATTGAACAGTTTTTAGTTCTATTTGTAGTCTTTACAAGTTCACTTTTTTAAAATTAGTAGTATTTTTACATAAATACCGATTTACTATATGTTATTGCACGTTTTACTCTTATACTGTGCAATTTTATTGTAGTGTTGGGACGGTCTATATTCCACACGGGTAAAAAATATAATAAGGCGAAAATCCACTTAACAACCACTTCGATAACACATTATTTTACCCATATATTTGATTATTATTAAACTATATATTTTATTCATTAAACACATTTTATAATTCCTTTTGTATTCGGTTTTATTTGGAAATAAATGGGTTTTTTTTTTTGGGTCCGACTATTTAATTTCATTTGATATATTCATAAGACTTTTAACAACTGTAATTTATTGTTATCTTTGAAATCTTGCATTTACTTACCATTTAAACTATATTTAACTTTACAATAAATATTTCATGTATATACGATTTTATATTTGACGGTGTTCGAGGGAAACGTGTTTTTAATTAGTTGCACTGTCTCAGTAACGGAATTTTTATACATAAACGAATAAAATCTCATCCAATAGCTTAACTATATTCTTATAGCCTTAAAAAAATACGTATTTAATACCTGACACGGGTTAACAAATTTCATATAGAAAAGGTTAGTATAAGGCTGAATAAAATGTCTCATAAAAATATACGACACGTTTTAGTAAGTAAACGCTTGTATCGAAAAATGCTAAGGCTTCGAGGATTGGAGATACTTTATGGGATACTGTCTATAAAAATTACTAACAGGAAATTGGCTCGCAGGAACCGACGAAGCGTAGGAGCGTGCGTGTATAATAAAAGCGATGGGTTTTGTAATCTTCTGACTTAGTTGCATTTTTATCTTTCACTTCGATTTCTTTTGTTCTTATTCAAAACAAAACTTATTTTACATACTTTTTTTAAAATAAATATTTATATAACTGGGTTTCTGGAAAAGCAGGGTTCCGTTGCTGTTTTGAAGTCAAACTGTTATTGTATGAAGCACATGAAAAAGGTTATATGAAAAAAATATTAATTTTTATGAATTATTTTCTAAAAAAATGTATTAAACGAACAAACTTTAATACGATAAATTCGTTTTTATCTTTGACTTATTATGTTATAATACTTCGAAGCAAATTAAAATCTACTTCAGTTGTGCAATCCAGTTAGCTATACAAATATTGTAAACCTTATTGATATAATTTTCAAGACATTTCGTTTTATTAGCCTATAATGGAAAAACCTATGTTATAAAATTTTTAAGTACATTACATATTTCTATTCAATATTTAATGACCAGCCGGTCATACCTCAGATGTTATAAAAGGTAATAAAATCAACATAAAAAGCTGATGAATGCAATACAATATTTTTATTATTTATATATTCTCTTGTTATGACCACTTTCATATCAATCTATTGTAATAGTTAGTCTTTGTTTATTTCATTACAAGTTCCGCGGATTCAATTAAATTTTTATCAATATTTTTTATTGCATCACTTCAATAATTTTCGTTCGTGTTGCGTTACAACAGGTAATGTCAAAGACGCTATTGGTACGTATGTGTTAAGATAAAACAAAGTTGCAAGCAAGGTGTCAAAGTTCACAGTATAGAAGACATTGCTGAAATCAAGTAATGTTAATATCGTAACTTGTTTACTCTCCATGGCTTACGAGACGTCTTCAGTAATTTTAATTGAGGCAAATAGTGCTTTGACCAAGTTGAAAGCCAAATGGGAAATTACTCAAGCGGTTGTGCTTGGATAGAAATAGGTTCAGTTGGGAATGTACAAGAAGCTAAAATATTTTTGATAAGAAGGGAAGAATGGCTGAAAACCAGAAGTCACTAGATAAACTAGAGTCAGTTTCTGTTGACAATGGAAAGATGAATCAAGTGATTAGGAGAAGTATTGTGATAGTCATTTTCTACGTCATTTCCATTCCCAGAGTATAAAGTTAATATTAAAAATTCGATTTTTTTAAAAATTAAATAAAGTAAAAATAAATGAAATAAAGTTTTTATTGCTGGATGTTTTTTATTTATTTTTTTATTTTAATACTTATAATCCCTCATTTATAGTTCTTTTTAAATTCATAATAAATTTTTTTTTTAATTTGACCGTATAAGATATTAAAGAAGAACATTAAAAACAAGGCCAAATTAAACTTCCAAATGCTGAATCTGTAAAATGTTTCTGCAATAGTAATAAAAATGCCATATAGAGTCCATAAAAGCCTAACATTCCAATGGTGAATCATATTTAAAAAATATAATTTGAATCTTATCCCCACGATAAAAATCAATTACCGCGGAAAACTTTCTTGTAATACGAGTATTCTACATAAAACTTTTATTTACGACGAGCATACTCCAATTAATACGAAAATGCAACTTTTAGAAATAATTTGACATAATTTAATCTATACTTATAACTAATGTACAGTTCAATTTAATTATAAAAATGGAATATCCCTGCCAATCATAATACAATGTACATAATCAAATTAAAAATATATTTCTTATACATCATTCACTTCTAGTTTATACATAGTTTGTTAAACTTAAACACTCTTTGAATATCTATTACTTATTAAGTAAAGCTATTTTCATTAAGGTCACAGTTATGAATATTAAAATAATGCTTCGCTGTAAACAACTGAAAATTTCCCGCTTGAATGATATTGTTTGTTTAGTTGATAGGAAACTTACAAGTGATTCTGATGGGATTGGAGATAGCTTCTTGTTTACTTGAAATATTTTTATTTATTTACGATATAATAAATAAACTAATATTTTTTGGATTAACCATGCGATTTTTATAATTTTTTTAAATTACATAATCCCGACGTTTCGGTTACTTTTCAGCAACCGCGATCACGGGCAGACGAGATGAAAAATCTCATTTCTCATCATGAAAATAATAAAAATAGTATATCCGAAAATCTTGGTTTAAATAAAAAGAATATCTTCTACGGATAATTCTTATAAGAAAATAAATGTTACCTATTGCTAATTAATTGCATATAAAATTATAAAATATCTTTCTAAACTTTTTAAGTCACGTAAGATATGTTACGTCAGAGTATATATATATATATTTTTATATAAAATGAAAGTTTTAAAAGTCTCTAAACTAATATCTGGTATTATATTACGAAACAATAAATTGCTTTTCAGAATAAATTTTAATACTTACATAACAGTCATTAATTCACTTTAATGACAAAGCTGATGTAAATCCTAATTACTGTATACAAATTCATTTATAAAAACTTCGTGTTAGAAAGACAAGTTAATTAGATGCTGTTTAATACTTACAAACATTACAAACAAAATTATATAATATAAAGAAGTTTAATTTCTTGAGAGGAACGCGTTAACGTGTTATGTGTAATTAGGTTTTTCACCAGATGAGTTTGCTCACACAAAATGTTATTGCGCGCTCGTGCTTTTAAAATGCGACTTTCACATTCCTCAGATATTATTAACGACTATACAAGTTTTCAACTTTTGTGTTCATGTGATTATAACGAAAGTAGTAAAAGTCAAAAGACAAATTTAATAACGTTACTTGGATACTCCGATTGCCCTATTTAAATAAGAGGCCAGTTTAAATCTTACTGTTTTAATTTATGTTAAAAATAATTAACGAAAACTAACAAAATGACAGTGGATGGTCAATAAAGTGACTGTTATAAGCAACGTATACATGAGTAATGAAATAAATTGAAGTATTGATACTTCTCACGTATATATGATAAAATAACGAACCTGCCCTCGTATATTTTTCGAATATTATTTTCTTTATTGACCCAACTAGTTCACATTGTAATTTTTAGGATTTCACGTTTAGAGTTTAATTGTATTTGCACACATAGTCAGTGGCTTTATGATTTGTTCGAAAAACCATGGGAACGTGACGAGAATTACGTTTAATAAAGCTTTTGGAAATTTTGCATCTGAGCTTATGGAATATTGTATCGGTTTTTTCTGTCATATTTAATTGTTATATCATGTTTTCGAAAACATAGCATTGCTGTTTAATAAAGTATATACATGTCAAAGACCAATTAACCTTTAATGTTCTCTGCGTAACACACAGATATGTCTTGGTATTATTTATGCCCCTGTTTATTAATTCTTTGGGACATTGTGACTTTTTGCCATCGCTGAAATCGCTGGTTCATGTTCATTTTATTAATACTACTCAAGTCACCACTCCTTTTTGAAACTAAAACACCTTCAGTTATACGGGAACTTTAATAATAGTGTGTTATGTTTACAAATCCAAACTGCACTTTTTGGTCTACACATACTAAATAGTCGTATGTAAATCCAGTTTACTTTTTAGCATTTTAAATCAAATATTGCTAACGAAAATACGATCTTACTTTTATAATTTTATATCTATGTTAATGCGGTTTTCTCATATAATGTTGTAACAAGTTTATTGCCTTGAGACAAAATATATCGATGTCAGTTTTGAGGAAATGGCAACTTCCTTGACTAGTGTTGCCCCACTAATTCAACGGCCATTGTTATTGACTTCCTATGAATTACGCAAGAGTAATATTATTATAGTTAGTTTTTAATTTGGAACTGATTCTGTGATCGTATAAAGAAGTCATTGTATTCAATTTTATGCACTGATTGTTATTTAGAATATGTATAAAAACCATTGGTCGAGAGCAGTTATTGTTATTATATTATAATAGAATAATATTATTATTTAACGTTTTTCTAGTTAGGAATAATTTTTACTTTAAATATTGTTGCTAAATTAAGTCAATAATCATTTAAAATCAGTATATATTTTTTTATCAACATGTATAATTAAATCTCATAAGTACTACAATCGCACTATTGAAATAAATTAAAAACTATTTGCCTTTTACTGTTACGTTTTCATGAGAAAACTACAAAAAAAAATAAAAAAAAAACTATTTTATACGTAGTTTTATTGTAGCCTACAAAGCAGAATAACACAATACATTAAAATTCGAATTGCTTTATTTGCCAGTTTAACAATTTAATGTTGCGAAAACCCAGTTAAGAGGAGAAATAAATTTTGTTATACAACAAATTCATTAAATTTTATTTTTTAATACTAAAACTTAATAATTTTCTGTGTAATAACCTGTTAGATCGGAAAATTTGTCAAGCTTCATGAAACAACAATGCCATTGATCATGCTTAATGATCTGCTTGATAAAAAAACATGTGCCAGTCAACAGTTCACATTCGGTTTCTATGTTAAAACATATTTAACGGTAACAATGAACTATATACTAAAGAAAAACAAGATTAATTTTTATACATAATCAACTTCTATTCTTTATAATAAGTTAATTAATCTATGACACTTAATTATACATTATGAGATCTAAGATTTTCGCGAGTATTCATTTAAATGAAACTAGTATTATTCGGATTTACTACGCGGATTTTTTTTTTATGTAAAAACTACATAATCCCGACGTTTCAGCAACCGTGATCACGGGCAGACGAGGTGCCCGTCTGCGCGTGATCACGGTTGCTGCAAAGTAACCGAAACGTCGGGATTATGTAGTTTTTAAATAAAAAAAAATTCGCGTAGTAAATCCGAATAATACTAGTTTCACTTAATTATACATTTATTGAAGCTTTCATCACTAACCCAGATCGACTTGTAACGGCTTTAGTTTATTCAAATTGATTTAACATGAGATAGTGAACGTAGACTTACTTACAATTGTTACAAAATCAATATTGCAATATTCTGTTAAAGCCTAATAAAAATATTTATCGCCTATTAATTACTTTTATATTTTTCATTGAAAATATAATATGTGTATATTTTTTGATGTATCTCGATTTAAAAAATATATATTTAAGAAATAGATAACCTGGTTATTGTATATTCGTAATAATTTTAAATTGTATTAAAAAAAAACAGTAGAGATTAATGTTGAACACATAAATTGTTTTAAGTGCCCATTTTAATTTACTTCATTATTTATCATCAAAGAAGAATCGTTTGATTTTAATTATGTACATATATTATGTTTTAATTAGTACCAATAAAATAGCAAAGAGACAGAATATTTTATCTTATCTATAATATATCGTTTTTTTTATTGTAGTTAAGTATTTTTATTGTTATTTTTGTACTTCACGCCCAAAAATTTTAACAGAATATTCCATATGTTATATATTGCTATATATATTAACTTTCATACTCTTCTCATCAGTGAAGAAGTTACAGTATAAAAAAATTAATGACCTCTTGTCGTCTTAATTCCTTGAAATATTAAATTTATATATAACCGTTTACCATACTTTTTCAAGCTCTATTTTTCTTTCAGAAAAAGGGGCAAAAACAGCCGTAATGAGCATTTAATATCTGATTTGACATTTGCAGACACGTTTCCAAAGATATCACAGACATGACATCATTTCATTAAACAGAACCATTTTATCTGAAAGACAAAGGACGTATCCCATTATTACCATAACAAAAAGTTATTCATACTTAATTACACAAGACAATATCACGGTGTAAAGACATTAAAACAGATTAAGAAAAAAAGAAAATTATTATTTATAAGTTTAAGGTCACTGCACTTTACTTAGCAAGCTGTATTACACGCCATGACCTCAATATGGAGGAAAAATCATTAATTATCTCTTTTATTTCCTTGCTCGGCTACGATTGTTTCATTCACTAAGACTGAGGTTGCAAAATTGAACAATAGTATTCATAAACCACATACAAAATATATGTATCGTGTTTTTACCGGTTTATAGTTCAATTATATTAATTATCAGAACCGAGCTTGAATAGTATTGCACAATATATTTTAAATAACACTAATTTCAATTTAATGAACACATCTTGGTTTCGTTCAAAAAAATTTAACAAGGATTTCAGAGGTAGCTTTACATCAGATTAATTTATATAACAACAGTTTAAACAGTTGTATCGTCTATTCTGATTGATGTCCGTATCACGTGCCAGTGTTTTAATACCGGTGGATGGTGAACGAAATTAATTGTTATTTAAAACTCACCAACATGCAGTCGATCAATTAATCTATTTGTACACGTCAGATCTCGTTGTTCGGTGTAATAAGTTATAATCGTAAAAAATATATAATTTTAGATTGCTTAAGAATATTAAACGAACGATAATAAGCAATTTCGATGCAACGATGGATTGAGTAATATTGCAAATACTACACAATTAAATAATGAATTTTAAATTCATTGTAACATTTCAATTTATTCCTCAGCGTTTGGATTTGTTTTTTTATTAAGGATATAATTAAACTATATTTGATAGTATAGTACAGAACACATTATAGAAATATAATTACGTAAGTGATTTCTTTGCTCACAGAATTATATGTTACCTTTTAAATCATAGCTAAACCCGGAACCAGATCATTCTATGTAGACGAAAATTAAATTGTTTTTATAATATATTTATATACTTTCTTATATTATTATATTATTGTATTACTATACTTATATTACCACTTTTTTACATATTTTTAAATTTATATATTAACTTGATGAACATCGTAAATAGAACAATAAGCTGTTATAAAAATATACTTTTATTTTAATGAGAATTCAAAGTGGTTCGAATTATAAACAAGTGCGCAATAAATTTTTAAGCCGTCAGAGATAGTGTTTAAGGTCATTGCACTTTTTTACTTTTATCCATATGTGTACAGGTATCTTAATATGCCAGGCACACTAATTTAGATACTTAGGAATAAATGATGTAAAAAGTAGATACGATCACAAAAAAATATAAATACTTTTTGATAAAAATATACGAATATTCAAAGTGAAAAGGAATACTTCTATTTCGTGGGACCTTAATCGGTGGAATTTTATTTGTGATCCATTTCGTACTCTAGGCATCATTGTTAAGATCTATTTATTTATTTATTTATTTGAATAGGAAGCCAACGTTGTATACAATTTTAGTTCTTAGTCTTAATTAATACTAAATAATTTAATTTGTTACATGCATTAATTGTACACCCCACTTATAGGCTAACTCGACATTCGCATGTACATGATATGTAATAAAATAACATTCTTTGCATGTTCACTCATGAACAAAAAAAAAAATTAAAAAAATTTAAACTGTAGATGCGATTTTTAATATCTGTAGGCCACATTCTATTTCTTATAATATGTTCATAATCATTTTATACCACGTAATTAATGACGCGGTTGACACCTATTGGATACAATTTTCTTTTCATTGAACAACAAACGTTATCCTAAATCATCAGGTTTATGTTTAAAAAAAAAATTACTAGAAATAGGACTATCATTCAATTTTATAAATGATAAATGTTGTGCCACATGATTATATTGAAATAAGATTTCGCAATATAAAATGTTTTTTTTTTGCCATCGGACTCATAAGTGTTATTGCTAATGCATACGATAATAACACTTGTGGGGTATTTAAAAAAGTACTAATATTGGGAGAGTAACACTTTTATTTAGATAAATTTCTTATAGAAGGAATCCCGATGCCGCCCAAATAATATAATGACATTTTTTTTAGTTTAGACTTGAGTGTAGATGTTAGCCCTAATGGATTTTACAGCGTAACATGTAATCTTAAGTATAGATTGCAAGTTTTAATACTTATTTTTTAATATTATGTCTTCTGAAACTTCTGGTTGCTCTTGGCCCTCAGTTTATATTACTTTCATTTAAATATAGGGTTAGCCCTACTATTAGCATCTTATACTATGATTAATGTCTTCCACATAGTAACAACGTGTTCTACTAGCTGACACTAGCAGGATATTTAGCCAACCTATAATTGAGAGCTTTTAGCGAAAGTTCAGACAAAGGTAACATTATCTTCGCAAAGCTTTCTCCAGTGACATAATTTATGACCTTGAACTATCAAGTATGTAAATTATTTTGCATTGCTAAATTCTATAAGCATTATTTATGAAACATGTTTTCTGTTTGAAGGCAAAATTGGCTTAAGTGTTGTGATTCTCACACATCCTCTCCGTTCCCACCAAGGCCGGTTAGACGGCTCGTAAAAAGAGTTTCCCTGCGTCATCAAAAAAAAAAAAAAGTGTTGTGATTCGAATCGTCACCCTCTGAGAAAGTGTGTGTTTGCTGGCGGACGACATTAATAGTTAGGTAACACTGTTAAGCATTATTTCATAGATACTGGACCTGAGACAGTTTAAGACATCATGACCTCGTTATGTGGTCCAGTTACCACCACGATGGAATCTGAGTAGTGAATCGGGAAGTACGTCTCCTGTCATCTTATCAGCTCCCACGGTGAAGACTGGCAGACGGAGGGAAGACAATACCGGTGCTCTCCCTAAATAGTCTGTAATTTCGGGACGGAAGAAAAATACGAGCCAATATCTCTTTCTACATAAGCCTGCATCTTAAGGGTGATCTCATCCTTCGTAATATCTTCATTGGAGGTGGGTTCAACAAATAATATTTAATTGTTGGTTTTAAAATTAAAAGGTTTAAAACCCGAACAAAGTCAAGTCAAAAATCCAATTAAACTATTGACTGATAAAGGTTACAAAAGCAACTACAGTAAACGAACATTTGTTGAACCTATTAAGATATAAGATAACATTCAATAAATGTCTTTTTATCACGCATTTTATTTTTATTATTAAATGAATACATATTTAAGGCTGGAGGTTAAAGGCCCACCTCTCATACGTGAGGGCGCGGGTTCGAAACCTGGCAAGTACCAACGTGATCTTTTCCGAGTCATATGCACTTTCTCAGAGTATGTAGTCACCACTGACGGACGGTGAAGGAAAACATCGTGAGGAAACCTGGTCTTATAATTTCAAATTATAAGATTGAAATCGCCAACCCGTCTTGAGCAAGCGTGGTGATTAATGCTCTAACCTTCTCCATGTGAGAAGCGGCCTTTGCTCAGCAGTGGGCTTCGATAGGCTGATGGTGACACATATTTATAAAATTTATATACTGTACAGCACACTTCTTGGATGATAAATGGTGTTTAAAATCACCTTGGTCGTGTATTGCATTAATTTTATAATCTATATTTATATTTCAAAGTTATGTTATTGTTTCTAAGCAGGACATAATATAAAATAATAATTATTATTTATAATACTTTCGCATCTAACATTATATTTGATTTTGCAACAGATTAAACGAGCATACAGAGAAAATCTACATTGTAGTGTCAATGAATGATTAAATTAACCATTATGAATGAAAACTAAAGAAATTAATATATATGACAGGAACATAAAATTAAAAAAAATATTTAAGACCTGTTTGTTTAAACCTCTAAAATAACATATTTTAAACATTAAATTATCTATACGACTATTACGATAAGTCGTATTCTTTGATAATCTTATGCTGCAATTCATTAATATTAATCGCTGAATTAATGTCAACTGAAATTATTCGTTGCTTACTCTCAACACTCATTTAAATTTTATTCATATAAAAATAAACAATAAAAATGAAAATAACTGTAAATCATAATATATTTAGATTAAATCATCATTATAACTCATATCATGTTTAATTTATACTAGCTTTTCCTACGATTCTTAGCAAAATGAGTTGAACATGAGGAAAAAAGTTAATTTGAAATCCTATTTACAATCATGTGTGAGTTGCGTGTAAATAAAATATAGGTTCATGTAACTTATTTTAATAAAATCGCAATCAAATGGTTATATTTTATTGGCTGGTAGGACAATGGTCCGCTGATATTACAGTTTATCTTGCTTAATCTTTTGTTAAGGTCTTGGGAATGGAATATTTAAATTGGAATAACATTATATTCAATTTTCAAAGAATAAACAATACCTTTTAAATAATTTCTCAATTGCTACCTACTTAGAATCATTATATACCTAAGTAATTACTTGGTTTTATAATTTTATTATGTGTATAATTATTTTTATATATAACCTATTAATATATAAATGCTTTTGACATATAACTGTTAAGGGTTAGCGTTAAGGTCGATATGAAAATCTCATGTGAAGTTTTCTCGATACAGAGTTTTATAACCCTATTTAAATTCCAGTTAAATTACTTGATAGTTGAAAAGCACTTAACAAAATTTATATATATTCCAAATTGTACTTACATATATTTCGTTTTAATTAATCATCAATATAGTTGTAATAATGTTGAACGAATTAATTAAAATATTAGAATTATATATACCAAAGTAATTTTTTTTCGTTCCATACTATTACATTAAACATACAAGCCAGAAGACGGTTTAAGTAAATGATTGATAATTGGTAATAATCATTTACAACGAAATAACAGTTACAAAAAATACAAATGCATTTTTCGTAAATTGTCGTACAGCCTTTACAGATATGTCATTAGGGTCAGTAGATCAAAGCGTTGTGATTGTTACAAAAGTCGCAAGGACAGATATGCCATGAACACGTGATTTGGAGACGAAGGCCGATATAGAAAGTATTATATATACATTTGATATGAATTGTTTTGGATGTACTTATATAATATTATCGGTGTTAAGTAATGCAAACTAGAATTAGGCCCTGTTTTATGGTTTAACAAGGTCCAAATATACCTTTAGAAATATTGTATTGGTATTGGTATTCAATTTAAACGTGGTATATATATATATATAAATATATTAATTTATTTTATTTAGTCTTAAGTTGTTAATTAGTTCTTTCAGAAACATCAAATCTCACATCGTAAAGTAACGCACCTAGTTATGTTATGTAAATACAAAATAATTAACAAAAGACGAAATATTCTCTCCTGTTTCAATAATAAAGTATTATAGTCACCATCTGGCCAAAGCAATAAAAAAGGCAATATATATTATATACTTTTTAATTAGTGACAAAGTAACTGAGAGGCAATTTATTTATGTTGTTAAATTGTAAATTGATTATTGTGTTTTAAAGCAATCTATTTTCAGATTATTACATATTTTGTTTAGAAAATGGAAACTAAAATGTGATTTCTCATATCTTTGGGAGTACGCAAATTATTCTTTATATTGTAAATCATTTATGTCATTTTATTACTCTCAGATATTCTAAATAAGTAAATAAGTAGTGTGCAAGGAGCTTTAACTTTCTCAGCGGCTAATCCAATCTTATCTTAAAGGTAAAAAAGATGACTTCAGACGACAAAGGAACCGTTTAGCAAACTCTATACGTATTAAGGACCAGACTAAGAATTAAACGAGAATTCTTTGTGTGATAAAAGTTTTAAGATTTTTTTCTACTAATAACGGTTTATATATGTAATTATGGATATTATAATTGATATGAAATTTCATAACCGAGACGTGATTACGCGGAAATATATACGTAAAGAGAATTTTAATATCACAAATTGCTTTAAAACATTTTATTGCGAAACGTTCTTAATTAATCGTATATATTAAATATATCATGTTTCCGGAATAGTCTCATCTCGAGAATTTATTATTAATATAAAATCACTATCGTTACTTCTGCTTGTTTCTTTAAGTTTTTTTGATTATATTATATATAATCTTACAACTAATACGTGCAAAGCTTAGTAGACTTCGGATTTGAAGATTATATGAGCTAAGTGATAACTACCACTAATAGTGATATAATTTAAATCGGTATTTTGAACCTATTTTAATATTGAACAAAATTCAGTTACAATGAATTATCTGTTATTCTAGTTTCTAGTACACCTTAAAAGATAGATTTGATATATCACCTATTTAAAATGTTGAGCTTAATGAGAAGAATCTAACGTAAATTAGTTCTTACAATTATGAGGAGAGGAAAAATCGTTAAAAAATATTACTCAATTCTTATTTTTTTATAAACAATGCAACAATTAATATAGTGTTAATATATGTACATATGTATAAATAATATTTTATACAAAGACAAAAGCACGAACGTTGTTTAACAAAACAAATATAAAACTATTTACTTGTGATGTCTGATGGAATTATTATTATTTTATCAAGTGTGAACGATTATCATTTTAAACTTCTCAAGCGTTTTTTTTATTAATTTTAACGTGAGTTGTTCATCTATAAAGGGAGTTAGATTTATAATATCCAATTCTTTATATTTCATTCTCATTACATATCTTCGTCAAGTTATTATTAAAATTTAAATACTGCTAATGGAAGGAAAGAAATCGAAATCATTTTTCAACTGTACATCCATGCAATGACACACAGTTAGTTTCGTCTTCTCCAAATCTCAATAGTTACTCTTCACTTTTTTTTTAATGCACAATAATATTTCTTTTCCAATAAAACAAAGAATAAAAGGTAGTTTTAAGTTTTTCTTTACATTTTTTAACGTTTTACTTCAACATAGCATAACGATCCAATTAAAACTAACATTTAACCTTTTTTTGCCGACAGCATTTAAAAGCGGTATCTCCTAAAATAGCTACATGAAGTCCCATTAACAAATAATATGAAATTTATTCTTTACATATTATATTTACAAATACTATATTGAGAATTCATGTTATATATTTTCTATTCGAAAGATATACCATGCTAGGCAGTTTTGATTTTGTTACATCGATTACATAACATTGCTGTACATAAACGAGAGGCAATTCATCAAAATTGACATCAAAACAAACGAGGTGTTCAATATGTCTTCCGTCTCGGGTACGCCATTTGTATTGTTTATATTCATCATCAGTTTATTTAATAGTCGTATCTAAACGCAACTTACCTAAAACAGAGCAATTTTTTTACGTTTTGCATAAGAAAATCATTTGATAATTTAAAAAAAAAAAACTTTAGGACTCGTAAATTAAAATGTTTGCATATAATTTCGTAACTATTTAGGAATTTATTAGTCACAGCATAATGAAACCACAAGAGAAACAATCGTCTTGTTTCTTACCAGCGGTAACTGTGTCGAGAAAAAAACGTGCGAGAAGGTAAATAATTAAGCATTGTAGCTGACAATAAATTGACATTGTTCATGCTATTGCATTATATTAGTAGGGTTTGAGAATCCGAACAGTAAATCGCTGATGAGCTCATGAAAGTAATCTGTTGAACATTGCACTTTACTCACATATCTGTCATTAATAACGTGTTTCACAAACGAAACATGTAACTAAGGCGTATTTTGTTGTGAAATATTTTTGTGGCGATCTCATTAAACACCTAAGGGCACGTTGGGTATTACGAAATTTTATAAATAGTTAATATCGAATTATACGTTGGCGTAGAGTCGGTTTTAAGATTTTCTTGTCATGTCAATATAGTTTCACGGTAACTAATTCCGTTTTGCCATTAATTTATAAAACTTTATGTGTTAAGAAAACTATTTCCGTACTGTTTGTGATATTAAATTTTATTACACATTTTACGACCATAGACATAGAGAGCCGTTTATTGATTCAACAACGAGATGATATGAATTAGTTATAATATTGTAGGAAACAGATATGTCTATATAAATAATATAAAATTATAGTCTTAGAAGAATAATGTATGAGAAAATTTAATAGCTTATTCAAATTGCTGTTACATTTTGATTGGTTGTTCAGTCAAGTGTGACAATAGAATAAAGAAAAAAAGATTCAAAACGTGCGAACAGACCTGATTTATACTTTAGTATATACAACGAATTAAAATTGTAAAATTATTTTGTCGTTGTTTACATTATATTTTATTTAAATTAAATAAAATATAATTAAAAATTAAAAAATCAATTTTTAATTTTTAATTTAAATTTTTACTTGTTGAGCAAAATTATTCCTTTATATTCTTCTATTACTACATAAAAAAAAAATTTTTGAAAATGAGATAAATTTAAAACTTATAAAAAGTACTAATAACAATAAAATATTATTATTAAATAATATTATAAAAAATAAAAAACTAGTTAAATCATAAGAAGCGAGATCTATTTAAAAGCATTACATAACAAATTCTGTGATATGTTCACAAATCCAATAAATTCAGTGCACTTACCTAGAATTGTCAATATTTGCAAACACTGCACAGGCCACAACTATTCAGTTTCATTTGTATCGTATTTTAACGTAACTGTGTCTGACAACTCAACTCGTTCAAACTAAACAGCGCGAAGGGAGGTCGTAGAAATTTATACTCAAGCAGGGAGAGGTTGTGCCTTTCATTTGTGTTTATCTATTTAAAAAAATATATATTATTAAAAATAAATAATACAATGAGTTATTCTAACAGCGAGCAATTTACAGTCTAAGTGCTAGCAATTATTATTTTTTTTATCTTACATATTTTTCGTTAAATGTATTCTGAAGATTTACTTTATTTAATTTATACTGAATAGGGACGAGGACGAGCATAACTCTACCTGAATAAATATTTGTTGAATGTAATAGTGTAGTTAAAATATTACACTCAGGAGTTTTTTCAGTAAAACGTTTGATTACAGTAATAAATTGTAATATCTTCATTCAACTAATGAATATACACACATATTTAGTTTCTTTATCAAACGCTATTTGGGACTAGAAATCGCCCCAGAAAAATGGATTTAATCATCACATCAATAAGAGTGAATTTTAAATAAGTTTGGGTGAAAGTAAGCAAATGTGGCAACAGCTCTTGGTTACATAATATATTCAATTAAATTCCCAAACCCTAGTTAGCATATCAATAAGATATTGAACGTAAATTATGTACAGTTTATCGTACCAATTGCTTTAGAAAAAATCGATTGATAACTGATAATGAGACATTGACCTTCCATTGATGTTACTCACATTATGTACTTACTATATATAAGAGAGAACTCTTCAAAGTTAACACAGATCTAAACAAAGCTGATATGTGTTTATAATTTTAGGTGCTAATTGTAATAGCATATTCTGTTACATGGTAATATTGCTGCTACCGCATATAATAACGTTATAATTAAAATCACTCTTACGAAAAGATAAGCTACGTTTTATACTATAATTTTTTTGGCGGATTTGAAATTAACTTTAAATTTCTTTTTACCGAAGGTCGTCTTTAAGTAAACCACTTTCAAGTTTTTCACATGAAATACTACTAAAATCCTAAAATATCATCAATTTTCATACATTTCAATCCAATTTTCTAAATGAAGTCCCTAAAAACCATCCGTCCAAAGTAAGCAACATATTTTAGTACTAACACAAAATTTTCTTACGCCTCTTGTATATGTATTTTTATGCCAAATCGGAGCCAAAAAAAATCGACCTGAAAATACTATACGTGATTAGTTGAAATTAAAGTGAGATAATAAATGAATTTTTTCATAGCCTTTTCTGATAGTCATAAGTCATACTGAATTAATTATGAATATTTAACGCTATCTTCAACCTTAGTTCATAGGTGATGATAATCAGACAAATAATGTTCTGATTTCAATTACTTTTTTTTATATTACACATATAACGATTACAAATATTACGTTTTTTATTTTGCCTAATATGTCACTGACATAATCCCTCTCAGGACACCGTTTCTAGAGTATCAGAAGTTATTGGCAAACGACTTAGGACTAACCGCAATAATAATAAAAATAAAAGACAAAACTTCTCCAAGTCTAATAATACTTACACTTTGGCAATGAGAATTCCTATAAGGAAAAACTTAATAGACACTTGTAATACCCATCTTGTGGATTTCGAAGACAACCAACTGTCCAACATTTCTAACCTCTTATTTAATATTTATCTTGAACTATTTTCCTTAAAACCTCCTTCATAATTAATCAATGCAATCAGTATTATATATATATGTATGTATCTTTAGTAATATCTCATAAAAAGTTAAAAGATTTTGCATGAATGAAAGGTAATTCGTTCTGGTTCTATTATTTCCTTATATTAATTTCAGCAATTTAATATTTGGTATAATTTTTAGGACTTTATTATATAAATATATACTATTGTTAAGAAAAACTTCAATAAATATATACATATACTTCATAGTACTTATATGTTAGAGTATACAACGACCCAATAAAAGCAAAATTTTAGACGACAAAGCAAAAGGCTTTTCAATTCCGCTTTTTCTCAATCATTTCCCGTATCTTCAAATTGCGCCCTTGATTTATTTAATCAAGACTTGTGCCATTCGGCGCCAAAAGGTTTACAAAGAACTTTTGCTACAGAGTACAGCTCTACTGAAAAGTAAAGGAAAATTGTAATCCTTATTTTATTACGCAAATATCTGTGCTTTTGCTTTATTAAACATAATTGAATGTTAAATATTTTAGAAGCCTAAGGAATTTGACTTGAGTTATGGAAACAATGTAATGCACGCAATAACCTAGTGATACCTTAGTTTTTTTTCATTTTAAAAACAAAACTACACGCCGTGTCTATGTCATTGACCGATTGTAGCGGCTCGAGTGTGGCATTTAACCGAGAAGGCATAGGCCAAACATGCTTAACATCTTTTAGGAAAAGAGCTCATATACTTACACTGCTGGAACAATATTTACCATACGAAAGAACCCCCGTAATGAGACTGATCTGTATGTAAAAAAAAACAGTATATTAGACAGCTAAATGCCAGCATTATTTCAGTAAAGTTTTTGTATTGGTAATCTTGTTTAATAAATTGATTGTAACAGAAAACTTTTGTAACTAACTATAGACGATACTATTTAACTAACCTTATTTATATCATGGAAAGATGGAATGGAATCCGAGCAAATTTTGATATTCTAAAATAATTCTTTTGAAATTTAGCTTATTTTAATTAAAAAATGTATTTTACGACTTCCAATAGTCTATAAAAACTAAGTTTTATTAAATGTCTACAACAAACCTAAAAATATTTAAACAGATTTTCGTTTTAATATTTTACGGGTTGGAGATAGTGCAAATCCTCATTACTAGCATTGTATAATTCCGCGTATCTGCTTTCAAAGTAGTTTTACGGAGGAAGTTATAAACTAAAAAATATTCTTAATTTAATGACGTTTAAGATAATTTTTTCACCGTGAGTATTATGTAGTAGTAGTATTATGTAGTTGTTAATTTATTACTCAATGTGAAAAAATTACCTTAAAAATCATTAATTTTGAAAATATTTCGGTTTAAACCTTATTCTGTTAATCTGCTTCTAATGCAGATACGCGGAATTATCCAATGCTAGTTACGCGGATTTGAAGTATCCCCGACGAAATATGAGACGAAACCTCTTAGCATTCAACGGATTCGAAGTGCGGGTGCCGGGTCCAGCGCGTTGCAGGGAGAGTTGCTTCAACAATGAATGGGACTTGCGACCCAGGTGTGGGTTTAAGGGGCCCCTAACTAACGTTCTACTAACGTTCACCTCCACTGTCCAAGCTCCTCTCCCTGCCTAACCAAACTATGATAACTAAACCATGTACTAAGAGATCTGATGATAATAAATCTTTAAACAAATAAAAACTATTTCTAAGTTTGAGTCAAAATTATTGAACGAGATAATAAATTATAAAGTAATTATTGACTCAAAACCAAAAATATATTTGAGTTAGAATGAATTGAATGTAATTGCATAATTTGAACGTAAGTAATTTAATTATAAATTAATATTTAAGGGTTGAAACTGAACTGATACTTGAAGTATAAGTTTTCATGGTATTAAACATAAATTAATGTATATTACAAATAAGATATTCATCTATTGCTGGATAATAAAAAAATGTGGTAATAATAGTCACGGTTATTTCCTTTTACATCATATTGAAAAATAAAATAGGAAAAATCTTTAATAAACACTATATTTAAAACAGAAACTTGATAAAAAAACACACAATAAACAAGTATCTAGTGCTGACGTATTTATTTTCTTACTAAGGAAGATTGTTTTGACTTAAAAGTCATAGTCATTATTCAGATTTCGTAAAAGCGCAATTTTATATAATATGTAGTGTCTAATACATTACGCCAAACCTTGTCGAGTAAAACCTCATAACATTACGAAAGTATGTTACAGTTTGGGTATGGAGAAATAAAGGCACATAACATACAGTACGGTGAATTTTTTTCCGCTGCATATTCTGTTAATGAACTAGAACATTTATCTAAAACGGTTTTAGATAACCGCTTTGCGTACATGCGATGTAATTATTAATTAATGTTGATGTAAGAGTTTCCTTCGGTATAAGGTTAAATTGTTCTTAGTTATTTGAGTAAGAGGCCCTAATTAATTATTTGCACAATGTTTTATCTTGTTCCGTTGTTATGTGTTTATCGTGACAACCGGAAATCGTGTCAGCAACTCTTGTTGACGAAGTCATGATTTTATTAATTGCTTCAGCGCATTCCGAGACCAGTACAATATATTTCATACCAATAATATATTTATGAGTTCATGTCCATTCAACGATATTATATTTGTATATCATGGTACATACTCTTTTTAGGTTTAGTAAAATAATTATTTAACTATTCAGAGTTTTTATATGTTCTCCGACAGCCATTACGATATCTTTCAAACGACTTCACGGTTATAATCTTTGATAATATTTTTATGTTTCACAACTACGATAAATTCACTTACTATTCTCTTGTTAAGTAAACTTGAAATGTGCATTCTATATCTATCACATACACCTAAAATGGCAAGAAGGCATTCACTAAAAATATTAAGCGGTGTAACGTACAACATACTTCCATAGTAATCGTACTTGTGAAATAATATCTTATGGTTTCTAATTGATACGGTATACATTCGTCAAATATACACTCGTAAACCACATGTCTCATATTTAAAATCAAAACAAAAAACTCTTAATGTCAAGATTTATGACAGTTTGACGTTTTATGAAGGCGTAGGTATTTTTAAACTTAGTTTTAATTTATCTAGATTTAATCGCGACTTTATTCGCATTCTTTATATTTATTATTTACAAAGTGTAGACGCTGTTTAAAAGCAACAGGACAGTAAGTATTATACTATGTCTAATTCCAGAAACCTCGTAATATATAATTTGCATTATTAAAAACAACTGCTTAAACATAAAAATTTACCAAATTTACAAATAATTCGAACTGTTTGTGTTCTCAATACAACTATAGGTATTTTTATTACAAATACATGTTAATTTTCTTTTATACGCTAAAACTACATAAACCGCTTTAAAATTTGTATCTTCTTGTCTTTGTTTCCTCCCGATTTGGACAATTACTGAAATTTTAATTGAAATTTCACAGAATAACAGCGGAATTTTGAAAAGGATTATTTATAAAATCATTAAAATTGAATCAATAAACCGCAACGTACATTTTAACATCATTGAATAATATGAATATAAAATACCAACCATTTTAAAAAATACGAGAATTTAATATAAGGGACTTTACAATGTAATGATAAGCCGTGCTTTTAAAAGATAGATTCAACATTCATATCATTTATTAATGATAATATTTAAAATATTATTTTCAATAGACGCCTTCAAGCTATAAAAATAACTTGTAACTTATTTAGCTTTCTATGACTTTAAACTCAGAAGAGAAGGCCGCGCAGTCACTAGGTTATGATTTATGATTGCTATAAACAATCACTAGGTTGTTGCAAAAAAAAGTGTATTACTCTTTAGTTTTATCAAATTTTATTCCATATTTATTCCATTATAAATTGTTTGAAAATTCACAAATATTATTCTTTTTTACCAACTTAATTTATGAAATAAATAAGATAAAGTTAAGCGAGCGACTTATGAGTGAAAAACTTATTAGTTACCATCAGCAAAGTACTAAGCTGCTGTTCCACCTCAGGTGCGAATAATACAGGTGAAGTCGAGAATAATTTTGATAACTAATGGTGGCAGAAGTTTAAGTTTCCACCCACTAGTCTGTAAGCTAATAACTTGGTAAGAGATATCCGTGTAATAAATATAACGTCCTTAGCCCTCGGTGGGTGGCACACGTGCTAACAATCAGGAATTACTCACAGTTAGAGGAAAGGGTTATTTTATAAAGAAGTGTTTTACTAACCTTTGTATTTCCAGAAGAAATGGTATTTAAGAAAATAAACACGACAAAAATTATTTATGTTTTACAAAAACGTATGTTATATGTGTGCTAGTGAAAATTGGAAGAATTTAGTTAATAATCCCAATTCGTTTGCGGAATTTTTGAATCCAAGTTTATTATATGAATTAACAAAAATAAAAAAAAAATTGGTTTCTAAAAGTCCTCTTCTTATAATCTTTTCATATATATATATATTTTAATTACAGGCGTTAAGTGCTATCTGGCCAACACGAACGTTAACGGTAGCCTATGTATTATTTATAATTGAAATCATCAACAGATATTATTTGTAATTTGGTTAGTATCTAAAGATTATGTAATTAGTTTTATATACTTTTCTTAATAGAACATCACACGAATATTTTCAATCGGATTTATACCAACTTGCTAAAATATTCAGACAAAGCACAAACTGTTTGTAACAGACAAAAAAAATTTCAGAAAACATATTCTTTTGTTAATAGTATTTTAAAATACACGGGACTCTTTTCTTATTTGAAATAGAGAGCACAGTTTTCTTCTCATAATTGAATGTCAATACCTCCTATTGATGCAAACGCTCCTGCCGTTTTTATTTATTTCATTCTAACAGCAACGTTTGTCTATTACAAATTAAATTTTTTTGCCCATAAAATACGAATTATTTTATCTTACCCAAATTTTTCTAAAGTAAAGCAGCCAAATAAGTTTTTTTTAATACAAAGTTAAATAAAATACTAAAGGTCCAATCATATCAACCTAAGGCTCATAGATATTGATGATACAGTTGCAGCAAACATTTATTTAAAAATTATTTATATCTAATCTAATCTAAGTTAATATGCCTGTCATTTAACTAGTTTACGTTTAAGGAAAGTAGGCAGGAAATTTAATTTCATTATAACACTGTATGTGATTGTTAGAAAGTTTCTTTTTGAAAATGTTATGTTTTGATAGTAAAATTTATAAGTCCAACAAACGATCGATTCTTTTGATTATTTACTAACAGCAGCAATCTTTGTTTCTGTTGATGAAAAGAAATCAAGTGCTGGACGTTCACTTGGCCATCCAGCATCAGCTCCTAATAGTAAACACACTATTTCCGAAAACAATGTATCAGTTTCTTTATGCCCAGCAAAGACAAAATCAAAAAACAAAATGTTCCTTTTCGAAAGATTGTTTTGACTAGTAATGCGTCAATTTTTCTAGCTTAGTCGAGGTTGGTGGACGCTTTGCTGACAGCAATTGTCTTATAAGGCTTCTTCCTCACAAGTAAATCGGTTAGCACACCAATAGCCTTTCCTTAAAAAAATACCAAATCTCATGTACTTGTTTCAATAGTGTTGATACTTGCTTTTACTATAGGTGTTGGTAATGGTTTTAATTGAATTTTAATTGTTATTATTTTTGTAATTTCTATGTTAAAGGAGGCAAGCGAGCTGGAGGCTTACCTAATGGGTGGTAGTTACAGTTACCTCGGACCTGAACTGCAGTTGCAAGGTCTCTTTGCACCACATGTCAATGAAGCACGCTCGATACTTCAAACAGACTAAGGCAGATTAGGCACATCTCGTCTGATGTCACCATGATCACGGTTGCTGCAAACTCTTCACATAATTTATGTTGACCCGTTAAGTCATGTCATACTATGTATGGATCCAGTAGACATAGTGAAATATTTAAGCATTGAGATCAACAACCACTTTACTAACCATAATTATGTTGCATGGTCTCTTGAAGAAATGACTTGTCCCACTTCTAATCCTTTTCGGATTTAAAACCTTTTTACTAGCTCCTAGAGGTTGTAAATTAGCATCTAAAGCAATACGTTGCAGGTTACTACAACACCAGCAATTACATGTTTTATTTTCACTTTATATGAAATATATGTATATATTTTCATAACTTTGTACATAAGACCGAGAGCTCAATGTTGTTAAAATTTCTGTGTTGCAAATTTACCATAAAATACTATGTTTCACCAAAGTGAAGCCAATTTCTGCCTGAACAAAAAGAAAGAGGACAGTGTTTTATAATTAGTATTTGATCTTGTAATGGACTGGTAGTATCTAATTCAACTCAATCTGGAAATGAATTTATTTAAAAACTAGAGATGAGGTTAGATCACAACTAAATTTGAATCCTATTTCTGAGGTTTTAAAAAGTTACCAGAGTCCACAAGCTTACGAAATAAAGGTTCTTGAGAATCCTGATATGTTTATTTCAAACATAGTCATATGGTCAAGCACTATAGCTCGCTGCTGGATCTGGCTGGCTGGATCAGGTAAGTCCCACCCTCGCGCAGAAGATCGTCGTAAAGTAGTCTGTAATGACTGCGTTTCGTCCGGTGATTGAGAGAACTGGTTGCCCTATCCTTTGCTCTCCCAGGATGTTGCTGCAAAGTAACCGAAACGTCGGGAGTATGTAGTTTTCAAAATAATAAAATACGTGTAGTATAAGTGGAAAAATATTAGTTTCACTTAAATGAATACTCGCGAAAGTCTTAGATCTCATTACAACTGGTTCAAGTTTAATTCATTTATAGAGAAAAACAGTCATTATTGCTAACTTTTGATTTCTCGTCGTTATTAGGCAGAAAATCAGAAATAAATTATATCAGAAAAAAAAATAGATTTATTGAAACACTGTTTTATACTATTCCATAAAATTATATACGGCCTTTAAACTTTTTGTTTTTTAATTTTTACACGGTTGTCTCAAATACACCAAACTATCAAGATTTATGGAGAATAATATAATCAATAGTATTACTTAAAGTATTTTATTTAAAATGTTGGAATTTTGAACAAAATCCCGACTTTGAACATAAGACGTACCTAATATTTTTCTGTTCGCCTTTCGAAGGTACAGGACGCTGTGTTTTAGTATAATCAGTTTAAAATAAAAAAAAAATATTGGCATTATTTCATAATGTCTCTTATTTCACTGTTTTCTAA
This sequence comes from Danaus plexippus, assembly GCF_018135715.1. Taxonomy (NCBI): domain Eukaryota; kingdom Metazoa; phylum Arthropoda; class Insecta; order Lepidoptera; family Nymphalidae; genus Danaus; species Danaus plexippus. Next base: position 3,853,219 of record NC_083539.1, read on the forward strand.
CTATACATACACATTAATATTTTTTGTTGAAAGACGATGTGGACGAAGTTGCAGACTAAAACTAGCAATATAGACATGCTGTCTATATGTTAATGACTTTATAAGATAACATTTCCCAAAATTTTGTACGAAGTTTTAAACTTCTAAGAACATACAAACTAGGTATGTCGTCTATATTACAGTCTCTGCATAAGAACATTGTCGGAAGTTTACTGTAGACATTATACCTAATTAAAATTAATGGTACTAGTGAAAGAAATCTTTTCCACATCGTTGATCACTTTTGATTACAATAGATAGGAGAGTTCAATCCCCTAAGACAATGCTGGTTAGAAGTTGTGACATTATAATCTATGTAAAGATCTATAGCATATGCACGAGCGATATTAATTTTTTAACTGAGTCCAAACAGGAGTAGGTTTCTCAATTAATAGTCTGCGGATACCTTTGTCTATTCAGAACCGATTTCAATGATTTTTGTTGGAAAGGAGGGACCCCAAGGGTGATCATGTTATAAGGAAACCAGAATCTTATAATAGCATCTTAATGAAATCGGAGAGAACCTTCTATTATATTAGCAAATTCAGTTGCACTTGCAAAACATTAACTTTTACCTACATTGGTAGGTACTTACAATTTTTTGAATTTCTAAAATGCGAGTATTTTTGATACCCCATGCACTCTTCTGACAAGGGCCAATCAACAGATCCATTCTTCTGGAGCTTTTATGTCGTAGAGTTAATTACGTATCTTAATGGTTCCGATTGCTGTATATCAGGTTGGTTTGACGTTCACCCAGTATTCAAACTAAAGCGATGAGCACAGACTTGAGCGCATTCTTTTTTTGGCTTACAATGGCTTGAAACATACAGAACTAAGGGTTACCGTGTACATCAGATTAGTTATGTATGGAGCATAGAAGAAACGCGTAGGTGAAGATGTTTTAGGCTTTCATTAGTTAATATTTTTGATATATTATTTCAAATATCTGACGTTTAATACACTATTACCAATATAAGTACCATTCTTTAAAATAACAACACGTACCTACCTACTTACAACAGTAATGTAATTAATATGAAGGAAATATAAAATCTGTTAGTTAAACGAGAATAATAATGATGAATGAACGAACGAATGAATGAAATCAAAATCACATAAGTAATCCAATACTACAGAACACATGTATGTTAAGTACCTTTTAATGAATGTATCAGTTCTTATAATGATTAAAACCTCCACCTAGTTTATGTCTTACTTTGCTTCGACTTCAAATTAGATAACAGTTTAATAATTTATGAATAACTAAATCAAATTATGTATTTATTTTTACGTTTTAGCATACTGTTTGAAGTCCATTTTAGTGTGTTTAAAATTATTGTATGGAAATAAATGGATCGATGTTTGCGACTATAAGAACACTAAGACAGTTTTATGAATATACTTATATATTTATCTTATTAAAGGTAGGTAGGTACATACAGCTTACTCTGACCTTAACTTTTGGTATTATAAGTAAGAATCCTTAATATAAAATAGTAAATACTCGCAGTTTAATTAATTTTCATTCTGTCTTTGATTTATTATACTTTCGATACATGAAAAAATTATATATCTTCATACATATAAATCTACTGTACATGTGTGTTACTGATCTCGTCCTAAACACCTTGACCGATTTGAATGAATTTTTTACACACGATTTTGTATGCACTAAACACAAAATTGACGATTTAGATTAACAAAATATGCCCGGCACTGCACGGTGTACCTGTTCTGGAGTCTGTATCCAGATTATTTAAAATGAAAAGTCTGCAACGTACTTTATTTTATGTGTTGTTTTAACAGACTTTGTATATTTCCCTCTGAGCTCAATTCTACTGTTCACGAAGACGGAGTGGCGGGCAAAAAGTAGTATGTTTATAAATCATTAAACATCAAAGTTGCTAAAATTGCTAGACTTTTGTAAAGCTATTAGCTACACGTTATCACAGCCGCAGTTGCTTCCTGCTTATTTCAGTTTCTGGGTCAGTTCGTGTGTATATGTGAAATATAGTAGTAAATACATATTAGGTAGGTACTTACTAGTGTAATAGTTTTACACCTTTTCCATCACTCCGTCTCCATACTCTCTCTATAACGTGAAAAATTCTTGGTCCGTTAAGTGTCGGTAAATAAAGTTAAAAGTATACCTAGATTGATATGATCGAAATTGATGACATAAATGAATGAACTAATTAAATAAAATAATTTGTTGTAACATATAAGACATAAAAATGTTTTTGTTTTATGTCCCAAAGGGCAAACGAGCGGAAGGCCTAACTAATGGTAAGTAGTCACCGTCGTCCATGGACATCTGCAACATAAGGAGTGTTACGGATGTTTTATCGGTCTAGTTTCTGAAGGAGGCTCCAAACGTGTAGTGTTACGTTTTATATAACCGCCACCTAGTGTTATAAGCTAACAACTCTAGTGTAATACATTTTTATGGGGTAACTTCAGATATTGCCCATAGATGGCGTTTTTTGACTTGACGTGCAACGCCCAAAGCGTGTAATATGGGTGTAAGAATTGAGCTCACTCACATTTTGGGAATTTTTTATTAATTATATAAGTACGTTACTAAACCCGTGCACAAGTTCTTTAATAAAAGGTAGCGTACTTTTGAAGCATAACTGGAATTGACATTTTGTTACCGTCTTGCTGAATTTTACGTTAAAAATCCACAATTTTTTAAAATTGTGTATTTCTCAAGACAATACAAGTCATTTATGAAAAGTTTTAATGAATGGCTGTACTTCCCGTTTTTTTTAATCATTCACGAATGTACGACTTTATGACATTTTTACATTTTATAATATACCAGCTGTTACCAGCTGGATCGGGATAATAAGTAACCTAAGTTACACCACATTACATCAGCTACCTGCCAACTAAAGTCCCTTCAAAATCGGTCCAGCCATTTCAGACATTAGCCGGAACAAACAGACCGAGGAAAATTGTAAGAAATTATATTTTGGTATATGTACAACATTACAGACATATATATATATATATATATTTATGTCTGTATGATGTAGGAAAAAAAATGTTATTTCTATATTACAAACAGACATTTATTTATTTGTATAGACATATAGACTATGAACAACTAGGTACTACTGTTTTTTAAAGGTCAGATTAATCGAAACCACAAAAATATCTGTAGACTTTATTGGGAGTATAAACAGAGAAACATTCGTTTTAAACTCTAGGTAGTTAACAGGACAATTACAATACAAAATCTTATCAATGTTTCGTTTGTAAATAGCTAAAGTACTAACCAATTTATCCAAACAAAAATCTAAATAAATAACTTATAAAAAAAAATTAAAAAATAACTTATATATCGAACCTAATTCTTAAAGGCAGCCCAAAGCTGTATATAGTTTTTGAAATCAATTAGAAAACTTTAAAATCTTAAGTTGGGCCAACACCTCCTGGATTTCATATAACATTTGAGATCTAAAAATAACTTAAAACGATATTTTTAAATATCGAACGTATTCTTGTTCTCAAGCTTAAGATTCTTACCTAATTCTTATAAATTAAAACACAAAAATAATATATGTATATACCTAAAACAAGGAAACATAATCTTTATTTGACAATTTCTTTAATCACAGGTGACAAATAACTAATAATCTATGGTTGTACTTTCACAAAACCTGTTTGCCCTTTTTAATCTGTATTTTTTTTCTTTGTATACAATTTTAAAATAAATCCACCAAAAAGAAAATAATTTAATCTCAACAAAACTATACAATGTGGTACAAAAAAGGATTTCTTCTCATACAATTATTGTCTAGCTACATGCATACTTTAATACATTTTAGATAGACTAGATTGCAATATTTAAAAAGTTTCGAATAATATTTGTGTTCATTGTTATACATCATGTGCGACTTTACCAACAAGATTTTGAAAAAAGAACTCCGATTGTCATCTTTTTATAACCATTTAAAATATACAAGAACTTATGTTAGTATGCAATTGTACTTTAAACATTCAGTATATTATTTTGCTTGGAGGTGCCGCTGTGTTTGAACTCATCGCTTGTTCAAGAGTGTCCAATCTCCTATAAGAATGACCCCTACTGTTTCTACGGCGTCCTGTCTGTCTTCCTTCAACTATTAGCCCTAGTATCTGTAATTATGATAGATAATCTTTAAAAAATTAATTCACTTACATAACATGTGTTATCTATAAAATTGTATAATGAAAGTATTGACAGTATTAGGGTGAAGCAATATTGGTAATAATTGTTTCTTATAGATAATAATAAAAATTCAAATACTTCTAAATTGCCTAAGAAGTTGATACTAAATGTATGCCATGGAAATTACCATCACGGGACATTACTCACATGATTCTGCCCTACTAGCTTGTTTAATTAATAATTACTAATAGTTGAAATTAAATTTCACAACATAAAAATAAATATGTCATATTATAATAATAATAAATATAATATATAATAAATATAAAAAAGTTTGTGAGGTTGTATGGATGTAAGGACGTGATTGATCTTTCATACAAAAAATACTTAAATGATTTTGATGGAACTTTGCAGAAATTCACCTTAGATATCACAAAAAGACACAGCTCATAGACTTGTAAAAAGTCGCAGGGAAAACTAGTATTATAATAATGAGATCTAAGACTTTCGCGACTATTCATTGAAGTAACACTAATATTAACTACGTGGTTTTTATTATTTTAACTACATACTCCCGAAGATTCCGTTACTATGCAGCAACCGTGATCACGGTATGTACTATTTAGTTAAAACGATTAAAAACTCGTAGTAGATCCTAAAATATTATTTTTTGTATTATTATACATAATGAATTAATGCTATACATAAAACTTCTCATTACTATTGTACTAAAAATCCGCTGCCATGTTTTTTAATAACGTTTTTAGCTGTGGGTTGTCTAAAGAGGTAACTTTTTGTAATAAATCCTCCTTTGTCGAGTATTTGTATCTTAGATTTACATTGTATTTATCGTAATTGTTTCCTAACTTCATGTTCTATTAAAACTGATTACACTTAAATATTGATAAAAAAACATGATAAGAAATAAGTAATAATAATTTAAGTGCAAAAACATGTCATGACAAATTGTTATACTTATGATATATATATATATATATATATATATATATATATATATATATAAAGACAAATAGAAATATAGAAAATACATACCACTTTTGTGAATTTGGTTTTATTATGATATAATATATACAGGAGCACTACAAATATGATGGCTGTCAAGAAGAATGGGAAGAAGTGGTCGTCCTCCTCAGAGAAGGAGTCCTGAATAGGATTCGGGAACATTCCTGATTCTGAAATTTAAAATTATCTTTTTGTTATAATATTTTTTCTATGATATTCTGTACATTGCTGTTATTTAAATTGCCAACTACAAGTTATAAAAAGATTCAGGGTTAACACTTGTGCAAACATTGATGTGAGGCCTTTCTAACAAGATATTAATTTTAGTATATTCATGCTTTTATCAAAAATTTGATATATACATATATTGTACTGGTAGAGTCATTGAGGAAATTTGTTGGATTATCAAGAGATAACTATATTTTCCAGATCCTCATACAACTGTTGGTGCTAGAATAATCTAAATTACTTTTACTTTTTAATTGATAACAAATTCCAATCAAACAAACACACTAAACTGTGTACATTGAATATGTCTAGTAATAATATTTAAATGAATTCATACAAATCATGGAACTTTAAAATAAATCGTTACTAATCGATTTTGCAAGTAAAAACTATTAAAAAAAATAAGCAAGAAATCAATACAATGATAAGATTCCAATATATAATTTTAATTTATATTGATAATAAAACTTTTTCATAATTTAAGACCTTGACTTGTATCCATATTGTGTGTGTGTTTTTATACATATATATATTTGTAGAAAAAAAATTAGGTATAGGTATAAACTAAAAGTAAAATATTCCATATGTTTACTGTTATTTTTTTGTTTCAACTAAGTGTTATATTTGTACTTGAATTGATATTAAGGTCAAAACTGATGTATTAATGCATTAAGGAAAATTTTTACAAAAAAAAATTATGTATAATATATATATATATATATCACAAAAAACATAATAATATATATATATATATATATATATATATATATATATCACAAAAAACATAAAACCTACTAAGAAACATAATCAATCACACTTATGTACACTGAAGAAAATTATAAACAAAATGGTTTATTTATTATATCTACAATATTAGTATTAAGTACTTTATATTAAAAGCTATTCCAGTTAAAAGAACTGTGATGTTACTGAGGTGTATTGTATTAGAAATGATACCAATATATTGAAATGACGAAAACCTAATAGGTACCTACATCATTTTTTTATTAGCGTCAACTCCCTAACCCTATATTAGAAGATCTATAACCAGTACAAAACCTGTCAAATCTATTTGAATTCAGTACCCATTTTCAAACAAAACCCAAAATAATAATAAAAAAAAATTCATATTAGTTTCGTAGAAAAACTTTCATTCAAAATTTTTATTAAACTAGACAAAGCAAATAAGTTGTATAGGTATAATTATACATTCAAATTATTATTAAAATTTGATTATATCTTTTAAAGTATCAGAAACAAAATAAAAAATTTTTTTTTAACCATACTCATTTGATACACACCTCTTTGTATTTCATCTTGCTGTAAAGATGTTATAGATTCAATTTTTTTCTCAACAACTTTTGGTTTCTCAACTTCAAGCTTGGGATCCGATTCGGCTATTTGTTCATTTCCATTTTCACCCTCTTGGTCTGACATAGGGTCGTCATCTAAATCTGAAAAGATTAGGGTTGTCACCTTACACAAATTGAGTAATAAAATCTATGGTGATACAAACTATTTATGCAAATAAGTACTATAATGAAAGTAACCAAGTTCATAAATACAGCTTTAAAATACCTTTAGTAAGCCCTATTGAATTGTTTTTTGTTTAACAAAGATCGTAGAATTTCAGATTCAAACTGATTAATCTATTTCGTGTCAATTATTGTAACAGATAATAAAAATCTAAAATATGTACCAATGTTTGAACAGATGTAAAGAAGATTGAAGTAATAATGTTATGTTAGATTTTTATGGACACATTTGGAAACCAACTGTGATTAATTTCAAAACATTATCCCAATGTTTTGTTTATTATTTAAGCACAGGGATCTTTTTATCAGAAAAATTAAATCCCATATCCGTGACCACACTACAGGCCTCCCAGACCGCTCACCTAATCTACATACATCCCAGCAGTACATGAGAAAATTAAGATATAACAAGACACAAGACTAACAGATGGACACTTTCATATTGTCCACCTGTGACTATGTTTGTAGCCAAAACATCATGTAAATTTTATTATGATAAATCCTAGTATATCCAATAACCATATTTTTATTAGAAAGTTTCTTACGATAACTTCAGTTCATCAAGAGTAGAAGTTAGTTGTGCAAGTATTTAATTTAAAATTTTCATTAAAATGATGTATGTAACATTCACAAATTATATCGTAATTAGCGCATTACCTGGATCATTGCCGAATTCGTTTTCTGCATCATCATCCAATTCATTTTGTTTAACATTTTCAACATTGGGTTTTACATCTTTTACTTGTTGTGGTATAGGTGGTTCAATTTTCTCAAGTAATTCCTTTTTGGGTGGTTCTTCAGCAACTGCCAATGGTTTTTCTGATTCTGGTTTAACAGATGGTTGTAATTGTGGTGATGTTTTATGAATATCAGTTTCAATCACATTTGATTCCGAAGCCTTATTTGGAGATTGTGCGCTCATTTCATTATCTGGACTTTTCTTTTCTGAGGCTAATAAATTTGTTTCAAGATTTTTTTGATTATCATTACTCTTGGAAGTGGTGACATTATCAACTTTTAAAGTTGTTGAAACAGTTCTATTTTGTGTAGAATTCTGAGTAGTTGGTTCAGATATGATTTCTTGTTGAGCTTTTGATGTGGTCTCCAGGGTATTCAACAATTCAGTGCCCCATTGGAAAAATTTACAGTAAAAGTTTGAGTCTACATCCAAAACACTATCCACACTACATAATTTAATGCATGTTGTTTTTTTGTTAAAAACTCTCTCAAGCTTAAGTTTATGCAGTGTATAGTTTCCAAGGTGAAGAAATTTCCAGGAGTCGGTATAATCACATAATCTTTGCGCATCTTGAATAGTTTGTATTTTTTTAGTATAATTCTCATTTATATTGAAGTCAGGTGGAAAGGTTTCAGAGCACATGCGTGTACTTATTTCATAAAACATAACACACTCCAGCTCAGTCTTACTGAAAGCTGGTACAGGAGCATTGCAATGTTCAATATTTTTTCTTGTTAAATCAGCAAGGAACTGGTTTTTACAACCATTTGCGACTGTCGTAAGTGGTTTTGCCATTAAAACATTACTTGAATTTGGTGAGATAGGATATCCTGAGCTACAGTAATATGTATTCACTAAGATCAAAGAAACAATATACCGAAACATATTTGTGTGATAAAGGTTCTGAATAATTAAATGTTGAGAATCACTTTAGCTTTTGCTACGACGCTGCAACAGCAAACAATAACGGTACACTTCGAATGTTATTCAATATCTTCGCTGTTGTCTATTGAAATCTGTGACAGATGAAGGTTTTTACAATTTGATTTTGACGTAGCGTCAATATTAAGACCAATGCCTTAGACATCAGGAATTCAAGTTTTCAATATTGAAATAAATATTATGTACAACCCGACTAATTTTCATAATAGTTAATCATTGCAATCATCATAATATTGAGCAACTTTAATTTCAGTAATCTAAAATATTTCGTAATATCCATTTAACGAAAATGAATGTTTCTATAATAAAAAAACACACTTTAAAAAAGATATTTAAACAACAGAAATAAAATTCGTAATTCTATATAAAATAAATGTACAAATGAGGTTTCTACACATTCACTGAAATTGAAAATTAAAAAGAAATAGTATATTAAATAAAATATTACTTTATCGCCCTGTCTCCTCATCACATTATCAAAATTGATTCGCATTTTAAAACAAGGAGAACGTTGCTAATTAATCTAAATAAAAAAAGATTAACAATGATTGATTACCGGGTTAACAAGCCATAACAGGCTGCTCGAAATACGTATAATTTAAAATCAGGATGATTCCATCATGCACGTTGGCGATCTTATGAAAGGACCTTATAGCAATGTCTGGCGCGGTTTTAATGTTTAGATGTGTTGTTGGGTTATAATGTCAAGGCTTGGTATATCTTCCATTTTTCATTTTAATCGATTCACTCTCTTAACATTATGAAAAATACTAATTGAAAACGCAAGTTTTCACAGCGGTTGCATTTCCAATAGCTCAAATTACACCCTACTAACACTACAGGTCTGCCCTGTAATCTCTTTCCTGTCCTCCACCACCTAAATACTAGTAAGTCTCATTTGCTTTTTGTTTTGAAGGAGACGCACGTTTTGTGTCCTTCATACGCGGCCTACTTAAGTTACCTCAGCTATACTCTCATATATAACTTTCTCAATGGAGGTGGATATAGTTGCAATGACTTTTACTATCAGCGTCTCCGTCACCTAGTAGGGCCAAATTTTTTTACCCTCTGCACACATGTGGATAGGATACAGGTGTGAACAAAATAGTTTTTCCGTGTCTACTGATCGTATTGCGGTGACCAAGAGCCTTATTTGAATATCTCAGTGAGACTGATGGTGTGGCTCTACTTCGATACCCTTCCGTACATCAGGTTTTTCTAGAAGTTTTTTTATGCCCACCATATGAGCTGGTAACAGAAGCTAAATGGGTGCCAGATGTGAACGGACACACAGTTAATTGCCTGGATTTTCTGCTGACAACAGATCCAGAAAAATACATCATCGAAATATCATCCCCATTGGGAAACATTGATCACTGTCTGGATACATCTGTGTTGATATGTCCTCTGCTCGATCACGCAGTTTATGGTAAAAGGTAAACGTGGCGGTAAAATTCAGCAGATTAGGATGAGATTTGAAACTTTTTTGCATCTTATCCTTCGTGGCAGATTTGCTTCTCTACAGAAGATCAAATATGCAATATTTTATTAAATACAATAATATATTGAATAAAGTCAGGCTGAAAAGCACAAGCATTATGTTAGTAAGTATTACATTCCTATTCATAGATCAACAATAGACAATACAGATACGAATGTTTTTATGACACTCCCTAACAACAGCCACACCCTGCTTTTGCCGGGGAAGACGAGGTCCCAACTCCTAATTCATACTCCTCTTAGAGGCACCTTTGGGACAGGAGTACTCTGCTGCTAACATGGCTAGCCAACAGCTACAGCCATGTTAACTTAAAAAGATCCCTACGTTTGTCCAAAAAAGAGAGACTTTAATCAAGCCACAAAGTCCTCGTAAAGGACATTAACGTAGTTTTTTATCGATTGTATTAACCATAATAGAAAGGAAATTCGTCAAATCTTCCTGCAGTAGAATTTTCTGGTCTCTAGACCAAAGAGGTTGAGAGAAACTTTTATAAGTACTCACTACCTCCTCTGACTAAACTTGATGGGAGATTAGCTCATACTGGAAATCATACGAGGAAAGTCTAAAACGAAAAATAGAATTTCGTAAAAATTTACATTTTTCAGGCGTTTGATCGTTCAACTATAAAAAAGCAAACGAGGAATTAAATTGTTTACCACGATTAATGTCTCCTTGTTCAATTTGGTATTTTTATTAAGTATTAAGTTGTGATTCATCTAACAGATGAAATAGAATTTGTCCAAAAATTACATTATATTTTTGCTCACTGTAATTAATACATATATGTATGTATATAATTGTATATTAGCATTCTAATTATTTTCATATTTGGGATAAAACGGAAGTAACTATTGATTTATTCCTACTCCAAAATTTAAACATTATTTTCCAACAGAATATTATAAGTTCCGCAACACTTTTTTACTTATTCTTATAAATGTCCTTATAATGCCCTTAGTACTTTATTATTTTCTCTGGTATATAAAAACGGAGCCCAAAATAATATGGGTTTTCAAAACTTTAATCTTGCACAAAAATCGTAATAGTGTTAGCCTAGATTTTGAGAAAATTTAACATTACGTCACAAACAGGACGATCATTTAAGGATTCGCATTTTCAATTGATCAAAGTACTATAAAATGTTTAATTTTTTAATGGACTATCAATATCATTTAGTTTAAAAAATATGTGACTTTTCAAAAACCGATTTCAAATCGTAAGTTTCATTTTACCTAAATTTGATCAATTGATCATAATTACTACGAAAATATAAATGAAATATGTCTTCACCAATAAAACAGGCTACATGGTCGATTGCTTTTCTGATTATAAAAAACACTCCACTTACCTTTTTTTTCGTAAAAATCTTTACTCCTTTTAAATCACTTTTACTCTGAGCATTGTTGTAATAAAAACTACTTATTAACTAATTTAACAAGCTAATGCCTTAACAATTTTATATCTTAATAATTTTCTTCTTACCTCAGATTAAGGGTGTAGAATTAGTTTAAAAAGCCAAAAAATTGTCGTAACATCAAATATTTCTGCTACACCTCAATAAATAAATATTCCACTGCTAAAACGATTACGTTTTGTTAAACTCTCACATTACTCTCAGGATTGGTTTAATAAAATGAAAAGTACAATTTATGTCGAACATAAAACGTTTATTGAAGTTCAATATGCACTTTCTTTCTTTGTGGAGTATGAATGAGTTCCCTTTCCTATCATTATTATTAATGACTGCATTTGCATTTAAAATTCAAAAAGGAAATTGTACTTCTTGAGAAAATTCTAACATATTCATGGAATAGTAAAGACTATTTTAATTTATGACCGCTGAAATAAATTCTACTTCTGTAAAGCTAGAATTATATATAAAATGTGACAAATTATATTCTTACGCGTGGGGATGTCTTTGATTTTGATAATAATTAATTTTTAAGGTCAAAACCATCTGATAGAAGGAAGGAATTGTAAAAATAAAGTGGTTTTTAGTTGCCATTTAATTTTATTGATAATAAATCTACCGTTTGTTACTATTGACTCGCTTATAAATTTAAATTCTTTTTACTCAGTACGGGTAATTATAGCTAATAGTTTAAAACAAACAGTTCTGATATCGATGACCATATAAAAAGATATTAAATATTTTCCTTTATTTTTATGCGTGTTACAAAAGAAAGTCGTAATAAACAGCAAAGTATATTTTTTAAGGGTTTATGTCAATAAAATCTAAAGAGATATATAAATGAAACTAATATTTTTCAGATTACTACACGTATTTGATTATTTTTTTCGGTCCTCCATTTTGTCTGTCCGTGATCACGGATGCTGCAAAGCAACAGAAACGTCGGGATTATGTAGTTATTAAAATAATAAAACAAGCGTAGTAATCCGAAAAATATTAGTTTCATTCAAATGTATACTTTTATTTAAAGTCTTATCTCATTAGCTATTGTTATAAATACATAATATAAAAAGTATATTTAAATCTATGTCGGCGATAATAGTATAAAATAGTTCAGTCTTAATATACATCTAGATATAGTTTTTCAATTTTGCTTTATATTAATGGTTAAAATCTTTTTTATATTTTAATCTTGTTTATATAGCACAATCGAACATACTGGTATGCTTTGTCAATTCATTTGCAATTTTTCAGATTTGCACAATGAATCTCCCATACTCAGTTAAACTAGCTTACTTAAATTATTTAGCAACAGATACATCTACAAAGAAGATTATTTTAAACAATAATATCGTTGTTATAAAAGTACGCTTCTAGTAAAGTCAAGTAAAGATCAAGAATAAAAAAAAACAATATTCTTTTAAAGTCTAAAATAAATAACGCCGTGAACCCTACATTATGAACAGGATATTAAATTTTTATGTAAAGATTAACAAGCATATTAATTTTATTATTGTATAGGAAATAATTTAGAATTTTATATGTTATCAGCGATTTGTATCATGTTGACTAAGCGCTTTAAATTTATACATCTGATGGATGTTGTTTGATCTGAACCTGTTGTTTAAATGATGGTATGTATCTGAACCTTAACGAGGCGGTTTCGAAATACTTTGTAAAATGTGATAAATATTACAAGTTTTCGTTTCAAATTTATTTTTTCCCGTCATTAATTTGTTTTAAGTCATTAAGTGAGATAAAATACTATAGGAAAATGTACCGTTAGAACATAATATGTTATTCTCTCTATTGTGTTAAGACAGTCCTATAGTAATTCTTCACGTCATTTTAATAACCACCTCACACAGACTTTTAAGAGAGGTTGACTTTGTACTGCACACATTTAAATAAAACTTAAACAAAGACTGGTTTTTATTAAACGACTAACAATTCTATTTCAACGCTCATATTTATTTCAATATTTATGATGTATATAAACAAACGCAAATAAAAAACGATGTGTATGCGAAAGTGGTGTATTTATCCTTCGTTTGTTGGCTTCGGCGTGTATCCGATATCTTAACATCCATTTTCAAGAAATCAGGAAAGTTAATTAAACGTACTCCAGCTGTAGGAGATTATATTTCCATTTCAGTATTCAATAAAATGTTGAAATATAAATGTATTAAAAAAAAAAACAAAGAATAGACTCTTTCTACTTATTTTTATTTTTGGATATTACTGAAGGATTTGAATAAAACTTTTTAAAATTGTCTCATCGTAGATCTGATGGAAATCATTAAACGTTTGAAAATATGGTAAGCAAGTATTAAAAAAAAATACACTATTCAATACGCAGCTGTAAACAACTATTACCTGTTTTAACTTTACATTTCGGTCAAGAGAGAAAATAAGTCAGAATTTACTTAGTATTCACGCTGTAATATCAAATAGGCGCTATGTTGGGCGAAGTGAGCAAAGTCCTTTTTCTTTACAATTAGTCGTAAATCTATTGGGGTGATTATACACCCCTAATTTGTTTTTCGTTTTCTACGACCCATGCATGGTAATTCAAATATATTGATACTTAAACGTACGTGATTGAGATTTTCCATCCCTCTAGATTACGTAGAGTACGGTTGTTAACTATTAACTAGGGTAATTATTTGACACGATCTTTTCCATAATTTACCTTCGGCATTATTAATTTTAAAGCAATTTTGGTAAACTTCTCTAGTTATAAGTTCATCTACTGAAGCACTTGTTAAATGTAGTTGTAATAAACACTATTAACTTAGAAGGAAAATTTATTACAAATTCGTATAAGAACTTTTTATTGTTTTTATATTTATTAAAAAATTGCAAAACCTTTATTTTGTATTCCCATTAAATCATACTGTGTGTTTTCTAACCAAGGAGAACATATTTTTTAAGAATTATGACACTAGATGCTAATAAATCTACCTTGTTGGGTTACATAGTTTGGGTAAAAGGTAGTTGGCCCAGTCTCATAAATTTCACCGGCTTTGGCAACCTAACTTGACGTGAGAGTTTTACACAAAAAATTCTCTGGTTATACTATTTAAGGGGAAATAGATATTTATCTTGGACTATTTGTCACTTTATAAATCAAATCCTGATTGATGCTGCCAAAATATTACAATTATATTATTTAATATAGAAACGACATCAACTCACACAAGGTATCAATGAAAACAATATATTTAAATGTAGGTATTGAAGAGGGGAAAATGATAAAATAAGTAGCTTCGAAAGTACAGAATGAACCGACAAAAGCACAGATGGGAAGGCGAAATTAAAGTAGCAGCGGGATCAAATTGAAATAAAATCACGAGGGACAAGAAATATTAAGTGTCTTTTCCGTAGGGCAAAATTATTAAATACTTCGGTGCATTTGAGTACGAAATTAATGATTTTTTATTATATTACTTTTATGGAATGTAATGTTAATACTGTAAGTTCGTTAATTGTCAAAATCAATCAAATCAAATAAAAGGACCATAAGATTCCACCAGTGGTTATGTTAGGTGGGAAGGGGGTACCGATACTATAAAAATTCTAATCTAAATACATAAGCAAAATCTCTGATAAAAATATATATATGTAACAATAATAGCAAGGCGCCTTTTTGTATATTTTTTTTTTCAATCTTGATCATAGTAAGGTATTTGCCTTCACAATGACCATAAATAATAACACACTAAATTAATCATTGCATTTTTCTTTTAGTGTATCAAAAACTTTGTCTTCTAAGTTTGAATTTAACTGAGATTTGCGTTAGTTAATGCAATATGCGCTAGATGTCACTATATAACTGCCACTAGTCAGACTTTAATTTTTTTAGAGGATTCCTCGAAATCAGCGATTGCTCTTCAACTGTTCTTTTGTTCCCTATTTCATTATTTTTAACACTTTTTCGTTAACGTGTTTGTGGACAAAGATTTGTTAATCAGTCAAGTATATATATATTTAATATTTGAGGTAGTGGCTATAATATCAAAATTGGCTTTGTTATAACAGAATAATGATTTCCGGAGTATTAATATTTGAAAATTCAACAAAAGCTCTTTTTATCAAGAAATCGATGATTCAATTAAAGACTAATAATGAGATCTAAGACTTTCGCGAGTTTTATTCATTTAAATAAAGACTAATAGTATTTCTGTTAATATCGTAGAAATATGTTAATTTAATTTATATAAGATATAACGATGTATCTGTTTATTTTTTATGCCATAATATTTTCAGTCTTACTTAATTTATTTTCACGCAAAAATAATTTTCAAACTTAAATGTGAATGTTAAATCAATTTTTTTATACCTATATTTAATAATTTTTGTATAAATCACATATCCAGAGTTTTTTAATTTTATTTGTATTTTAAATATATTTACATTGAGTGAGTAATTCAAACACATATCCGAGGTATAGTAATACGTAGAGTATATATATTATTTCTCACAATATATGTTTTACCTTGGAATTAAATGAAGATATTTTATAATTTTATGACTAGATTGTTTGATAAAACCAGAGTTAGAGAGCTCTAGAAGGTTTGAGTGCCCACGCTATATTGCAGTTCGTGAAAATTCCAACAACCTCTGAATCCTTTGTTGTCCACTACATATTTTTCGTATGATAAAAACAAAAAACAGGGTAAAATATTTAATACTGATGCATTAGATTCATTTTATAGTTTTGTTACAATGTGTGCGTTGTAATTACACATTTTTTTATGCTGCTGCTATTTATAGTGATTTTCAACAATTAACTGCTAGTTACCTATAGTAAATTTTTAATTTTTAACTAACCCAATCTGAACAAAAATAATCATAAATATATTATGAAAGTAGTTGCTTGATATATTTTTTAAATTTGACATCACTTCCATTTCAATGTCCAATTAATGTCCAAAAACTTTTAAAAGAATTCCTCTAGAAAAGCATAAAGTATATTTTATTTTATAATACTCACTGCTACATTATTTAAGTAAGAGCTTATGCTTATCTTAATAACATCATATAGATGACGCTAATATTCTTTTATAATAATTTCTAATAAATGAAAATACATATTTTTTACACATAATTTGTTTATCATCTCATTATACGTATTTTAAATTTAATTTAACAGAAGCTACAAATACACAGATTGTATAAAGATAATATTAGTAATTTAATAACAATCTTATGTAAATTTATTCTATACTCTTAATGAAACATCTTTCTGACCTGCAAACGAGTAAACAGAAAATTATGTGAAACAAATTATAAAAAAATACAAATGATTTTCTTTTTAAATTATCTTATGATATCATCGTGTGTATATCATGTGTATGTATGTATTTCAGTTTGTCTGAAATTAATCTTCCTAAACATTTCGATTATGGACCTTTACTCTTACTACAGGTTTGCGTAAGCTAAATACATTTGAAACGAATTTTATTAATAGGTTAATGATTCATATAATAAATCAGCATAATATGACAGTACAGAAAATATTAATCATTTGTATTATATACACCAATATATATTGAGATCGTCCTTAACTAGTGTTAGTTAAAGTCAACAATTAGGTTACTACGTACGGTGGACGTCGAAATTGTTTATGAGATTACATCGTTCACTTTTCGAGATAATGTTTACTTGCCTTCCCGTTCTCACCCATCAAGAAATTGAGGCACTATCATTTTATTTTACCATAGTTTCGCAATTTTTCGATCTGCGAGCACGGTTGAGACCATTGTTAATGATTCCTAGTATAAAGCCAATCCTTCGAGACAAAAGCATTCAGTAAACAATAGGGTTTGTAGTGTGTAGTGTAAAGTATGTAAAGTGTAGTCTTTTACGTTTGTGCGTGTTTTATCTTTTAACACAGAAAACGATAACGGTTTGAGTTTAATGGCGTTATCGGAGATGAAACGCAAAAAAAACATTTATATTAAAATTCGGGATGATATAACCTAAGTACGTGTAATTTCGGGAACGCGATCTTGGTAAATGTGCACAGCAGACGACGCCGGTGTCACGGCAGCAATATTCGGTTATAGATATTGTCTCAATATCTGGTAAGTCACATTAACAAAGTCAAAATTTCAAACTTCCTAAAACTGGGCACTTTTGAATGTCATCACTATATCGCCGAACTAAAACGAGTTGAACCGACCTGCGGAAATTCTTTTTCAATTATCCCTCATGGCTCTGAAAAGTGATAGTACTACCGATGAATCAATTACGCTTAAAAAATCGACTCTTCCTCAGCATAGCCTGAACGGGTTGGTAAATTTTTGAATTATTACATTTTTACTCTACAGAGTGGATTTCTGTGCCCTACTAAAATTAGGCTAAAAATCTTTACTATTATTTATCCTGGTTTTACAGATTTAACAATTTTTGAGGAACTTAGAACGTGTAATGATAGCTATTCTTTGACTTTATAAGTTCTAATCGAACCTAGGATTACAGATACATCTAATGTTGCTTACGAGTTATGATTTATTTGATAGTCTATCAATAAAGAAAACAACAACATCAAGATTAATAGATAAGAAATAAGGATGAGTTTTGATGGGTGCCTTAACCTGGACAAATATAAAATTACTGCCATAAGATCAACAAAGATCTATGTAAAGGTATGTTAAGGGACATTTGAACAAAAAGTGGTTAATATAGGAAAATATATGCAAAATTGGTAAACAGATGTTTACTAAACGGACTCAAAAAAGGATTCTGGAACCGAAATAGGCTTAATGCCTTCTGGGTTAGCACAGGTTTACGATTTTCCTCATCCACTATACGTAAACTTTGCAGCACCAGTAGTTCTTCTTCTCCAAACAAGTACTCCAGAAACCGGAAAAGTGGTCATGCAAACTTCACATATATAATTCATCAGATGATCAAATGGGCATGCTATTTCACAATCATAGTCTAAGGTGTAGTGATTATGGACCCATAATATTCTTTGATTTGAAAAATTCTGTTGCACAAATTTACCTACTATCGTAAGATGATAATGTCTTAAATATTTCTAAAAGCTTACTCTATCAGTTTTTTATCTAGTAAATTGGTTTGTAACTTTTATGTAAATTTTGAGCACGCAGATAAATTATTATACTTATTTATGTAATTAACATTATGCATTTTCGTAATCATTATAAGAAAATACAATGATGGTGACTAGTACCTCAACTTCTTCATAGGTTCGAAAGTGTAGAGAGAACTTATAACGGACATTTTAGGAGACGTAATAAAAAATTAACTGAGGATAAAAAATTGTATATTTTACTATTGTATTTCTGACTGATTGTAACGTATTGAAAATACTTATTAAAATGCCGTAAATTGTCGGGGCCACAATATCGTATGGACAAAGTTTCAAAGCAACTTCATGCCAAAAGGCATTAAACATCTTTGTCAGTAACCTGTATAAGATGGCTAATCATTTCTATTCTTTAATATTATAGTATTAGCAGTTGTAAGAGTTAATCCTAATCTTTTCGTAAGAGTTAATCCTAATCTTTTCGTAAAGATCATCATCTTGCGGCTTCTTCGAGATCTAACTGCGAGGATCCACGTGTCTGCTATATGCGCCATTAAGATTCACGTGTCTTGTCCTTCAAGTTTGAATCCTTAGATTCTTTAAAATGTATAATTGTTGTGAGTCTTGGGAATCTTCTGGTATAATTTAAAGAGCTCCTTTAGACATGTTTGCTTCGACTGGTAAGCATTATCTACTAGGGCGTAATACGCTTCCAAATAATACTGTCTCTAGCAACTAATCGTTAAAGATTTGAGATCTAATATGAGATTCTATCAATCTCTAAAAAAATTATCTCAAGTGACCTACACATAACAACCGGGGAGTCTAGTTAGCATTACCTTATTACTGACTAACTGCATAAAATTATGATAAATCCTTTAAGTGCACAAAAATGATTCAACAACGATAACATCGAATAAAAGCGTTAAAGAAAACCTTTTGTTGTAAAATTATTGTTAAACGGCCTTGAAAAGCAGAAAATCAGTGCAGTTACGTATATTTTTTTAAAATGGAAATACACAGGATGATTCAGATGGAATACAAGTTTAAATACAATTTTTAAAAATGTTTGTTTATACATACACCAAATGGTACACGTGAAACCGCCAGTAAGAACAGATTTTTTTTATTGAGAAGAATATAATTTTTTTATAATTTCTATTATGGGATGCTTATTATATTGTTGTATTATAGGTAGAAGTAGATCATGTTTTAGTATTGATTTAATTGTGTTCATTTCAATAAAACCAAAATATATTTCAATCTTTAAATTAATATTACATTCTCTTGATGATGACAGTATAATTGATAATTTTCTTACACATAACGGTTAGGAATTAGGATATATTTGGATATTATATATTGTTTTATGACACTGTAATCAAATGCGCTATCAATGCTTTTTAAAGCTTATAGAAAAAACCGAAAAAGAACTATAACAAAATATATTTAGCAAAATTAATATTCCCAATAAAAAAAATTTCAAATACCTTTTTATAATAATATATTTTTATAATTAAACTCCAACAATGTTTACATTATTTATGAAAATCATTGAAACTGTTATTTCCATTGCTTTTCAATTATATTAATTTAAGTTCTAAAACTATAATGTGATGTTAAATAATAAAAAAAAATATATAAGATTAAGCATATGATAGTTTTTCTTGCTTTTAAGTGATATTCCAATGACAGCAATATTAAGTAATATTTACTGTAGTACGTACTGGGGTCTTTGTTTCGATTTTTTGTTAAAAAATAATTGGACTTGTTATTTATACTGTTGTTTATATGTTGCATGTTATTGCATGATGAGAAGCAGTTACGAATCATCATTGGCCTAATAGACGTAGATCGTTTTTAATGGCATCAAGTAGTTTATATACTAAAGTAATTGAAGAATGAATAATTAATGTTAATTTGTAATTGTCTTTAATCTGTATTTAAGTCATTCTTCTATAATATCATCAACCTAAATGTTTTTAAGTGGAGAGTTATATATGTTTTTGGTTTAATAAGAAGCAATTTAAAGTTAGGTATGTAATAAAATTAACGCTGATCTAGTTAATAGTTTCGGCATTGATAAAAAAGTCTGGTATAATATTGTAAGAAAAATAACCTCCTTGTATATGTGTTGAATTAACTTGATATTTGAGAAACGTTTATTCGAGTCCATTTGGCCAAAGTATTTTTTTTAAATTGGGTATAGAAAATGAATAGCAAAAAGTCGACAGAATTTAGTGCAACAGTGTCTGGAAATAGATTAATCAATTTATAACATGCTGTTATTAGATGAGAGTTATTTTAACGTTAAAATACGTTTTGAAAGCTCGCAAAGATAGTGCAGATTGAATTTCAAGGATAGTTTCAAAGCAGCGCATATAAATCGTACTGACATGAAACATTAAATTTGGATTTCAAGTTAAAATATAACTCTTCATAATCAAATATACTTTTAGTAGAATAATCATTCGAAATTGCTGATTAGCTAACACTCAGAGCATTATCAACTTTAAATACCTTAAGAGTACTTTATTTCATTAATTGACGGGTTTTTGTTTCTTGACACAATAAATATAATTTATTAAATTTTAAGAGTTTGTTAGGCCAAGTTTCAAAAGTCGTAAAGTCGAGTTTCGACTGCTCTAAACTTCTAATAAATCTCTAAGAGTGCTCTTTTGTTTTCAATAAGGTAGAGAAAGCTTTTATTTAAAATTAGTATTTTAAATAAGTTATTAACGTCCTTTGTTAATCGTAGAACTAAGAAAAATATTTTATATTTAAAATTGGTTTATTCATAACCTGACATAATATAGCAGGGTATAAAATTACTTCTTTGCTTGATTGTTGTATAATTTATATTTTTTTTATTCGATTATATTGTGAAAAACTACAAATCATAAAAACATAATAGGAATACAATACGCAGATTAATAATATCTTTTGTAAATAGATACTATTAAAAGTAACATAATACTTTTTAACGAACGCAATATTTTTTTATCGATAACCATTGACAAGATATTCTGTTCACTAGTAGAGGAAAAAAAAGCATTGTCTCCAGTTTAGTAAGGGATACATTAAAAAAAGGGTTTTCAGTTCGAATATGTGTGTTTTTTGAAATTTCTTCCAAAATGTTTAAAGACTCAAAACATCGTTTCCTGAATGCTCTCGATCAATACACTCGCGTAAACTCTAGATAAATTTGCGTTGTTTTTAAATTAAATTTGATTGTTTCAATTAAATGCTCGTTTACATTACAAATTCATGAAAAAGGTTCAAAACAAATTCTATAAATACAAAACAAACAAAGTGTAATGAATCGAATACATGTTTGATAATTGCGTGTATCTGATGTGTTCCGTAAAAAATTGGGATAGATTCGGACACCAGGCCGTATTGAGAGGAGGCAATAAAAATTATTGCGGGCTTTGTGTAATAAACGACCAAAAGTTAAAACTAATAACTAATTTTGTACATTCTAATAAAATATTGTTTTGAGTATGAGGTTTATTTGATTATTTTAGGAATCTCTCTAATAAATCATTTGCCTTATACGCTTTATTTAAAGGTAAAATTAAGGTCCTTAGTTATTAAATGCGCAGTGGGGGTATATTTTAGTGGCATATTGAATGAGTTTTGTATGGAAGAATATCTATACTATTGTATATACATATACCCTGTTTTAATATACCTATTATAATATAATTTATTACAATAAATTCACAAACAAAATAATTTTAATGAAATAGATAAATTATTTTACTTAGATAATAATTTAACCTAAAATAGCGATTAATGTTATTTTGCCGTCGGCGTTGCTCTGTTTGTGGAACTGTTCAAGTAAGTATTTCGTTACAACCAAAAAGAAAAAATTCTAAATCTATGTGAATAATACTTATTATTCTGTAATTTTTCATTTGAAAGAAAATTCATGTAGTATGTTTTTACTTTTACTTCAGTCACGTCTAATTTGATAAGCACACTATAAATATCAACTTTACATTATATACATAACCAAAAAAATCTCCAGTAACTGTATTAAAGGATGGACAAATTTATTGACAAAAAAAATCTTGATATAAATTAAAGAGAAAATGAAATATCATTAGTTCCATTGTCGTTAGATATTTTTGTTGCATTGAAAGAAATAGATTTTTGGAGTTATACTAACATATACCTATGTACATACGGAAGTTTATATAATTTAGTAATGCCTAACCTTATTGTTAGATACAAACGATCATTGCGTGCACGTGTCACAAACGACTATAGAACCGCAATCTTAATTATATCCATAATTAAATGAAAGCAGTAAATAGTCATTTACGGTTTGTGTTGTGACATTACGGAATACAAATTTTCGTTTTATCGATTATCCTTAATTTGAAAGGATAAATTTATCTTCCCACTCTTTATATTTGAGATATTATAATTATTTTTTATTTCACAAATAATAAATATAAACAAAATGCTTATTCAATTACAGGAATCTTACAGGAAGCATAACTACATTTTAAGTATTATATTCTGCAAATTGTTTTACTGTAAAGTCCTACAAAATTCTGACCACAGTCCTTTCAATAAAAAACCATACACGAACCTACATATTCAACTTTTATTTTATAGCAGGAATTTTGTTTCAAAAAAGGTGTTAGGTTCATAAATGTCTTAAAATATGCCTTGAAACTATAAGAAAAAGAGTGACTTATTATGCCAAAATTTTGCAGAACACTTTCTTAGTTAACTACAACATCATTATAGTCCTTACCAAGCTTAAAGAAAAGTGTTGTTAAGAGCGTACGTGGAATTGGTTCACATGGGACAAAGCATGGCTGCTAATTTCATTGTTATAAATAATATTAATTTGTGTAAAAGAATTAAGTAACATAACTGTGTGATTATTAGGGTAAAAAAATACATTCGGTTGTAATATGACTTTTTATCACTAAATGCTTCTAACGTGGCATGATTACGTTAATATTATTACGGTATGAAGTTTGTACGACTGTAACAAACCCTAACGTAATGTATTAATAAATTTATTTTTATTCTTAAAAAACAGAATGTAGTAATTTTTTCTAATAACATTTATAATAAAATATTTCAAATAACAAGTTTTTATTGGAGTAATCAAGTCTTCACAATTGATTTATAATATGTCTGCTTTAAAAATATTTAATCCTCATCCAAGGCAATCTGCAAATTATTTTGGATGACGTTGCACATATGACCATGTATTGTCACCCAAATAAAATTTGCAGACTTAATTCTTGTTTAATAATAGATGGAAGTAACATTTTGAAGATAGGTATGTTTAAAATCGAACAGATTGCTGAACAAAAACGTACTGGTTAAAAATCGTAAAATTCGAGTTATGTAATAAACCGTAACTGAAAAAAAAATTCAATTTGAATAAGAATTGTAATAAAGCAGAAATAAAAGGATCTCATTAAAATGTGCTGATCATATTGTGAGTGTTTTTTGCAACAATTTCATTACAAAGCAGTGCCGCTTCCCACATGGTTCATTTTCGTCTTTGAAAAATTTCCTACATTCATAAATCCACAGCGAAGAGCTGGAGCTTTGTAAAAGGCATTACACTCTTGCCAATTACACATTCAGTTAATATAACATCTCTTTAGGAAAAAACTGCTTAGGGTAAAAAATGCTTAGGGTTTTCTAGCACTGTATTCGGGTATTAGAACGTTGCAATTATATTACTAATGAAATTTGTGCCATTATTTTGAATTAAAAAAAAAAAAACAAGAATACAGTAAGATCTAAGACTTTCGCGAGTATTCATTTAAATAAAACTAATATTTTCGGATTACTATACATTTTTTTATTGTTTTAAAAAACTACATACTCCCGTCGTTTCGGTTACTTTGCAGTAATCGTGATCACAAGGGCATCTCGCCTGCGTTTAGTAATCCGCAAATATTAGTTTTACTTAAACAAAAATACAGGTTTAAAAAAGCTTCCCGACCTGGGTCATAACGGTCCTTAAATGAAACTAAATAAAAACACTAAGACTCAAACTATTTTCTTCTCTTAGAAATGTAGGACATTGCTGGCTCTAGTTATATTTCTATCTTTCAGACGCGATTTGAACATTTTATACATAATATCTACCTAGGTTTGCAGATCTATATCTTCAACACCTATATTTTAAATAACACATCTGCAGATTAATTTATTAATAAATTTTCTAAATATTCAGAGCACTTTAAGTCCAAATTGAAATTTTAAAAGTCAAAGCTTTCCAAACTGAAACCTTTTAAATAATATTGTAGTATCTTGTTCTCGGTATTAAAGTTTGTCTTTGAATTATTTTTTTTTGCCAATTGAATATCATATTATTTTCCCTACGAAGAAACTCAACTATGCTTTAAAAATAATTATTTTATTCTTATTCTTTACAACTTTTGTTTTTAATGAAAGGGAATATATATTACAATCTGTTTTTAAAAGAAATCAAAGTTATTGGATAGACAATTTAAGCAATTGCCTGAATAAAGTATTGTTAGAAAGGAAGCTGATACGAGGTCAGCATTGAATGAAGGTTTAGTGTTTCCGATGATAACGTTTGTAAAAGTATCTTTAACTTGTTAAAAAGAATTCTATAAAATATTGGTGCAGTAAGATGAGCTGTAAAAAATGTTTTACTGTTAATAGTTATATGCCAATGTATGTAATATAAAAAGACAACTAACTGAGCTTGTAACTAAAACTATTGAAATAGTTTTAAGACTATTGAAAAAAATATATAAACTTAAATAAATCTCTTGCATTTTGTATTATTTGCACCATAATTTTTGGTTGATAATAATAAATTAGAGCATCTGTTAAATGTCGTAAATCCAACTCTAGAGATGTCTCATAAATTATGAGACTAATAAATGATAGTACTTGCAAAGCGCACTTCTGAATCATATTAATTTCTTAGTAATTTATTGCAGGGAGTTCCTCAAATTATTAAGAAAAAAAATTGAATTTTATAATATTAAAATCAAAAGCTGTAGATATCGGTGTTAAGATGTTCTTTTAAAAACGTAAAATGATATGATGAGTCGTTTGTTAACTAAGTTTTTTGAAATTGTAGTCAGAATTTTTTTTTTAATTTTTTAATAATAAAATGTATGTTTAAACCCATTATTTATTTGTCAAATAATGTAAAGGATGAAATAGGTAAACATTGCCCGATATTCAATTTATTTGTTGATAAATCCCAGGATTCGGGGAATAGAACAGAAATTAATTTTGAATTTGCTTTTCAAAAGATTCATTATTAGAAACGCTCCAATCAAATCTATTTGTTGAAACAATAAATGCATATATTTAAGTAGTTTTATCACACAAGTCACTTTATTAACATTTTAATATTTTTTTTATTCAAAATGTTTGTAAAAAGTTTAAATTTTGTTTGTTAAAAGTTTAAATTATAGAAGCTAATGAATTACACACTCTATTTTAATATAGACTATATTTTAATATAATGTCATTTTTATTTTTGTTTTGATAACAGTGATGTATTTTTGTGATAGCAGGAAAGCTGAGATAAACATCGATAGAGTCATAGAACAGTAGTAATTTAGCATATACATAAATATAGAAAATTAAATGATAAATGTTTGAACTAACTTGTAAAAACTTTAAAAAAATCACTCTTTCCCTCACATACGTATAAAATTAAATGGAATGCAACTCGTTAATTCACCCCATGTGTAACTGCAGCCGTCAGTCGAGTTAATTGCCTACGTGCGTTTTCAGCTGAATTCATCACGTGCGGATGTTATTTCTATCGTATATCTAAGGCAACAAAAATTACGAATCGAATGTCGGGATAGTGTTGTTTATTTTCAGTGATCGAATTAGAGAATATTTTTAAAAATTTATTACAATTACAATAATTATATATCATAAGGGTTTTTAATTGTATTAACTATAAGTTATAAATATAATAGAATTCTTTCTTTTCACAATTTTGGAGACAGCTTCTGTTTCGTTAATGATATTTTCATAAAGTATATTTAAAAATTTGGTGGCATTCCTACGTTAGAGGTCTTTGCGTAAACGTTGAACTTATCTGTTACATAGATAACAAACAAAAGTCCGCATTCTCCGTACAGTCGTTAGGGTTGTATTTTTTGCCGCTCAATTTCTTCAATGGACTCTTAACGAGCCTTGTTACTTTAGACACCGAGGGGATTTTTGGGCGAAACATCTTCAAACAGGCTTTTGTGATTTAATTTTAACTGGAAAAATTTGTGTACAACAGTTTAAAAAAAAAGGTTTTGTTAAAATTGAGAATTTTATAAGTAAATAGTTTAATTTTGCCTCATTTAAAAGAAAGGTTAAAGATGGAAGTTTAAAATAAACAAAAAACAATGAACAATACTAATAATGTCAAAAATTTTCGCGTGTATTTATTTAATTGAAACTAAAGTTTCCGAATATTACTATGCTTTTTTTTTAATTTTTAACTAAATACTTCCATCATTTCGATTACACTACAGCAACTTTGATCACGGGTAGTTAATATGAAAGTGTCTATAAGTAAGACTTGTTATTCGTTAAAAAATAAAGAATTCGTTGGCGGTAGATGACAAATAACTATCAGGCTGTTACTATCAGGCTGTGCAAGGCTTTCAGTTTTCGGTATCAGTATCACAATATAGGCTTTATAAATATTAGCTGCAATGCTTTGTTTTCCCAGCTGTTGTTTATATGATTAATGACTGAACGATGAATATATCGCAGAAGTGACATTGATATTGACCCCCCATAACGTGTATAAGGTATATATTTATATGTGTTTATATACAACTAGCTTTAGGGAAACGAATATATACGTAAAATATTGTTTGTAGGAATGTTATAAAAAAAAATGTAATGATTTTTCAAAGAGGTGCAGAGATAAAATAATTTTGACTTGACTGAATTTCAAGGGACTGAAATACGAAACGATACAAAATTGTAATAATATTTTTAAGATAATATTAAACATTGCATTATGTTTGTACAATTAAAATTATGCAATGAAATCTATATCATATTTATATAGTACTTTTATCAATAAACTGCTATTTGTGTTTACTACATACATACAATAGTTTACGAATGTAAAGATTGCTTTTCTTTAACTACGTCTATTAATGTTTATTTTAAAAATGCATCTTGGTGATCTTATCTTGTACTAGTTTTTGTCCGCAATTTTACCCAGATAGACTTTGGAATTGGGGTGGAGAGAAATAAAGTACGTACAAATAAAGTTATGGCTACGAACTAGTAGCGCCATCTATCATAAATCTATCTATCGAAAATACAAATATTTATATATATTTTTTTTTTGATTTATTAATAAAATAGGCTTTAATTCATAATTAATTCTCAAAATAGGATAAAATAAACCAAATATTATGTTATAACATAAAATAACCACATTTTTTCAAATAAATAATAAAAATTTTATGTAATTAATATTCATAACGGGAACTAGTTTATATATTGAATGTTATTACAAGTTCTATGTTGTCATAAAGTTAGTTTATGAATGTTTAAATGTAATAGGAACTCTAATAATTTATTCTACAAAGTATATCAACTGTTATCAAAAGTAAATGTGGTCGTAAGTTATTACAGAAAACAATTTTACATTAAATCTATCAATATATTAGGAACATTAAAGAAATATTATTTTGATATTTATATCTTATTAAACTGAATCTTATATAACAACGAACATGGGTTATGAAGCTATCATTTTCATTTTAAATTACATTTCTCATTGGACTGGTATGACTAAAAAATCTTTAATAACTACCTGCTTACTCCTACGCTCAAGACTGGAAAAGGTCTCATGATTGGTAGTAATCGTTTTAGTTACCGCTAATGAACTTAAAGTGCATTCGCATAATATAATTACATGCTTGATAACATAATTTATAAATATGACTTTTTGAGCTGACATACATATATATTATGAAATATATCTTTAATTATTTCAATATATTATTTGTTTATTTTTTGTTTAATCATCACAATATCAAGAAATATTTGATAGGAAATAATATTGGTCTTGTTCAGAAAGGACAATGTTTTAAAACACCAACCTATAATAATATGTAAAAGTTCAATTATTGTTTACTTAACATAATGTATGATGGATGTAGTCATACATAAAATGTGTGAGCCTTTGTTAACCTCTAAATATAAAGAGCAGTTTTTAAATGTTTACTAATTAAATTCATTCAAATCAAGTAGTTTCATAAAATAAATAAAATGTAATGTATTTTAATACATCTCTTACGGTAGGTAAGGGTATCAAAAGCGTAAAACTACATGCTTACCTTTGTCGTAAACTATTTGCTCAAAACCAAGCTGGATAGATTTATGAGCACATAATGTCCAATCCTTTTGAAAAAAAAACTAATTTTACCCAAATAATATACGAGGACAAGGAAATTTTATTTCAAATATTTACAAGAAAATAATCTTCACAAAAATAACCCACGATTCACGAAGGGACTGTTGTGAGATAATGACAACATTAAAACCTTCTTATTTGTCTCTTTAAGTCATCTTTATGAAAAAGCAAAAACAAACATGTTATTCTTTGTTTGTACGATAACAGTTGTAAGATAAGTATACTTTGAATAAATATAGATTGATAAAAATGTTTAAGTTAGGCATAAAAAAACTTATTAGAAATAATTCACGAAAAAAATTTATTTAATTATCGTTAATGTATATTTTTTTATAGAATAAAAAGGAAAATATATTTGCCTCATTAAATTTCATTTTATTGAGATTATCCTTAAAGACTTTGTAAACATCCATATTGGATTAAAAATGTGAATAATTATTACAACTTGTAAGAGTGTCCATTAATTTTAGAGAGGACGCTTAAAAGTACAAATCTTATTATGTTAAAGGCGTACTTTCATGCGTGAATGTGTGAGCTTGCATACTTGTATGTGAATGCCAGTATAATCTTTTAACTATAGAGTTGTTCTTTCTCTTTTCCTTTCTAACAATGAATAGAGAAAAGAGAGAATAGATAAAAAATGAAGTGACAATGACACTACGTCTGAATACAATACCATCGGGTCCTCTCCGACCGCCAACAGCCAGCCACGCTGGGATTAAACACGGTTGGCGGAGCAGCCTTTTATGACAGCCCACTAATTGGGCCCCCTACTGACTGCGGGAAACATGTCTTGGAGCACCCGTCTTGAAATCCCACTATCCTCAGTAACAAATCTTAGTTTTGTATAATTCGCTCAATTCACAAAATAAATGTTCAAACCTCATTTTTCATACGTTTTCATCAGGCAACATATCAGAACCCGACGAATCTGTTCTTGGCAGTCTAATGGTTGCTAACAACGCTGGTGGTCAATGTTGTGGCGTCCCACTGAGAAAATCGCTGTTCTCAAAACTAATTTACGTAAAATATATTTAAAAGGTTCTTTTTATAACTTTTACTAATATAAATAATTTGAAGTCCATTATCTATGTAATTAGAAAGCTTTTAACACGGACGCTTAACATTATGTAAATTATAGTAAAATTAAGTTATCGGATACCAAAGTTATTATAAGAACATTAATAACGGCTCATTAATGTTAAGGTCATTTACATATATCTCAGTGTTAAGTGTAATTTAAAGCAAAATTTTAATTATTTACTATAAATCAAAAAGGTATTTTTTTTTATTTCACACATAGGTTTTTATGACTATTTTGTATTTGAACGTAAGAACAATGTTAAAACATATTTCTAGAAAAATATAAGACAGTAGTTAATAAGGGCAATATCATGAAAAAATAAAAGTAAATAAGGCAGTGGAATGAAGTGATAGATAGGAATTTTAAGAGCTTGTTTTAAAAGATGATAATAGGTTGACTCATTTAATAAAAAAAAACTAATACAGCTTAATTTTTCATCTTTTATATATGTGTAAATATAATGTTATGTATTTAAAGTATATTTTATTGTAAAAAGTCACTGGTAAACCTTATATAATTTTCAATATAACATCAATACCAGTTTAATCATGAACATTGATATCAAGTTATTAAATTCCGTCCACAGCGGAGTAATACCGCTTTTTGTCTGATAAAAAAGAACTGCAAAATAAAATTCTATAAAAATAATTAATGTAGTTTATAATAAGAGTGAAAAATAAACTTTTCATTCCAAAAAAATAACTTATATTGAGTATCCTGTGAAAATCCTAAAGAAACTTGATTATGTTTAAAAAATAATTTTATTATTATTATATTTTGAGTACGTCCTACGAAAAGCAAACTCTAGCTATTAAATAAAAATAATAAAAAAGGAATAATTTACTTGCTCCAATCCGAATTTGAGAATCGAGGATCTCACCCAAATATAATTAACTGTAGCAATAGGAACAGTTTCTAATAAACTATTGCAACAATCGGCTGGTAGGAACTGACGGACCCTCATTTCGTATCCCATTCAAAACTACCGTCTGAATAGGCTGTATAATCTCATACCAACTGATGTGATGACGACGAGAAAGGAAACATTTCGTATTGGATTTTCTGCAATTATCGTAGTAACTGACTGGTAACAAAGTAAAGAGAAAAGAGGGACTGTTTTAAATGTATATCATATAATGAAAAACTAGATTAATCATTAAATTTTTTGTATTTTCTATTCTATTCAATGTATTTTTGTTGTTTTATATTTTTATATTAACAACGAAGCGTCAGTTAATTATTGCTACTACTTCTGGTTACGTAATTTACAACAAGGAGTGCTGTAATAATCATAGAAAAAAAAAACCGTTATTTAGTTTCGACTTTCTTAAATCTTGACCTGTAAAAATAAAATATTGTTTCTAAAATACACCCTATAATTATATAGAGATATATATCTAACTTATATATATACATAATAATAAATATTAAGTTCATAAAACTAATACATTGAAAATGGTGGTGAATGAATTTTGATTCTCATATAGAAATGGCGAACTTTAAAATATTTAAATCGAAGTATGGAAAAATCAATCAACAAGTAAATAACTTCCAGCTTTTGCGTCTTAACAGGTTTTTTATTCAAATATATTTATGATCAAGCGAAAGCGTTCATAAGGACATGAATAAAGACGCACAGGTCTGAAAGAGATTAAAAAGAAAATTATACATATTTTTATATTTTATCATCAAATCAAAAAAAAAAAAATACAAAAATCGCTAGTAGCTTCGCATGAAAGACATCAGTAACCTTTATTTCCTTTTTACCTTAAGCTTCCATCAGTACGATAGGACTTATTACACCTTCCATCCTAACATTAACCCTTTCTTTGGTTCATAAGCTTCAACGAGTCCTACAACACTATATTTAACGACGTCATTATCGTTCGAAACACGTACTTCGCGAAAACATCTACGGTTTTATAATATCTTAAATTATATTAATTATAGAGATAGGTAAATATAAGCATCGTATAGATGCGAAATATGTACACTAACGAGTAATAATATTACAAACATTATAAATGAAGTTTCAATGACAGCAAAATTTTTTTTGAATTTTAGTCGCATTAAAGATTAGGTTTCCGACTGTTCCTATGATGTTTGAATATTTGTTGAATACTATGATTCATAACAACCTACCCAAAGCCTTTATTTTCATTGTATATACAGAAATGTATGAACATAAACTATTAATTATAATTCCATACGAAAGAACCCGGAAATAAAGGTAAATTATAAGAAAGTCCTGAAAAACATTTTTCAAGCTCTTTAAATAGTAATAATGTTTCATGTTCATAAGTTTATAATTTTGTATTAAAACAACATTTAAATAACAGATTAAATTTTTTCTTTGCATTTCTGTATATATTATACTTTTTCTTGTTGACATTTTTAGTTACTTTCTATGAATTAAATATTTTGATTGTCAAAAAACGAATTCAACTAACACTGTATACAAAGTGAAATATTTTACTTTGAAAAGAAAAATCCTCGGATGCGAAATTTATAAAAGAAAATTGTTCAAAGAGCGTCGGACGTCATTTCACTGCCTTCTTCTTAACCGTCAAGTGGTTGACTCAATCCGAATATCTTTTATACGAACGCAAATAAAATATCTCTAGGGAGTTGAAAGGATAGAAATCTTTTGAAAATAGTATGTCAGAGGTCTTCTAGGTTCGATAATTATTACAACGTTAATGTCTCTAAAAATGTTACTCAAACAAAGGTCTGAAAGAAAATAATAAAGTTAATTAGATTTATTTATGTATGTACTTTTTATCTCATAATTTGTACGAATTATATTAACACATACTACCTTAACTAACCTTGAAAAAAAAACACTCGATTTTTTAAATAATTTATTTCAAACTTATTTTATATAAGTTCTTCTGTTAGTTTTTTATATGATGATTTTTGTATGTTAAGGTGAATTAGTCGAGCTGCTGTGAAATATAAACTTATATGTAATTATAATACATCCGTTGGTATAGGCAGGTTTAAGTCACAGTACCTACATAGATATGAAAAAAAATATGACATCATTCATAACACTTCAGTTCCGTCCCTACTTTTCGAAAATTTAATAAAAAAGCTGCGAAGTACAAATTTCAAATTAAATATAAGTTTTACGGTTTCCTATTTCAAAAGAAAAAGAAGAAAAGAATCGTTTGCTATTGTAAGATGTGCCTGCTGATGCCGATTTTCCTTAAAATATAAAAGATATAGACTGTAATTAATACCAATCAATATAGTTCCACTGTATTTTGAAGCTATTTTTATTCTATTGAAATTACACATGAATATTAAAATTTAACTTATGTGAAATATTACCGCCGTGACACTATCTGATATCGTAAGCAAAAAACTGTTAGTTTTAATAGATTGGATAAAAATAGCACCGAAATGTAATTTTCTTTTATTTAATATGAAAATAAAAATGAATGATAAAATGTTTTCAAGAAAAGAAAATATAGAAATTTTCTACTTCGCTATAAACGTAACCTAATTAGTATTATAATTGGTACCTATATTTTTATCAAACTAAGCATTAGTAGATCAACCGTTACAAAATTTACCGCTAGGTGTTGGACAACTAAATACATAGCAGTGGTTGGTCAGCTAATTAACAAATAACGCTTGATTGCTTTATTTGAATTTCATAAATATTTGTGCTTTATAAGGCCAGGACGATGGCCTTCCGATACAATGTAATACAATTAATTTAGAGGTATATATGTAATACAATTAATTTAGAGGTAATTCTTCCTAATGATAAAGTTCAATAACAACTTGTTTGCTGTAATTAGAAAATGTTTTGAAATATTATAATAGGGCTTAGTTAATCTGTTTAAACAAGAATGATTGAAATATTTTTATGCATTAATTTTAATCTTCGTTTAATATTTGTATATATAACTAAAATAATAAAATTAACAGTGAAGTTGGTACATCTAATGTTTTTCACATTTGAAACCCTAAATCAATTTTCTTGCTATTTATTACTTTCATAGTATTTGCTTAGGTTCCAAAGCACAATTTCCTAGGTATCGCATTATAACTAAAATTCCATCAAATTATTATATATTGTTAAATGAACAAAATATTGCTATTTCGACTATTCCATTTTTAAGCTTACGATAAAGTAATGTTATTGGTATGAACAAAATTGCGAGGCAACTTTTAAATCCATAACTTTTATTTATTATGTGTAATATATATATATGTATTCGCGAAGTGAAATTGTCTATTAGTGAAAGCGCTAATTTCGTCATTCGGGAGTGTATTATATATTGGGATAAAGCTAAAATTCCTACCAGAACTAAAGCTCTAGGTAACCTAACTGTGTTAAAAAACTTGTTGATCTTCACCATGCTTGGAGGGAGTTGCAAAAAAAAAAAATACACGATATGTCAAGCACCGTGAGGAGGAATTTAAGAATAATTTAAGTAACTTATTTGACATAGCGCACGCTGATGCTTTAGAACGGATTAAAATTGAAGAAGACAAAATGCTTTTACAAAAATAAAGAGAACCAGGGCGTCCAGGGCTTTTAGCGGGTGTAGACAAAAAATTGGCCGAAAAAGAAGAAAAGGCAAGACAAAGGAAATTCAAGGAAGAGAAAAAAGATATGAGCAAATGTATTTTGGATGTTTATCGTCATCAGTTAAAACGCAAGATGTAATTCAAGCGGAGGAACATCAAGGTCAACGTCGAAAGTTTTGAGGAACACTTGATATCCACCTCTCAAATGGAAATTTCTGAAACTACTACAAAAGGAGGAAGGAAAGACTTCATCACGCCTAAGTTAGTTGCAGCTTTAGATAGATGTCAATTAAGTATAAAGGATTCTGTCTATATATTTCAGGCTGTGGTAGAAGCATTAGATCTTAGCGGTGATGATTACTCGATAAACAAGTCGTCTATTCAACGTATTCGCACACAGGGCCGAAAGGATAGAGCGGAATCTATTAAATCCGATTTTCAAAATGATATGCCTAAAATGCTGACCGTTCACCGGTATGGGAAATTATTACCTGGTCTTGACGTAAGAAGTTCTAAAGGAGAACGCCAGCCAATTTTAATTTCATTTGGAGAAAAGGAACAAATTCTGGCAGTACCCAGATTCAAAAGCTCTTCTGATGAGGATCAAGCTAAAGCTGTGTTAACTGCACTTTTGTGACTGAAACCTCGATGAAAAAGTACAAATAATGCGCTGTAATATAACTGCGTCTAACAAAGGGCGATTGAAAGGAGCTTGTGTACTTCTGGAACAAAAACTAGACAGGGAATGATTACTATTAGCTTGCCACCATCACGTATACGAACTCGTTTTAAAATGTGTCTTCGAAACAAAAATCCACCAAGTCACAAATAGCCCTGATATCCCACTGTTTAAAATGTTTAGAGATAACTAGAAAACTTTTAATCCCGCTGCTATTGAAACATTCACTCATATCGTCACACAACATTTTGAAAATAGTACAATAGAAGATTTGTTGAAATTTTATCATCAAGAACTGCAAAAAACTATTCTAAGCGATGATTATCGGAAACTGATTGAACTGTCTATACTTTTCTTAGGTGACATTGAAAAAAAAATTAGACCTCCTGGAACGATGCATCAAGCAAGGTAGATGGTTAAAGCTATTTATTTTCTACGTCGGAACTAAGTTTGTTGCAATCCTAGTTCAAAATGAACGCCAAGGACAAGCGAGCAGTTCAACAAATATGTTTATTCATTGCGGTTTGCGGAAGACACCAATTCAAGATTTTACTATGTTACTGCTATTAAATAAATTGTTGGGGCCCTGTCGGCACGGGTTAACGTTGACATAGGAAAATTAAATTTTGCATTAAAGTTCGTCAAGGTAGTCTAAAAAGAAATAGGGGGTATGCGTTTTTATAACAAAAAATTTTTTTTTAACCAATATAAGGGACCTTATATTATATATATATACACATGTAAAAGATCTGAAAAGAAAATTGTAATTTAAAATTGTAATACGTCTTCATATTCAAGAAATATTTCAGAAGAAAATTCTTTCTAATAAATAAATAAACAATATGCACCATGAAAACTTGATAATGTGCATATGAAATACGTTTCCTATTCCGTGGGATCATAGTCTTAGGGTTTTTATTTATAGGTGCAATAATGCGCTCTTTATAAAATAAAACTATAGTTTCTTCGGTCTTTTCTATATGATTTATTTTTTATATAAATATTTTATTTACAATATGAATATTTTATAACAACATCAGTGCAGCATTTAAAATATTTTCTTCTCTTACACAATATGCCTATTTTTATTTTTCGAGTATCTGGTGAATCTAAAGCAGCATTTTTAATATCTAAAGTTAAATCAATCACATAATCACCACCAATCATAGATTTTAAAAACTTATAACCTGCCGATTTTATTCAATATGCAAAATTATGCGCTAAAATCAAAAGAAAGCATAGAAATATTTACTTTATTTACTTACTTACTTTATACGTTGCCCAATTTTTTGTGTATAGTACATTATTTTATCAATAAAGATAGCAACTAAAGGTATTTTTAAATGTGACGTTCAAGTTCTTAAAGCTGATGTGCGGAAGTTCTTGTGGATCCAACAAAACCTTTCAATTGACAAAACTATAGTTTAATTTAATGAGATCTATTATATACATATAATAAAATAGTTCACGGGGTCAATTCTGTACATTGAAAACAAATGAGAATAAATCCCTATAGGGGTATTCCTAGAAGAAACAGATGCCAAAAATATGATTTTTGAAATTTTTATCTGTCTGTTCGTTGAACACTTATAATTTAAAAACTACTGGACG
This sequence comes from Danaus plexippus, assembly GCF_018135715.1. Classification (NCBI taxonomy): domain Eukaryota; kingdom Metazoa; phylum Arthropoda; class Insecta; order Lepidoptera; family Nymphalidae; genus Danaus; species Danaus plexippus. The sequence continues at coordinate 3,890,204 of NC_083539.1, forward strand.
GATTTCAATAAAATTTTATATGGGGGTTGCTGATTACCTGATGCAAAATTTAGGCCTTTTAGGCCTATCTTTTCCGCCGGAAAATATCTCATTGATCATCATGCCTCATTTAAACTACTTTGAACCAAACTTATGTAAGGTTACTTGCATTGAACACCTAATGGGTTTAATAATGACATATTGTATTTAATTAATGTACTAATTTCCGACGGACAAACCATGAGTTGAGTCGGTGTAGATCTGCGTACTCACTGTTTTTCTGATGGACGGTCATATGTAGCTTTATCTCGAGTGAGCAATGCAAGAAGCCTGTTTCTACTCACTGAAACTGCTTATACGACTTCTAACATTGTTTATGAAAAAATTAAGGTAGTAAGGAACAAAGTCGCGGGCACAGCTAGTGAGATCTAAGACCTTCGCGAGTATTCATTTAAATAAAACTATTATTTTTGGATTTACCACGCGTTTTTCATTATTTATTGTATATGCTTCCGGCGTTTCAGTTAGGTACTATGCAGTAACCGTGGTAACGGGCAGACGGGGTAAAAAAATGTTTAAAATAATAAAAAAAACGCTTAGTAAATCCTAAAATATTAGTTTTATTTGTAGTTTTATTTTTGATATTATCGGCATGCAGATTGCGTTCCACATACAACTAAGCAAGAATCATCTCTTTTATTTATATAAGAATGGATTTTATTACTTAACGGTCAAAGAATTTTGATAAGTTTTTTCATTCATATATTTATCATTATTTACAATCCCAACTTTTGAACGAAGTGCAAAGCCTGTTTCCGTTCACCTACAGTTTGTGTAAGTATTCAGATATTGCTTATAAAATATGACGTAGAAAATTCTAGCCATATATGTGTATGTACATTTGTATGGAATCAAAGTAATTTTAAAATATGATTAAATATTGAAGAAAATGATTGAAGTTGTTTCAATTATCGAAGATACCTATCATTTCCATCTGAAGCAGTTGTCTAGTTATTGTTATCTTTATCTTGTTAATAGTTCGCGAGTTCCCAAGGATTATTGCTATCGCTCTTAAAACTAAATTGTACAGAAACGCAAGGTTCAAATGAAAACTGATTGCTCTTAAAATTATTTGGTGTAAGATGACACATATATTCTACTTTAAATATTTCCAAGCAAGAAAATATTTATGTTATTGATATTTAAAAACGAGAATAACATATTACGTTAACTATTTTTAGATCTATCCAATAGAAAGTGGTACTGTTTGATGAATTTTAATACATGTGGTTAATAATGCAAAATTTTATGGACGTATTAAAAGAAATTTAGTGTTCCTCTATAAAAACCAATCTCCTAACGGCAATAAACGTCCCGCGGGGTCTTTCACCGGTAATGTCTCGCGGCAACTCACGTGCTACTCACGTTTTACGAGTCCTAATTAACAAGGGACAAAATACATTGGATCATGTCCCTGGTGTGTTCCTAGTATAACTGTTATCCTCTAGGATGTCGTACCTAATTTTCACTGTCTTTCCCAATTATCTACAAGTTTTTATTGTACGTAAACTTCTATTTATTTTGTGTTATTTTATACTAACTGAAAACAGAGTATAAACAATATTTGATAAGTTGTGAGATCTACTGTTGTAGGTTTTGTGTCATGAAATGGGAGTAATACATTTAAAAATAACAATGCAATGCGTCCAGGCGAAAAATCAGTCATTCATTTTAAATTGGTCCTGCCGTTGTACTCAATGCAAATTAAAAAAAAAAATCATGAGGAAACGTTACCAAATATAAAATATAAATTAATTGAGATGATCAAAAATCTCGTTTATAAAAATGTTGATTAATATATAATTTATTTTAGCTATTTCGTTTTCTTATATCATAATCTCTATCATCTATAAATATTTGATCAAATTAGTTTATACCACTTCCATTCACAATAAAAACGATTCTTTCTTCATTCAGCCCATTTATTACATTGAATATGACATACGTTGTTAAAAGTAGAGCAGTTTTGAATTCGGCACGTACTGGTGTTATTCTATTTTTTAGGTAATAAAACGAACGAAATTGAGTTTTCGTAGCGTAATAATGGGATTAGACGCACTGCTAACGTTGTAAGATATTCTTATACCATTACACATTACATCAGGTTTTAGTCTTAGAAAGACGAAAACATAACACTTATTATTCTTTATTTATTTTAAACGTAACATTATTATCACAATTCTTTATTATGATTACGTTGAGATTTCGAATAAAGCCCTTTTTATTCTTTCATTTTATTTCATGTAACTGCGTGAACAATTAAGGTTATGTTTTGAACCGACATGAATAACTCTAACAGTTTGCACCTATCTGAAAAACGGGGACACTGATTTCGACAAATCGGACTCCGATGTCCATGGTCGCGAGGATTGTTTGCTATACAAAGTTATAAAAAATGTGTTTTATAACATTTTACAATAAAAAGAGCATTAATTACAGTGGTATTCTATATAGTTTGAAAGAACATTGACGTCAGTAAATACCATTAAAATTTATTATTTTATATGACAACAACGTAAAGAAAGACTGTCCATTAAAACAATAGAGCGCTTAGACAAATTGATTGTGAGCAAATGGAAGGCAACGCCCTGAACCCTAGAACTTAATGACTTAAACTTGGAAAGTATAAAAACTGTTTGAGTAAATAGTAGACTGAGTAGCAATAGAAATAGTTTTTTTTTATAATAGAATTTACACGGTATACAAATAATGTTACATTCGGAAACTTTTGTTACTATTTCAATAAATATGTATATACATTTATGTATATATTTTAACTACATCAAAATAATATAGAAATGTTATATAAAAATAATTAATTACTTAAACATGTGGATGAAATAGACAAGTTTTTGTGAAACAAAAATCAAACCGGCGGATAGTATAAATTGTAGGCCTTTAATACTCTTGGTCTATGATTTAGTTCAGTGCTACGTGCTACGTTATATTCACGTAGGAGCGAAAAAAATAAGTATATTTTTTTTATCACGATAAATAGGTTTTTCTTAATACGGAAGCATTACTTAGCTAAGGAGTTGATAAATTTCAAATAGTCAGTTTATATTCATTTAAATTATTGGAATTATTTGTTTAATTAAAAAAATCTTACCGATTTAAATGCTTTTAAATTTGAATTAAATCATTGAATTAATTTGTAATTTATGATTTAACACCCAATAAATTATTATTTCAAATTATTAAAAAAAAAAACATTCTAAATAATAAACCAATTATAAATAAAATAAGAGATATTGATCACCAATTTTACAAAAAAAAAAAAACTCTTATATAATACAGAATCTTTTATAATGAATAAAGATAAAAAAATTGTTTTTCGACACAATACGTATTATTTTTCATGGATATTCTTTATCAAAACTACAACAAGTTTAATAAAATTAATGACGGTTTTCCTTATTCACAATAAAGTTTGTTTTTTTAAGTATTACTCTTAGCGTTTTTCACGTCGAAGTCTCAAGGTCATTTTGGGTTTTTCGTCCATTCGACCGCTTGTTATATATGAAATAAAAAATGAATTTGAATTGGTGTTTTAGCCAATAACTTATCTGAATTTACTAGATGCAATTTATAGCTATAAGCGACGACCCATGAAAAATGTATAATGCTGGTTATGTCAGAGCTTCTGACTTTATTAATAAATATATGCTTAGAATTTTAGTATGGATAGAAATACGTGACTTCATAGAGTAAACTGTAAATAAAAATGTGGTACTGCGGGACCTTGCTGATTTTTTTTTGGCACCAATACGAACGTCGCGACAGAGTTTAGGGTTTCCCTTTGTCGAGCTGCGGACTATCTCCTAAAATAGTACGATGATAACGATTATATAGTTCATTAAAGTACGATCGGAGAAATCGAATTAGTTTGTAGCTAAAGATTAACTATAGTCCAACCTGTAATAATTTAATTTATAAGTAAAGAAAATGTACATCTTTTATTGGTGAATCATATCTTTTCCTAATTTTAAATTAGGTTAATATAACTGTATAAGCAATCATAATAACAATTTGTTGCAATGTGAATGGTTCCAATAAAAATGTAACAATTGGCTGTTTCTATTTGACTGACCCTCGTTCTGTACCCCATTCAAACTACCGAGTCTGAATAGTCTGTGTAATCACATACCAACCCACTGTGTTGGCGGCGAAAAAAGAATTTTATTGTATAGAAATTTCGCATTTGTTACTCTGACAAGTGTTACATCAGCTTTCAAAGCAATTGGAGCGTTAATTTGGTAATATGTCAAAATAGGCTCCAATCACGAGATATGAGTTAAAAGTAAATATGAGATAAAAGTAAAATATTGTGAATTAAAAATTTTGCTTGGTGAGTAAGCCTCTTAGATAATAAAAGAATTTCATAAATATAATTTTAAGTTATGTTCAAGGTTAAGTTTAATTTTTTGTTAAATTTACAAGTCAATGATAATAATTAGTTTTTATTAACGTATACATATGTTACATACTTCATGCTATGGGAATAAGTTAAAATCATCCCTTAACAGATATATCTTTGTACAACACTGTGCTCAATTTTAACTTATAAACAGACTTCAATGTCCAAACAAACAACAATAACTGAAATCTAAACATCCAGCTGTGACATTATCAATTTGTTTTCCCAAATAATACCAACCCGTCATATGGAACTCGATCGATAAAATTATACTAAGGGAGCACATTATGTGGTTATCAGCTATTGTAACAGCGCCGTCAATTACTTTCATCAATTAAACTTAAAATGCACTATTATTCATTTGGTTAAAAAAAAATTACTGGAAACAAAAAAAAAACCGATTTGAGACCTTATTTTACTGAAAAGAATGGTTTAATACAAAAAAAAAATCGCTTTGTCAAATACTTGTCATATCAGCGCGAAGAATGTTAGCGGTGAAAAATTTAAACTACGCGTCCTAAATTGTTGATATTTTAATTGTATACTGATATTGTTTAAATAATTTTAGAAATATATTAAAAAATACTTATATTAAATTATTAAAAGGAAGGTTATTTTGCACTCTATCAAACAATTATATAGCTAGTTTGTAATAATCTTCCATAGAGATAAATATTCGAAATTTTTTAATGATATTTAATTATATAAAAAAACAATAAAAAATATTTATGTCAATACATTAATAATTTTAAATATTCCTATAAATTTAGTTTTGCAGAACTAAAAAAATTAATCCTTATTTTCTCTTGGAAATAGAAAAATCAGTGAATTCATCAAAATAAGGAAAAACTAATATATAAATTATCATTACAAAATTAAATTTGACGTTCGATAAATAGATGTTTTGGAAAATATATATTTACAATTTATGATCAAAATACCATATACTTTAAATATTCAATAACCGCTATTGTTCTCATATGAGGGACCGACAAACATCTCTTCAATAGACACAAATATCGTGGTTTTATTTGACAAATACACAAATATATTTACTAGAATATCTTTAGACCATAGCATTTGTTGAGTTTAAGGAAGTGTATCATAGAGGAAATTCTTTAAAGAACTTTTACTAGTTCATGTACTTATGAAGTGTTATTTTCCGGCTAACATCTTTTTCATTATGACGTAAAATATTATAATCAATAAGTAATATACCATTTTCATTCTGATAAGCTATTCCGTATAAGAGCAGCAATATGTTACAATGAATTAAAACTTAATCTTCAATATTTTATCACAGAGATAAAAATGAATACTGGTAGTTGTTGAGAGTTTACGAAACTATCTTTTGAACTTGATAAGGTAAAAAGTAATAAATATGATACACCATTGGCCCCTTACAAAGACATACTAGGAAGTACGATTAATTCTCATGATAATTTTTTATTTTATTCAATTTTAAATTGTATTAATAACAATGTTTAATTATCTATTTGGTATAAATATTATGGTGGCCTGGAGGTTAAAGGCCCGCCTCTCATACCTGAAGGCTCGGTTTCGAAACTTGGCAAGTACCACTGTAATCTTTTCCGAGTCATATGTACTTTTTAAAAGTATTTAGACACCAATGACGGACGGTGAAGGAAAACATCGTGAGGAAACCTGGACTTAGTTTCAAATTATAAGTTTGAAATCGCCAATCCGCCTTGAGCAAGCTTGGTGATTAATGGTCTAACCTTCTCCATGTGTGGAGAGGCCTTTAAGCATTGGGCTGCGATAGGCTGATGATGATGATGATGATGATGATAAATATCAAATGGTTTGAAGCAACACAAATTCATTATTAACAACTTTGATTGACACAAAAAATTCAAAAGGTAACCTATATAATATATAAAATGTTTACAATCAATGTAATTATTTTAAAAATAATATATCAAATTTTAATTAACCTGTTGAACTTTCCTTTTAGAAAGAATAAAATAATATTTTATTCGGTCAACTTTTATTATTATAAAATAATTATTTGCTTATTATTTTTTGTGTAAGTAAACTATTAATGACATTTAGTTCCCTTAAGTTCTACCGAATTAAACGCGACATTTTATTTATTTAAATCTCTAACAAAAAGGTACTGTATAAATATTTTTTTAATTTTTGTTTTGTAGTAAAAATTTTATTTTATAATAAATAATTAATAACATACTTATTTTAAGCCAATCCGATTGCTGTAGTACTAAATACATTAATAGAATTTATACTTTGTGAAAATAAAAAAATAGATATATTTAGTAGTGTATTTTACAAAAGTGTGTATTGTGTGTATTTTAGAAAAAAAAAAATGGTTTAAAAATTGTATTTATCTAAATGGCTGTAAATAGAATAGTCGGAAATTAAAGCAAATTACTATGACTTCAAACTGTAATGTGACAAATATTGTGTTTTTTAAGAAAGATTTAAATAAATAAAGTCTTTTGAATCTACTTAAATATCTATGATAACTCTGTTATATATAACTTGTAAATTGTTTGTTGAATTAACAGCATACCAGAAATTAATGCCATGAGGCGTGGCTTATGCGAAACTGTCTTTAATCCAGTTACTCCGTCAGTAAGCTAAATAAGATCCCCTTCTCTCCAGCAGGTTAAACGATATTGACATTTTGGTCAACCTAAAATTCAGTATTCTGCTTGTTTGTCGGATATAAAACTTTGAACCATTTAGGTGTTATTATTGCTTGCCTGAAATTTTTCTACTTTTTTTACACGACCTTGAAAAGGACTATTTTTAAATGCTTTGAAGGTATTTATTATTGAATTTTACATTGATGTTAAACATGATACTCTTATCCAAATTATGTAGACCTTTCCCTGTTAATTTTTATTCATCTATATTTTATATCAATTAATACTGTTTACTGATACTGTTAGTTGTTTATTATAAAAATATTGGATTTTTAAAGTACTAGTACTACTACTGCACATTGTTATTTGTTTGTTAAATAAAGTTTAAATATGTTATTCAAAGAAATCATCTGTCACGATTTACCTTCGAAGCTTCTACCACACTATAAGTACGTAAATGTAAACATTTTTTGAGTTTTTCACGCTGTTTCCTTTCTTTTCTAGCAAATTATAACAGAGATTTACTTAACAGAATAAAATAAGCGATAACCATGAAATCTCGCGTTAGTAAATGGTAAAAATTCTTTTATTACTATTGTTATTTTATTATTGTTACGAAAAAAAATAAAAATATATAGATAATAATACAAAATAATAAAAAAAGTGGATCGTTTGATTGATAGAATAAATAAATAAGGTTTAAAATACTATCTAAAGTAAAAAAAAGTTATACATGAAGTTAAAGCAACATGCTGTATTTTCCAGTATCCTAGATGGCGGAACATACGGATCATCGGAAAACACTACGTCGGGCGATAACCAGAATTTGATTGGTCCGTGTTCCAAAAATTCAATTGCACTAGTCACCTGTATTTCAAGCCTAACGTGATTCAATCACTGTATTAAATTCACTCAAATGCATTTTCAATCATTGACGATCTAACTTTAATCTTAATAATTCGTTTGAGGTTTTCATGTATTTTTATTTTATTTACGTAACATGTAATGCAACTTCCAGTACCAGATGTGATAAAGTAAAACGTTATTAAATATGAATGCATACCAATAGAAAAATACTATTTTTCCTATAAACATTCGAATAGAACGTGCTCGCTTCTTTTTGTTATACACGAGTGAGTTAGGTAATACCACATCATAATTACACAATAATCAATCAGATGAAATTAGTTCTAAAATGAAGCAAATCAAACACATCATATTGCGGTTAAGCAAATAATTAGCGCTCTACCGCAGAGTTTCACCACGTTATTAGAGTCGTTATGCTTGTATTGCAAGATATTAGTTAAAATTTTTATGATGATAGATTTAATGTTATGTTATATATCGCGTTTATTAAAAAAAAAAAAAAAACCAAATTTATGGAAATTTGTAACAGACATTTTTTGCTCTATATTTTAAATAATTTTTGTATGTGAGTATTTAGTCCGCACCATAAAAGAGATTAAGTTTTTGGGTATCTAAATACTGATGTAAGTGTATTATAAGATTTTTAAGAGGTTCTGCCTCAGAAATCTTACCACAAAAATAAATAAATAAACTTTGATATAATTGTATTATCACTTCAAAAGGTTATTATATTTTATTATGATACAAAATATAACCTTTTATCTATAGAGGGACTCAATCTTACTGATAGACATATAGTAAGCTATTCAAAAATAACCAGTATAATAAGTCTATGTAATCATATACCTAGATGTTACAAAACATTTTTTTTTAGAATTTATAATTGATCCTCTGTAAAATGTTAATTTTGAGACTCACACTTTTCCGTTATATGTATTTTTGCTTTAATTAAATTCTCACTATCTTTTTGATTGAGGAAGCTTTGCGTCCACCGATATCCTGAAGATGTAATAATTACGTTAAAAAATTAACTAATCTTGTTTCTTATTTTTTATTTCATCAGCATTTTATATTTTTAAAGCTCTTGTTTAGGTGAATTCAAGACTAAGTGAATTTGCTTTTGACGATCATTTACGGAGCTGAATTTCCTTGCCCTGAACTGAAGTACTGTTTATTATAAGAGAAACTTAAACAGTACAAGAAAGGTGTCAAAAACCCTCGACGGGAACTTTCCTTTAGACGAAGGGTTTTTAAAAGGGTCATATTCACTCTAGTAGTATATGTAGATGACAAATATGGTAAAAAAAATAATCCTTTAGAACATTGATAAAGTCATTTTTATACTTGTGATGTTTATTTGCCTCAGTCTGAAAACCTTAATAAGGCATTAAGCTAATCATAGGCTCACCAAGATATGATTAGTGAATAGTAAAGTCAAAACTCTGATTAAATGTTAAAATAAACCTAAGCAACATACAATTTGTAGAGGCAAGACTGTTCAGGAGTCGTAAAATTAAACTGTCTTCGTTTTAAATTAATTCACTGAAATAACTACATTTTTCAATATAGTAATTTGATGCTAAAATGTTCTACAACAATGCGTGTATTGACTAATTAGCATGTGCACTGTACACTTTACATGTGCACTAATTTTTAAACGTATAAAAACTATTTTGTCCAAATTTGTATCATGTACTAGGAAAGGGGAGAAGAAATAAAAATTGCTACGTGGACTACATGGGTTTCCTTACATTTATACATTAAAAAAATATGAATAAAAAGAAAATATGAACTTAAATCGGTTTGTTTTGGAGATAGATTTGAACGTTAATATGAAAAGAAAACACACAAATAACTGTTAAACTTTAATCTTGAATGCATTTACTTTCTGTGTTAATGAAAAGTAAATATACAGTAAAAATTATATATATCGTCATCATCACTTCTAATTGATAAAATATTAATAATATATTTTAATAAAGGCCTCTACAAAAAGGAAAGCAATGGAACTGTGTATAAAAATACATCTAGGTTTTAGTTATATTGAATTGTATCTAATAATGCTCATATAATTGCTTTTATTATTCTTTAGATCCTATTCTTTTCTTATAAAAGCTTTTTCGATATTACATAGAAAAATATCTCGTATTTCACATGGCAGAAATAAAATGTTTGAAAGGACCTTCAAATGTGTTATTAAATTATCACCAATTTATTTGGTCATAATTCAATTCATTAATAGCACTACACTATTTTATTTAATTTAGTTAAAATGTTCAAATGAAGTCGTATTAAAAGTAAATAATCTAAATATCAAATTAATTCTTATAAAAAGAATGTTTTTAACAAACCAGGATTAATTGTTCTAAAAGCTAGTTCTTATCATTTTGCTTATTAATAGACATCTCTTTGAGTACAATTATTTTTTTACTTGCAAAATATAATCCACGTTATTTCAAGTGATTCATCCTATCTAAGACTAAGATCTTTGTTTTGTGGTGATTGGTCAGGGAGGGTTGCCAGATCTAAAGACGGGTGCTTTGGACCAAATATGGGTGATCTCAAGACCCAATTAGTTTTTTACCCCCCATGAACCACTGCCTTACCAACAGCTTATAATTTCAGGGTATCTAGGTCGTGGGTTTGCGACTGGATAAAAATGCCTGATCGCAACCTCTAGAGGGTTGGTCGGGCGATGTCGGGCTTTGCTCAGTTTTCAGATCAACCCGCCACTGTGGCGGTCTGGCTATGATGTAGGGTACAGTCAGATACAAGTACCAAACTCTGAGAAAAATAACGACATACAGAAATTGGTTCGATTAATTCTTAACAAGTGTTCGTCTAGTAACATTCATTGTAAAGTGACAATATTTAGATGAGCTTTATTAAACTTCATGTCTCATTCAGGTTTTAAAACTATAAATTATAATGTCTAAAAATATAAATTAATTTTTGGACATCATAAAAAATTTATCCTTTTCTTAGCCACACGACAAAATGAAAGTTTTCGTCTGGGGTAATTGATGACTTTCTTGATACACATTTATTTAAACTTACCCTTACTATAAGCAATTATGGTTAATTTGGAAATAAGGATTTTCAGTTTCCTAAAAATACCGGCGATCTGGCGTTATTATTAACTATTTTTGGAACCTCGATCTCTTCAACCTTTGGAAATACACTCTTTGGCAAAGCAGGGTCGTAAATGAAGGAAAAAAGCAATGAGATGAGCATCCCAATTCATCAAAGCTGGAAGTATAGTCTCTTAAAAACTCTCTGTAACAAATTTTCTTCTAGCGCAAGTTGCTAACTCGCTCAGTCCGTCTCGCACGGGCTTTCAAGGAGCTGTTGGTAGGATAGAAACATAAACATCGAATAGCACCCATTTATGATCCAAGCATTGTTTTGTTGAAAATAAGAGTTCTTTCTACTACTGATATACTCTTGTTAATTTTGTAAAATACCTTAATTCATTTATTTAGAGTGTAATTTTTTATTTCGTCTGGATAGTGCTTGACTGTTATCACATCCTTTGGTGGGTGGAAATAAAGCGATAGTTATTGAACGCACCAACTAAATGTTCTGTTAGAAATTATTTACAAGTATTTTAATAAAACGTTTATATATATTATTCTTAATGATATTCAGGAATATTTGCAAAAGGTGCAAATATTGAAATAGATAAATATTCATAAAAGCTTTTAGTTTAGAAGGTGTGTTTACAGAAAATGTGAAGACAAAAGGTTGCGAGTTTCGGGGTCTTTTGTTTGATAATGCACCATCATACCTTCCGAATCTAAGTCATTAGGTTCTAAAATGGAAAGCATTTACCCACTATCAATTTGTTAAAGCGCTTCTCTCTATTGTTTAAATGAAAGGACTGACTTTGCCACAGTTAGAGACTTAGTAATAATATCACTGACTAAAGGGCAAAGTTTGAATTGGTGTGTGGCTTTAAGCCTTCCACAATATATCATAAAATTAGATACAAAGTATTTTAGGCCAAACTTATAAAAATCTATTACAAAAATATTCGAACATCATTCTAAACAAAATACTTTTATGTAAATCTCATCATTGTTGAAAGCTTCAACAACTCGAGCCAAGTTACTAAATAGTTAAAAGAATCGCTTGAACTATTTTAAAAATATCATAAATAAATAAATAGCTTTATGATAAGCCATAGAATTATGAAATACTGCATACGCATTAGTATGAAATTGGCTGACCGTTCCCTATATAGGGAACGGTATCATTAATAAATTATTAAAGTTATTAATGACATTGTTTACAATAGTAAGAGTATATTCGTCTTAGAAGCACCTATTACATACAAAGAAATAATTAAAATTAATCCATAGTTTTGTTATCCCCTCCTATTACATTTTTTAAAAATAACCTTTTAATAATTAATATATAATTAAGTAACTTTTATTGGACCTTGTTGGGTCATAAATATTAAAATAAATGTACACAAAATGTATTAATTACTAGTTTGTTTACATAAAATATACTTAAAAACTTACAAAAACAGGTAATTCGTGTTTAATTGGTATACAAAACACAACTCGTTTTGGGAAAATTTCTATGTCTCATTCCCCAAAAATTTTGATAAGAACCAAAAAATATTATTACTATATCTAGCTTAATAAAAAAGCTGTAATTCATAAATAAATAAGTATTTACAATATTGTACAATGAAAACAATCATGCCTGTCGTAGTGGCGATTTCTTTTCTTTATGCTTTGAGTGATTGACATTTCTCTTGGTAAAGTTAGAAAAATCACAATATTCATAATTGGTTTATATATTAAACTAAAATAGGTTACTCAAATTAAAGTTTTAAGGTTATGCCGCGCTGAACTCTTGTCATAATCTGAATGACGACAATAATTACTTTCCGTAATATAGTTCTGTTGCTCACGGCACTGTTACCGTCTCTTGTTGTGTCGTAAACTTTGCCTTAACTAAATTAAGGCTTTGAATGTAATCCTTGGCGACAATCATACTAAAATCAATTAGATTCTTGAGAATAAATCGTCGGGACTTATATTGTTTTTACGTTGTGATTGGATTATTTCTAATAACTATAAACAATTTAAAAAAAAAATCGCAGCGGTTGTTTCACAAACTGGTACTTCGTTGGAATAAAGGCCAGTAAAAAGTAAATATCGCTTTCAATAGAACAATATTATGGAAGCGTAAAAATGTCCTTCGCAAACGTAACAATTTTCACAGGATCAATTTCAAAATCCTATAAGAAATACTTCGTTTTCCCTGACTTCACAGTATGTGATTACATAGACTTTTCGTGCCGAGTAGTTTTGAATAGCGTACGGAATGAGGGTCGGTCAGATTGAACTAGTCAATAGATAAGAGATTTTATTTTATATAGATATATAGCTCTAGCGGTTTGAAGTAGTTTTAAAAACTTTTGATGCTTTGCAGGTTATAAAATGCAAAAATAAACAATGAATCAAAATGATTCAACCGACATTTAAAAAGTATACAATGTTTATTACTATTGCACATCTTAAGAGTTCTTTATAATTTGGTGTTAGAATGCTACTTGAAATTTTATATAATATAAAACAACATAATGAACACAATTGAATCATGATCTAAAAATCTACGAAAAATCGGATATATCAAGAGGATTGCAGATACGCATGAAGTATGTATGTTTACCAGGAAATGATTTTTATTCTAGCTTTATTTCATTATTTTTAGGATCATTGATTTTGACTGCCTTCATTTTATAATTAGTTCGGAGACTTCAATCACTCAGCAATAAAAATCAAATGATAAAATAATAATTGATTAATATAACTTATTTCGTTCGTACGTACTCAAAGGACTGAGACCATTTAGTATTTTAGTATGTGGATGATAATTTCAGTTTGGTATTAATTTCTAAATAATAAACAATTAAATATTTTTTTACGTGTAAGCGTGAAAATAATTTTAAATTGTAAAAAACTGCTAAACCAATAAGCTTTAAGAAGTAAATTATCGTTCAATTATTATTGCAATCAATGACAAAATTATTTCATTCTAAAAGGTTTATTTAATTATAAGTCCTTGAAGTAGTGCTTTGAGGAAAATTATTATTATATATATTTTTTAATAACACAAAAATAGCAGAATTCTTCTTGCGGAACAGACAAATTAAGTTCGGAACAGTTCCCATCAACAACATATTTTCTTTAGATTATAAGAATAAAGAGAATTTCCTTATTGTGAAATAAAGGAGGGCAATAAAACTCTCTTCAGATACTGTTGTTCACTGGAGCGTTGATCTGCATTTTACACTCAACGTCGATATCGCATCGCTGCTTATTTCCTTACTTTGTATTTGAGATTACAAGCTTGCACTTGCTTATATTATTTCTTGGGGAAAAAAGTTTCCATACTTAACAGAAAGCATCTCACCGAACTGTTTTAAAGTGTTAAAGGAAAGTAATACAGCGAAAATTTATTAAAATGAAATGTATTCAATGGCCAAATGTGCCTTAGATTGAGTGAGTCTGGGTGCAATTTCGCTAACTTAAGTTCCAAAATGTACTCGTGTCTAATAAGATGTTATTTTTCTACCTGTTTAAATTGTTATAATATTCCTATTGGCATTACAATAGTGCGTTTAAAATTTAAATTATATAATATATAACTTAAAAAGAAAATTTTAGATTCTCAAAACTATTTCAATAAAATAAATTAATAAAGAGTAAAATATTATTTTATTGGTATTGAAGTTGCTGTCAGTTTTATTATATTTCTGCTCATAAATTAATACATTGAATTTTAAGCAATTGTTTTAGATTTTCCGCCTTAAGATCGTTAAGCGCTGTTCCCGTTAATTTAAAATTCAATCTGCACGTGTGCAAATGATATATTTATGAAAGTTTTGCAAAGCTTTCCTAATATAAACGCTAACCAGTAATCTTCATTCATAAAATAATTAATTGATATTCTGTGTCGAACAGTCTGGAATGAAAACTACGCCTATAGTTATTATTTTTACATAGACCTACTATGCACAAATTTTAACAACAGTTACGATACTAAACAGTTACGATACTAAAATGTATGTTTTTTTTATATTTGTTTTGTGTGTTATAGATGGCAAACGAGCATACGGTTCATCTGGTGATCAGTGGTGGAATTCTATTAATAGAGGTATGAAATTCAAAAGAAAAATAAATACTAAATAACAAATAAGTTGCGATCTGGAGAAATCGTACATGTTTTATATTACACCGCACTATAATTGGATGTTCACAAAGCTCTGACAAATTGTTAACGCAAGCAAAAGGTCGGAAATCAAATCAAATAAACTGGATTGGGTCATCAGTTTACGATGGCTAAGGAAATGACGGGTCGCTTAAAAGACGTAATTCACATAAATTGAATGCAAAGTGTGAAAAAATCTTATATATAGTTAATATTGTCGTTTTCTGAACGGGTTCGTTTTCAACAAAAAACGTATGTACTTTATTTAAGCATACAGACTGAAATGTATAATAAAATGATTTTTAAGTAAAAAAAAAAAGATTTTAAAAATGAAAACAGGATCAAAGGAATAAAAAGCAATTTTTTTATTTACTTTCCAATAATCTAATTTAGTACTCAACTAAATATATTTCTTAATATCTAATCACAGGGCAGTAGCTACTGTCGCCCATGGACATTCGCAAAATCTCTGTTGGAGATGCGTTGCCGACCTTGACTTTTTAGGAATAGGGTAGGATGAGAATAAGGGAATGTCAGGAAAAGGTGGGAATAGGGAAAGGGCAACCGATACTTACACATCGGATGAAACGCAGCCATTAAAGCTACTTCACGCCGACCTTCTGTCAGAGGGTGGTACTTCCCCGGTCGAGCCGCCCATGTTCGATCTGCAGTCACATGACTACAGGTAGGCTCTACCACCTACTATATGGGCAAAAGTTCTTAGTAGATGAAAAAACTGCAATATAAAAGATAGCGAAATAAACTCTTGTCTATGTGTCTGTTTTGTAGGGCTTATCCGTAGGATGGCTGGATCATTTTGACAGAACTTTCACTAGCAAATAGGTAAAATCAGAAGTAGTATCTTAGGTTACTTTATAACCGAATTCAAAAGGAGCAAACTTTGAATTTGACTAACAACTAGATACTCTGTTACGCCTTCTATTATGGGCGGCTTTTCAAAATTTTTGTTTCAATCAACAGAGCCCTGTCCTATTACAACCAAGCCACGATATGACGAATGAGACCTCATAAGAATGGTAACAAGTACCCTAAAAGAGGTTTAATATGCGGGCAAACCCGCAGGTCATACATAGTAAAATATAAAATACTAAAATATTTTGGTTAAATATAAGACTTTCTCCAAATCGAATGTTATTTTTTCTTACCTTTCATTGAACCTATAACATTTCAAGCGATTATTTGAAACAAAAGTAACTGTAACAAAGTTTACTATTTATTTATGATTGATTTACAAAAATAATTGTAGTTTTGAAACCGTTTAAGTTTTACTTTATAACGATTACTATGTTCGAATTCCTAATTTAAACATCTCACACACATCTTTCCTATTTATTTTCACAAAATTCTTTGCCCAGCCCCGAGGCAGGCTACCATTTTTTCGTGTATGAAACTGTACATGTTAATATTTCCTCCATTTGCGGCTAATATTTGCTCAGCTTATTTTCCGTCTCGAAAGCACTTCAGACGAACACATATACAGTTTTCAAGTAAGCCGCCTCGTTGCGCAGCCTCAATAAGCCAAGTGAATAAAAAATATGACGTTTCGTACTTTTACCTTTTTCAATAATTTTATAAATTCCTTTTAAATACCATTAAAATTGAGCACCTACTTACCTCCTCACTATTTTTAACGAGAAAGGAAAAAGAATTCACTTTTGATATTTACATTATAATACTCGTAGATACACATGTAGCAATGCACTTTTATCACTATATTTTTGTTACCAATTGATTTACTTTCAGATATGTGGCTTGCAAGGCGTTTTTTTAACAGTCTAATTATTTTTACTATATATTAAAAGAGAAAGGTGTATATTTCTATGTTTTTAATTGTAATATGAAGAGGGTTTGACCAAATTTTCCATGAATTTATTATTTCACTGTACGTCATGCATGAAGAATGAATAAAATTAATAAAAAAAATATATTTAATCTTCGTTATTAAGGAGAGAGACGCTTGTAAAAGTGATTAAATATGAATTTTAAAATATAATGTTAAATATAAAACCTGTCGGAGAACAGAATGATATTTGTAACAGAATATCAATAATATTTTCAATTAAAAGTCATTATTATATTTTTATAAGAATGGTAGTGTGTAATCTTTGGCCAAAATCGTTATGAAACTTACAGAAAAAAATGTCCATTTATAAGGCGAAGGTCTTATCATAAAATAAAATAAAAATAGAGAAAATACTTAACAAGGATCTAATAACAAATGTGCCATATAAAGGGAACTATTGTGATGTGTAACTTTTTCGGATCGTAAGCGTTTCAACGAGTTCTTGTATTGAATTTAATCATACTAACTTTATGAAATTGAAAGCGAAAGTTGATTGAGGCACGAATGTTTGTCACTCTTTCGCGTAAAAAAAAACTATACAGATTGTGATGATCTTTCCAATAATTTAGCTTAGACGTAGAAAAAACAATTTATTTCTTTCTTGCTTGTCGTTTGCACAAGAACACACTAAAATAGTTATAATATATATATATGGCTAACATTTATAGTATTTATTTATGATATTTATATAAGATGGTTTGATAAGCCTAACTATTTTATTAAGTAATCGCGTATTTTTTTCTACATTCAAAAGTGAAGACAATTTTTACGAAGTAACCAATTAAAACTAGTTTAAAACACCCTTACAATTTATTTTTTATGTTAAAAAAATATTAAAATAATTAAACACAGTTTAGTATACACTCTTCAGATGATGCTGTAAATGTTCCATCAACAAAAGCGAATGTCCATGATGTTTACGTTATTATATTATTTACAATTACATTTTAAATAAAAAAAGGAATAATATTATATATTGTAGAAGTTTTTAAATAATATGTGAAATAGTTATTTGTCTTTGCCACTGACAATTTAAAATTAAAAAAAAAATGAGTCACTTGAGATTATCATAATATTGAACTACGAATTATTATTAAAACGCAAGGTATTCCTCTTTTAGTAACCATAATTAATTTGGTACATATTGTTCTCTCTTAAATAGACCGCAGCATTCAAGATTTCCTTATATAAAGAAGGCTATAACGTTATACTCTCACTTTATTTATATCCCAATTCAAACAATATTGACTTTCTTTCATAAATCTTACTTAATTATATGGATACTGCTATTAAAACCGGTGCATTGGACATTTTATATTGTTTTTTATTGGAGAAAATATTTGTTATACTTACAATATTATTGGATTAACTATTAATTTCATTTATTTATGGATACGGTGTTTTTTTTAACATGCGCTTTAGATTGTTGTGGTACCAATTATCTTTATCCAATGTGCTTAGCGCATAGACAAACACTCTAAATTCTGTTTTCAATTACATACAGAGTTTAAACTTTTTTATAATATAAGTTTTAACAATGGAAACGTATTAAAATTATAAAATAAGGAGATAAAATTCTTAGAAATACTGATATTCACTTTTTGAAATTTATTTTATACAAAATGATATATTTTATCAAAATTGGGTCATCAAACAAGTAGTCTTTTTATTTTTAGGGGGTGCAGGTGTTTATAAGAGACATTGTGTTTCTGCAACACATGCAATGCATGCATGCAAGAAAGTGCTAAGAAGAATATGTTTATCTGTATAACATATTCTTCTTAGCACTTTCTTCATAGCTTTTTCCTTCACTATAATAACCAAAACAATCCTTGGCATTCAGTACCACTACTGTACGAAGGACATAACGCATTCATTTCTTCTCTGTACTCTCTATATTTCAATTAATGATTAATGGTAAAGCATCATGTGCGTTTTACTCTCAAACGAAGAACTAAAACTAGTCGAGTCTTTAAGCCATTTGAAACACAATATTGCAGTGTTGAGCAATTTGCTTTCAATTAAATTCAGGCTAAGTTACTTTTCTTAATTACAATGTTACTTAAATGAAACTACGTCATCTCTTCTCGCCTGCCCGTGATTAAGGCAAAGTAACCGAAACGTCGGTAGTATATAGTTTTTAAAATAATAAAATACGCGTAGTTATTCGAAAAATATTAATTTCATTTAAATGAATATTCGCGAAAGTCTTAGATCTCATAATATTAAAAAATGTTACTACTTAAAACAAATTTGTCTTCTGAAATCAATTAAATTTAAGTAAAACGAGGTTTAAAAAACCTGATCATCTTAAACAAGAAAGAATAATGTCGATTATTATAGTTAGTAAACGCTTTTAAGGAAAAAAAATAAATGTGATGAAAATTAAATTTTATCAATTTTATAAAAAGGTCTATTAATTTAAAAGGCTGCCAAGCTTTTTTAAATCTTATTAAGATAAAAGGCCTTCGAAAGCCGACCTGTCCAGTTTGCTAGAGCAATTACACCTAATGAATATAGCTTTAATTTTTTTTACACGTGAATAAAAAAATCAACATTACAGTAAAAGTTGTAATGATATCGATATACCAATATTACTTTTGTAGCATTGCTTGTAACGGTTACGTTTTAAAAAGAGAATCACAGTATGAAAAAACATTTAATTTTTTTTTATGTTATTTCTAAATCTTTTTTGTACTTAGTTATATCGAAACTTTCGTAAGTGCCTTGATATAGGAATAAAAATTATTTTTATATTTTCTTTATAGTATCGGAAATTGCTTGGGTCCAACGGCGAGGTGATGATAGTTAGGAGCCACACGTTATTTATTATGTTATATTTATAACTGTGTCACCCTGTCAATGTTCGTATTTTTTGAGTATAATAATTTTAGTATTATATAAACAAAGTAGAATTTAGTATAATGCCTGCTCAGTAACTACGTTGTTAGAAATGGATATGCTATTTCGAAACAATTAAAACGAAATTTTTGGTTTAGAAAATCTATATATGTCGAAAAGGCATTCCATGTTTTAGAGATAAAATGCCAATAAAATGCCAATTGATTAATTAGTATTATTAATTGAGATAATTTTCGTAGACATCTTCGTTTCGTTCAAAAAAATTAAAACAATTTTTTTT
Source organism: Danaus plexippus (assembly GCF_018135715.1). Taxonomy (NCBI): domain Eukaryota; kingdom Metazoa; phylum Arthropoda; class Insecta; order Lepidoptera; family Nymphalidae; genus Danaus; species Danaus plexippus. Next base: position 3,910,390 of record NC_083539.1, read on the forward strand.
TATACAGTTTATAAATCTAAAAAAAATTATTTATATTTTTGTGTGGACCCTGTGAATATTTGTGTAATTTAAATATTTTGATTGTTATTGTTATTTTAAATGTTACATATCCACTGTAAAACTTAAGGCGCTTAATGTATTTTAAAAACTTCATCTCCAAATATTGTGATGTCACAGGAGCGAACATAAAGCATTATTTACGGCCTCATTTAATTATAGGTATAATAACTTTTCTCCGCGATATCAGAGTCGTTAGGTACACGTGCAGGCAATACGAGTGATATTATTTATGGTTTGTTAAATAAATATGATTTTTATTATTCAAACAACGAATATATAATGTATGAAATCCATATATTTAAATACTTTTATGTAGATGTAGTGCAGGGCTAGATTATGTAAATATTAAAAAAAAAATATTGCATAACTATTCATGACATATAACGATTCTATTGGTATTTCCTTTTTTTTTTCATCTAGAGTCAAAACAGACTAATAATTTGTGTTCAACCGAAAATTCTTTTCCGGAACCTAAGTTTGCATACTACACATGAAGCGTTAATAGTTTTTCATTGAGAAAACTTTGCACAATATGGTATTACCGTCGATTATTTAGTTAGAAACTTGAAATACTTCTTAGCTAGTAAGGTAATGAGTATTTTTGTTAAGTATTGTCCCCTTTCTGATCCTCAATTATTGACAGTAAAAATTAACCTAATGAATTGATGTGAAAAATATTGAAGCAAAAAAAAACATAGTTCTTGAATGATAAATAGTGTGGGCACTATATAATAATATTGCGGATACGAAAGAAAGAAATCCAGGTTAACGTGAGTGGCTTTGCTTTGAACATTTATAATTTATTTTGATTTCGAAAAATATTATAATTTAATAAAAAAAAAAATCAGTTCATTGCCTACAATTCAAAAAAAGTTTCATTTGCATTGTGGTTTCACAAAAAAACACCACACTTTTGCTTTTTATAAAAGTTATTACATTTTAACAAAAAAACCACATTTCGGTGTTCCGATTTCATTCAGTTAATTCTAGGGCACATCACTCTCAATTTAAATACAATTCGGTTAATTTAATTTCATGTTTCTTGTGAAATTGAAAAATGATATAAAATTTTTATAATAAAAATATTGTATGAAAATAATATTTAAAACATTGGCACTGATATTAAAAATATTATCAAAAGTGTTCTCCATTAAAAATTTCTTTCAAGTAATAATTATAAAGAACACTTCTAAAAGGCGAATTAGTCGGAATCTTGACGACTGGTTTAATTAGCAGGTTTAATTAATGTCTCGGCACGTACGCTGTAAACGCGGCCCATTACCTGTGTTATTCGCGTAACGATAACAAAGGAGCGCGCAATTGTTCTGCGTAGACGTCTCCGCTGGAATAGCAGCGCCGCGTATAAAACAACCTCCCTTATCATTTTAGATAAAATAAATGGTGCGATAGTTATTTCTTTGTCGCAATGTAGAAAAGTGCAAAAAATTTAATACCTTAAAGAATTTTTTTAAGTACATGGTGACCACATTATGTACCAAATAGATGGACTATCTAAGACATCTTTACCGACAAACATATTTTGATTTAATGTATTCTTTATTCCATATTTAAATAAATGTGGGTTCTATATTTACTCGTACTTTTCATTAATTTTAAATCTACAGTACCTTCTAAGAGATTATAAGTTACTCTTGAAAATGTACATTATTTTAAACATTCAATTCTGATTATGACAATTATATTCCAATATATTTTTCTAATATATTAAATGTTATATAAAAAAAACCTAATATGATAACAATTAATATTAAACTTAAATCATTGCTTACGCCTCGCTTGGATATTATTCAGATATATTCATGTTCAACGAGAGTAGGAAATTGTCTACAACATCGTGAATACACAGGAAACAGTGCACAAATCACTGGAACTTATTTATGTACTGACAAGCAATTATAATTAACACAAATGAAGGAATTAAATATAAAGAATAGATTATAAACAATTCTTATATTTGAAAAACATAATTTTTGCATCAAAAATGAACAAAATATTGTCAAATTATAAAATATGGTAATACGAATTTTTTAGTATCTCAATATTGGATAAACTCCTAACAAATATATAGTAATAAAGTCCGTAAACAATTTCCAGCTCCATTTATTATGTACCCCATTTATTTAAATGCGTCAACATATATTGTACATATAGCTTTAAATGCGACGGTTACTGGTTCTAGTATTTATAAATAAGTATGCATTAATATTTCAGTTTATATAGTATTATAAAATGTACATAAAACGTTAATATCAAATGTCATATCACTTATTTACTTAACTAAAAAGGGTTAACGTTTCTGAAGAGAATCAAATAATGGACAAAGCGAAGTACTTAAAGACAGTTTCTCTTGCTTTGTCTCATAATGCATGATAATAGGAAACACAATGTAGAGTTGAAAATGAATTCTAAAAATTTAATGGTTTTTGTCTTGATTTATAATTTAATGCTTGTATTAAATATATGGCTTTAAAACATTATACAGAGTTATTGTTGTTATGATTTTATTCATAATGTACAAAGGGAGTCTATACATTTAACAAGTACTTTAATCACTCTAACATCTCAGACGTTTTATACTTAATAGTCTTGTACGTTTATCCATTACTGCAGGTCGGGTCCCTCCAAATCTGTACTTATCATATTTTTTTATTTGCCTTTAAAGTTATATTCCGATTTTATTTCCCATTAAGTTTGAATTTTGAATTCTGAGATAGTGTCTTCACCACTTACAACTATATTTCCACCTTCCAACTGGCGGAATAACATTCAAGCACTATCACTACATAAATATATAAAAAAAATTGTTAAATTATTAAATGTGATTTTAAATCGACATTAAAAACGGTATTAAAAAATATTTTTTTGCTGTGTCAACTTTCTAAATTTTTCATTAAATTTAATTCGATTTGATTTTTTTTATTAAGGTATTGAATAGTACCTATAATGGACCAAAGATGCTGATTACGATTAGATATTAATAAAAAAAAATTCTAGCACCTCAATTAAAGATTCATGATACTTCAAAATTTTATGTATTTCTTATTTCTGAAGGAATGAGAATTAAGTTATATGATTTTTTTTTGAGGATCCTTACATTATATATTTTCCATGGCCGTTCTAAAATTGTTTAAGCCGGCAAAAAACCACCAAAAAAAAACTAATAAAGATTATATTATGATAATTTTTTTAATAGTTTAACTTATATGCCTAGGTTCCTTTATAATATACCTAGGTGTTTTATAATATACCTAGGTATAGCCAACTTCAAATCACAATTTTATCATATGCGTAGATTTCTTATTGCACTATTCAATGTAAATAAAAATGCATATTTAATTATAGAAGTACATACATTCATCATTCATTTCAGAATGTCCCTTTTAAAGGAAATAATAATTTTCTACCATTTTTTAGTCCACGAAGGTATGCAAAAAATAAGTTACCCTAGACCATTCTAGACTGTTAATAATGTTAAGCTGTTTTGTAATAAAAACTTTCATGATATGCCTAATTATATACTTTAAGCTCTGTTGTATTAATCATGTTTTTAAAAGGCTAAAAGAAGTTTAAGGGTCTCAGTAGTTTAAACAAAAGCCAATCTAATCTTTAAAAACTTTTATACTTAGCGACGATACGGTATTTTGATTACGAGGCAGTGTTCTTCCAAATTAGTCCCGAACTTAAGCGGTCTTTGTTCTATTTTAACCCTCAAGGATTTGTATAAACAAGTCGTCAATGTTGATTTATAAATAATATGGAATTTTTATTGCCTCAATATATTATTTATTTCTTTGTGAAGTTTCATATTATTACACAAACAAAAGGAACACAGTCTGCTAAAATTATAGCAGTAATAAATGGAAACTTTTTTTTTCAATTATTTAAAGCTTTTTATATATTGTATGTGTGTGTACATGTTTGTGTTTGGGAGTGCGTGCATGTTGATATACAAACAAACATGACTGCATATGTTATCACATTACGTATTTGCTTCTTATGACTATAATTTTTTGATTTTAGACAAACGGCAGGGATGAATTAGTTGATAAAATCGATACTTTTAATTAATACACGGGGTAATTAAACTTCCTTAAATAGAAAATCTGGTATAAGGTAATATAACAGAATTGACTTAATGTTGCCCTTTCGGTTGCAGCTTGAATTTATAGAAACAATTCGAAATATTATTAATGGTGCTTATAAAGTTAGGTTGTAATATCCTTCACATATTATTGCCAGTTTCGGAACATGAACAGAAGTACTTGGAGGGGAAGTCAAGTAGACTTTAAATTACTGTAGGAGTTAACGAATGCATAATATTAAATTTAAAATATTTTAAGAACTTAGAGATCAGGACTTGCGTGCGTGTGTGGGCTCGTGTGCAATCGGATGTGAGTGTGCATGTATGTGGGTAGCACTGAAAATTTTTAGAAACTTGGCCAGTTAGAAACATTGGTAATGATAACTTTTTTGAATATCAGTTTTAGAATTGTTTTGTGACCTCATGTAGTAGGTTTATTGCATTCATTTGTCATTTGTTTTTGTGAGTTGGCGGCATATCTAAAACTCTCGTTACATTTGAAAATGAACCTAAGGAGAGAAAATTGTTGGTCAATGATTTATTATGATATTCTTTGTGAGCTTACTCAAGAACAGAGCCATGATAGGCTTGCGATTAGCATTTCTTAATGAAGCCCCATCTCGTGCCACTATTTACAATTGGTTTAACTAGTTTAACCGATGATGTAGCAATCTCAATGACGACCCGCGTGAGAGATGTCCTCTAACAGCGACTACTGAAGATAGCATCACTGCTGTGAGACGTTTGATATTTTTCATTTTCAAAACATTTTCATTGTCTGTCCCTATAATTGAGGCTCTCAAACGGATAGACCGATTTCGATTCTGTATTTTGAAAGATTTTTAGTTTTGATGTGTTTTTTTTCATTTGAACTCCAGTTTCCTTCATGGCCCTTGGCCATTTTTGGTAAAAATCGGTCTAGCAATGTAAGAGTATCTCTTATTAAGAATTATGCAAGGCAGTTGGCTCGACTGATTAATTGTTTGTTGTCGACTGATTTATTTGTTTGGACAAAACAAAGGCTACAAGTTGGCTTGTACTCGATTACAGCCGGGCTTTTAATTAAATGAAGGTTACCATCATGATAATAGTTTGGAAGGAGTCCTTCAAATTATAAGGTTAAACAAAAAGTAAATCTATTAAAATAACGTAATCATGTAAGTATTAAGATCCATATAACAACCAATTACTCCGTTTACACACCAGTTCTAGTTAAACGTGTTAAGCCATTCGTATATAGGTATACTAATAATAGATATTTCATATCGGATCCTATACTCACTTTTTTACAAAAAGCTATCTGAAGTTAGTCAATATAATTAAAATCTGGCCTATAAGATACAATATAATGTCCTATGCAATAGAAATTCATTATGTTGGTAATCAAAAACGACGTTCGTAGAATAAAGTATTGCCTATTTCCAATAAAAAAATATTTTAAATCTCTTTGTACATACATAGTAATATTATATAATAAAACATTAAAAACACCTTGATTAAATATTTCACAAATGTTTTTATGTACATAAGTTTAAATACATAGTGTTATAAAAAAATATGTAAATATTTTTTTAAACGTGTATTGTCTAATGACACAAATTACAATAAAAAATAACAGTAAACATCTAACATGTGGATATAATTTCTGTATTAAACTTTTTTACGGCGTTTTATTTTTTATTTTATAAAGTTTTATTTTAAAATACTCTAATCTTTTTATAAACTGTCCCGACAGTGGAGTCCAGATTGATCGACAGAGCTCGATAAATGTACCTTAAGGAGGTATTATAGCTAGATTTTGTTACGTGTACGGGTGCCAGGGGTAATATCATAATACGCAGGGCTTCAAAAATCCTGAAGCATCACGTATCAATGATTGCTATCCGCTGGTATACGTACCATCAGGTAGATTTGTTTGTAACTATTTAATATAAAAGATCGAAGCTTTGAATAAAAATAGGAATAAAATGTAAGATTTTATTACAAATCTAATAAAATAAAAAAGAGAATGAAAATTAACTTTACAAAAATATTCACATCAAAGAATAAAGTAGAAAAGGGTAAGTTGAAATACCTTCTTTGTCTTCGTTTTATGGTACTTCATACCTTACAAGTTTTTAAAGTTACCTATTACTACTCATATCATCCGAAACTATTTCTTTAAAATTTAAAATCTACATTAAAAATATTATTAATGACAAAATAAATAAAAACGGTAGAAAATATCGTATACTGCGTCATAAGTTTTTTTTTATAAAGTTTATAAAGAGAAGCAAAATTTAAAAACCAGATTTTTTACTTTAACTGTAATATATACAATGCTTAATGTACCATTTGATGAATTAACAAATTGAGATTAAGTTGTCTTTTATCTTATTTTATATTTGTAATTAATTCATTAAGAAGATGCATATATATTTTATAGTTTATATATACACAAAATACTGATAAAATTTTCGGGAAGGTTAACAATTTAATTTTATTATTTGTGTTTAATATGTGATTGTGATTGGAGAATTTTGAAATGCAACGAAATTAAAACATTGATTCTTATCTAATCGACTTAGAATCGTATCTATAATCCGAGCACTACTTACATATATGTTATATATTCACTATTTTAAGCCTAATGGTTTAAATGTTAATAAAAGCGTATTATACATATACTAACTATACATATACGAGTATCTATATGTGTACAAAGTTTTGAGTGGCAGCATTTGTACAGGTAGGGGCAACTGAAAAGCAGCTATAAGCTGAATTGCCTTCCCTTTACTGCAACCCTTACATTAAGTACTTTCACTTTTATTTTTGTTAAAACTATATTTTGGGGAGGTTAATTTAATAAATATAAAATATTTTTTTATTTATTATAATATACTTGTTACAAGGAGCTATTTGTATGTAAATATGAAAATGATTGATTGTATTTAACTACAACAATACATCAAGTTGCGCAATTTAAAATAGGAAATTTATTTAATTTCAAATAGTTATATAATATTAAATATATAATTTTATCAAAGAAATATTAACAAACAGTACTTAGAAAATAAAAAGAACAAACACGCAAGTTAGTTCTTAAGTGCAATAGAGGTTTAATGCTAACTTTGAATGTTGAATTTTTACTGTTGAAGGAGTACCATACGTTATAATTTTATATTAACTTGTATAGAGTCTGGGTATTGAGGCAGCTCACTTGAACACAGTATGTGAGTTCGACTCGAGAGCACTTAAGTCGAAAAATAAACTAAATAAATAAACTTGTGAGTGGAGTGAAATTTTACCCATGAAAATGATGTTTTATTTTATACATAATAATATATTTAAACCTTAAAAATTGCTTGGCTGTTAATTTTAGAATTTTTTCAAACGAATCTTTATATATAAAAGAAAGTCATGCTAGTTACACTATTTATAACACAAGAACGGATGTACGGGTTTGGCTGAAAATGATGGTGAGATAGCCTAGAACAAGGGAAAGGACACAGGATATTTTTTATTCGATTGAAAGAAAAAAAGTAATTTGATAAAATCCAAATTCTTCTTAACTACTGTCTTTAAAGAGGAATAGAGTTCGCGCGGTCGGTTATACATTTCTAATTCTGAATCTAACGCAGACGAAATCGCGGGCAAAAACTAGTTTACGATAAAAAAAAAAAGAAAACAAAGGGCAAAGGGCAAAGCTGAAAGATTAATTTTGTTATGGAAGAAAAAAATAAACATTTTTTTTATTCCGGGGACCTATATTATTAATGTGTGTTATAAGAGTAGAATTAGTTTTTTCTTGTATTTTACAGGAAAATTATATTTTTAAACTTTCAATGCAATTTTCAGATATTGTAATGTTTTAGCATTTATTATAGTTTGTGGTTTATCACTGACTGATCGATACAAAATTCTAATGAAACATGATAAATTTTGTTTTGAACCGAGGTTTGACTTTATCTTTTGTTTTAGATGCTTGTAAAAAAAACTTTTTAGAGGTCCAAGATTTTCTTTTCAATACATCCCTTAATTCTAATACGTTAATTAAAATACGTTTCATATTTTATATCTGATAATAATATCTTCATTTTATGTAAAAATTACTTACTAATTAGTTTTATTCCAATTCAAAGAAATGCCAATAAATCAAATAAATTTTTGGACTATTTAGAACTAAAAAATCGCTTTTGCTGAAAGCTGGAATAAAATTTACCTTGGATAAATAATGTGCAATTCAGAACATTATAATTATGTAACTTTGTTACGCCAGTTTTCAGAATTGTAACAAATTTATTCTATTTACTTCATATAATTGACTTGTTAGTATATAATACTAAGTGCTTCAAAGTTATTTGGACATTCCATTTTTTGTTTTATTTGTGATAATTTTATCAAAACAACTCTATTGTACAAAAAATATATACTTAACAAAAATACTTCACCCGTTTTAGTATGAAATCAAATGTTTTCAATTTATTTTACACCTAGCATTGAATAAGTATATGGTTTGGTACAAACATATGTTAACAAAAATATGCAATATTAGTATATAATTATATACGCGAAACTTTATGGAGTTTGTACAAATCATTTAATATTTATGTATAAATTCATATTTATATTATATTCATACGTTCCACCAAGACAATGACATTAGCTATCGCACCATTTATTTTGTGTACAATAATAAGATAAGTTGTTTCCCTCGCGGCATTGCTATTTTGTTAAATTGCCGCTTTCTGTCTTATATGAATAGAGCAGGTAATAGGGTGATGCTAAATGTACGTACCAGGAAATAGGACCTTATTAAATGTGTCAATTTTAATAATCGGCTTCAATGTTGAAGTTTCTGTAATGATTTAATTTATACAAAAAAAGTATACTTTTAATTTTATTTTTGTATGCCTACTTATTAACCTATTGGATGTTTTATATAGAAGATAATCAAATATTTTGTTGCTAAAAATTTGAAATATTTTAGGCATATTGAAAAGGCTTTATAAATTAATTGTTTATTTTATTAATAAAAATTCTGTTTTTTATTTTAATTTTATTATTTTCAGGAATACAATTTTATTATAAAGTTATTCTAATAAAATTAAACATATTATTTTTCACCAATTATCAAAATTGTAATTTTAAGGCACTGAATACTGAATTGATAAATAAAGAGACAACATCCACTTTCGATTCCTGGAACTAATTTTTAAGCAGAAAACTTTGGTAACGTCAAAAAGAAAACATTTAATTTCTAAGTCAAGACGAGAAAAACTAAAATTAAAAATATATTGTGAAATAAAACGTATGAAATATAATTGATTAGTAGAATATCTGTAGGTCCCAAATATTTGTATTCACAACCGAATTATAAAGTCGCGAGAATGTCTAGTCTGCCAGAGAATCAAGAAATACTACGAAGTGTTAGTACATATTTTATAATAAAAATTACATAGCAAAAATTTTAAAAATATGCTTAAGTGTAAAGTACATTAAGCGTATTGGATTGCTAGTTAGTATGGCAATTGAATTTTATTTTTCGTATGCAGCTACGTGGCTCGTTAATTGTATCCATAAAATATGTTGGTTGACGGGTACATCCATAATCTGAACATTCAGAATCACATGCCAGTACATTTTTAAACAAAAATATACACTTAAATAAAATTCATATATGTATGTATGTTTAAACATTTTTGCTTCTTCATTTAAAATGAGTAATATTTCAATAAAAAATAATGGTTGTAGTTTTAATAAAGAGGAAAATAAAAATAAAATATAGCTGCCCATGAATAGAACTCAGATCAAATCTAAATTTATAATTGATTTTATGTTCAATACATCTTTGATCTTATGCGTATTGAAAGCTTAAGCAACCCATTAATTTAAATTTTTTATATATGTATATATCACATTTCTTCAAGGCGTTTCCTTTCTGGACAAATATACGGAATTCGTTGGTATGTATTTACTTACTCTCAGTTTTTAATCAACTTGGAATCGCACCCAAGAACTGTCGCACAAAGCATAGGCTTCTAGTAACTGTATCATATAGTCAATATTTAAATGTAAATGTACATTATTAAACCCTGGTATAACTGAATTTCATAACTAAGAAAAGTTAATAAAATCTACTAAAGTTAATGCAGAACAAAATCATTTCTCCAACATAACGGCAAAATTATTTCTAATACATTAACTGGATAAAAACGTTAGAGCGTTAAAAGAGAAAATGTATTAAATTATATTAAAGCCAAGATTAACTGAGTTTGATAACGCTTCGCTAAATTCGAACTCTTCGTTGTAGCATATTTAAGCGAGTAAATTCGATATTCAAGAGCTTATATGTCTAATTTTTTCCGCTTTATAACATGGTATTAGGAAAAATGTCATATAATTTTTGTGTCGTAATACATGTCATTTTCAATTGTACTAATTTTGATGATAAATTACCGAAGTTATGTGTAGTTGTTATAATTATTAAACGTGTTCTCTTATGGATATAATTTAGTACCGAAATAAACTTATATGATTTTCTTTGTTGTGACAAAAAAAAAATCAAGAGCACTCTTAAAAATTTTTAATTCCAAAATGTTTAAATTCGATTTTTTTTTGATTACAAAAAAAATCCTAACTTAAAAAAAATTGTAACAAAAAATCTGTAGCTCATGAAAACAATTTCACGACTGAACAATAAAACAGTGGGATCTCATCCCATTTTGCATTCAATCTACGAACACGAGAATTGTGTCTTTCGAATGACCGCCACTTCCTCGGCCATCGTAAACTGATGACCTTACGGTGACCTAATCTCATTCGTGGGATTTGAATTTCTATGTTGCAGTCAACTATAAGTATCAATTATTCTAACTTTTTTATTGTTTTTGACATACCAAATGTGACCATTCAAAAAAGAGTTTTAGTATTTTAATATTGTCTTTGTTTGTTTATTCTAGATAATTTTAAGTTCGCAGTAAAAAGTTGGAATTTTTATGAACTTTAACAGCCACATATATCTTTTTTAACCTTTTGGTAATTCCTGTCAATTCTTGTTGCGAAGGATTGTTAAGTGATACCACCATCACAGTTTGTTAAGATGTTTTGGTCCAAAGCCTCATTCAGCATATATTCTTATTAGAATCTACATTCTTAAATGATCGTGATGGTTGATTTTTAAAATTATTTAATAGAGTCAAAGATTTCAACGTTACTTTTCACAATCCCGAACACTAACAAATTTTTATTTGCATTTTATCACACGCTTAATAAAATAAAGATAAAATGTACTTTAACCTACCCAACTATGGATTAGCCCTACAAGGTCTAATTGTAAAACATATATAACGTTTTATGATTTTCATAAGAAAGCAGTAATCAAACTTTTATTATAAACAAAAGCTGCAGTGATCCTTGTGATTAATTTGAGTGAACATTTCCCGGGCCACAAATGGCTTGTTGGAAGTTTATTGCAGTAAAAAGACCCACTTTGTACAGAGAGAATGACGTGCGGCTTATAATAATGACCTTTGAAGTTTTGCCCATTATAGCAAACTTTTGCTTGGGGATCTTGTTTGTGAGTAATATTTGTCTGAATATTGTTTTATAAATTAGCATTTTATTGTTATAACAATATACTAAATACCAGCATTAATAATATCATTAGTATTATGAAGTTACGTCGTGTACTCCTGTTCAGCACCCAAAACTTTATACTAATAATTACATTTGTACACCTCGATTAAAATCCAAATACAAATAATACTTTGAAACTCTTCATAAGATTTATGAAAAATAGTGTAATAATATTAGCGACAAGACAAAAATGGCTTTGTTAGACATAATCTTTTTTTAATAAATGTTAACCAAACATATATAATGCCAAAAATAACAATGGCACGAGATATTGTTTACTTCCAATTTCATCAAAGCAACGGAATTGTCTGAATAAAATGAAAACGAAGAATATTTTGGTTCAGTAAATGAAGCTTTCTTGATTATACTGAAAGATATTTTAAGGTCCATTCAGTCGGTTTTTCAATTAGCAAACGACGTTGTCGGCGCCATCTTTTTCATAGTGTCACAGACCAACCAGTTTTACAAGTCGCATGATCGCCGGCTATTTCCTGATGACAGAAATTTACGACCTATAAAATTGATTAATTTTTCTTTAAACCTATTTCTTTTCTAACTAATTTAAATAAATAACTAAGTATCATTTTACTTACAAAATTATTATACTAATTTAAACAGTTGAATGATATTATAGAATTTTTGATGCTTATAACATTCAACGATGATGTAAACTATCAATCACTAGTTCATATAATAAACTTAGAAGAGTGTTTTACATACGTGTAAGTTTCATTTCTTTGAGCTTTTCATGTGAAAACGTAGTAAAGAAATAGACAAAAATATTTTTAACAACTCAAATGAAATATTGAATAGTATTCAAAAATAATTTGCTTTTTAATATTAATTTAAATAAATTAAAAATTTAAATAATAAATTGTAAGCTTACCTAACTAGTCAATGTTATATTAAATCAACGGATGTAACATGTATGTAAATTAAGGGATTTTGCATAAGTCCACTGTGATGCATTACCATTTACTGAGTAGGATATTAAATTATTATAATTTAATATTAACTTCATTAACTTTAAACTCGTCACTTTTTAAAAATAACAAAAGGAAAAACATCAAGCGATGGAAAAAGGAAGATTGTCAAAAGTTTTACTGATATGATTTGAACCAGAACACCATTTCGATGGCAAAAGTGATCATAAAAGACAAGAAAGTCTAAGATTATGGCCTAAATTCCAAGATTTTCAAAAATAAACCACAAAAAATAATGTTTTAAACTAGAGTATTGATTGCTAGAATGCTTACTCTAAGTTGGCATCATCATGCTAAATACGGAGCATTAATAATTTTTCATTAATAAATCTTCGCACATTAACGTAGGTTATTGTATGAGAAAAGAGCAATGCCTGGCACTTTTGTGACTAATTTGGAATAATCATACTACATAAATGTATTGTACAGAACAAATTTGGGTACAAAGTAAGTATCTAAAATTTTTATTCTTTCCCAAGAAATAAATACTATTATTTTTTACTTGTATTTTAAAAAAATATGTTGTTTATTCGTTCACGTTCTCAGCCTGTAAGTGAGATTCCACTCGAGCTGATTCTAAGAAACTTTAACAGAGGTGATCTCCAATAACTCTTGGTTTGAGTGGTATAAAAAGTATTTGGGTCTGTATTTTATATATTCCTCCACGTCTTTATAATATTTATATTGAAAATATGTACAAAAGTTGAAAGCGTAGTAGAGTATAATTAATAGTTTGCCCGAAACAGAATCATTCAATTGCCTTAACTGAAGTATCTTTTGTATGAAATATAACAAATTTTATTTTGAAATCTCATATATTACATTCCATTGAAAAGCTTTTGATAAGGTAAAAATGTAAGAAGCACGCCAAGCACAAACATTTAGAAAATGTCCATACATAAATCTCCGCAGCATCTAATTACATGGTTCCAGCAATATTCAGTCCCTTGTGAACAAATTTATAGGAGTCATACGTCATAGCGTTTTTATGAAAATATTATGAGCTTTTGCATATCTTAATAGTCTGCATACCAACTTTCCCTTTATTATTGAGAATAGATTTTTTAATAACATGTGTTTTTATACATAATGAAATCTTTATATAAACTGGTAATTTATATATGAGTATTAAAATATTTAATTCGATTCATCACTTTAGTTATGGTGACGACTGTAAATACAATGATCGAAATTCTTCGTGCTGATACGCTGCGGAATTACGTCGACGAGTTGAATTAAATCTCGTTAAGTCTTTTTTAATGACTTTGCAAACCAAGCGTTGCAACCCATCACTGTTTTTGTCAAAATTATATCACACGGCGCTATTGTTTAAGTGACAAGGTATCTTTAAAAAGCTAAATTATTGGAATTATTTGAAAATTTAAAATGAAACATTGACTATATATATAAAATGAACTTTATATCGAAAATTATTATATTACTTAAAATAATATTTTGTAATAAAATCGGTAATGAATGAATTTTTTTGCTTAACATTGATAGAAATAAAGTATACTTATATTTCGGTGTTTGTGGTTTTGTGTGTGTATAAAATTATTGTAAAAAGATGTAAGAACAATTTCACTTAACAATATATTGTTGTAACAAACATTAGATTTTTTTATTTTTAAATGACAATATGATATTAATAAGATTAATTATAGAATCATCTATGCTAATACATTATATTCACAAATACTACAAAATAAAAATAATGTACTTTCCTTTCTATGAAGATAAAGTACTACCTAGTTCAAGTATGTTCTCAACTTCTTCAGAGGTCAACTAACATTTCCAATGTGTCACAGAAGTGTAACAAACAGTAGGGAACTAGACTAATAATATTGAACAGAAACTAATATTTTACATAAAATAATAATATAGAGGATCAATTTAAACTTATTTACACTTTGATGAATTTTTTGCGAGTAGTAGATATTTAAAAATTATCAAATTTATTCGCAAATTATATAAAAATATTTCACTTTTAGCCCGATATGTTACTTGCAATAACAATGGCCACAGGAAGACGTATTAAATGTATCGTTTTGTTGGTTTAGTTATTTGACGTCGATGGCAAATATTTCTTAGTTTCCTCGTTTATTGCTCTGAACGCACGCAAAACCATTTTATTATTTTAATAATATTAAATTATTAACCATATTTACTGTATCTTAAGGTCTTGCTTAATTTCACAGAATAAGGTATTATTCTTAATTTTACATTAAAATGTCTTTTTGCAACAGTTAAAATAAACATTATCAAGTTATCGCATAGAGAATAAATTTCGTTAAGCTAGGAAACTGTTTATTGTTTGAAATCCTCACCGCACTATGAAACACATAAAAGAGATGGCAATTTAAACGCTAATTAAGTTTCATGAAATGTTTTCCTTGTTCTGTTGCAGCGTTTATAGTAGTTAATCCAACGGAACGTAAAATTAGGGTAATCAAAGGTCGTCAGGTACAATGCCTTCCAAAGGGGTTTACTGTGAGTGGACGGAAACATGATGTGCTTTAATCTGTCCACCTGATATTGGATAATTAGAAGCGAAAGATTCCTGTGTCTAGTATTTTTCAATACTCACCATGGCAATGATTAACATTCAGACCTTAAAATACTTTTAAAATCCCAACTCCTATATTAATAAGCTGGGTTTTCCTTGTGACCCTATTGAGTGTCCAATTTGCATTTTATCGGGGTGTGGACAGAAGGTCGCGTGACACAGTTGGTATTATCATAATAATGGATGAATAGTCGAAAGCTTTACCCGACAAAGATTTTCTAAGACTATTGTTTTATTTTACATTCTTTTTGTGCCACAAATTATATTTTAAAGGATTTAATTTTAATCCTTCATCTTTCGTGCTGTGTCATCAGATTCTATCACTTCATTTGATAAACCGTAAAATTAAACTAAAATAGGGAATAGGACTTGATGTCCTTGAAACTATGAGTGAAAAACAAAAAAAATATCTAATGTCAACTTGTGACAGGTTTTTCCAACTTTAAACTGGCAACAGATTGCGTGCGTAAAGATAGTTTTTATAAAATATCCTTCATTATACTTTATCAAATTGGTCAAAGAAAACTAGTTTACTTTGAGGTTAGTGATATTCTTTTAAACCAATAAACTACTTTAAAAATATCAACAGTCCAAATATTCTTATGCTAATAAAATCAGTTGAGAAATATTTAGTAAGAATAACCTAAAAGTTGATTGAATCGCTTCTATTTAACTGACCTTTAATAAACTGAAAATAATATAGGTTTTAGGTGAATTTCATTTGATTCTGAATTTCATGAGTATAGGCTCAATATTTGCTACTGGAGCGTTTCTATAACCACTGGTAGCTCTTTTATTGCTCTTTTCTAGTTTTATTAAAAGAAATGGCTGGCATAGAAATGAATTGCTATTTGATTGTATCAAAAATAGATGCAATAAAAAGTGATTGCTGCTATCTAGCTTTCATATTTCTCACTTACATGGTCTATACAGTGTTTAGTAAACAATATTATGTACTAGTACAATATACAGTAATAATAAAAACCCTATTATCATCAAATAACGGTACCCAATTTTATTTTTTCGGCCTACTGCGTCTGCAAAACCCTTTTCAACAACTGCCTTCGGGTACCTATAAAAATATGGGTCAACCTAAGTAATTAAACATGGAGCATGTAACATTTTAGAATAGTAAATATTTAAAATTTTATCGTATTATATTACCAATTTATAAACACCCATAAAAATAATTTCGTAAATATGATATTAATAAATATGATGGATTTTGTTATAACTTTAATTCTTTTTTAGTTTTAAATAAGTAAAGAGTTTCTCTGTGTAATTACACTCTTTTACTACACATACGTGAAAAAGAATTGAAACACTGGTTTCGTTAGGTTTGGAAGCAAACATTACTGTAAGGCTTTCGTATTGGAGTATATTTTCTTTAGAGTGAAGATAAAGCACTAAAAAGTGAATTTAAAAATGTGAAAACTTAATGTTTTCTCTTTGTTCCTACGTTAATAACGGTGATAACCCAGTTCGTAAAAATTATACAGTTCAGAATAGCCTTGCTTTTTTTTTATGTTCTTAAGAAAATTTTGACGGCTAGTGTAGGGCCATATGTAGTTTTTATATAATTATTTTTATAATGCTGTAACATTCGAGAATATTACCAGACTCTATGTTAACCAACTTAAAATTTTACTTACTAACCCAACTTTTGATTAAATTTAAGCTTATTTGTAAGTCACTAAGTCGGTCTCTTCAAATATAGAGCACAACTCAATTGTTGATATCTCATTAACCTTAGTATATGTAACATAACTATTTAGCTCATAATATTCGCAATTAGTTTATAATTTCTAATTTAACGAAGCACTTATAAAGTTAGTGCCGTCGTTAAATACCGTTTCGTTGTTAAATAAAATTTTATTTGAAGTTTATTTTTAAATTACATCATAAGCGTTTCTGGTATACCCATAGAAATTAAAATGAATATAAAAGCCGTTGTTTTAATAATAAAATGTTTTTCTAAAATATATTATTTCACGTATCATTGCTTTCACAAAACCTACTTTGCATTATATATATCCATGTATTTTCAATTAAGTGGCCTCTCAGGCTTAAATTATCTTAAATTTATCTATTTACGACAATAAAAACTTTGATTGGAAAAAAAGAGTTTTCAAACTGCATATCTTGGGCTAGTTACAAGTCAATCGATAATAGTTTAACGAAACTGGGGTATTGTAACAATAACAACGTCATTCGATATGATACTAAAGGCGTAGCTAAAAATGTAGCTAAGAAAGACTAATTATGTAATGATATAATTTCAAAAATTGAACTTTATCTGAATGATATAGAAACCATATCAAGGAAATATAGTTGCCGGTATACTTTTTTTATCCTACTTTCGTAACATCTATTTAATTATTTTCAGAATACTTAAGACATAAAAGCAAGAAAAAAAACTATTTTAATTTTAAGAGAACATTGACCTATTTTTATAAAAATTTATCAACACATATTAAGTAACATATTTATAGGCGGTAAAGCCTAGCTGTGACCAAGTTACTACAGTTCGAACATGGGCTGGCTTGATCGGGGAAGTAACACCCTCTCACAAAAGATCGGCGTGTAGTAGTCAGTCCGATGAGTGAGGGAGCCGGTTGGCCTTTCCCTTTTCCTACCCTTTCTTACCCTTTCTCTTATCCTGCCCTTTCCTGTCCGTTTCCCACAATCAAGGTCTTCTAAGCGTGCAATATAACTAATAATTATTCATTTTTTTCATTTTTGGTGTCGGGTTGGAAAATCCTCATGGAGCCCCGCCGCACTCGAGGAAAGGTGAAGGAGACTATCAAACTCTTACTGACTAAAACCCAACCCATGTTCCTCATGTACCCGTGTATCAGAGGGGCCGGTATCGCAGGTATTGACCCACCAGATGGTCAGGGGGACCCCTTCAACCACTTTGCGGCCGTCACCCGGCCACAAGACTCAAATATGAGGCGCGTGCGGAACACACGCCGATACCTCGAAGCCTGTAGCTGTTATCGGACGACAAGATGCCCCGAATCTGCAGTCCACAGGCCGATCCTTACGGTGGCTGGAATTCGGCCACCCTATATCGGCGCCCAATGCACCTGCTTTGGGAGGGGAGATAGGAAGCAGCCTCTCTCTCCCTTTCCGCCAATTCCTTTGCGAGCATCACAGCCTCGCAAAAGGTGACGACGGTACACCACCTTATTCACTCCCTACCATGGCACACACAACAACCGGAAGCGAGAGATTTTCCGTAGCAAGCGACCAAGTTACGGTGCTGCTCGGCTCAAGCTAGGCATTCCACCAATGTTTGCAGCGCCGCATTATTGTGGCAGTCACCACAATGATGGCACTGGGACGTCTGCTTTCGGCCTAGGCGACATAGGCATTTCCTGAAACACCCCTGTCCGGTAACAAGAAATTATGTTGCAGATGTTCATGGGCAACTCTGACTACTCTCCGTCAGGTAGTCCGTCTGCCACCTTTAAAATAAAATAAAACATTGTAAATTTCTTATGATATCATTTTTTCTGAAAAAATAAAGAGCATGAAACAGACAAAAAAGTAACGGTAAGATCAAACGAAAACATTTTATCAACTTTATAACTGTATATATATCCCTCATCATACCATATTACTTAAGCATTAATATAATGAACTCACTAGAAATAGGTTTGTTGTGGATTCGTACGCGGCAGAAGTGGGAGCGAGAAGTATAACGGCAAAAATCTCTTTATAACCTACTAAAAGACTTGGGCCTGCCCAGAACTAAAATCAATTCATTCTCGGAACTTACTTCGAAGGCAGCCCTAGTAGGTTCTTTTCAAATTTGAATAGGTAGAGAGAGGAGCTTGAACGTTAGAGGTGAGCGTTAACGTGTGTTAGATAGGGGCCCCTTAAACCTATACCTGAATCGCAAGCCCCAGGGACTGTTGAAGTCCTCTCCCTGCAAAGCGATGGACCCGGCACCCTTACGGTGAGTTCATTGAATTCTAAGAAGTTTCGTCTCGTCCCTTATTAAAAATTTATATATGACATTTTTATCCAGATCTCGTAGCATTTTTGTAGGCTAAGTCAGGACCATATTTCATAACTATTTTTTACCATTCTTCGCTACCTGTTCAGTAATATGGAAAAAAACAGTTTCAGACTCTAAACCTTTGCATCCTATATCTTGGTCATTGATCCAAAACAGCGATTAAGTTTATATAACAACAGTAGTTAACATTCTGGTTTATTTTTCTCTAGAAAACTCTGAATTTCAAAGAACTGAGACAAAATTGTATAAAATGTGGTGAAATCTATTATTAAGACATAGACGAAAAGACGTCAGAAATAAAAAATCTATTTTTAGGAGGATCATTGGAAATTTAAGAAAGTTAATTTAATGACTCAACATTCCATGAGAAAAATATGATTTTTTGAAAGACAATCAAATTCAAGACACCATTTCTAAGGCAGAAATTATGTAAAATTTTATTGCAAGCATGTACTATGATGCCTCAAGAGGGGTTAAACGCTATACTGATAGAATCTCACTTGGATAAAAGAGATTTTATGGATACCAGAACTCAAATTCAGAAGGGTAACTGAAATTAAGAAAGGTAATATGTATTTGAAATAGATGCTTGTTACTTGGTATTTATTACGTTGTATCTATTCATTATATATATCATACTCCACTGGAACCTGCATGTAAACCAAGTAAGTTCAATACTAAGAGTGATTTTAGCAAAATTTAGCTTAATAAAATTTAAAGTTCCGTATAAAATACTTTTATAATTGTACAGATCATAAGCGTGGAATTATGGAAGAACATTCAAATAACACTTGAACCAATTATACAAATTACATTTACGAATCTTAAAAGAAATAATTCCAGAAAATGTAAAAGAAACAATTATTATCAATCAAGATCACCAAATATTTGCTTTAATCAAAATTTTACCATTACATGAAAAAACTGAATGTGCCACAATAATGGAGCAATATTTCAATGAAAAATTTAAACATAATAAAAAATAAAATAGGCAACGTATTAACGCGCAGCATAATTAATTCAAAATTATTGCTACCAAAATACGTCAATTCGTACGAGAACATTAAAATATATGGTACCGAAACTCATCAACAAATTATCAATATCTTTGAAAAACACGATCACACCCAAGAACTTAAAATTTAATATGAGATAGTACTACCAAGAACTTATGAATTTAAAATCATACCAATACTTCTAAAAATACATTTTTTTCCAAACAACGGATATACACACCCATTCACTTTACTATAGATAATAAAAATAATTAATGTAGCTAAAAATATTACTCGTAATTTAAAATAATAATCATAAAAGAACTAAATGGAACAACCTGTGTACCTTTTACTTCACACATTAATACGCTTTGTTAAGAAATGTAATAATATATACCCACATTAACAATTATAAAAAGTGTTACAATAAAAAATATTTAAGTAAACTTAGTTGATATTGTATTAGGAAAGTAGTTATACATTTTTATAATTAATTTTTTTTGTTTGTCAGTTTATAGTTAAGTAATAGTTTAGTTCTAAGTAATTGTAGTAGATTAAGTTGTCAAATTCAAGACGACACTGGTGCACAGTAAAACTCGAATAAGTTTATGATGGCGCCTTTAATAACGTGTTATTATTGTTAATATGTATTCGTTTCAAAATAAATAAATAAATATTTCATGGAACCTATAAATAATAAAAAAAGCTACACCTTTGCTTATCTGCAATTCCTTGACTGTTTTAACTAAACAATTATTTACTCCCGTCATTGGGACCCCGTTGAGCTGTTATGTTCGGTTCTAAACAACTCGACTTAAAAGTCAATTTCTTACAGTCAGACTCAGGTTTCTTTCTTTGGTGGAAGATTCAAAGTAAACGAATTTATCTCTGGGACTAATAATAAAATCATCGAATGCAGAAAACAAAATTATTTTGAAGCTGATTGTCATCGTTCCTCCATAAATATGAATAATGATATATTTTTTCTATTATTGCTTAATATAGTGTACACCAAAATTTATTATAACAACTGTAACAAATAATATTAACTAATTTAATTAAAACTTTTCTGTTCACGCTTTATTTTTTTCGCTCTATTTTAATACAGTATTTATAAATGTAACTGTAGCCCATGAACATAAATAAAAAAAAACACTGATGGCTGTTGTACAACGACTAAATTTGATTTACGTTTCATTTATGATATTGTACACTTTTATTATAAAATATTTTAAACAACCTACTTTCGGTAAACCTGATTTAAATCGCAAGTAGAGTACCTATCGCTTGTCGTTTAGTAATGGAGTAGGGTCTTGGGGACCCAAATCTAAAAAGGGGGCAAAGACGAACCTGGGTTTGGTTATATATTAAAAGTTTTAGTAGTGTTACTTTGACTATAATACAAGTTTAAGTTAGTCTTCAAAGCCCACATACCACTTTTGGTTAGCTGAATAACAATATAGCTAATTTTGAAAATAATACTATTACTATAGTTTTTTATACAAATTTTACCTTATAAAGCAAAAAAGAATCGTCCAAACAAGTTCAAATAACTTTTAGGGTTAAAATAATTTTTTCGTATTATAAAAATCAATTGATTATTTCCATTAAAAGTTACGGTTTTCAAAGCGTAAAGTAAGTGCCATTTGTATAAACTATACTAATATCATACAATAAATTCTTAATGGATTCCTGATATTCACATTCATTGTTGACGTTGAAAGTATAAACTTTTAGTTTAATATGATACTAATAGGTTTCCAGTTGACAGTTCGAATTTGAAAGTAATTAATACTAAACAGAACAAACCACTTCGTTAGTTGTTACCATACAGTAGAATATTCTCTCCTGCCTAAGAAATTTGGAGTACACAACGTGTCATGCGTGCCTGCCTTTTATTATTCCCATCGAAAGTGCCATAATTAAATCAAGTATTATAATTTGCAATTTTTTTTCTAACCACAAGTAAGATTCCTCATATTGTAGCAAAAGTCTGTTGCATAGCTTCGTTACTCGTGTTGGCGTACAACAAATGTAAAACATAGGGCTTATTTTTTTTTTGTTTTTTTATTAAGATATCCTCTTTTTATATGTAGCTTTCAAAACCATCTGTTGACATCATTAATGTGATGTATGTTAATAGAATATATTTAGGTATCAAGTATTTATTTTATCGTTCTTAACACGAAACTCACCTAATTCCTAATTATTCGTTATTTTATTTTGCATAATATTACGGTACCTTTAGTTTTATTCATAGTTAGGTTTAAATTTGCGTTGTATTATTACTAACAAAAAATATTTGAAATAAAAGGCATAACTTAAGCCCTAATGAATGCCATCTAAAGAATGTAAAAGAAAAAAAATAAATTAAAATTACATCTACAATTTATCATATAATTAAGTGAACCCTAATCACAGTCTCTATATTACTCTAGTTGAAACTATTTTTTTCTTTCTTCTCATTTCATTTAACACTTTTCACCTCACTTTCATTATTAAAAAATAAAATATTACAGAATCTTTTAAATGAATAAAACTCGCTAAAATCTTAGATCTTATTTCTGAATCTATTGTAAATTTCGCACTGTTGTATGTATTTATAGATATTATAAATATTTTTAACTAATTGTAGGTTTACCAATGCTCACAATTTACAACTTTTACATCGTCTTTGTGGCACGTGTATCACTCCGCATATAAAACATTGTCAATTAAAATAGCGGAAGTAATTCCAGAAGTTTG
Organism: Danaus plexippus; assembly: GCF_018135715.1. Classification (NCBI taxonomy): domain Eukaryota; kingdom Metazoa; phylum Arthropoda; class Insecta; order Lepidoptera; family Nymphalidae; genus Danaus; species Danaus plexippus. The sequence goes on from NC_083539.1 coordinate 3,933,485, forward strand.
AATTAAAAATTAAAATGAATACTTTCAAAACAAGCATAAAAGTTATAAAACTCTACTGAATGAAAGCGAATTCAAAAGTATGGAAATAAGATTGAATGAAAAGGTGCAGTCGGAAGCATTCATATATGAAGTGAGCAAGTAAAACATTTTGTTGTAGCAACATTTCGGTTTCAAATTACATAATAATATGCATAACTAAATTATGCATATTGTTGTTAAAAAAACTCACTTTTATTATTTTTCCAAAAAAAAAACGTTACCAAGGAAAATATAATAATACATAAATCCACAATCACTGTATAAGCATCTGTTTGCGATTCTTAATATTTGTCACCTACATGTAATCCTTTATATCCTTTATGAGGAAGTCTATTTTGAGTGTCTAATAATCTGCCTTAAAACTTTTCAGATCGTAAAGTAAAATGATAAGCTTTTGACTTGTAATGACTGCAATCTGCAACATGTGAATAGACACGCCACCAACGCATTAGCCTGAATTAAATATCTCAGTTAAAGCCGGTTATTACTATTACATGGCATGTTCATGATATATTTAGTAATATCAACATAGCACGAGCTTTATCCAGAGCTAATAAATAAAATTAAACAAAATAATAATAATTTATAAATTTTGGAGTTATTTAAATGAATTAAAAACTCTTTTCTAACTGCTCTTTTCCATATATAGCTTTATAAGACATAAAAAATATTGGATTTTGTAAAATCAACGAATGAATAGTGCTTGACTACCATTTCACGTAATGATCAACGGAAATGAAACCGTAGATGGTAAATGAACTATCTATGTAAAATCCTATTCAGTATAGCATTGAAGATATAAGAATGTATATATAAATCAAATGATGTAGAATATCTTATTTTGTTAACCAATTAAATGTAAATATATGTCGAATTCGCAAACAGCAAGCAAACTAAGCGGACCGAGAGTTTTAATGAAAGCTGAAACCTCGGACCGTTGGGTTGCGATTCCCGTAGGATCAACTCATTTGGACGTGGGTCAAATTTACACGAGCCAATCTTACACAAGCACGCACCTACAATATTGTGAGAATGCTAGTATATTGCTTTAATTTCGACAAGACTACTAATAAACGGAGAAAGTAACTTCCAATAAGACAATACTGGACTGGACATATTAATGTCCCCAAACCTAATAATAAATCTGGACCCTTACTCAAATTACACGATATTGCATTAGATTCACAGATGTTGTCAAGGCGTTGAAAGATTTACAACTACAAGTATTCGCCTGTACCAATTATCTATATTTAAATATCAATATTACGCAAACTAAGATAATATTTACTATTTTCCTTCTAGAACCACTTCTAAAAAGATATTGTAGTAAAGTCGTATACTATATCATACATACCAGAACATTACAATGACAGCTCATGGAAATTACTTATTCATTTTATTAATTATTCATTTTAAATTATCTATTTGAATTTAAATTATCTATTTTAGAGAAATTTAGATGTTAAACCTCTCGCTCTCATTTCTACCGCGTATAAATTTAATAAGAACCAATTCTTAGTGAGGTCATTAGTGAGCTCGTGGTACTTATTGACCTTAATGGCATGGTCTTTTGGGGATGTCGATTTCCCAAAAAACCGTAACCTTTTTTTTTTTTTGATGACGCAGGGAAACTCTTTTTACGAGCCGTCTCACCGGCCTTGGTGGGCCGGAGAGGATGTGTGACACTCGACCTGGGCAGGTCCCTACTCACTAAAACCACTGCGAAACCTCCTCTAACCGTAACCTCCATTAACACAAAGCGCTTTCAAATTCGCGAATATAGAAATAGGTCTGGTCTAGAAGCCAACGAACAAATATCGTCTTGTATTTTTTATCGTTTCACATACATATCCATCATTACAGTCCAATCCGGAGCCGCTTTAAGGATAGAGTTAGGCTGAACGTTTTATTTCTTACCCCTAGTGGCTTTTGCCACAAAGCTTTTTGATCGTTTGTTACCTTACATCCCAAAACTATTGTGATCCCTGAATAAAGCTAACGAATCAGCCAATAGCGCGAGCCCGATCTTCAACTTCAACACTTTTACAACGCTTGTATCTAATTTTGACAGAAGAGTTTTATAAACATATTTTTTTTATTTTAAAGACGTCAAACGAGAAGACGGCCTACCTGATAGAAGTCGCCGTCGCCCATGAACATCTGCAACATAAGGGATGTTGCTTATTACCGACTTTAATAATGGGAGAGGGACAGGAAGGGGCAGGAAAAAGGAAAGGCCAACCGTTGGTGATCGGTTGCTTATCTACCTCGATAAGATCGTTTAAAAAGCTATCTACTATTCCTTTTAGGGATAAGTAGAGCTATATAGAAGATTTGTACTAGTGAATTTATTAAAAAACAATGTCTGGTTCTTGAAATTATTTTTATCAATAACGTGAAATAGTTAGGAAAGCTAGTGTATTTATCAATACACTCTTTTACCAATGTTAAGTAACTATTCGATAAATAATATGTACATATGTACCTTCATATAAATGGTTTAATAATAATTATTATTCTGCTATATAAATAATATACTTTATTGTAATAATTATATGCGTCCTAATTTCAAACTTGAGTCTATTATGAAATCTGTGTATTTGCAGTGTGATGAATGATGGTGTGTTCATTGTAAGCTCTATTAATAGATGATCTACAATTCTAGTATATATTATAGTGGCTTATATGACTTATTTTAATAAAAATTATTTTTTTCTAAAGGAACCTAGTTTTCATGTGCCTTTTTTTGTTAATTTGATATTCTTTTTATTTATAGTTTAATAACTTTATTTTTTATATTATATATACATATATTAAATAATATAATTAGAGTTTGACTTCTGGAATTCCTTTGAATTATAAATAGAGACATCATTTTAAAGTATTTAATTAATTAAAATATTATTTAGACTAGATTTAGCTATAGTAGTGAACATAGTAAACTATAACCGCAGATTTTAAAACCTTTTTTTTATTTCAAAGCCCTTGAAATACATTAGTAAAACTCAATTGCTTTAAGCTTACTAAGAAAATAATACACACAGTATGTAACATATTTTCACGTGTTATTTATTTAAAAGATCCTAACTGATAAATGATTTAAAAAATATATAAAATATACATTTATATCAACAGCTGGTACACCCGTCAATTAATAGTAACGGGGTGAATTACAAGAACTATGGCATTTCATCGTTCAATCGGAGGTCGTTGTATGGAATCTTTTCATTTAAATGTTTGTATTAGATCACAAAAATATCACATAAATTTAAACTTACCGTTATTAGCTCCAATTGAAAATCTATACACATAATAAGTGCTCAATAGAACTTAAAAACTTGAAAAACTGGTCAATGCTAGATTCAAAATCAATTGCATTAATCCGTCCCGTGCTGAATATTTCTATGCTTCTAACGTCGCCTATAAATAGCGATTTCTCGTTCACTTTTTTTGAAGTGTAATAGATTCGGCATTCGAGATATTTATTTCTGAAAACCTTGTAATCTTAAACTAAATAGCTCCATATTTATTTGGTTATTTGTTCAAATTATCTGTATCTGAATATTTTTTATATTTCATTCAGGAAACAAAAACAGAACGTTCTAATCATAACAACTTAGTTTAGTTTGTTGTTTACGAATTGTTTTTTTATTTAATAATAATTCCAAACAATAATAATATATGTTAAGAATATCATTTTTATTTCCTTATTTATTGAACACCGATACTTATCTTTATCTCATCTTCATCTTAATTAAAACTTTCTTAATAATAAAAATAATAGAAAAAATCTGTTGACACATTGTACATGGCTACTTATTACACATTTTAAAGGTTTTCATATTATTTCTTACACTAAGATATTTTATTAAACTTTAACATACTATCTATCAGTTTCAAAGTATAATAAAGATGTAAAATAAAACTGAATCATCTTAATAATAATATCTCCCAAAATATTTTTATTTTATGATAAAAAGCCCTCATGAATATCCTATTACTTGTGGGTATTATTTTACTTTGGTAAGTTGAACATGAAACTTACCCGGCCAAATATTCTTCTTTTAATGAAATTGATAATATTTTCATTTAATACTGAAGCTACAAATTTTACATTATATTAAATGCTATCCGTTGCTAGCATTTTCATCAGAAAAATAAGTTTCATGACATAATACGATTATAAACTAATATTTACTTTAGCATTTTTTTTTAATTTATTGAAAATTAAGCTGAACATAGGATAATATTTTTCAAAGTAATATATTCGTATTTATATGCTTTTTTATAGGATCTGGATATAATTTTGCATGTTATTGAAACAGGTCGAATATTTATTTAAATCAATTGCTCGATTGCTAGGAGACGAGAGAGTTTACCTATATTGTCAAACAGGATATTAAAAAGTATATCTAGCACTTTCAATTAACCCGTGAAATCTAAACTGGGATTCTCTTTTCCACAAAAAACGGTCAATATACATTTTTTTTAATTTTAAGAGGAAGTATGTTTTGTTAATGTAGTATGGACATTATTAGATTATTACCTCTTTCCGTCCTAGATTTTACCGTCATCTGTGAGAATTTGATTAAATTCATGGTTATATAATATTTTCAACATCAACATGGATGTGAACGGTCGTCTCTTAAAATTTTTTCATGTTTATTATCTCATAAGACTTATTGATACTCCAAACGACTTTTCCGATTTCTTTATAGAATTTTCCTCCCAGTATTTACAATTTCTATTTAAAAATTAATTACATTTACAGTGGACCTACAAAACTAGAAATATTGTATTGATTGGAATTAGAAATGTTTTGAAAAGTAACAGAGATACCTTACCGACATTAGTAAATTATTCTTATAGAAGGAAACCTACTGGGAATCGTACATTTGTAAGTCCATATATGAATAAAAACTCTCAATTACGGGTGGGCCTCAAAATAGCAACAAGAATCCTTAAAATGAAGATTGTAAGATTTTTGTTATTTCGTTTATGCTAAGCGTGGTTTAACAATATAGTGTGAACTCTGTAGAATGTGTGCAAAACTGGTTTGTAAGGGACTCATGAGGCACTTCGGCAATATGTAAATGAGTCAGTGGTTACCTCTAATACTAGAGGTGCTGGATGAAAAACATCTGGCGACCGAAGTCATACCGGTCTGCATACTACCGAAAATATAAGTCAATGATTAAAATAGAACAAATTAAATTCATAGCACCACTCACATTAATAAACAAATTAATCTCGACTCAGATGTGCCGGAATCCAGTTATTGGATGAATCTCGACATTTAGCTTTGAGTTAAAATTAAAATCTAAGTTTATATAATTAGATTAAGTATTACAATCTTCAAATTTGCCTATTTCAAGACATAAAATATAAGGGTCTTACTTAGACCTAAACTTAACGGTGACAAATCATTGCAAACGTCCCCAGATAGTCCTTTGAGTTGGAATGTGACATAAACAGGAGGTTAAGTAGAGTTGACAGACAATCAGTCTGACTGATTAATAATATTATTACTAGTGCATTTTCTCGTCCTCACGATTTTTTGGTTAATATTTGAAAAATTGCAGGGAATATTGATGCCAATCTTGATTCTATTAATTTTCTGTTGTGGCATATGGCTATGGAATGTAAAAGTAATAGCTATATAATGTTAAACCTTTCTACAATTGTATTGAAAATTATTTAAATTTTGTTATACTTAAAATTTTTCTTACATTTTTTCAAAATTCCTATTTTTATAATTACTTTTATACCTTTAAAATTTATACCAACAAGATTATAACAAAAGAATATTTGTTTTCTAATTTTGTAACAAAATATATTTAGGTAAAATGGTTTAAATCGTGGTCAGCAAAATGTAAGGTCCTGTTTATACAAGGGATGTCATAACTTGGAGTCATCAAATTCATTTAAACGAATTCACGGTTAAAGCAAAGATATGAAAAAAATTTCATCTTTAAATTTGTTTACTTTTTGTGCTTGCTTCAAAATAAATATATCAAAAAATTTTACCCTTGACTAATAAGTATACAAAATAGTATTTGCCACTGTTTTGTTTCTAGAGCCGTTTACCTTTTATCTTTTCTTTCACTAATCTTCTAATGTTGGGATCCTTTCGTGGATCTAATTGTATTAACATAGTTGATTACGTAAGAGAAAGGCGAGATAATCAAGTCGGTTTACAACTGAAATAACCTTTTCCTTTATTCGCTTTAAAACAAATTCCATCTATCTGAATACTTACCACGGTTTAAGCTAATTGAATTCAGTAAAACATGTTTTTATTTTTACGCCATTACTGTACTTCTGGTTATAAAAATGTTTAAAAATAGATTCGGAAACTTACATAACATTTTTATAGCGAAAAATACGAATGATAAAATAGATCAATCGTGAAATTGGTTTTTATTTGCATATCAGGGCAAAACAATACATCACCTTGTTACGTAGTTAGCTGAGAGTTTCAATCAAGTAGAATAATTAAATGCAAACAAAATGACGTGTCCGCTGGCGATTGAGATAGTTCATTTTTATTTCGGCTTCGTAATCAAATATTTTATACTAGAAAAAACAAACGTGTAAAAGTATTTAATGATTTTATAAATTTCAAACAAATACAGAGGTATTTCATAGACCAACATTAAATATATTTTTTAAATTAATATTAAAACACATTATTCAATTTTGATTTTCAGTAGTAATTTTTTTTTACTGTATATATATATATTATTCAAACCAAAAGTTAAAAGCTATATATTTAATTAAAGCTAAACGAAGAAATAGAAAATTTTAAACAAATTTAAACGATGAATACTAAAAAAATGAAGATCAAATTCTCTATCTTTAAGCAAGATTAATGGTTACACGAAATGCATAGCCATTACAGGAAAGCACGCTTTAGATGCACTATCTTGATATTGGTTTACAGCCGTACGCTTCCTAAATTCTATTACATTAGAACTGATATCAAGTATCAGTTATAGTTTGAAAGCACTGAAACTTTGTATAGGTAAATTATAACGGACATAATCTATTACCTAAATGTTTTAAGAAACATTTATATTTCTTTTTTGTGAATTGTAACTTTAAATAAATTATTATTGATATTAAAAAATGCAAATTTCTTTAACATTTTTAATTATATTTCATATTTATCATACGTAAATTTCTTTATTAGTATTTGTATTCAATGAAATTAGACCCGATAGACAAACAATTTATTCCTTATAGGTCGATAAAATAATTTTGTACGGACCATGGTTTAATATTTAAGGGTTTTTTAAAATCAATCTCTATACGAGGTACCCAGCTATTTATCTGATCACTCATTAGACGTCATAATCAAGATGTTTGCAAGAAAATTTATATCACAAAAAGGTGATATTTAATTTTCATCAGTACAGCTGTAAATAAACTAATGTTTCGTCTGAAGAACCGTAATAGCTGCATAAAACCAAGCACTAGATTTACTTCACGAACGTTTAAAATTAGCTTTATATTCCGGACACTTGCATGTGTGAAAAGCCTGAGTATTTTCATATTTTATATTAAGATATAACCCTATCAGTATAATAAGCTAATACTACGAGTATATATGTTAATACTTATGTCTTCCAGACAGATTTTCTTATTAGCTAAAACGCCACAGTGTAAACCTTTAGTTATAATATGAACGAGTATCTTGTTCTTTTGCAAAAGCTACTGCTCATTATGAGCCAACTCTCGCGAGGATATTCAGAATTTAACCGAGTTTAAGAGCGCTATGAAATTTAAACTGAAACTTCAACTAAGTCGAAACGAGCGATGCGTAAACATTTTGGCTGTTCCGCTTTTTCCGAGGCTTATATTTAAACATTCGAGAGATGTTTTATTTAAAGAGCGTATTATTTTTAAATTTTTATCTATTTACAAAAAAAAAAAAACAACAAATATTTACTTATTTCATTCTTTTAAAAGAAATACTTTTCTTATACCTTTAAAGGCAAACGCCAATATAATTATTGAATATTACAGAAGTAAAGTTTGTAATAAATTATAAGAAATCACATTAAAACATTGTTGTGTTCATATTAACACATATTTAGGATTTCATTCCCTGTCTCGAGTTGTTGAATATATACATATGTATATATATAATTTCTTAAAAAATTCTCATATGTACGAAAATTAGATTTCTATATTGGAAAAACGTTTTTACTAATTTAATATTAATGTTGGCACCTTTACAAGATAGGAATTGTGTTTAAGATTTTCGCAAAAAACCCAATTTAATTCACCTCCATCCCTTTATGACGGGTAAATATATAGAATGCATTTTTCATGCAATCGAGTTAGGGCACGACAGTTAATGTTGTGTATTAATTTTAATTCACATTAATGTATTTTCATTTAAAAGCGTATACAGATGTTTAGTTTTTGCAACCATTATGTAGCTTGATGTATTAGCAAAAGGACGCAGTGATAAGGAAACCGCCCTAGGCTCGTGGGGTTGCGGACAAAGGGCTTAGTTTGTTACCAATGGAACACAAAAGACAACCCTCACTAAACAAACATGTTACTTTACAAATTAAATGTATTTTTCGTAACAGAAAACTGAAACTCGGTGTTACAGTGAATATTGCTAAAGGCGTTATTTGTTATGATATTTTTATATTATTCATCATTTACTATTACATTTCAGATTTTTGACGTTTATATTTTTATTGAAATAAAACACCCTTATATATATATAGAGTATCTAGTACTCGTATAACAAAAAGTACTGTAATAACTGTTAATATAATATTGCTCTGAATAATAACATTGTAATGAATGACTAATACCACCTCATTATAAAAATTAATATCCACATTTGAAAAAAAAATACTCGAAGATAAAACTCAAAGAAAAAAAAAGAAGAAATTTTCTTGCACATATTAATGTAATATAACTATAAACGAGAATGGTTAACTAAACTGAAAAGTTTTAGCTACACTAAGCGTTTTCGAAGTTTTCAATATTCAGATTTTTATAACATTTTATAAACCACTTCGAACTTCTAATAAAGTTTTTATATTATATGTACATATGATGGATTATAAAACATATTATTATTGAGAAGGTTACACTTATTATAGCTAGATAAACATTTCAGATACATTTAAAATATTAGAAAATTTTTAGAAATCTAATAGACAATTTTTTGAATTTTTTGGAAACAAGTAAAACTTTTTCTATCATTACATTTAATTGTATTTAAATTAGAACATTTTTTTTTAATTTAATCTGGCGTATCACTCTATAATAATTGTTATATATGTCACTTTATTGATATAATAATTTGCATTTGCATAAATACTTACGAATGTCTGAGTCGCATAATTTGTGAACAGGTGCCTTATTGAATCACTTCAAGTGTGAGTTTAGTTTGAAATGTTACCTAAAAACCTAAAAAAAATATATATTTGAATAAGGTTTTTCCCTGTTTATTGTTTGTTAAGATTTAATGTGATAGATAACCTTAACTCATTTTAAATTGATAGACTTACTTAACATTTGGTGCAGGCTTTTAGTTTGAGAGCAACGTAGTTTCTTTTGATATGAATATAATTGTAATCATATATGATAGCCCCCGCTAGTTACAGGATAACATAAAAAAAATCCTGACGAGGACCGTAGAAGTACCAGATCTCAATCTTTAATTAGTTTTCTAAATTAAATGTCAGTCTTCTCAATAAATACGTCGCAACACTAACATAGTACATGACAACAAATTATTAATGATATAGTTTTGCAATTTTAAAGTGATTTTTAATTTTTTATATAGATTTATATATATATATATATATATATATATATATATATATATAATATATATATAACGAATGTTGTCTTTAAAATAAGTGAAACTAAAGCAAATAGAAAGTGATGTACATAAGTTAATTCAATGAAATAAATATTAATAGCTCTGAATACAATGGAAAGACTTTATAGATATTTTATCTCTGATTAATACTAAACATTATAGACGTGTGATGACTGTTTACCAGTAAATACATAGTTTTATCATGTATACCATTTAAATCGTTCATTTTATAGTTATGTAACTTTATTTGGGGTCAGAACAATGTTTGCTTCTGATTCATGGCCATAAGCTGCACCATCAGATTTTACGAGCGTCTTAGATATTAATTTGTCTCTGTATTTTTTACTCTATTATCATATATACTTAGAACATTCTAATTTAGACATCTAAATCATGACGATTTTTAGTACACTATTAAAGGATTTTATATTCTATATTGAACCTAAAATTATAAAAATAATACTATTAATTTCTTTCCTAAATATCAGATTTGACTATTTTATCAGATGATTTAAGGAGGAAAATTTTAAATTCACTATCATTCCATGGTACCCGTTTCAAAATACACCATCTGCCAACAAACAAACGAACGTTGCTTTAGATGTCAAGAAACTTTAATACAACCCTAAAGTTGTACTCTAGGAATATTAATAATAATGGTCTGGCCTTTATGAATAGCGTCAAGGAACATACTTTACCGCAAAATACACATCCAATTTGTCTATCAATATTTCATATATTTATATTGTCACTGATTTTTTAACATGTATAAAGTAGTAGAAAAACATTCGAATAATAAAAAAGCGGATGACGATAATCATTGCTGAAATATCAAATAAAATAGGAAGAGAAAACGCCAGACAGATATATTCCACTTGACAGTTAGAGGTTACTGTCGCCTTACATACAGATTGAAATTTTGGATATGTTGTTGTACTAGAAATTAATGATATTTAGGAAACAGGGGGAGCGACTATGGAGAGAAAGTAGGGGAAAACAAAGAGGGACTCCAGACTTCCGGTATTGTTATTTATTGAAAGCAATAGATTAGATTAGTTATAGATTGATAAAAATCTTACAATTATCAATGATTCTCAGAGTAACACAAATTCTATCCCATCCAGCAAATATAATATGGTACTACATCTTCTAAATAATTAAGAATTAAATTCATATACATTTTTATTGCTATGTATTTAACGTGTAAGCATGACAATATCTGATCACTTACCAGTAAACATTTTCATCAGCTGGTAAGTATATGTGGAACGATGTATTATCATTTTGTTCAATGTTTGTACTAATAAAAATTGTAAATTTTTACCTATTCGAGATATGAATAGAAAAATGTAAATTAAATGTAATAAAAGTCTTCGAAAAAGAAAATATAAAAAGATATATGGATGAAAACTGTTTTGATATGGGCTATTACATGATACATAAAGCTGTAAAAAAGATTATATCATATTATAAAATTCTTTTAACTCATACGTTGTCATTAAATAAACACGAAAATAAATAGTGATATTATTTAAAGATGGAACTAGAAATGTGTAAAGTGTGATAAAATAAATAAAATAAAAAAGCCTTTTATTTCTTACGAAGAAATAATATGTACAAAAATTTTAACTTATTTCTAGTTTTGAATGATCTATCGGGAAAAAAATTGTTAACATTTTACATGCATTTTGATATTTTTATATGTGTAAGAACCCCTCGTTCTCGAAGGTGAAGACCTCGTCTAGAGAATTCCATGCGTCCCGGTCTTTCGCAGTCTCCATCCAATGTTTGCTAGCCGTTCGTACGATATCGTCCGTCCAGCGGGCGGGTGGTCTACCTTTCTTTCTAGTTCCTGATGGACGTCTCCAAGATGTTACTCTGGCGGTCCACCTCTTATCTGTTAGTTTCGCAATATGTCCAGCCCAGCGCCACTTCAGCTTTTTACAATAAATCAGAGCGTCTGTAACCTTCGTCTTCTTTCGAATGATGGTATGGGATATTTTCAGAATTTTTTCTAATTTTCAACATACTCTTTTCCATTCCTCTTTGACACGTCCTGATTTTTGCTTGAGCTTGTTGTGTATACTTCCACGTTTGGCTAGCATAGGTTAATGACGGCAGTATGCAGGTATTCAAAACTGTTTGCTTAATTTTTATTGGCATGTCACTTTTCATGATTTCTTCTAACTCCAATATTTTTTCCAAGCATTTGAGACTCTTCTTTCTATTTCTTGTTTATTTCTATGCTTCTCAAACGATAATTGTTTTCCCAAATATTTTTTTTATTTTTAAGTGCTTCGTTTTGTTCCAGAAGGTGACAATGGGTTGATAGTGTTTTACATTTATAAGTTGCCACATAAAGGTATTTGTTCTGTAGAGAGTTGCGGTCTACGTCTCCCACGGGGACCGGCCGTGTTGAGAGAGGTGGTGAGAGAGAGTCGTAACTTAGTTTTTTGAGGTTTCTTCATAATCTTGACTTGTAGCGACTTTAGAAGCAAGGGTAAGCTGAGAAGGACGTAAGAAGTTCATTATATTTTACGATTTATTTCTCTTGGGTAATTGCTTCAGCTGCTCTAAATTTTTATCATTCGTTTTTTCTTCAGGAGACTCCAAAAAAAATCTTTTACTTTTACTTGACGTGGGCTAGCTGGGTTCGCCAGATACTTTACTTGCAGTTTTTCTGGATATATAATTTTGTAAAGTGTAAAGGTTTAATCAGTTAAAGATAATAATTAATCAAAATGTTACAATGATTTTTCAGTTTTATGAAACGAGATATAAATATTAATAATTTTTCAATTATATGTATTGTTTTTTTTTAATTTAAAAGTTGGCAAATGAGCAGACTGCCTACTTGAGGGGCAATAGTCACCGTCGCTCATGTACATCCGCAACATCGCTGTTACGGATGCGTTGCCAACCTGGGTTGTTGAGGAAAAGGGAGGGGTGGGAATAAGGAAATGACAGGAAAGAGTGGGCTCAGGGAAAGGGCAACCAGCACCCTCACTCATCGAAAGAAAAGCAGTCATTAATGACTACTTCACGCTGATCTTCTGTGAGAGGGTGGTACTTCCCCGGTCGAGCCAGCCCATGTTTAAGCTGTAGTTATTTGACCGTATCTAAGCTCTACCACCTATAGAATTGTATACTATTATTAGTATCTTTTTCTTAATTCATTAAATCCTGAAATATCACTTTTCAGATTTTTATTGTGAAAGAAAGAAAAAATGCTAATATGAAAAAATTAAAAGCAATACATTAAATATTGTTGTTTGACATTTGGCTATGAGAATTATTTAATAAATATCCTATATTGTTTTTAAATTCACTATCGATAATGAGACGAGGCATTTTTTTAACATGTGTTGACATTATATATATCGGCGCAAGCAGCTTCAATGACGGATGCAACATGAAAATAACTGGCATCAATTATTATAACACCTTATTGGTCGTCGTTACTATTGTTAAAAGTAAAACGAAATCAAAAAGAATAGAACTATGTTTGAATTCTGGTTTAAATATGACGTCTGGACGCACGACAGGGGAATGCAGAGTTCAGCAAGTGCGGATCATCAAGAATGTGATTATGCAGAACCTTCGAGAAATACAAGAACATTTAGAAGAATTGAAGTTTCATTTTAAAATATCTGGAACGTACTGAAACAAGTGACATTAGTGACTTCTGCGAGGCTGGCGTCCTGTCTTTAAAACAATGAATTTATAATAAAATCCGATATATATATTACATACAGATTAAACCTTTAATTTTAACTTAAACGGCGTATTTTGGTGGATCTTAAGCTAGTTTTTGCTTTATTCGGAGTTACAAGATACAATTCGATTTAAAAGAAAAAATCTAAACAAAACAAGAGAGTTGAAATCTTACTAAAATAAACAAAGCTTACCAGAGGTAACGAGTTTAGGAAACAGCTTTCCATCATATTGTCTCTCTTATATTATGAGTCTTTGCAAGGCAATAACGATTTTGAAATAACAATATTCCCAAATAGTACTTCTGTATAAAAATATTAAATGTTTATATGTATTCGATTTTATTGTGACGCATCTTATAAAAACCTTTTATTTTTTGTATTTATTTCATTACATTTAATTATTTATTAAAAAATAATGCAACTATATTATATAAAAAAACATCACCATTATATTGTCTCTACCATGAAAATCGTAATAAAAATGCGCTGAATTTTCCTTTCAAGATATTTAACATTATCCGTCAAACGTTTCTACTCCATTACTTAAAAGCCATTAACTTCGTTTGCCGGTTTTGAATATCAAGGGGATTTATATGTAAGGGTTATCAGGCGCATGTGCACAGAGTTAGAGAACTTACTGTAAGTCTGTTTCAAAAGCGACTTCAGTCGTGCCATAGGTCCGTAGAAAGCCGCACACATCGACTACGTTAAACGAGTCAACAACTTCTAATCTCTACGACGTTAGCGCTCAAAGTATGGCATAAGTAATTAAAAGTTGTGTTTGTTGTTTAGTGAACTGTGGTGCAATGTGAACTTAATGATGGTGGGGAAGATATTATTTTATGTACACTTTGGACTTGTCTTCCATGTAGTGATCTGTTTAAAGGATTCTGTCGGTAAGAATATATTTCTAATAGAACTGAAAATAAAATAGTCATGTAATTTAAAGCTCTTGACCCGAAAAAAGTAAAAAAAATATAGAATTCTCTAGCTAAACAAGGTAATGAATTATAACATAACTATAAAGTATTGCTAAGACGTTTCTTTTTAGAAATCCTTTATTGATTTCAATTCACTGTAATTAAGTTCTTTACTAAATAATTAAAATATTTGATATTCACCAAACATTTCATTTTTTTTTATTTTCACGAATTATTCTTTTTTATATCATTTGAATAAGTTTTGAGTGGCAGAGAAAAATTTGCTTCAAGAATTATTTAAGACAATAATACCTCATTAATATGAACAAAAAAATACTGGCGGTCATTAAGTTGTACACAAATCAGAATGATATAAATATTTATTGTTTACGTTTAATTATTTCCGAATTCTATATTTTGTACACTTTGCATAATTCATGAATAAATAAATTATTGCTTTCATGGAAAATATTTATTTAATAGTTTCCTGTAGGTATTTTACAAGCAAAGATGACTAAAATTAGAATATTAATTTTACTGATTTATTCATGGAAAAGGTTTTGGAATTATAATAGTATTCTTCGTCTTGGCTTAAGCATTATATCGAATTAAAGAAATAACTTGGAGTTTAACCCACAACGCCAGTTCGCAGACTTCTTTGACTAACTAGCAGATACAAGTAGTCATAAAAAAAATATACTTCTCACCGCTGGTGAGAATCTATCTTGAGATTCTCAATTATAAAAAGGCATTTAATAATTTTCAATCTATATATCATTAATAGTGCTTTTCAAAAAAAATATGACATCATATTTCCCGCAATATATAAATGGAAAAAAAATAGTTATTACATAATAGAAACTTCAAAATATCTAATTTGATTTCAATTCTTCTATCACAGACAGCAGATGGAGCCCACAGCTTAACGCACCTTTCTAAGTCAATTGAGTGTTTTTCCACAGTTGATTCGGCCAAACAACAAAGGAGATACTACGCCAGACTTTGATTAACTTGCCTTACCGTAAACAGCCATCGAATGGAACCCTCTTGTATTTCTCAGAAAATAATATGTAATCATTCAAATATTTTATTATAGTAATGGCATTGTAGTCATTTTCATAGTGAAAAAACAAAGTATTGCCATTTTTGAAGTTGCGTAGAATTAAACATTGTCTGCTTAGTTCTTTACCGCCTCTTTTAAATCTGTAACTAGTATTTTTTAATGAAACAGCCTCTTGGAGAACCAAAAAAAATTGTTTTAATCATCTAAATATTCGGGAAGAATCAGTTAAGTAATAAGAAAATAGTGTGACAATAAAAATGAAGATTCTTTTATTAAGATAACAAATATTATTAAAATTTATTAATTTGTTTTGTGAGAGATTAAAAATCTGTAATAATCCAAATATTTTTAGTTCTCTAAATACTAAATACAAAGTTTACTAAATATTTTATTTCTATGTGCAAGTGATGTGTATAATGAAAGAGACAAAAGCTTTTAATTATTACTCGCGTGTCGCAGTTAAAAGGAAAGATGATGACAGAAAATAATGAGAGCATGAACAAGAAAATAAAACATCAGAAAATGATCATTTTAATAAAAGTTTAGAACAATACACCTGTGAACATTGTTGAGTTTTTGTCGTTGAAAAATTTAGTCTTCATTCCTTTTTTTTTTTTTATATTTGAAGAACAAAGACCTTAAGTATGAGTTGTGATCAAAAAATTTATATTTATTCTCCAATATTTAAGCTGTTTAAGAACAGAATTTGTCTTAAATTGATTGAATATTTAACATTATTGACGTTAGTTATCACGTGGCACTATTCAATCTATGATAGTATAGAAATAAATAAAGTTGTGACCTTTTTATCTATACCTTGTCTTATTTCACTTAATCCTCCAGGCGAGATCCTATAAATTTATTGTAAATACAACGCTGATTGGACCTAACTTAATATGTTATATCGTGATAAAATATCCACTTCATCCCTAATCCCAAATTAACAACAGAAACAAGAGTAACACAACAATAATTTACTTTGTACACATGTAGGGGCCGTTTGTTGTTATAACGTAAGCCCGGATCTGTGCCGGCTTAGCGGCGTCAAGCGCCTGTCTCACTTACACTGCCAATTTAGAAAATCCCGTAACTGAAAACATAGACTTGATTAATCAACTAGAGCCGATCGTATCTAATGGCAGTGAATTAACACGCAACCCGAATAAAACCTATTACATGAAGGAAACTTTGAAATGGATTTTCTTTTGTGATAGGATTAAAATTAATTAATGGAACTCAATAATGTATTTTGACGGTAGTCGATAAATTTTTTATTGTCGTTTTATTTTTTTATTAAACAAATTCGAAATTATTAGGTAGAAGTAATTTAATATAATACTTTGATTTTTCTATTAATCTATTGCTATTATATAAATTATTTTATACTCAAAAATACATTAAAGACAAAAACATTTTCACAAAATAATTAAGAAATAAATAAAGTGATCGTTATATCGCTGTGTAGAGATGTCGTTAATTTTAATGTGTTAGGTTACTCCGAGTATAATTTAAAAAGTAGTATCCTACTAATACTATAAATGTGAAAGTATGTGAGAATGTTTGTTGTTCTTTAAAACAAAAACTACAGAACGAATTTAAATTAAAATATCCAGTGAAATAGGTTACACATTAACATAATATTCGAGTAGTTAAAAAAAAATCCGAGTAGTTACTCAAGCAGATTGCAAGAAAAGTGAAGAATTGTGTTGATTCAAGTATCATAGTCTATATATATATATATATATATACAGGCTTGATATTTGACCAACAAACAAATATATGTATATATAGAGCTTAACCAATTGGTATACCATTTCCTATAAAAAGTATTTTTAATTATACGTTAGTATCTTATCTATGAAACCAATTACGAAATTGAAAGCATAAGCTATTATTAAAATAATTTAAATTGTATCACTATCATATTGAAAAATTTATTTGGTAAAAGTTATAAAGGCTATCTTAGATTGAACGATTCCCTATGCTTCCTTCCTTTGTAACACCGACAATCTGATACAAATAAAGTTAACTACCCATTAAATCTTATTCAAAATACATACATTAATCTTAAAAAAAACTTTATTTTACACTGTTTATATATAAGTTGTTTTTTTTTATATTTTCAAATAGCTCCATACAATTATGGAGTTCTTTTAAATGTAAGTTTTTAGGTGGTAAAAGCAAGAAAAAAAATTGGATATTATTTATCATTGTAATAGTTATAATATAAGCATTAAATTTAACTTTATATAGTATGTTAAAAAAAAACCCGTAGGACTTCATTGAAAAATATTTTATATATACATTTGGGCAATAATTTTGGTGGAACCACAGATTGTGGTTACAATTTCAGTGTTTTAAACTATAACTATTTGAAAAGTGGTGCCAATATTTAACAAAATAAAATGAAAATAAACCGATTTCAGATCCAATTGCTAACCAAAAGCGTTAATTTATTAATTCACTATATTAAAAAGTCTAGAATCAATTACAAGAACTGAAAAAATAAATATGGAATATGTGATTTCTGTGAAACTTATAATAGCTTAATAAAATACATATATGTTTTGTGATTGACCTTATTATTT
Organism: Danaus plexippus; assembly: GCF_018135715.1. Classification (NCBI taxonomy): domain Eukaryota; kingdom Metazoa; phylum Arthropoda; class Insecta; order Lepidoptera; family Nymphalidae; genus Danaus; species Danaus plexippus. The sequence continues at coordinate 3,951,670 of NC_083539.1, forward strand.
CTGTTTTCTATACGTATGTTTACATGCCTATAACTAACTGGCATTTAGTAATGTAAACGTGTTTAAGTTTTCATCTTAATCCATGCTTTATCTATACTTGGTAAGATACATTTTCGCAAGCTTTGTTGTCAGATCAAACAAGTCAATACAAGCCCATAAAAGAAAAATAAACATGGAATCCAATAGGATTAGAAGTGTGAATACACATTTACAACAATCAGCACAGTCATTTTTTTCCATTTTATTCTATTAATTGCTTTTATATTTAATAGTAGCATAATTATATTAACAAGTTCATTGATTCTTCAGTTTTTAAAGAAAAATAATAAGTTGATTTTTATCAATTAGAAAATAGAAAATATAAATATAAAAATAAATAGAAATAGAAATTAAAAATCTCAAAAGCTCAGGGACATATTATGTTTATTAATAATAATAAACCGTTCTATGAATGCCCAGAATATACATCCCATCATCACGTCCGCTTAACTTCCCACCAGCCATTAAATTAAGAACAACCAAACTTCATTTATCTCGGCTTGTTACTTCTACGGACGATAAGGTTTTAGGAACACGACTGGAAAGTTTGTAAGGCTAACTTCGAGGAAAAGTTGTTGAATCACGCAGATCGTTCACAAATTTGCAAGATTGTTATAATATTTTCAAATAACAGTGTTTATTATCAGAGACATTGTAAGTCTGATAAATTATTCGTTAACTCAAAATTAATTTTATCACTTAAAAACTTTATTCCAACGATTATGTACTTTTATATAGAAAAAAGAAGAATAGGACTGGAAATTAACATTTTTAACTTCTTTTTCCCAAATATAATAAAATACTATTTTAGAACACTTATAAAATCTTTTTGAAATTGCTTTATCTATCGCAAGACTAAATTAACTCATAACATACAAGTATAAAGTTTATAGTACGTTTAAGTTTATATTTAAGGCTTGCGTGACGAGCTTTTTCAGAATACGATAGCAAGTCACAAGGTGGCAAGGCACAAGGTTGCGATGAAATATGTAAATATTTATATTAAACAATCTCTATACAAGTCATTGCCTAAAAGCGTTATCTTGTACCTGACTCGTTTCGTTGAGAAAATATGACCAGTCAATATAATTTATGGCGAAGTCACTTAATATATAAACACATGAGGAGTATTGTATTCTTTTTCCCAACATATTTTATTGTCATTAAATTTATTTTAACGTTTACTCTGACAATTAATTAAAACCTTTTGAGTGAATCTGACATTAATCAGTAAAATATGTTAATTATGTGATTGAATAAAATTATAAATGTAAATATTTTTCTTTTAATGTACTATCTGGTAAAACAACAGCATACTCAAAAGTTGAGAAAACATATCAATGGGAGCTTCGCCACAAAATAAAACAAAATTCCGATGAATTTTGTAAAGTGCGCTTTAGACCTGCTCAACATCTGCTATATCCTACCTCCTCCTTTTATAAATCGCACAGATTTTACCTTTTTTAAAAGAGACATCTAGTTTGGAATGAAGCGCAATGTTCCTTTATTTATGTTTCATGAAGCGAAAGAATGAAAATCCTTATGTTAATTCATCTTTATTTTGCTTGTAAACCTTTCTTACTGAGATACACGAGTTAGGTGTCAATTAAACTTTAAAATACTTAAGTTATGTTATTTATTTTTCGTTAAAGTTTTATACATTGTCTTAAATGGAATCGTAGTGTTGTGAACCTTAGATTCTTACGTTCATAATGCCAAATTCTACTATTTCATTCATAAGCTGTTAAGGCCTACATGAACAGTATTTTCATTATTTATATACAGCAGAATTTAAACAGTTCGGATGACCGAACTCTGTGAAAAAAAAGGTTATAATACACATTAGTAGTTAATTATAGCTCTACAAAAGTTTTACTGACTTAAAATGAATAAATAATTTTCTCTGTTTTATTTTATATAATAAGTATAAAAAAACGTACAGTTGTACCAATTATTTTATATTATAAAAATCGATTAAAAATATATAAATGACTTAAAATAAAAAACTTATGGTATCGAATTATAATATACGTTCCTACGAAACATTTAAAAGTACTTTCACCCTCACTTTTAGAAATATAATAATCTGACATAAATATACCTGTAAGTTCACCCCTACCCTTGAACTTACAATAGATAAAGATCGTATTTTGTTACTCCCTTTTTGCCGTGTAATAAACAATATCCAACTGCCCGCACAGTACCATTATATATTGTTAAGAATTATCAAAAATGAGCTAAAACATCACGTACAAGTAACATAAATTAATATTGCTTTAGTTATGAACAGTAAACACAATCTCTGACATTTACGATACGGACGGACCTGACGTTTTACTATCTATAAACATATTAATATTTTATTCTATCTTATCAGCATTTTCGTTTTATAAAAGCCAAAAAGTTACTATCTTATATTTATAAGGAAGATCGTAATTTTTGTACGTCATTTGTCCATTGAACAATAAGACCCATAGCATAGGGGTTCACAGTTGAGACACGAGCGACAACTGCCTTTAACTTTTATTGAACCTTTAGTGTATTGACTTTTCGCAAGGATACGGGAAAAAGCGTTCATTATCGGCTTAGGCGGGTAAATAAAACAAGATAGCTCCCTCAGGCCCGTTCACTAAGATATTGCGCTGCGCAAGCAAATTTGCTCTAGGCACAATAAATGCTTAGCAATGAACGTGTGAGAAAACAACACCCGCCGGCGGTAATATTTATACTCACAATAAAGTTGTACGTGCAAGCAAAATGAAAGTGAGGAAAACGGTTGAACAGCATATATTAAAACCATCTCATTAATGTAATTAACGCCAATAAGTAATGGATACTAAATTGTTTTTGTGGGGTTTCAAATACATTTATGAACAATGAGGTAATTTTTAATTCAGACATATTCGTGTTTAATAACTCTTTAAATTTATAATAAGTAGCTATGGAAATGAACAACGTGTTCTATATTTATTTTTAAAAATCATAACTCGTTAAAGTCCTGTTTAAATATAATTTAAAGTGGTTGATTCGTTAAAATATAAAAGGGAGTATGTTTAAATAAGGAGAAAGAATAATAAAAATGGCAGCAGCTATTATATCTGTATATATAGCAATTTATATTCGTAGTACCTAAACTTGGGAACAATGGTGTGATTTTCACAGCAAGATAAACTTTTTCAAGGCCCAGAATAATTAGGTACGATTAATGTAAGGACTTTTGTGTAATTTAAAATAACAATTAAAATGAGAACAATACTTGACAAATTTATTTGTTATTACAAAGACATTCCTAAACATAAAGGCCCTTTGAGGCTGATATTGACAAAAAATTATGAAAATCAAAAAAAAATAGTTGTATCGTGAAAAGAATTATGTTTTATTTAACGTTTGGGTGTATTTAGAACTCTTTGTTTTTGAAAACAAAGAGACTTTTGAAATTAATAGCAGTATTTTGAAGAACACTTAACAGACATATTTTGTGCCAAATTCTTTTACATATTTATAGCTTATTTCAGTAGGCTGAATTGGAATATCTTTTAAATATAGAATACATTGTTGAGTTTATAGAAGTAAGACATTCGACAAAATAAATTCTTTTAGAACCACCTTCAATTTGTAAGACTAATTATATATCAAGAAATTTATGCAACCCATTAAACATTTTTAAAGAAGAGACGAAACCTCTTAGCATTCAATGGATTCACCGTGCGGGTGCCGGGTCCATTGCGTTGCAGGGAGTGGAGCTTCAACAGTGCCTGGGACTTGCGACCCAGGTGTAGGTTTAAGGGGCCCCTAACTAACGCGCGTTAAACGCTCACCTCCACTGTCCAAGCTCCTCTCCCTACCTAACCATATTTGAAAAGAACCTACTAGAGCTGCCTTCGAAGTACGTTCCAAGAACGAATTGATGTGAGTTCTGGACAGGCCCAAGTCTTTTAGCAGGTTGTAGAGAGATTTAGCCGTTATACCTCTCGCTCCCACTTCTACCGCGTATAAATCCACGACGAACCTATTTCGAGTGAGTTCGTTTGTGAGCTCGTAATATTTGTTGACCTTGATGGTATGGTCTTTGGGGATGTTGGTTTCCCAAGGAACCGTAAGCTCTATCATCACAACGCGCTTTAAGATTCGCGAATACATAAATATGTCTGGTCTGGAGGCCGACGCACAAATATCCTCGGGGATTTTATATTGTTTTTCATACGTATCCATCATTATAGTCCAATCCGTAGCCGCTTTAAGGATGGAGTAAGGCTTGACATTTGTTTTTATAGCCCTAGTGCCCTCTCTCACAAAACCTACTGATCGCTCGTTTGTGGTTATTTCCTTTTGCGCTCTGGCTACCGAAAGACTAACCGCTTCACGTATGATTTCTAGAACCCTATCGTGACGACGCGAGTATTGACCGCTATCGAGGAGTACCTTACATCCCACTAACAAGTGCCTAGCAGTTCCAACTGCCTTCCCACAGATATAGCAAGTCTTTTCGGTACCTTTACCCCATCTTACTAAATTACTTTGATCTGGGAGAGTCATCTGGAACGCATTGAGATAGAATTTTAGCAATGCTGGCGACCAATCATGGATTAAGGTGCGCCATTTTAGTGCTAATGGGATGCAAAAATCTCCTATGTCTAACCACTCGTTCTGCATTTCTAAACTTATTGCATGGATCTTATATTTATCATTCTCGTCTTGCCGAATAAAAGACTTCAATATATCCGTATCTTGGACCTTCCTACTTGATCCTAACCCTACTCTGTTACTTTGCGCTCCTATCATAAACTGCTTGTGGAATTGAAGCCTTGACTCTAGCTCTGGGGCATCTTTGTCTTTTGTTAGCGATGTAACGACGTCATCCTGGGATTTTCCCAGGATATATCTCTTGGAAACTCTCAGGTGTTTGTAGAGCTCCGATGGCCTTTTTAGACTCATCCCAAAACTATTGCGATCCCTAAATAAAGCCGATGAATCAGCCGTTAGCGCGAGCCCGAGCCACAACTTCAACATCTTTATGACGCCTGCATCTAACTTTGACAAAAGGGTTTTATTGAAATCATAAACGAGGAAAGGCCAATTTAAACGTGAAGTCAGATAATTATCGTAGATCCAAGCTTTTTTAACGTTACTGATCTGTTGGCTATCTACCTTGTTGAGATCGTTTAAAAAGCTATCTACTATACCTTCTAAAGATGGAGTACGACCTATATTATCAATCTTCCGACCGAGAAATTTAAATGGTGCATTTTCTGTAACCGTAGAAATGCATTGACCGCCTAACGATAATCCCGGATCGTATGAGGTGTATCTTGTACTCCGCCTACCGAGACACAGACAGTGACATTTACTTGGTTTTGTCCTCAATCCATCGGTCCACTCACAGAATCTATCCACTTCATCTAATAGTACTTGACAGTGTTTGGGGTTACGTGTCAGTATTGCGAGATCGTCAGCGAAGGCTAAAATGGATTCCGTGTATTTATTATTAAACTTGAACCGATACCCCCATTTTTTCTCGTTGCTGGTTAATTTATCTACTAAGATGTTAATTACAATATTAAATACAATTGGAGACAAACAGCAACCTTGAAATAGTCCTACATTGTAACTAAAAGTTATTAAACACTCTTTTTATTAGTATTAAACACTCTTTTTATCGGACCTATCATTATTATTGTAAATAAAAATTACGGTTTTCCGATTTACAACATTATGTAAATAATTAATGGAATATATGAGTATTAAAAGTATAATATTACAATTAAATCTGAAAATCATAGTTTTATTTACTTTTACCATCGAAAATCGTGGATATCATTAATTAACGCTTTACTATAAGGTGATAGTTGTTATACGCCACACTACACTACATTTCTTTATATCTATGCTTTGATTTATATTTTTTTCGTCCATACAGTCAATTATTGGACATTACTTATCAACCGTCTCCTGCTAATGATTTTCTGTTAGAATATTAAATTAACTAAAAATAAAAACAAAATATGTCAGAGGTATCAACGTTCGGTTACTTAATATATTTAATGATTCCAATACAAAATTTATGTTATTTAAGATCTATCGCGTTGCCGTAGGTACTGCATTTTTTCTTGTAACTATTATATCTGATGGTTTTTTAAACCCTGTACAATTAGTTTCAGAATCGAAATAATTTACCTACATTAAACACCACAATATTGAAATATGTCGGGATCAAAAATTTTGTATTTTATTTTATTGCTTTTCCTATTTGTTTATCGAGCAACATAACATAACATTTATTGTCAAAGAGATACGTTAAATATAATATTTTTATGAGGCTGTGATTAATTCTCCTTTATTGCCACACACATATAATTAACATATTTTAATTTTATTAAAATAGGGAAATCCTTTTACTTTTATATAATATCACCATGTTTACTATTCACAAATAATCCCTCGTTTACTTTTATTTTACTACACATTTAATCCAGCTTTGAGCGGAATTTGCATATTTTTATATATCTACATATTTTTTAATTATTCATCTTTTATTGGCAAATAAAATAATTCCTGTAAATAATAACATGCTACTATTTTATAATATAAATAGCGTTGACATCTCTTTCATGGGAATTTTGAATATTTATGTATGATAACGAATTCCTCTCAAACTGAATGTTTTCAAGTGTAATCCGATTTTATCCCTAAATGGCCATATGCTGGTGTAGATAGATATAGATGTCCAAATGTTTAATGACTACCGCAATCAGAATCTGGAAATGGAAAATAAAATAACGCTTGTGAATATTCATACGTTTCTTCGCATTCCTTTTTTAAATAAAAGCCAGTTAATAGTTATTAAACCTTCATGAAGCTATCTTCATGAAATCAATACAACTGACAGTCTATAAAAAGTTATAACACATCATCTTTCCGTATTATTCAAGATGAAATTGGCAAGATAGTATCATATTAAAACGTTTCAATTAAATTTGATCGTATATATAAATATCCTTTCTCTGATCGTTGCACGTGACGCGTATATGGTACTCGTTAGACTTGCAGATTTAACAAAAAAATAAACAGCAAAAACGCTGACAAAATGGACAATATTATCCAGTAACAAGTAAAAGTAGTTTTGCAAATCATATTTACAAAAAAAAAAAACTTATAAAAAACCAAATCCCATGCGTTTTCTATATACAAAATTAATGTATAATTAGTGACTGCTCTAGAAATTTGGCGAAACAGTTATCTTGATATACACGCGATAACCGTATTGTTACAATAAATATTAAGGAATATCACAAATTTATTGTAAGATTTCTGCCATGTTTCGGTCCCCGAAATAATGAATATTGCTGCATAAGCTTACCCAGTGGTTTTCAGAATCTGTTGCTATTATAATTTATGCTAATACCTGTGTTCGTGAGGACGGGCACTAACTTAACCATGTTAGGCCAAGCCGCACTATCTATGAACAATTTGTGTATAAACACGAGCCACTCAACCATTATAAAGCATTTCCACATCATAATTATTCTCTAATGTAAATTCTACAACATTTGTAATCCTTACAAAGATAAAATATCAGGCCTTAATAAGGCATGCTAGTAAAGACCTAGTAACCATAATTGAATATGCAATGAATTTGTTTTAACTCGTTTTAATTGAATTTTAGTTCAATGTTTTATTGTGAAAAATATCTAAAATAAAATAAACCATTCTTTATTACAGAAGTACCACGTTTTGAAAACAGTTTAAGTAACCTGACAGTATCATTGGGAAGAGAGGCTGTTTTTACGTGTGTCGTAAATGACCTCGGCTCTTATAGAGTATGTTATCTTTTATTTATCTATGTTCCTCTTCTTTGTTAAAATAAGAAAAGTAATGTTAGTAAATTTAAAATTATTATACTTTATATTAATGAAATTTCTTGACAACCTCTAACCGCATTTAATATAAATTCTTTCTTATCACAACAATCGATAACAACTCTAGTAAATTAAGTTTTCATAAAACAATTTTTATTGCATAAAAATACTTAATGTTTTTTTTTAACATTTCTATCGCTTTATATCAAGTGGTTAGGGCAACTTGAGAATACTTAACATTGCCTCAACAAGAATTCCAACTCCTGTGTTGAGCTAATTTAAACTAGGTTGAGCATATAATGAATTCTTACAGTTTCTAATCAAGGATTTCATAATAATTTTGTAATCAAAAAGGGAACTTAATTATATATATCATTATTTAACACTCAGTGATAATAGTCTTTTTTTTAATAGCCTATAAGTTTTTTGCAACTAAATAATGTGAATGCGTGGCCTAGGTGGCGTGGCTTCGTGTGGACACGCAGACGATTCTGACGATTGCAACTCACGTGATAACAAAGAATCATCGTATAGCAGTAAACCACAGCGACAGAAGAGTGTGGTTCTTGCACATACACGATGTACGTCAATCAGATCGCGGATGGTACATGTGTCAGTTGAACACAGATCCTATGAAGAGCCAGACGGCGTATCTTGATGTTGTCGGTAATTAAAACATGTATTCTTCTACTGTATTTTCTTCGAAACCCTTAAATTAGCATCAGTTCTGCATTGCTGTGTGAACATTTACTTTAGATTAATGTTTTAGAATTTTTACTTTAACTGCACTTAAGTATTTAAAATCTATGACAGGAAGTCATACATTTTGAGATGAAATAGACAATTGTTGCCTACTTAGTTATTGCAATAGACCCAAACAAAAACCGACTTTTTTTATTCAAATAGCTTGACGTGATAACTGAGAGAAATACATAAAAGTCATTTAATTTCACGCCAATGAAATCTTCAAGCTAAGCCGCTTATACTTGCATCAATTTGCTAGCTGATTATAATTTGGAAAACAATTTCAAAATTCATTTGTTGCTCGTTTCTCGTTTTGTCGTATTTCTGTCCCCTCGGGAAAGCGAGTTCCAAGTAATTCTGCATCGACATCTTCCAATTTCCGTACCAACCATAGAGGCAAATGTAGAAATAAATTAATTTCAGAATATTATATGAAAAATCAAAATCGTCGTTTCTCAAATGTATAGTTTAGTTGATTCTTACTCTAGATATGATTTGATATAAAAATGTTAATGTTTCCAAATAATCTTGAAGGTAAAATAATAAATAAAATATCATTATAAATTTACCTAAACTTATTTGAAAAAATTATTACATTGAAAAGAAAACAACATCCTCTGAAAAATAAGTGACTCATGTTGAAACAAAACTCAATTTTCTGATTACAATTTATTAATTTTGCCTATTAATCTATATTAAACATTTTTTGAACATATTATTGTTCATAAAATTATAGATTTTATTTTATAATAAAAAAAAGTTGTTAGACAATTAATACATTTCTAAGATACAATTTGTAAAATACATTGCACAGAGAAAATATAATGTTATAATATAAAAAATGCAAGGGTACATTATTTCTGCGCAGTGAGGTTTTATGAAAGTCTAAATTGAAATTATGAGACGTTATATGCAGTAAACAGCAACGTTAGTAAATCCCTTTTCCCGTATTTAGTGCTCAAATATTCTAAAATGAAATATATTTACTTTTAATCTGGTCTGATTAAAAATATTTTTGGTACTTTTTACCTTAACGAAGATGCTTCTGTACTACTAGATATTTTTTGAATACCTACTATAATAGAATATGTGGTAAACAAAACAAGATAAAAATAAAATAGATGTAACCTTGTATTGTGTTATCCAGAATATATTGCTAGGTCTTAGAATATAAAGCAAGACTTATAAATAACAAGATTTATTACAACTCACACTTACCTATTTTCTTATATTTAAATGAATACAGGTAATATTATATAAAGATAACTTTAATTTGTATGTGTCACCGTTTTATTCACAAGTTTTGTTCCAATTACAGAATAATAAAGCGAGTGCGTGTCGCTCGGACTCTGAAGTTAACGACATGTAATTGTTATAAAACTGTACAGCTGTGATAAGCGAAAAGCAAATTTCTAGTATATGAATGCTTTTACAAATATTACTTCCTCACATATTTGTTAACATTTTGAATGAATTTTGTTCAACATTTAGAAAATGTGTTCTATATAACTTTTTAATGTTATAAACTCTTAATTTTTAATAATTACATTGTCATTCATATGATAAAATGTACACATTTGAGACATAAGAAAAAATGGAAGTATTTAGGAATTTATTTATTCCTATTATATTATTATTCAAAAATATATAATTTATATATACATATGCCATGATAAAATAAGCAGTTTGAATGCAGTGCCTCCTGATATCTTGGACTATCCGACGAGCAGTGACCAAGTAGCTCGAGAGGGAGCAAATGTAATACTACGATGTGCAGCCCACGGCGTGCCTACACCCATTGTCGTATGGAGGAGGGAGGCAGGAGATTTACTGCCCACAGCAAACTTTAGCGATACACATAGTAAGCCATACATGAAATTGTAAGCTAAATCAAAGTCAATTAAGGTAACATTATTATTACTATTATATTCTATTATAACCAAGTAATGTTGTTATTTTAAATGGCACAGAGATTTTTTATGTTAATAATTATTTATGATTAAAATAACGAAGTCTCATAGGATATTTTAAGGCTTTGAAGAGTACAAATTTTATAAGAATAACTATCGCATTTTAAATACAGTTTTTTTTAAGTTGGTTTGTAATAGAGAATACAGTTATTTTTATTTATTTTCTATTCAAGCGTTAAGTATATGTTTGTGATTAAAATTAATTTACTGAAAATGTTACAAAACTTTAAAACCATGAAATAAACCAATGTGCGGAATTTGAACTCTTCATATCCCGTGAATAGAGTTTTATAAAGTGAAGACTGGTAAATCCGAACGAAACATCAACTTCAAAGCATGCAACATGCAAACCACAAAGACCCTTCCACTTTCAATCTACGAGAAATGTGGAGTAAAACCACTATACTTTCACAATATGGATTTTATATTTCCTTCAGCGGAAAGTGCGATCCGAGATAAAAATAATTCGCGCAATAAAGATGGAAATTTAGATTTATTTAATGTCCAGCGTTTACTGTGGGTACGCACGTCATTATAAAGTTTGGAGTTTTTAGGTTGGGTAGAGAACTTGGTTGACATAATTTTTAATTTAGCTAATGAGAAAATAAAAATACTGGAACAAAAATAATCTAGACTTATAAGTTATAACATTTATTTCATTGAAATTGTCATTTCAAACTTTATCGCATTTCATATCGTATAGAACAAATGAATATGACAATTTGAGATTTAGTTATAGGGCAGTTGCAAATATAAATTTAACTCGGATAGGGTCATTTAAAAAATTGTTGAAAAATAAGTTTTCTTACAGCACTTGGATATGACTTTTGATTATTGACTATAGCATTGTGATTTAGACTCGTCGGTGAGCGGAGCTGTACTACATCTAGTAAAGGTATCAAGACTGCATATGGGGGCGTATCTCTGCATAGCAAGCAATGGAGTACCGCCTTCCGTCAGCAAACGAGTCATGCTTGTCGTACATTGTAAGTAAAGCACGCTAACTCTACTGTAATGATCGATTTCTGGACGTTGATGGATGGAAGCTCGTTTTTAGAATGTTAATATTACAAACTGATATTATAATGTACCTCCAGTGAGAAGTTACTACTCTGTTATAAAGACAATGTTGCGATATAAAATAATTTGTTTTTTGTATAAATACAAACGTTCAAACAATCGTAACAGTTCAAGATGGATGTTAAAAACGATATGGCTCCTTCTACAGCGAATATTAACAATACAGACTCTAACATTAAAGAAAATAATAGCCCATTAAAATTGAACTAAAGCGCAAGGCTCTTTAAGTAACAAGAGGGATCGAATATCTCTTCCTCATTTAGTGAAAAAAATAATTTTTTTGTATACAAAAGGTTTCATTTAATATGTTTGTTTATTTACAAATAATTTAATAGTCAGCGTAATTGTTTTCCTTGGAAATTTGATATATCTCTGTTTATGTATAAATAACAGAAGCCTATATAGTAATTAACAATGTCTGTCACAGGATTAGTTACTTAAAAAATATAGGAATTATAATAAATATTTTTTATTTTCTTTAGTCCCTCCAATTATGACAATACAGAATCAGCTTGTAGGTGCGAAGGAAGGCGAAACCGTTCATTTAGATTGTCACTCAGAAGCGTTTCCTAGATCAATAAACTATTGGACGATTAACGATCAAATTATATCACAGAGTAAGTAAAGAATTATTATAATAACAATTTCGTATTCCATACAGATATCTTATATTTATAATTAATAACTTCTATTGTAAAATTTAAGTAATTGTTGAATATTTGAATAAGTATATGTTTTGAAAATTATTTTATAATACTGCCAGTGAGAAAATATTAATCTATATTTCAATTATTATTTTTTTCACAGCAGATAAAAGGTTTGAAGTAACGTCCGTAGAAAGAGGTTACGAAGTAGACATGAGGCTTAAAATTAAAAAAGTTGGAAGAAGTACATTTGGTACTTACAGTTGCATATCAAAAAATTCCCTCGGAGATACTGATGGGACAATCAAATTGTACTGTAAGCATAATTTAATATATATAATTTGTAATAAGTAAAGAAAAAGTGTGTAATGGTTTTATGAAATCACAATCCAAGTGGAACATTTTTCAGAATTGAAATCGCCTTTAAATATCAAGTTATTGAAATATGAGAATGATCTAGATATAGAGAAATCTTATTGCAATAAATTCATAAAAGTACGGAATTCATTATAAAAATATGAATTAAAATTGTATAACTTAAAAACTATGTACAATATGATTTATATTTCCGATCAAAACACAAAAATACCAAGGATTGTAATAAGAATATAAATGACCCGTCGTCAGATGATGCTAGCCAAATCAATTATAGCTACTATGCTGTAAAAACTAGACATGACAAAAAAAAAGAGAAAGTGAAGAATAGCTAAATTGACTTTTTTCCTATAATATCCTTATCATTATTTTTAAATTGTCTTTAAATTCTATATCATTGTCTTTAAATCTAATGTCATTATCTTTAAATTGATAATTTCATTAGTATAAATATAGATACATAATAAAGGACCTGCCTTTCGAATTACAGTCATATTAATAAAGCGGAAGAGATGAAAACTTATTAAGCTCGAAGCTTGTTTACAAAGTGCAAGTCAAACCGGGCCATTAAAACTCCTCCCGTGTACCGTGATATATAGTATAAGAGCTGGATACTTTTCTAATACATGATATAATTGCAGCTCTTTCTGGTAAGTACGATGAGATGCAGTACAACGAAGTGGGTGACTTTGATGAAACGCCGGATGTCAGTGAACTAGAAGCGTTAAAGCGCAGCACTGCTAGACCGCTCTCGCCAATGCTAACATTGATTCTAGTCGTTATTGCATTATTATAAAACTACTTTGTATATAAAAAATATATTGTTACAGTAATATTTTTGTCTTTGTTTTTATAAATTTAGTTTATAAAGGTATCAATACTTATACATTAAATCTGTACGAAAACAAGAGTTTGATTGAACGTTTCAAAAAAGTTTTGAGCCAAATTAAATTTACTTGAATTCGTACGGTGTTTATTTTATTAATAAAATAACCAAACTTATTTTGTTGTAAGACGCTTTCAATTTCATTTAACCTCATCGAGAGTTATATAAAATTTATAGATTCAATATTTTCTTTATAACAATTGTGAGGAAATATAAACAAATTTAAAACAACTTAAAGTTGTTGTTACACTTTAATGCAACACTTTTATTATCAAGATGAACCATTGATGGATGCGGGTTTTATTTGAAACAGATCCAGTGTACCCAACATAACATGACTGTCGATAAAAGTTAAAAGTAATTAGTTTAATACAATATACATTAGATATGATGTTTTTTTTTTTAATTTTTGATTATATTTAAAATGTAATATTATTACATACCAAATTGTTTTTAAATTATCTTTCTATGATTTTACTATCCTTCATAGGAAAAAGATAAAGCGAAACCCTCTAAAATTTAAATACTATATGTATAATCAGCTTTTGGGTACTCAGCTGATGTTGCCCAGCTGACAAGATGACGCTGTCAAGCCTTAAGGCTTACAACAATACTCATTAGAAAAAAAAACTTTTCATCTTTGGTCTGATGTTTACACAACTACCTTTCGCTAGGGCCTTTTTCCTATAAATTGATACTCTTTTTTGTTTAATTTTAAATAAATATTGCTTGACTATCATCAAACCTTTTAGTAGGTAATAATTGAAGTAGTAAGTGGTCATCGCTCGATCTCAGTAACAGTCTATTAACACTTGTCGCGAAGACTTAAAATTGAAAGTGGGAGAAAGCACAAAATCATGCAACTATTTAAATTCTTTGGTGTTCAAATGAAGAAAATAGTATAACTAATATTTTCGCATTTACTACTCGTTTTTTTATCATTTTGACTACATACTTCCGACGTTGGGGTTACTTTTGCAGAAACTATGATCAATGGCAGACTAGATGAGAAAAATGAGTAGTAAATCCGAAAATATTTGTTTTATTTAAGTGAATAAATACCCTCGAAAGTCTCAGATCTCATTATTAGAAGAAACAAAGTCCAAATGAGAAAAACTGAAGTCAGGCCAAAGCCAGGTTGTCCTCGTGTAAAAAGGTATGGAAATATCTTATGACACATCTGGATACTAGATTGCTAATGTGAAAAAAATTGTGTTGCTACAAGTATAAACGCCGAATGAACCATTGTGTTAACTGCCATTCACTCATAGCTTCTATAAATAAGTATTTATAGAGCATATTCTACGAGAAAGTTAGAAAACCACGTAACAAAACAACGAAATATGTCACACCCAGAAAGCCTACCAATAAGATCATTGTTGTGGACCATGACAAAGCTTTTGAGATATTAAGTGAGAATTGTAAGATTTCAATTTTGTTCACTAGAACTTCTTCTTAGGAGTGTGTGGCGAAGATTTTCAGTCGAGGGCTTTCGACGGAAATCATATTGTTGGTCACTGATGCAATTACTGTCACCCAACTGTTCATTTAAGTGACAGTTTAATATAAGTTCCACAACCGAAAACTGTATGAAGGTAATTAAAATGAAATAATAACTATCATAGTCTGCGCTGCTTCCTGTTGTAGGAAGATATGAGTATAACTATGGCAAGCTTCTTCTGATAACTTTCATTACAGAGGAAATATTTAATAATCAGGTGACTTTCTGCGCTTCTCTCCCAGTTACTGGCATGTCAACTTAAATGGAAATAGGTAGACTTAATGGTAAATATTAAAATCTCCCGACACCACCAGCTATGTCAAAAGACACTTCAGTTGTGCCATATTTCTCGTATCCGAGTCTCTGCTGTCCAACCAAAAGACAGTAGAAACCATTTTTACATACCCGGATCCACCAGCATCCAGAGTGCGAAAAATTTGGGGTCTTCAAAGTTACCAAGACTTGACTAGAGCTCTACTAAAAAGTATACTCAAGACTGCAAGACTGTAAGGAAGAACGTAAGCTACACCACGTCTGTAGGACATAGAATCTACGTCATCGTCAAAAAAGTGAAAAGTCTAACTTAGTATGATAATGGCTTGGTATGGGATTAGACTGCCGATTTTACAATTTTATCAAATTTTGGATATTTAATTTTTATAACAGTAAAGAGATTAATATAAAGGATCAAAAGTGATGGGGCTTCCAAATTATAGTCAATTAATACAACGAGACTCAGCGAGCCAGTGAGGGCAAGATTTGGATACTTCGAATTAAACCTTCCCAAAAATGTCCATAGATATTCACATACGTCAGCCAATCGACACGATAGAGCAATTGTGGAAATATACACAGTTGGTGAGACAGCACTCCGACCATTAATTGTACTATCGAGACAACTTTTTAGACCCACCTCTCGCAAATTTCAAAAAATAAGATCCCGGTTCCCAACGAATCAATGAGCGATATAACTGTCTGTTGGGTGGTAACTATTATTTACTGTTAATCTTATGGCTTCCCACCGGGAAAATTTAACATCACCAAATTTTTTAATTTTTTTAATGCATTTTGTAAATTAAAATTTAATGACTTGTAAATCCTTAAATTATTTCATTTTTGACATACTTCAAGTAAAAATATTGTATGTACTGACACAGATCACAAGTAATAGAGTCATTACGTGAGGTCAATTGATATGAGTGTTATTTTAATTACGAGTAAAATTATAATTCACATACCTCTGATATAAAAAAAAAGTTGTAAGGTTTCATTTTATAGGGATTTAGAAAATTACGATTTTTAATCAATCCAATGGAACCCTATTAATATTCAGGATGATGTACAGAAATAAAATATATCTTGAGCTGTGAAACGTTACAAGAGACGATCGGTCCCAAAAGGATCACCTTGAATGCCTTCTAGAAGCACAAGAAAAGTATTATTGTACGTCAGGTGGGACTACGGTATTATATTCCTCATCAAAACCAAATAACAAAATTTTTATTTTCAATGTCATTTTTTTAGTAACTGGCTTGAAAATAAAATGTTTCCCTAAATAATTTTTAAAGTAAATGCAATTGTAGTTTTATTATAACGTATATTATTTTGCGAAAAAACATTTATTACAAATAAATCTAATTTAAACTAACTCGGAAAAATTAAGATATATGTTACATTTATATGAAACAAATGTAACACATTTCTTAATTTTTCTGAGTAATAAAATCCGAAATTGTAGTCATTCAACAATCGCCTCTTAAATTCAATATAAAACCCGTAGCCACCTTTATTATTGGCTGAGTATATTATAATTATATTTGACACTATTTTGTGACCCATTAGCTACACGATTTTAATATTCAGTTAAGGCGGTACGTGTTAATAATTACTTTGAACCCTTGGTCATTTTCATGAACGTAACTATTTGAGGCAAAATTATTTGATTCGAACATTTTATAGTATTAATTGGCCTTTAACACACCCTATCTCGATACTATAGTGAAGTAGACTACGTTTTATGATTTCAAATATTTTAATAATTTTTTCGAACTCAACTCGCGTAAATTTATGACCATTTTGATGTAAGCCCAACCGTTCGATAACATAAGACCATGTTTACGGTAACATAATATGAAAAAGAAGAAACTTTTTCCTCATTTTACTGAAAATAGTGTTAATGCAAGTAATTCGAAACGTCTAGTTAAAAAAATAAACATGGAAAGCAAATATAAACGGACTACATCGAATAATATAGTTTTATCCAAATACATTATTTTAATTTTTGTTGTTTTTATATAAATTAATAACAATTTTAAAAACTGCCAACTATTTTATTTAAATATATTGGTTTAATAAGACTTAAACTTTTCTTCCATTGACATTAGTTTCTGTAGGTACAGAAGTAGTTCAATATCCTAATATAAATGTGTCTAATGCAAAATTTATCCAGACGTATGCTACTGTAATACTTATGCCCACAATAATTATAATCATTGTTCTTTTAAGATAAAAAACATGTATTAGCCCATACTGTAATAAATAACATACTAGTTTGTAACCTGTTGGTCAACTAATTAATCTAAGAAAAAATTTTTGGGTTGCTATTTATTCGATTTGTCAGATTTTGACTTAAAAATAGTTTAATCTAGTTGTAGGAATTTTTTAGAAACAACAAATCTGAATTTGCCAAAATAACATACAAAATCTTCGAGTAAAAATTAATATAGAATACGATACGGCCGTTGAGGTTAGCTTTACCCAAAATCTTAAAATATCCAGCCTCCATTTTGAAAGATCAGGAAAAAATCTGATTCTATTAACAGTTCTATTTTTGTCATTTGTAAAACATTTTAATAGGTGATGAGATTTAAATCATTACAAAAGGATGAAATATAAAAGAACACCTTTTATTCATTTTATTAATTAGTACAATTCCGTTTGTGCAAATGCAGAGTGAGCTGCTTTTTCATTTAATTAGATAATCCTCTTTAGTATGGTTGGGATCGTTTAATTAAATTACTATCCCATAGGGAAATAGCATTTTAGTCAGAAAGCATAACAGTTTTCTCTACATGCCCCCGATTTTTTTTTGATTTAAATTATTTATAAAACTATATGAATACAAGTTTTCAATAGTCACAAATATTTTTACAATGCATTACAGGTAATATAAATAACGTAGTCTTTTATTTACAAAATGTTATATATCTTACAAAATATCCTAGTGTACAAAGACCTTCTCTGGATGACGCTATTTGTATCCTGTGCATTTGAACTTATCCTCCCATCTGGTGCAACTACTCCTTTTCTTCTTTTTTGCCCGCTGTCGCGACTCTCTCTATTCTATCAATCTTTTTGTCCACCTTTGAGCCTGTCCAGCTCACTTCCATTTTATTTCAAAATTTTGTTATAAACCGTTTTTTGTTTTTGTAATGTTGAGTATCTTTGTATGCTTTATTTTATTTGTGTTAAGTAAACTCCACTCCATTCTTCGTTGGTGCGATATAATTTTATTTTTATTATTTTTGTGAAACTTCCATGTCCACTTCATTGTTCCATTGATCAGGCATGATATAAGGCAAGAAACCAAAACCTTGACATTCAGTTTGATGGATATGTTGTGCTTAAAAATATATTTTCAGACTGAAAGAAAACTTTAACTCCCGTTTTCTTTATTTAGCTTGACTTGTCTTAACTGTAATTTCTTTTAATTATTCTTATTTTATGTTAACTGGGAGCTGTTATCGATTTTCTAGTAGTGGTTTAGTCTTTCAAAGCTTATTTGCTTGACTAAGTAAATTATTTTTTCGGTATATTGGAGAGTCTCGTCGTCAACGCATATCTGTATGCTTTTTTGCTAGTGAAATTGCCAATCATAGAGGTCAGCTTCTTCCTTCAAGTCAAGTTTCTCAATGAATTCCAAGTGTGTGAATATTTACGGTACAGAAACCTTTATGAATCCAGCCTATAGTTGTACACGGGTTGTCATGTATCTAGTTTGGTGAAAAAAAAATTTTTGGCTAGTATCGTACAAAAAACTTGGATCTAGCCGGAACCAAAATTATTTTATGTTGGTTTGATGATAGTTAAATATATTTTTAAGTATCTGGTATTTAGAGTTTTGTTTTGCTAGATTATTTGGACTCGGACTTCTGTCTAGTTTCCGTTTATTCGGTGCTTCAGTGTCGTTATTTTCTTCATAATATTTTTAATCTGTAGAATCTTGCAAATCTGTGAAGATATCCCAAATTATTTTTTGTTTGTTTCGTGCCGTTTTAGTTCTAATATAAATGTTTTGCTTCTCTTATATCTTTACTTTTTAAAGCTCAAAATTTTTTTTTTACAAGTTTTAATGTACGGTTGGAAAAAATATTGTTAATATTTTTTGGGTTCTGTTCTACTTGGACTTTATGAAAGCTTGAATATTCTGATTAAGTCGTTAAAATATTTTATGTAGCAGTTTACTATTTCTTCTTACCTTGTAGTTGTGCTGTGTTGACAGTGAGTATACTTTGTTCTTCTATTTTGTGTTTTATAGAATATTCTAGCTCTTACTGGTCTATGATCCGAAGTGTTATGGGTATTAAGCAGTTCTATGATTTAAACAGACGGGGTCGATTTGACAATAAAAACTGAAATCATTTTGTTGCATCCATGTGGTAAAATACCTTTTTGTTTTTTTTTTTTAAGAAAGTATTCAAAACTGATTGTTTATTGTTCAATTGGTGCATTCGATTAATATTTCTCCTTGCCCATATCTGTTCTAAAATAGCTTTTATGTTTTTTTGGTATTTCAATTCTAGCAATTAGCCCGCCCTCAGTATGAAGTCGTTGTGTAGTATTTCTTGTGGGCAACTTATTGTTACTTAAAAGTTATAGATTTCAATGTCTTTTGCTTGTGCAGTGAGGGTGTAGACTGAAATTAGCTGGTAACCTCGGATTTCATAATTAGTACTGTTTATGTCTCAGAGAGGTAGCTTTATATATTATGTTTATGAGACGAAACCTCTTAGCATTCAATGGATTCACCGTGCGGGTGCCGGGTCCATTGCGTTGCAGGGAGTGGAGCTTCAACAGTGCCTGGGACTTGCGACCCAGGTGTAGGTTTAAGGGGCCCCTAACTAACGCGCGTTAAACGCTCACCTCCACTGTCCAAGCTCCTCTCCCTACCTAACCATATTTGAAAAGAACCTACTAGGGCTGCCTTCGAAGTACGTTCCAAGAACGAATTGATGTGAGTTCTGGACAGGCCCAAGTCTTTTAGCAGGTTGTAGAGAGATTTAGCCGTTATACCTCTCGCTCCCACTTCTACCGCGTATAAATCCACGACGAACCTATTTCGAGTGAGTTCGTTTGTGAGCTCGTAATATTTGTTGACCTTGATGGTATGGTCTTTGGGGATGTTGGTTTCCCAAGGAACCGTAAGCTCTATCATCACAACGCGCTTTAAGATTCGCGAATACATAAATATGTCTGGTCTGGAGGCCGACACACAAATATCCTCGGGGATTTTGTATTGTTTTTCATAAGTATCCATCATTATAGTCCAATCCGTAGCCGCTTTAAGGATGGAGTAAGGCTTAACATTTGTTTTTATAGCCCTAGTGCCTTCTCTCACAAAACCTACTGATCGCTCGTTTGTGGTTATTTCCTTTTGCGCTCTGGCTACCGAAAGACTAACCGCTTCACGTATGATTTCTAGAACCCTATCGTGACGACGCGAGTATTGACCGCTATCGAGGAGTACCTTACATCCCACTAACAAGTGCCTAGCAGTTCCAACTGCCTTCCCACAGATATAGCAAGTCTTTTCGGTACCTTTACCCCATCTCACTAAATTACTTTGATCTGGGAGAGTCATCTGGAACGCATTGAGATAGAATTTTAGCAATGCTGGCGACCAATCATGGATTAAGGTGCGCCATTTTAGTGCTAATGGGATGCAAAAATCTCCTATGTCTAACCACTCGTTCTGCATTTCTAAACTTATTGCATGGATCTTATATTTATCATTCTCGTCTTGCCGAATAAAAGACTTCAATATATCCGTATCTTGGACCTTCCTACTTGACCCTAACCCTACTCTGTTACTTTGCGCTCCTATCATAAACTGCTTGTGGAATTGAAGCCTTGACTCTAGCTCTGGGGCATCTTTGTCTTTTGGGAGCGATGTAACGACGTCATCCTGGGATTTCCCTAGGATGTATCTCTTGGAAACTCTCAGGTGTTTGTAGAGCTCCGATGGCCTTTTTAGACTCATCCCAAAACTATTGCGATCCCTAAATAAAGCCGATGAATCAGCCGTTAGCGCGAGCCCGAGCCACAACTTCAACATCTTTATGACGCCTGCATCTAACTTTGACAGAAGGGTTTTATTGAAATCATAAACGAGGAAAGGCCAATTTAAACGTGAAGTTAGGTAATTATCGTAGATCCAAGCTTTTTTAACGTTACTGATCTGTTGGCTATCTACCTTGTTGAGATCGTTTAAAAAGCTATCTACTATACCTTCTAAAGATGGAGTACGACCTATATTATCAATCTTCCGACCGAGAAATTTAAATGGTGCATTTTCTGTAACCGTAGAAATGCATTGACCGCCTAACGATAATCCCGGATCGTATGAGGTGTATCTTGTACTCCGCCTACCGAGACACAGACAGTGACATTTACATGGTTTTGTCCTCAATCCATCGGTCCACTCACAGAATCTATCCACTTCATCTAATAGTACTTGACAGTGTTTGGGGTTACGTGTCAGTATTGCGAGATCGTCAGCGAAGGCTAAAATGGATTCCGTGTATTTATTATTAAACTTGAACCGATACCCCCATTTTTTCTCGTTGCTGGTTAATTTATCTACTAATATTTAGCTATAAAACGTATGTAATTTTTTCAGGCGGCATGTACAGCAGAAATTGACTTTTCATGTTATTCGATTTTGTTTTCAATGCATCTAGTTTCAGTTCTTGATTGTTGTATATTATTCATCATCATCATCATCAGCCTATCGGAGCCCAGTGCTGAGCAAAGGCCTCTTCTTGCATGGAGAAGGTTAGAGCATTAATCACCACGCTTGCTCAAGACGGGTTGGCGATTTCAATCTTATAATTTGAAATTATAAGACCAGGTTTCCTCACGATGTTTTTCTTCACCGTCCGTCAGATGTGTCTCAATACTCTTAGAAAGTATATATGACTCGAAAAAAATCACATTGGTACTTGCCAGGTTTCGAACCCGTGCCCTCATGTATGAAAGGCGGGCCTTTGACCTCCTATTATTGCTAAACATTAACGTTTTTATGAGACGACAGATGAAACCTGTATTCCATAGATTCGCAATGCGGGTGCCGGTTCCATCGCGTTGCAGGTAGAAGAGCTTCAACAATTCCTAGGACATGCAACCCAGGTGTAGGTTTAAGGGGCCCCTATTTTACGCGCGTTAAACTCTCACTTCCACCGTCCAAGTTTCTCTCTCTAACTAACCAAATTTGAAACTAACTTAGTAGGGCTGCTTTCGACACACGTTCGCAGAATGAAGTAAGCTAGTTCTGAACAAGCCCAAGTTTTGTAATAGGTTGTAGAGAGATTTGGCTGTTAAACCTCTCGCTCCTACTTCTACTGCGTACTAATTTACAACGAACCTATTCTTAGTGAGTTCATTAGTGAGCTCGTAATACTTGTTGACCTTGATGGCATGGTTTTTGGGGATGTTGATTTTCCAAGGAACTCTGTTAGCACAACGCGCTTTAAAATTCGGGAATATAAAAATATGTCTGGTCTGGAAGAAGACCAACAAATATACTCCGGGATTTTATATTGCTTCTCATACGTATTTGTATTGATTTCATATTTTTAAATTCAATAAAGGTGGAAAAATCGTAACACAGAAACCATTATTATTTTTCCGTGAAACCTAAATCTTATATTTTCTTAAAATCTTTTATTAAAACCAATTAATTATTAGCATTCATTAATATATTAATTTATAAAAATACTCATAGATTCAAAGAATAAATTTATTAAAAAAAATTATTAACAAATACAGTACATATATTTTGTTGAGCTGAAAGTTCCTTTTGTTTTAAAACACTAATGGCAGGAGGTTTGAACCGAATACTTAAACTTTACAAATATTTTACTGCCAAAAGAAGTCATGACCATGTCCTATAAATATTATTAATAGTAAATGTCGTTTTTTTACGAATCAAGTTGTTAATTAAAATGAAATGTATATATATTTTTTAAACAAACGTTTTGCTTTAAGCAACTAGGCCACATCCTTTGAGAAACATAACTTTTTACGACTTTGACACTAAATTTACAATATAAAACAGCTACAAATGCTTGAACAGAGCATAGTACTCTGTGAATCATATAAAAGTTACAGTAGTAAGTAGATACCAGCAGACATTTACGTTTTAAAGTTTATGTTAAAAAAATTATATAATAACTATAATTATTAGCACTTTTAAATTAAGGTAACAATACAAAACGTCGTACTATAAAGTAATATAAATATTTTACTTAAATTCTAAAGTTCCATTAAAAACTTAATAGGAAATTGTAGAAATACTAAAGCATAATACAGCTATTGTACAACCAATATATATATATAGGTCCATATAATCGTATTCTCTAAATTTTACCATCTCAGTTTCATATTTGGTAAATCAAAACATAATCATATGTACTTGATTTAATCTGTATCTTCAGTGAAAAAGTAATAATTATAAGATATTAAAATAAATATTAGATTATTAATTAGTAGACACCAAAAGAACGAAAGTGAAACCAAAAGAAAAAAGCGCTTAAGTTAAAAACAATATAGAGGATAGGCTAACAAACGAAAATACAGTTTTAAAGTCTAGAGTTACGTAAATCTAATAACAGCGTGATGAAAATGCTATCCTTTTATAAATATTATGAAAGATAATGGAAATATTAACGTTTAAATTACGGAACAAGTAGGAAATATTCAGCAAAATGTGTGATAAAATTAATATTTTGCCGTTTGGTAACATAAAATAAGATAAAATGTAGGTTAATGTATGTAAATGTAAGATAAGTCAAAGCAACAAAACTGAATTACTTGTTTTGATTAATATCTGGGTAATTATCCTACTGTTTTTGAATTTAATCTACAACTATATCTTGGTTTGGATAAAAATTGGGTACTAAATCTTTTAGTACAATAAATAAAATTAAAAAAAGATGTCTTCTTGTTTCGTTTTGAATTTTTAAGATTATCAATTTAGATTCCTTGCTAAAAAAATACAATATATACCAATATTCAACAGGGAATTCTAACATAATTAACTAACAGTTCACTGATATAAATCGCAAAGTTGCCTCGCTGCAACCTTTTATCGCAGGAGGAAAACATTTAATTTGCTGTTTTACTGTTGAGGTCAGCAAAAAAAATTTTGTGAGAAAAAACGAATTTTCTATAAGCTTAAGGACTTAAAATGATGAATATGGCATTAATTTAATACTTAAAAAATTAAGTAAACATTTTAATACTTTAAAACATTTTAAGCATTTCGAAAACTTTTATAATATGAGATGTATTATAATCACTAACATAAACACGATATTCAGGATGGTCCAGTATTGGTTTAGAAATTAGTAAAACTGCAGTAGGCCTAACTTTGTCAACCGTGTAGTTAAAATTAAACAAATAATCACTATATAACTCCCTCTTGCTATGAGAAAATCTAGAAGGTTATATCTAGTATTAAAGGTTAAGGTAAGGCTGTTCAGTCTTACTCCCTTGTTATTCGGCATTATTGAAATTATAGAAGCATATTTTAAAATAATTCTTCAGTTAAATGAATACTCGCGAAAATCTTAGATCTAATTCTTCAGTTTATTTAAGGTTTAAATGATAGATTAGCAAACTTATATAAGCAATTTTTTTCGATAATTATCCAAAAACCTTCATACTACAGACATTTTTGGAATTGAATATTAACTATTTGGAAATGAAACACTTAGCAATATTCCCCCGAACTAAGACCTACTTTACCCAAACGGTTTTAAAACTTTTGAACTACAAAGTCACGTACCTCTTCGTAGTGATACGTGAACAGCGTATATATTAACGTCTAGCAAAGTGTTAAATTAGATACAGTTGAAATCCTATCACGGGAATTGGTAAATATGATATCTGATTCGTAAAAATAAAAAAATGTTATGATTTTAAAGATTTCATATTATATATTTGTCCATATTTTCCATTTACAGTTGTGTAATATTACCAGTTAGTGGGTCAAAAAATATTGCTCACCTATTTTACTAGCCCTCTAAGTTAAAAAGGGGGTCTTTAAAATTTGGCCCCTAAGTGGTATATGTGTGTGAAGGAAAAATGATATTTTTATTGCCTGACTTTAACTTTTACCTATATTTAATAATTAACGATCCAGCAGTGTCAGAATATCTGATCTCTTCCTAAATGAAATAACCCTGTTTTGTAATATGATTACTTAACTAAGTGCTTTAGGCGTGCCAGGGTAATCGTTAAATGACAAAGTTCTTTCAAAAAAATATAAACATGAAAAGTATACTTCAAAATTATACTATTGAATATATTGGATTATTTACAAACATTCTATTTCTTACATTAGTTACCTACGAGTTTTCTGATGACAATGGGTTGAAGTTATCAGAGCTTCCACAAGATAAGACAATTTACGAATGCATCGCTGCTCTCGGGAATCAAAATGGTCGTATCAAAAGAACTGAACACTTTGAAACTTAAATATCCTATGAATAGAACTATACCATTTTTATAAAATTGCATTCCTTAGATATATTCAAGATATTCAATAAAGTATGGTATTTAGCCAAGGAAAGAGATTTAGTTTATTTTCATATGTAGTATTTTAGAAAAAACACTCAGTGCAATTCTATGCAATGGCGGTGAGGTAATAAAGTGGACATCAAACAGACTACGTGCTTCACAACTCTACGTGATAGCCTTTCCATTGCCTTCACAGTTTAAATTAGAAGAAAGAATTTACATAACTTAGGTTAATTTGAGTTGAACAAGATATATGTCAAATGAAGTCTAAAATATGTTTCATTAAAATTGTCCCTCGTACAAAAATCACAATATTATTAAAACCTGAAGTGATGTGTAAGTAACAAGGAACTTGTATAATAAAAAAGAAAACTGAGGCTTCCATCCACAAACTGTTAATGGAAAACGGTATCAGGTGTCGCATTAAGACACCCTCATAAGGATTTATAAATAACGAAGCTCTTAGCTACATTAAAAAACATTTATGCAAAAATAAACTCAAATTTGTTCATATTTTATTACGTATACAAACTAATACATCAGCTGCCTTCAAGAATATTAATGGTATTCTTATTTGGCTTATAATATGAATATTTTGCATTATAATGTCCAATAAATATAACAATTTAAGGTAGGTTAAGTTTTTTTTTTTAATAAAACGTTGATAATGAAATATTTTGAAGTTTTTATATATACATTTTAATATAAAATACAGCCTGTGTAGTGAAAAAAAATTCTAATTTTGGAATATGTACCGAATACTTTGTAGCCACGAGAAGAATAGATACATAAGCTAATATGATTGAACTGAACTCTTTAATGTAGAAAAGATAATAGAAATGTTTTTCTCTAAATATTATTAGTGTAATATTTGTAGAAAAGATTTTTCTTGCAGCTTATATTATATGACTTATAAATAGTAAAACTTACCATTTTCAGATAAGTCATAAAAAAACTTTGAATGAAATGTAATTGCATCTTTGAGAATTGATTAGAAATACTATGAGAGAAAAAAAAAACATCGTATTTTTACAGTATTTGCATAATTATTAAAATACGAATTAATTACTGTCACAATCTTACTTCTAGACATAAATATATACTGTTATATTTAACATATACATATAATTTTTGTATAAAAATTTTAGATAAAATCAATAATAACATCAAAAGATATTTTAGAAATTCTGTACAAAAATATCTGATGTACTCGAACTATAGTAGTCAAGTATATGACACGTTCTCAAAAGATTGATCATATATCTGTATTCAGGACACGGTTACGACGCGAACTGAACAAGAATGAGTCCGTTTCGCTCAAGCCTAAGATAACAGTCGACACGTGCCGCTTCTGGACCTTTATGGCAAATTTACATTCAAAATGTAAACAAGCGGGTCTGACGGACGCAGGTGTTGAGTGCCTGAACACGGAATGTAGAGGATTGAGACACGACATTCATGATATATTGGAACGATGAGTTTACTGGTGGTAACGTTGTAGGTTAGTAGAAAATAACGCATGCATTTTCTTTCTATTATTTCTATACTTATATTATATATATGATTTCTGGTATATTAATGAATAATATTGTTTTTCAAACCCTCATATTAATTAATAAATAAAGGGGAAAGAATTTTTATACTTGAAGTGATTTTTCTTATACGAGTTATATATATATATATTCTTAATAATATGTTGAAATAAAAAGAACTTAGTTAAATTAAATTTTAAAGTATTATTCTGAAACTTGGCAAATTATATTGCGTAGGTTTGATTTTAATTGCGTAAATCCTCTTAAAAATGATTTTCTCGATAAAATCTTTTCTTTTGGTAAGGATATCGAGAAAGAATAATTAAGTAAAGCAGCTTACCTAGCGGTTGTTGCTTTGAGCAAAATTTTCCTAAAAAAAATCAGATTAATAGAATTAGAACAAGAAATATTTATATATTTTATCAAGACACGTACGATCTCAAATATTCATTTCTTAGTTATTCATTCAAGACAAGACTATTCTTATGTGTCAGAATATTTCCAGACATTACCTACTTAAGACTTTTTGATTAAAACTTCGGTCTATGAACATATTCCTTATATATTTTTCAGTATTTTTAGACGTAATACCGTAAACAATTATACATGAAACTCACATACATAAGTCAAACATTGTTCTATTCTAATTCAAATGTCTAGAGTCTCTATTATCTGAACCAAACTGTGTTAAAGAAGGATATACCTAATTGACGTTAAAGATATAGAATATACCTAATTGAAGTTAAACACTTAATATCGGAATTTGCGATATACTGTTTAAGTTTTGTCCACATTGCCTTTTGAGCTAAAAGTAGAGACATTAAATATTAATAACAAAATTTAAGTAAATTTTAAGTATATTTTGCACGCATTGTCATTTAACAATTATGATAGTATGCACCAGTCACTTAATTCACTAATCGTATGCAAAAAATGCTTTAAATCATTTGGGAGTAGAGCTGATACTTTTACACCGCTTTGTCACCAACTCCCCTCCCCCAAAAAAAAACTAACCTTTAGATGAAATAAACGTGTATCAAAGTCAGTCAGGCGCTTTTGAGAGCTACGATGCCCCAGACGGTATACACACACAATTACAGATATTGATGACAAACTTATAACAACCCCGTTTGTCTTCTTCTTCTTCTTCTTCCTGGCAATTATCCCAGCATTAGCCAGGGTCTGCCTTCCTGCTCAAACTCCTCCACTTTGCACGGTCTTTAGCATCCGCGGTGGTAAGTCCATTGGCTCTCATATCCTGCTTCACGGTGTCCAGCCATCGCTTTCTTGGGCGTCCTGGGGGTCTTGCTCCAGGGACCGACATATCAAGGCAAATTTTTCCGACGTAATTCTCAGGCCGGCGTGCAACGTGGCCATACCATCTCAGGCGACTCTCTTGAAGCTTATCCGCTACGTCACGGACTCCAAGACTACCTCGGATAAATGTGTTACGTATACGTTCAGCCCGCGTTACGCCACACATCCACCTCAGCATTTTCATCTCCGTGACGTGAAGCTCCTGAGTGTGCCTGGACAGTGTTGGCCAACATTCGCTTCCATATAAGAGAACCGGTCGGATTATGCTCTTGTATATTATTCCCTTGAGCTTGGTAGGTATTCTGCGATCGCAGACCACACCTGTGACCTCACGCCATTTCGCCCAAGCAGCGCTGATCCGGGCTTGGACATCGTGATCGATGCCTCCGGACTCATGCAGAATAGATCCAAGGTACCTGAACTTTTCCGACTTAACGGCTGGTTCAGGACCTATATGGATAGTGCAAGAGTCCGGGCTTCCGCAAGCCATGTACTCGGTCTTCGTCACATTTAGTTTAAGACCACCGTTCTCAAGCGTACCCTTCCAGAGGTTCACTCTTCGCTCTAGCGTCAACCTGCTCTCATCAATGAGCGCTATGTCATCGGCATACATCATCAGCCATGGAGGCTGGTCCTGGATGTTAGCCGAGACAGTGTCCAGCACTACATTGAACAAGAAGGGGCTAAGAGCCGAGCCTTGGTGAACCCCTACTGAGATCGGAAAGGGTTTTGTATCGCCAACAGCAGTCCTAACCATTGAAACGGAATCGCGGTACATGTCTCTGATGATGTCAATATAGGCCTCAGGGATCCCTTTGAATCGCAATGCCCACCAGATACATTGACGAGGCACGCAGTCAAAGGCCTTCTGCAGATCTAGGAATGCGACATGCAGAGCTCTCCTTTTTTCCCTGTATGCCTCCATCAGAGTTCTGATGGCAAAGATGGCGTCCAAGGTGCCCGATCCTGGCTGAAATCCATATTGACATTCCGAGACAGTACACTCTCGGCGGAGCCTGAGGTCGATCATACGCTCAAAGAGCTTCATGGTGTGACTCATGATCTTAACGCCCCTATAACTACCACAATCTTGAACACTGCCCCTGCCTTTGTATATAGGGGTAAGGTAACTATAACGCCACTGATGTGGCATAGTCCGAGTGTTCAAGACGCGGTTAAAAAGGTCCGTCAGTATGAGCACACCAAGAGAGCCCAATGATTTCCACGCTTCGATCGGAATATCGTCAGGTCCCACCGCTTTCCGATTCTTCATGCGTCGAAGACAATTCCGAGTTTCGTCAGGTGTTATCGGGGCAATAAGTCCAAGATAAGGAGGTATTTCGGTTGGAAGACTGCACGGGTGCTGAGTATTTAGCAACTCCTTGAAGTAGCATCTCCATCTCTCCTTCACAGAGGCATGATTACACAGCAACGTGCCTTGGGAATCTTTCACGCTAAGACATTTTGCGATATCTTGCGTCGCCTTATCCCGAGCTCGTGCCAATTTGTAAATGAGCTTCTGCCCCTCCGCAGTTTCAAGTGTATCATATAATGGTGATAACCTATCACTGCGGGCTCTGGCAACAGCCCTTTTACTGGCACGTTTCGCTGCTATGTACTCTAGTCTGTCTTCAGGAGAGTTTGATTGCTGCCACTTCTTAAAGGCAGTCTTCTTTTCACGAATCACCTCCTGCACTTCGTCATTCCACCACCATGTTTCCTTGTCAATGACCCGTCCTCCCTTAGAAAGGCCTAGAACTCGTTTACCTGCTGTGATAATTGCTGACTGGGCTCGATCCCAAACTTCCTGAGCAGTTTCGGTATTAGTCGACAGATTTTGACTCTCAACCTCTGCCCGAAAGCTGGTCTGCATCGTTCCATTCAGCAACCACCACCTGATGCGAGGCTTACATTTCTCGGCCACTTTCTTTTTCGGGATAACGACATAGTCCATGACAAGAAGTCGATGTTGGGCCGTCAGGCTTTCACCAGGAATGACTTTACAGTTAGTCACCTTGCCGATATGACGCCGTCTGGTCAGCAGATAATCTATTTGGGTTGAGTGGGACCCGCTCTTATACGTGATAAGGTGCTGTGGAGTCTTTTGGAAGAACGTGTTCACGACGGCTAAGTCAGACGCAATACAGGTTCTGAGAATATTTTCTCCCTCTGCATTGCGGCGACCATAACCAAAACCACCGTGTACACGATCAAACGTTTCCGCAGCCCTACCTACGTGGCCATTTAAGTCCCCCCCAACTATGATTACTTCAGCAGCTGGTATAGCACGTAGAACCTCTTCAAATTGCTCCCAGAATGACTCTTTTTCGGACCCGCTACATCCAGCCTGAGGAGTATAAGCACTGATCAAGTTAGTAATCACTCCCTCGATCAGTACCCGCACCCGCATCAGGCGGTCGCAGCGACGATCAACTTCAAGAAGACCATTCCGAAGCTCTTCAGATAGCACTACCGCTACACCAGCTTTACCTGAAGGCGACCCAGTGTATATCAGCCGGTAACCCTGTCCGATGTTCCGAGACTTATTGCCCTTCCAGCGAGTTTCCTGGAGGAACGCACACTGGACCCGACGTCTCATGAGTACATCTGCGAGTTCTCTGCATCGTCCGGTTAGAGAGCCAATATTCCACGTTGCAAAGCGGAGTTTCCTTTGGGGTACTAACGTCTTTAGCCGTGCCCGTACTTGACACGGTAGCCCTTGCCCACTTATCGCAGGTGTAGGGCGATGTGCCTGCGCGTCGTTTATCGGCGACGCCCTAGCCGTACCCAGTCCATAAACTTTTGCAACCATAAGAGTGGCGGGAGTGGTTTTAACGGAGCGACTGCCGTCTGACCCCCAAAACCCCGTTTTCCGGGTAAAACCAGGAAAGGAAAAGATAGAGAAGGGGGGAAAGAGGTTAGGAAGGGGGATGAGGGGAGGTACGGGACACCACCTTCATGGACTGAGGATAGAGGTATGAAAGTGGTGGCTCGAGGATCCGGGGTCGCGTACCCGTATGCCCAAGGCTAAATATCGGAAAAATACTTAGTAGGACACCCTCTGAATTGAATGTTTGTGCATCGTTGAAAAGATTTATCTAATTATTCTAACTAAATGTCAAATAACTAATATTTGTTCTTGCATACGAGCTGTGTAAATATTTCGTTTTTATATCTATCTCATAAAATGCAAAGAGATATTTTCTTTTCTTTAAACTATATTTATATGGAATAATTTTTTTTCTCAGAAGTGTATAAGTGAATTAAGTTACATACGATTACATATATAACATAATTCTATTATAATAAATATTCAGAAACCTGTTAATAATATAAAAAAATATTGTATAAATATACATACTGAATATAATAAACAACGGTTGGTAGAAATAAATCAATTGAATGCAGTTTATTATTGTTAGTCATTGAACAATGTTTTATTTTGTTTTTATTTCTTCGCAAAGTTAATTGTTCCAAGAAAAATTTATAGTCGTATAGGAACACAGGAGAAGAGGTTTTTTTGCAAACAAGAATAAAACAAATGGCAGTCGTGGAAGGTAATAGATTATCCAAAATTACTATTTACGATCGTTTCTATTCATCGACTACGATGCCATAATTTAAATTTCTTATAGCTTGTTTTAATGAAATATTTATTACTTTTTATTCTTATAAATCGCCTATATATCGTTTAACAGCTCAGTATATTTTCAGAATATTACGTAACAAACGGTGTCTCGCCACCTCAAATAGAGAATATGTTTTTGTCCTCCTTAACTTAAGACGTGAAAAGCAAACAAGATTCTCTTTTCTTGTTTATTCAATAGATACACTAGCTGTATGAGAGCGTAGGAACGTGAACAGGACGCATCATCGCTGAACAATATTTTATATATCCTAGGACAATCTTCATACTATTTAAAGCTCCTTTTCTTTCATTATTTGTAGTTCCGTATATTTTTGTTTATATTAACACATATTTACTTATTTTTTATTTACGCAATAGAATTGTAAAAAGTGGTCAAATTAAAATAGGATGATTTATGGAGAAAACTGCAGAAGGTTTATTAGTGAGCACGATTTGGTTGAAGTCAATCTTGTCAGTCTTGGGCACATGTGTAGAATAACCAGCCTCGCGGTATTTTAAAACTTGCATGATTCAATTCTTCCATGTCTTTTTCACTATCTGTCAACTAGACGGAAGGTAGGCCTCCATCCGCTCGTTGTAGACCTTCCTGACACCCCAACAAAGCTGTACGCTACCTTCTTCCTCAAGCCTATATTATAGGATTGTTAAAGTTTGCCTGCGTCTATTTTCCCTCTTTTCTTTAGTTTCATATTTGAAATGTATTAAACAAATTCTAAGTAGCAGCGTTGTGATTTTATTACCCTTGAGTTAAATATTAATATTTTTACCTATCCACCAAGTCAACATTTGTTTTACTCTTTTTATATTAATTATAAGGTTTACTTTTATCATTGCTTGTATATAATTAAGTTTTTTAAATATATTGTACATGGTAGTCAATTTGCCTTTTGTTGCGGATATATTTATCGCCTGAATATTTTATAATAATAATATAGACAAAACTATTTTACTTATTCATTTCAAAACACATATAAAAATCTCTTATTAAAAAAAAATTAAGCAATAACGTAAAACTAAATACTAAAAGTTAAATTTAAACTGACTTTTAATATTTTGCGGATTTGATTCATAATGAACTCTGTGACCGTGTGATAACTAAGAACAGGAAGTGGAGTGTTTGACTTTTAACAGCAATTTTATTTTTTCTATTCAGTTTAAATTGAAAGCAATATAACAAAATCTTTGCTACAAATAAATAATAATCTGTTTGTTTATTTCAACTGTTATGATACAGTTTTATTGAATAGAATTTAATTATTATTTTAAATTGTTTATCTGGATTTAAACATTTATCTTTGTTTTAGATATTTCATGTAACAATATACAAATAACAAGAGCTCAAAGTTAAGTCGAAAAAACATGCGTTAATTTATTTACGAATAAAATAATCAAGATTGGAATATCCAAAAGTGGAAGAATTTAAAGCCACCAATTTACGCAAGTACGTTTCGCTGAACAGCAAATCAGAGGTATATCAGATTCCGTACGTCCAGCTGTTCAAATTGCTGTTGCAACAACGTTATGTCCGGCCAATAATATAAATGCTAATTTCAAAGGATGTCCCAATATTTTTTTTTCAGCTTTAATATTAAGCTATTTTTGTTTGTTACTTTATAAAAAATAAATTAAACTTTACAAAAATTACTGTTTTGTATTTAAATTCACAAATCATACATGATTCACAAATCAAAAATTCAATGATTGTTTCGAATAAATCGCATTTTATATATTTTTATCCATTTTTTAGCATTTATATGAGATTTTCTCCAATTCCAGATATTTATTCACAAATTTCATCGTAAATCCTCTTTAATGTGTTTATCAATATTATCTGCTGCGAGTGCTCGTTTTATATTTCCATCTAAAATTATTCATATTGATAAAATCCCATATAAACAATATATTATTATTAGAAATTTCTCCGAACGGTCTATCAGAGATTCTTGTATCTAAATAACAGGCATTTTTAAAACGTATTCTTATTACATCATAAAGTAAATTTAACTAACAGAAAATAGTTTGCTTATTAAATATGAATTTATTATAGCCTTTTTAATTTTTAAATAATATGGGAATTCGGAAGATATAATATCATTTAATATATTCTCATCATCATCATCATCATCATCATCATCATCATCATATCATTAACCTGTAATCAGAAGAATAGAACTTCAATAAATCTTTTTATCTCATCAGCTATTTCGAATCTTAAATCTTTTCAACAATATTACGTTTATTAGAATATGAATAGACGTGCATAAAGGTTTAATCAATAAACCAACATTCCCAACCTCGTATATTCTAGATTATTTTGTTTATACATAAAAATTAATGTTTTTAATAAATTAAACACCAATTTTAATAATAATTGTAGCTTGACGTAAATGTCTTTGAAGAAATAGTTACAGATGAAAAAAAGTACTTTTTATATCAATACGAATATTAAACGTAATTTATGTCAGAAATAATTAAATAAACACATATAATTCTGTCCTATAAAGTTATAGAATATAGAAGTTATATTTTCTCAAGTTAACAACTCCCTAAGAAACTCTGACAGAACAAACATCTTCGCTAGCGTGTTTTGATGAAGTTAGAGAATAAATTTGCCAAATAAAGGTGAAACACGAGACTCCAACTTAATTATGAAACTTCTAGTATTAAAAATGTTAATTGTTAGTTTCAAAATTATTTTTATTTTTATTGAATATTATCAAAATATTACTAGTATGAATGAAACACTTGCATAGTATGTTTAAAATTTTAAAGCACATATCTTACTTTGATGTCATCACATTTTGCTTTTACTGTTTTAAATCTAATTAATTCTGAATACTAAATAGCGTTGCTACGTAGGAAGAAAATTAGATTTTGGAATGTCCATTTAGTCATGGTAGTTTTGTTGCTCTGATATAACTTAAACTTATCATAAATATGAATTTCGTTTTAAACTAAGTTATCCTCGCCTCTTTTCACAAGCAAAATCATATCTCAATTAATATATATCGTTTTCGTTCTTCTAAGATATGTGCCCATCGTAAATATAGCCACACTTAAAAGCAAAAAAAAAAGACAATTCAAAAAACAATCTCCTCTGCAGTTTATTACGTATACTCGTTTTTTAATTGGTGTATATTTCTGATCAACTTCACCATTTTAAACAAAAACAGCTTTCCGTAAAAGATATCAAAAAGAAATTGTAATTTTTGTAATTTATTCAAAGATATGATAGTCAGGATCCACAAATAAAAAATATCCACATGTCATATATATGTAAACTTAAACACAATAGATTCGAGGAAAAAAATTCACAAAACATAAGTTGATCTTATTATTAAAAGATAGCTTAGTCTATTAATGTATGAAGAAAAAAAAAGTCCAGCTTATATCAACTAACCAAGATGTGGTTTGATCAGGTACATTTATATAAACAACATGAGCTAAAATATTTGTATGCATTACAAAAACTGGGTTATACGGTAAACAGATGTACTTCATATTGTCAACAAATTATCTTGAAATTTGTTCGTATCAAATATATTCATTAAAGTTAGAAAAACAACCTTTCGTGAGTATGCTTTATTAGAAATGGACAGCGACTTAGAATAGACTGGCTTGTGATAGTATAAGACATCTTATCTTTTCTAGAATAAGAACCAAACCTAAAATGCAATGGACACAATAAAAGCTTATTTTGACCATTTCTTAAGTATTATTATTTTATTTTGTTTTAAAAATGTTTGAAAACCTACTTGAAGGTTTCATTAATTATCAGACACTTTAACTTTATTATTTAAAAATATTTAATCCTAATACAACTATAATATAATGATTTCAAGCCTCAAGGTAAATATGATGAGGTATGCGGTATTTGTTAATATAAACGTTTGTTATGACATAACCACAAAACTGCTTTGAATCGGGCTCTCGTCGGTGCCGCGGCAAATCGTGAGCGTGATCACAATCAAAGTGGGCCACCGACAATTATACTCTACAAACGTTTCGTACAAAACGGATTAAAAGGAATTACAGTAGCCGTTTCAAAAATATTAAACAATGCTTTTTGTATTTAAGTTACTTACTTACTCGTACATCAACATTATTAAAAATTACCAAATAACAATTCCCTTAAAAAGAGGTGTAAGATAAGACATCATATTTCCGAAACTGTTTTCGGCCGCTGTGGAAGACGCCTTCAAACTCCTGAAATGGGAAGTACTGGGTATCAATATTGAAGGTGAATACAGCACTTAAAGATGCTCTACGGGATCGAATCATAAATAAGGAGACACGTAGAAGAAAGAGAGTCAATGACATAGCCAAACGGATTAAATCTATGAAGTGGCTGTGGGAAGGCCATATAGCGTGAAGAACAGATAGCTGTTGGGGCCGAAAAGTTCTGGAAAAGAGACCACGGATGGGAAAACGCAGCGTTGAACGTCCACCAACCAGTTGGTCGGACGAAGTAGTTAAGGCCGCGGGTTCACGGTGGATGTATGCGTGCATATCAAATTATAAGTGTAAGCCATCAGAAGTCAAACGGTTACTTTTCTTCTTATTAATATTGATCTTTACTTTACTTTTATTATTTTTTTCCAATTTCAACATGATATCTTCCTATGTAAGGTTAAACCATGCCCAGCCAAATATTTTAGTAAAACTTTGGGTACAATTTAATTTTTATTAAAAAAATGAATGATTTATGACGAAACTCGCGTGAACAAAACGATACTAGAATTATAATGACATAATTTTAATATGGAATCGGATGTCTTTACTTCCTAGGTCGTTCTGAGTCAGCATCATCAGTAGTTTTATCATAAGCGAAGGATACAATAGACTTGTCCCAACAATGTTCGTAATATTTTTGGGATCTCGCATACATTATAGTGTTATTAGTAGAAAATATTTACTATCAATATTGTCGGATATCATATACTCGACGCCGACTGCTACGTCCCATATTGATCAAAGTAAAATTCAAAAATCATTTCTTATTTCACAATGGCAACTCAAGAAGGCAAATTTCTATATTTTCTTTTAATAAGAATTCCAATAAACTTCTCATCAGAGAAACTCTGTCATAAAATGTAAGTTAGTTAATATTGTCCTTTTCTGTTAAATGTTTTAGAATAATAAAATTATTACTTTTATAACATATTTTCTATTTTCTTAAGTGTCGCATTATCACCCCTATTCCGTAGCTCCTTTTAATTTATTAAGTTTATCTGAGCAATTATTGTAAAGAATTCTCGTGCTTCATTATTGTAGAATTATTAATAAAACCTAGTCGTGGTGGCCTGGAGGTTAAAGGCCTGCCTCTCCTACGTAAGGGCGCGGGTTCGAAACCTGGCAAGTACCAATGTGATATTTTCCGAGTCATGTTTACTTTCTAAGAGTATTTAGACACCACTGACGGACGGAAAAGATCATGAGGAAACCTGGTCTTATAATTTCAAATTATAAGATTGAAATCGCCAACCCATCTTGAGCAAGCGTGGTGATTAATGCTCTAACCTTCTCCATGCAAGAAGAGGCCTTTGCTCAGCACTGGGCTCCGATAGGCTGATGACGATGGTGATGATGATTAATGAAACATTAAAAAAAAAATTCACACTAAGGATACAGCTCTGTATTTTCTTTTAAATGAAACTAATATATTTCGGATATACTACGCGAAATATATTTGTTTCATTTAAATGAATGAAACTCGCGAAAATCTTAGATCTCATTCTGTTTTTTTCTATTTAGATAATATAATAATATTATTACTAACATACTGTAAAGGAAATACGCTTTGAGGTATTTCAGTAAAACGTAGTAGTACGATACTGCATACGTTAGTAGTTAATTTTCAGCATGAAAACTTACAATTCAATAAGCGACAAAATCTTTTTCTTAGGGCTTCTTTCTTTCTTTCTTTAGTAATTTTTTTTAAAATCGTCTTATATTATGACACAATAAAAATTAAACATTATTATTTTAAATAAATATTATTGATACACTTTGGTTTGTGATTTTAGTCAAGTAGTTATGTATACTGAAAACCTTCACAGAAAGAAAGTGATAATATGTATTGCGATTTTTTTTTATTTAACAAGAAAATTTTCTTATATATAATCATAAAACATGTCGTATCTTTAAAAATTATAATAACAAGGTTAACAACATTAACATTCGGATTTTCCAATTCTCAATTACGGAAAAAACCCCTGAAGCGATTTGTGGATGCGGCCAAGTTTTACAAGTTATATACATCACTTTAAAAATATTTGAAACATTACTTCTTTTATTTTAATTTAATTCGTCATTTAGATGTTTTGGTTGTGAACAAAGAACAGCTTAGTTTACTTCCTTCTTCTAAGATATTTACATAAATATTTTATATATTAAATAAACCTATTAAATATTATCTATAATTACTATTTGATGAAAAACATTAATAAAGTACAAAAACTATTTATAGAGAATTAAAAAAATAGTCATTTTTTTATTTTGACAGGATAACACTTGAGTATCTTTCCAACCGGTAGTAGACGGAAATAAAACAATTGGTATTGAACGCAGTACTTCAGTAATAGCCTACTCACCCTAGTCTTGAAGACATCAACATTTTTATTAGAAGGAAACACAGATGCAGGCAAACCGTTTCAATACTTTTCTGTGCTCATAAGGAAGAGAAAAGTATAACGCTTCGCAATCAAACCAGAAAATAAGCCATAGTTTACCAAAACGGCTATAATGCCAGACACTATCGAAAGCTTTCGAGACATCACGGGAAACTGCAACAGCTTTGTCATTGTAATTCTTTCTAGAACTCTAAGGATAAATGCGTGGCTTGTACCATAAGGTCAACCGTTGATCGATTTTTGAGGTCAACCGTTGATCATTGTTGTCTAGGTGCCCGTTCAATATAGGTGCCATAATCTTACAGGTTTTGTGGGTAAAAGAAATCGGATGATAATTAATAAGCAGGGTTCTTTTCTTCGGCACAGACATCACGTTTACTGGTATCAAGCCTTGAATTTCGGGCGGAAAGAGAAGCGATTAGTGTTTCTTTCTCCTGTTTCGTATGAGGTAATGACCTATCAAGTTTTGCCAGTGGAGGTAGTGAAGACTTACTGGACTGAATGGTTGTGCTTTTCAGCCCTACCATATACGGTTGTGAACAATGGATAAGCTTTAAAACCAATGGGTGGTCGGTGAAGTCAATAAAGTATTGCATGAATTGACGTACAAATCAGTAGTGTATCTCGGCGGATCTCCAGTAGAGAGCAAAACTTATAACAAAGTTGAGATGAAAAGAAATGTTCCGTCTCATCTCTATGCTGACTTGTACTGCATATTAGCTCTTCTCCCGAATTTCGTCATATGTTAAATCAAACTTAACCAGATAGTGGCCAGATGTTTGCATTGGAGATAAGACTTCAGTGGTTTATCTTTCTAGGTCTATTGTCAGCAAAAGATAATAATAATCGACTTTATTATCTAGGAGAGACTTAGCAATAAGATGAAATTCCGAGCTTCATGCCCAGCAAGGTAAGTCAACTTCTAGAGAAATAGCCAGTCTTGATAGTTGACATTAAAGCCTCTTAAAAAACCGACTGAGCTGAAGGGTATTGAAGACACATCAGCAGCCTCAGAGAGTATTTCGAATAAGCGAGGTGTAAACCCTGATATCGGTAGATACCGGCTTTAACTATTTCGTTCATATCTGTGTCAACCAGCTTTAAAAGGAAAGAAAATTAAGGGTCTTTTAGGTGACGGAAACACTGACAACATATGTGTAAGGATAGAAGTATATATTCATATCCTATTTTTCAAGATTAGCACCTATATGGGTACACAGAGGAATACTTCAAATCGATTTTGAGTCTTCAAAAAAGTCATAGTTTAACTTTGATTATTTTGGGTTTCAATAATGTAGTATTGTCAATTTATAGGAACTGACGATAGTTGTAAGCAACAAAATTGTAATGAAAGAATGAGTTTTTCTTGCAGAAATATGATTTTTTTTTTGAATAATACTGTGATTTTCGGGTATATTACGCATATACATATATTATTTTATTTTGTATTTTACCCGACGTTTCATTTACTTTACACCAACCGGATCACGGGCAGAAGTGATGTGAATGTCTGTCATTTGGTCTTGTTATTTATCATCTATCGCCAACGACATCTTAATTTTCTGACGTATCACTCTGGATACCTGCAGAATTTCCTAACTGTATATTGGACTAGCAGTGTGTTCAGTGACAATTTCATATTTTTGATGAAGGGATTCCGCATGTTACATAATTGCAGCCATCTTCTCTATTTAAATTCGGATATTTTCAATTTCAATACTCTCGTGGATTGATCTCAGTATATACCTGTCTTCACGAGCTATAATCTACGGTTTGTCTAATCGGATGTACTGGATTGGTTTATCTATTGTGTGTTCACACACTGCTGATTTCAACGAACGCCTCTTTTTAATATCTGATATATTTTCTTCGTTTATCGAATGTATGACAATACACAATCACAGTCAAGTTTATATACACAAATTTATTATTAAGGAATGGAAGTCTTAATTGGTATCAAGCATTGGCTCACATTTTATGTGGTTTATATATTGTCATAATGGAAAACAAGTTTAAGATGTTACCTTATTCTGTCGGTAACTAGATTCACATAATGTAATATGGCAAGTTTTCGCTCAGTTGTGGGTAGCTTGAAATCGTGTTGCGATACTGGGAAGGCTCAGGCAGGTTGTTAATGGTTAGAGCATGCTTCAAATTCTGCATCTTGGCCTCCAGATGTTCAGTATCACAGAAGCGTCGATCCCTCTTAAACAAAGGTTTGCCAACAGTAGCTAACTGGGTAGGCTGATAGTGTGATTTCCCATTGTGATCCCTATACGTGAGTTTCTTAAAATCTTATGTAATATCTTATATAATATGATTATGGAACGCTATTTCCTTTAAACGACGAATATTCAAGATATTTTTATCTTAACTAAATATAAGGTAATGGAGACTTAAAATGTATTCGCTTTCCCAATAATAGTATTATTGTGGCACCACACAGTATTATGTCAT
This sequence comes from Danaus plexippus, assembly GCF_018135715.1. Classification (NCBI taxonomy): domain Eukaryota; kingdom Metazoa; phylum Arthropoda; class Insecta; order Lepidoptera; family Nymphalidae; genus Danaus; species Danaus plexippus. Next base: position 3,993,152 of record NC_083539.1, read on the forward strand.
AACCCAGAGTCCTAAAACTCAGACTGCAAATTTTTGTAAAGGAAATTTTTGTATTATAAATTTGGGTGTTTAAATTAAAATAAAACATACCTATAATGTAAAAGTTAACATATATAATAAAAATTATAGTGCCAAAGAAAAACGTGGTCTTTTTATTAAAAAAAAAATCCAACAAAGTATTAAACAATAATCAATTAATATTTCCGAATTTCCGTGGAAGAATTTCGATATATATGTACGCATGTACATATATATATCGAGACTTGTCAGTACTATTACTACAAATCTGTGTTCACAACTTTGCTCCTGGCTGTTTTGAGCAGTCGTTAAGTTGAGCTAGCTTTAAAGCAATGCATCTTCAACAGAATTTAGTTAGTGGAATCATTAAAACTTACTCTATTGTTGTTTAACCCGAATATTTATAGGTAATTTTTTTTTAATAAATAATATTTATTATTTATTTGATTTATTAATAATGTGGATATTATTATTATTTTTTATAATACCAGTTAACATACGTTAATAGAAAATGTTACATTAACAGAACATCATTAAGACGTTATTATTATTTATTCTTGTAAATAAATATAATTCTCAAGCTATAATACAACAATTCTACAATTCAATTACATGCTCATACAGCATATCTTAGAATGTTGTAATTTTTCGAATCCTGCGAAGTGCATCAAAGCATACCACCACATTTCCAATAAGACGATAGAGAGCAATAAACCGTCCCAGTCCGAGCGTGACCTACTTGTGATAATAAACATTTGTTCCATCTAGCTTATATCACCAGGAAAATAAAAAAAACTGCTCAGAGTAAAACTATTTGAACCAGTAATTAAAAGGAAACTAGGAAATCATTAGTATAAATAAGTAATAATCCTCTTCCCCCAACAGCTTGTTAGCTCCGAGTTTAATAATCAATTCAAAAAGGCCATAGCCTTCTGGTCGTTCTATATTAGTTTGTTATATGTCAAAAATGTATTCCTTTTTTTTATAACAGCAATTGTTTCGCAACATGTGTTGATTCAAAATTATATTGTTGGTTAAGTAAATACAACCTTATTAGTAATAAATCTTAAGATTCTTTTGTTTTTGGATGTTTAGAACATAATTTTTGCTTGTCAGAAAAAATGAATATCAAGCGGTTATTGTATTCAACCATTTATGTAACAAATAAAAAAGCTATCCTTGTAGATTTTAGTGACGGATCTTTATTCTAAATTTTAATAAACTATCTTCGGCTTGAATCATTTCTTTGCGAAGGATTTAAATATTAGAGTCAAACTTTGAATTCCATTAAATTTAGCAATTCCCCTTTTCGTTTGTAACAAATTTATCTTTAAATTCTTGGCTTATTGTATATTTTTTATACACAACTCAGTTCGATAATGGTGTTCATCAATTATATACAAAACAAATGTTTACTTTATCATAACTTTCATCTCATTTACATAACAAAAGTATAAAGTGATCAAACAAAATGAAATGATTTTAAGTGAAAATTTCAATTGTAAAATTGGAGGTCGTTATCTCATCACAGCTTAGATGGTCTGAAAGCCAACGCCTTGTTCACCTAATTAACCGACCACAAGATAAATGTCTGCAATCACGAACGACGCTACATCAACCCCTCAGTCCCGACCGCCTTCTATGTTGTAGGTTCAACAACTAATTGCTAACTAGCTTCGGTTTACGGCGACCCTTGTATTTCAAAATAAAAGTTTAGGCTTTTTTTGAAAATTGATGATGATTTAACTATTAATGAAGATTGATGATTAAGTTTTTGTGTATTTGTTTTTATTTCACGGAACCTATATAAGTAGGGGAAAAAACTATCGAGATATCCACAAAGTTATACATTATTTTGTAACAGTTATTGCACTTGTATAATTTGTAATTACAATTAACTGTTGGGTCCATATCTAATTCATACTCAACCAACTTTTTATTCAATTTCTACATGTAAGACACCAGTAGACTGAGTATTGAAATGATACAATGAAAAACGTTAAAAGAAAATATTCTACTTGTAATATCAAATTTAAAAATAAATTTGTTGTTATTATTTTGGTTTTGTTTATTTGACAAATTACCCTCATGATCCTTACATGTGCCGGGAATTTAGTGATAAGCAATACAAATACAATGGTTTTGGATGGTTTTGTAGAAACGTTTGATATATTTTTATCTTTTGTATTATTCCATACACCCATGAGGTGCTAAAACACGAAACGAAACACATCCATGCCCGAGGTACCATGTCGTTCCCGCAACCATTGCGATTCTAAACAATAGGCTGCCATTTCCAAACAACGATATGATTTAAGAGCGGAGAAAATTATAATTATAACTCATTCGATGTTTTTGTGAGTCTGTCAACCTAAATAATTGAAATATTTTGTTGAAGTATAGTAAGATAACATTAATGGCTCTTTGTTTCATATCTTTGAACATATACAAATTTCTTAAATATATCACTGGACTAGATCATGTCATTGGAAATGGCATACTATATTAGATACAGCACTACGTGTTTAATTTTCAAGGTAATTGTTTCATTAACAAGAAATAAAAAAATACTTAACATAGAGAGAAATAACTGTAGTGGTCTAACACCATTACATTCTACATCTATGCGTCAGAAAAATATGAGTATATGTCAGTTTTCGACTTTTCAATGCATGATGTTAGTTCAAAAAACCAACTGAACTAAGTTTATATTGACATAATAAGCAAAACTTTAACTATATCTGAAAATAGACTTCGCCGAAAAGTTTCGACGATTATGTTTCCTGGAACACAATCTTTGTCTATTCCTAATTAATATGTGGATTTCACTCTAGTGAGTATTTTCTTAATTTACCATAGAATAATTAATACATGTGACTGACCTACATGACCTTGTCGTATTTAATTGGTATGCAATTATCTTTTCCCCTAATCAAGAAATATTTATTGAATTACCTTACGGTGTTAACTTGATTTGCGTGTTTTTAAGAAATCTGTGGACGGTTCAAATGTTGTTACAATAAAGTGAACGCTTAAACTTATATCCAGCATAGTGTAAACATTATAAAATAAAGTATACTAAGGCCTATTAAATAATTTAAAATGGAACGTAAAATTATTGTAAGATGAAAATAAGTAGAAAATTGCTTTGATACAAACATATTTTACCTTATAACGTATTTCATTGTCACTATACAGATAACTACTCCAAAATCTAGCTGAAAGGCCACTATTTTCCATTAAGTTAATGGAGTTACTTTTTTCTGATCTCATATATTCAAGTACTATGTATGGCTTTTGGCAACACGTATTCAATTTATTAGTGACGCTTTTTATGTGACAATAGGTTTTTATTCTGTATCCTAGTGCGTGAACATATTTTTGAAGATTAGTCATGTAAGTTTATTAAATTATATGCATTCCAAATAAAACTAATTAACAATATTTTAAATGAAACTAATATATTTCGGATATACTACGCGGATTTTATTATTTTAAAACTACATGATCCCGACGCTTCGGTTACTTTTCAGCGACCGTGATCACGGGCAGACGAGATGTGAATGTCTGTCAGTCGGTCCTTGTTATTTATCATCTACTATTTTAAATGTCATTAATTTCAGAATAATAACGTGAATACTTTTCCTTTCAACACAATCCAGGTCAAGCAAACGATAACTGGTATATACAATATATACTTAGTAATTTTGAAAAATACATAGTGGATTAAAAACGTTTAACAAAAAAAAATACCATCTTGGTGATTACACCATAAGACCCTCAATCTATGGATTGTAGCTTACGGCCTTTAAGATAGTATATCTAGTGGTAATTTACTAACTCTTTTCCTATTCGTTTGGACACTAGCATATTACAGTGTTGAAATTGTTTCTTACTGCGCCTTAATATTTTCTTTGCAATCCTTTGATTTTCAAATCAACTCAAAAAAACAATTTCTTCTCAGTAGTTCATACAGTTGTATAACAAGTATAAACCAGAAAAGTAAATAGAATTACAACTTTTAATACGGACGTCCGTAATACAAAAGGATGAGTAAATGAATATAACACAGCAGTAAACGAATGATGTTTACGGTAAATTATGAATAGACTTTATAATTTCCAGTAATATATATATAGCTTTATAAGATACATATTTGTACCTACTTGCTAAGTAACTTTTATAAACGAAATTGTATATTCCTAGAGTAATTGGTTTTTATTCCGAGTATGGGCCTACCATATGACATATGATGATGATGATGATGATATCATTCGTAACTAGAAATATTTCACAAATTTTAATTTCTACCGCCTTTACTAAACTTACTCTGGTACGCTTGTGGTGTGCGTAAATTCAATGAATTGTCATAAGGAGTCATAAAAACGTTAAAACTGCAAAGTAAATTAAGGACATTATCATGTTAGTATGCTTTTATCTTAAAGTTATTATTATATAAAAATAACATGTCAAATGTTGAAAAAATATTTCAAATCGTAATAATAACGCATAAAACTTTTTGGATCTTAATTCGGTCTGTTACAAAATGTACGCAGCTGTATCCTAATAAATCTTACTTATTGCTTGTAATTTATGTTGCGAAAATATCTTAAGAATTTTAAAAACAATGTCTAACTTGTAAGTAAATTCATGAACTATAACTTGTTCATTAATTTTTAAAATGCTCATTATATATTCATTAAGTGTTTAATTTTTTAATGATTTTTTTTCCATTTCAAATTAAAAATGAGTAATTTTACTATTAGTTATAATTGTAATAAGTATTTTTTTATTTATTGTTTTAAACTGTTTAGTTGCATTGTTCATAATTTGTTTTCACTGTTTATTTGATATTGTATTCTCCTAGTTCTATTCAAAATTACTCATACGAAAAGTTTTAACTCATACAAAAATTATGCTCAAGAAGACGTCATGCGGGTTAGAATAATTACGTAGGATATATTTTATCAAAAAGATGTTGCTACTCTCACTACTCACATAAATATTATGCTACTGAGTAATCATAAAACTGTTTTGGCAGTGTCAACAAGAACTGAAACATTGTAACATTTCCAACGTCTTATGTTAGGCAGTTTCTTCCTTGTCTCTCGCAGAAAATGAAGTTACGGAGACCGTCAAGTCTATTTATTAGAGTTCTATTAATGCTGACAAATATGATTGTTTCAGGCCACAGCGTCTAAATTACCTGAAGCATACAAACTTGTACAGATCATTCCTGCGTATAGTGACAAATACTTCTTACTTTTAAATGATTTTGGTCCTACTCTCTGTTCCTGTTGGAAATTCTCGAGAAAGTAATTTATGAAAATAATAAAAAACGTGTAGTATTGTCCAAAAACCTTAGTTTCATTTAAGTAATTTATGAACAACTACAACTATTTTTTTGTCAAGAATCTCCATCTTAAACCCATCCAATCTGGCCCAATCCAATCCTAATTCTAGCATGGTTACGGCACTAGTTCAGATCATCAAATTTATTTAATGCTGACTCAGCCTTTTAGTTTTACTGGCTTTTATTCTGTAATAAAATTGATTTTGACATTTTGCAATACGTTATTTGATCTTATTATATACCTTATTGTGTTTTTAGATTCTTTTTCGTTTATCAGGAGGATCATTGTACTTTTACTTGTCGCATATTTTATTTATTCTTGAATTCATATATATCTGTCTCTGCATTATATATGCAGACAATATGATTTATAAAATTTTGGAGTTTTAAGCATAGAGAATAGGAATTGTTTATTTTTATAATATATTATTTAGTGTATCGTTTAAAATTTGTAAAACAAGGATTTTTTTATTAAAGATTAAAATGCTGTTTCATAATAAAAAACAACACGATATTTTCCGCACACACCCAACCTAACAATATATATATAAATATATTTATATTTTTTTGATATCATTGATAACACTAACATTTATTAAGATAAATGTTTAGTAATATAAAGTATTTATAAAACTAGATATATGCTTGAAAATAACCTAAAAATTTACAGAAATTATTACATTAAATTTCTATTATTTGTAAATATTTATACAAATGCAGTAATCTAAAATGCACCATTTAGGATATCGGCTCCTAGCCACAGCTGTGAACTATAAAATGCTTATAAAACTTTTCCATTCAAGTAAAGCCACGACACTTCGATAGGCAAAGCGGCTTTCAGTATCAATATTTAATTATTTTTAATTGTTATCATATAAGAAATGTGATAATTTACCTATCTTTTTAAATAAACTGTAAATAATTTGATGATGTGTAGAATACAGTTTTAATATGTTTTAAAGTCATACTCTCTTGGGAGTTACCAGTAAGGAGTTTAAAAGAAAAGATATCTTCAGGAAACATTTTATGGAGAAATATTTTCTAGATCTCATAAAAGTAATAAAGTGTAAACATTGGTTTTTTAAAGTAAAAATCTATATTATTTGTTAAAATCAGACATGCCTATGTCATTGCTCAACATGATTGGCCCTGAAATAACCCATATTTTTAATTTTTCTTAAGTATCAGAAACATTTCCTACAGACTGGAAGTTTGCTTACATTATCCTGCTACCAAAATTGCCTAACCCTACTTTACCAAACCACTAAAGACCTAAATTTATACCCTACGCCATCTAAAGTCCTTGAAAACATTATTCACAAAAAACTTTTACCACAATAATCTCTTTAACCCTTTTCAAAACAGTTTTCGACCCCACAACACTACCAGTTCTGCTTTACTAAAAGTATTAGTTAATCTCCGATACGCTATCGATAGCAAGGAACTAGCCGTATTAGTTCTCCTAATCTTCAGTAATCCATATAATTCGATTAATTTTGACATTTTACTAGGAATTCTCCCCTCTCCCTATTTCTCCGTATATTATTAAATGGTTTAAAATGTCCCTTAATCTTTTTTATATTTATTGATAAAATCTTCAAACATATTGCTTTTTCCCACCATCTCTATACAGATGATTTACATCTCTACAGCTATGCTCCTCTATCTCAAGTTATAGCAGCTATCGAAGCTATTAAAAAGGAACTTAATCTCTAAATGAGTAGGCAAACGATAACGGTCTCCTCGTCAATCCAAATGAATCTTAAGCAATAATAATTGGTAATAGGCAAATGTGTAATAAAATGTATTTTGACATCTTTCCCTGCATAGTATACAGCGTTGTAACAATTCCATTTCTAGATAGGGTCAAGATCTTAAGACTATAAAAGCATAGTCATTAGTCTTTGAAAACTCAAGTGAATTAAGTAAGTTGACGAATTCTTTCTTGCCTTCAAAACTAAAATTATTTTGGGCTGTCCTCTCTTTTTTCCTTACTTGTCTAAGGTTATGTTTTACTACTTAGATACCACGGATGAGCTCCTTGATAAATTAGATCGGCTTCAGAACTTATGCATGAGTTCTATCTTTCCGAATTTCCGAATTTCGTAGTTAGTTAAAGGGACTCCCCGCTTCCACCGGATATGCATGTTCTAACCTAATGTAAATTATATTGAAACATTCTTCTCCCCCGTATCTAATTGAGCGTTTTAAATTTTCCTTCCTTGGAATCCTTACTCTACGTTGCGCAAAATCCTCTAGATACTTTAATACTATTTTTTTTCGTAAGTCCGCCTCCGTCCAAGGTACACCACTTTGAGAATCATTTCCTATTTACAAAGACTGTCTAAGTGCTAATAATTTTACTATTGTTTATCCTTTAACGCCTTTTCTTTCACTATTATCTTCTGATATATAATGAATTTTCATTTACTATTGCTCATTACAAAGATATGTATGTATGTGTGTATGTGTGTACATTTATTAACTTACTATTTTTATTTATTTATTTGTATTATTTATTTTTTCTTTCTCCTGTTTATACTTACACTGGAATTTCTGCACTCGTTGCCTTTATAAATATGTTTGTAGCGGAGATCTTCATTAAGAGATATTATCCTTTCCAGATCACTAATAATATTGAGATCTAAGATTTTCGTGAGTATTCATTTAAATAAAACTAGTATTATTCGGATTTACTACGCGGATTTTATTATTATCTACGAGGTGTACCTCGTCTGCCCGTGATCACGGTTGCTGCAAAGTAACCGAAACGTCGGGATTATGTAGTTTTTTAAATAATAAAATCCGCGTAGTAAATCCAAATAATACTAGTTTTATTTACACTAATAATATTCTCTTAATTACGACTTTTTGGTACATAAATAAATAAATATTATTGTCTCAAAGTTTACATTGAAAATTTACTTATATTACTAATTATAATATTGCTAGTGAAACTCTAAAATTGTAAATTAAAAACTAAAAATACGGTGGACATGTTATAATGAAAAATATAGGTACCGAATTGACAAAAAAATTATACAATTACCAAATGTTTGTACTATGTAATAAAGTATACCACGAACTTTTAAATTTCAACATTTTAATAGCCAACAGTTGAAAATCAAAACAGTCAAAATTTCAATTAGAATACTGGCTTGCAATTTCATTTTTATTTATTTTATTTACCTTAGTTGGAATTTAGTTTAAATCGTTAAGCTAAACGTAAAATCTTAAGGCCCGCTCATTATCTTACACACGGCTATGACCCAAGGGATTAGAAAGAAAACGGTAAGAATCATAGAAGGAACGACCGTTTGGAGGTAACTAATTATAAAATATTAATTATAACAGTAACAGGTCTGCAATTTAATTAATTTATCATTAAGATTATCATATTATTAAACAGAAAATACTACACGAAACGAAACAAACTTAAAGAAATTTATAAACAAAATGAAGGATTCGTATTCCTAAAAATATTATTCAGGCTTATAAACCAAGTCTTAATGCACCATGCAGTAGCATTAATAGCCAAGACATAAAACAAATTACGTGACCTCAAGAAGTACGTGATAACTCCCTTATTTGCGCAAACGGATTCAGTGGACAATTAATGGCATTTACATTACTGCTTTCAAGGCATTTACGGCCCGTTGCACTGCGGTCTGGTAAATAGCCCTAGATAAAGTTAACTTAAAATTTATGATCACATGTTTAATTTAACATTGTCTAATTTGTATCATATCATTGGATTTTTCTTATAGGTAAATTTTATTTAGTAATAATTTTAAGAATCAACAATAATACTACAATTAATAATGTTAATAAAATCAACTAATTAATAAAATCACCTTTGACGATGTCAAATACAGCATTTAAGTCTCAATCGTATTTTGGTCGTCGGTTAAAATATGGGAAATCCATCAGGTACAAAGCTTCTTGACGCCTAAATGTAATATTTTTTGAACTTGATTCATACCAATGCCTAGACTTGTCCGTATCTGCTAATAGGCCACTCTCTTATCTTTCTCTATCATGCGTCGCACAGCACTGATGTTATCTTCAGTAATAGCTGTTAAAGGACGTCCCTCACGCGGATCATCATTGAGATTGCTACTTCCACGCTTAAACTCGCTAAACCAATTGTAAATAGTGGCACAAGATGGGTTTCGTTAAGAATTGCTGATTGCAGCCTACCATAGCGTTATTGTTGAGTAAGCCCACAACAAAAGTGACAACAAATCATTGACCAACACATTTTTGGTGTTAGGTTATTTTCAACAAGACCTTTTTTGATTTACCGCCACTTCACAAAAACAAATGATAAATTAATGCAATATACAATAGTAGGTTACCAAAGAGTTCTAAAATTTAAATTCACAAAAGTTTTCATTTACACGTCTGTAAAGCTAGAAATGTCAGGTCGGCAGAATCACTCATTTGTTATATCAAAATTTGGTGCTCATTTAGTGCTGATTACAGATATTTAGTGCTGTGAAAATTAAAAAGAGTTACTAATGAGTTCTCAAATAATGCTGCTGAAAAAGCAAGAAATTTTTTCAAAAAATAATCTTAACGTCTCGCTTAAAAGAAATCGAAGATTTTTTCAAAAATCTGAAAATTTTAGATTTTTAGCCGGTTTGGATAATACTTCTAAATACGTATAAGGTCACAGAAAACTACGCTGACTCCTCTCGCGATCTTGTCGCTATGTGTGCGTGTGTGAGTGTGTGTGTTATAAAATTTTTTGATATTTTTTTAATCAAATACTGCTAGTACAACGACGCCAGCAGTCTTAAGAGCTAGAGAGACACTCTAAAATGGGAATAATAAAATTGAAAGACGTAACTATTTTGTGCTCAATTAGTGCTGTAGTTGTGGCAAAGAACTTTATGTATATAAAATAATTCCTTTATGAATTTTCTTTGGCTACGACGTCAGCACAAATTGAGCACTAAATAATAAAAAAAATTCGTGTTACCCACGTATTAGTGTCTACGTTAAAAATAATAATAACTGTTAGCTTATACCGACTATAATAATTGAACATTAACTATTATTGGATGATGGTGGACGATGGCGGACAATGCTGGATGATGGTGGATTTTAGTAGATGATGGTGTATCATAGTGGATAGCCATGACAGCTTTAGAGGAAATAGCAAATTATTGTAATATAATTCTCTATAATTTAATACAAAATAAAATCGTCAAGAATAACATTTTGGTAAATAGCAGCTAGGCTTAAAATATTAACAAATTCATTTAAAACAATTTACTCTGAACTCGATGAAAGATACGCTATCATCAGTTAATGCAAAAATATATCAGATTAGATATAGTCCATTATTGTAATGAAAAAATGTTTTCGCAGTTACAAAAATACGCTTACTTATAAAGTGTTGCGAATATTTTAAGTCTGATTAAAAAACTATATTTAAATTGATTTGACGATTATCTCTGAATGTAACCTTGAGGTTCTTGTTCCTAAAACTTTTTTAATCATATATGTTTAACATTTGTGATAAATGTGTGTTCTGTATGAGATTGTGAACAATATAAATACAATTTTATTACTATGACATCTTGTACTTCCGTATAATAGGTCTAAATTTATATCTTTATATATTACAGCCGGGCATTATACAGATGTTATTTTATAGGTTTATAATACGATTTTATTCAGGTTTAATCGTAATGATTGAATTGTTGATATAATTTTACACTAACTTGACGATAAGTAATATAAGTGATGAATTCAATAAATATTATAAATTTAAAGTTGACTCCGTACGTATGTACATTTCTTCTACTGAACAGTTGGACATCCATCCAATGTGGTAAAACAAATACATTCAACATTTATTTACAAAACTTTCAACCATGATATATGTTTTATTTAAATGTTTTTCTTTCTGCCTAAGCTTAATAACTTTAATTTACAAATGGTGCTACAAATCAGAATCATAGTCATATATTATCTGTAGTCGGTTTAATCATTGAGTTTTAAACAGTTTTGTTAATTTATTTGTTATGTGATTTAAAAATTAATAAAAGTGCAGTTTTTTTTTTCAGATATGTTTTTCAATATTTTTTTCTTTATCGAAATATGTTGTTTGATTTTTTATGTATACTGTTTTCTGTAATATGTAACTTCCTACTTTTTTAAAAAATGACAATATCTGAAGCAAGATGGTTTTTTTTTAATTGTACTTTAACTAAATTTGATATATATGAATTTTAGCAAACATGTGGTTGTAACCACATCAAAGACAATAGAACTCACCAACAAAACTCGAGGCACTGTTAATTACTTCACCACAACACAAACATCTAAAATTATGAATCCCAACGCTTCATTTAATCATAGCACATTTCTGACTCCAGCCAAGTAAAGTTAACATTTCCCTTTTTTACAAATATCTAAATACATAAACACTATTGTACAAATAGAGTAAGGGACAAGCGAATTTAGAATCTAGAATATAGAAATCATTTTCAAAACCGCAAATTAATAAGCTTTAAATTTTATTATAATAGAGTCTTTATTTTATTTACAGATCATTTATTTTTATATTAAAAATAGTAGTATTATTACTCTACGGAAATAAATTTTACGATAAAAATATTTTCAGAAATATAATATCTATATAAGTTTTATTAATTATCTGAGTTCATTTTAAAAAACATTGGTAAATATGAATAAAAAACAAACCCTAGTTTTTTTTTTAATTTAAAGATCCCGTTTCGACTATATACTCGGACATCTATAAATCTCGGGCTAAATATTTTTTTCTTGTGCAAAAGAATAAAACCATCCATATGCTAAATAGAGTTAAAAAAATCAAGCGAATCTAAATAGAGACAATATTGTAATATAAGCAACTCTAAATTGCCCACATTTTTTCACCACTGGTCTTTTACTCATTGTATTATACAAAGCCCAATTCTAATAATATTGGAAAATTAAATTCATGAGTATTACTTATCCCAAATTGCATGCGCATATGTCAAGTATAGTGCAATGTAAGAGATCACACTACAGTTATTCACTTATAAATCCTGTAACTATTTCATATAACGAAACAGAGACACAGTTTTGTGATATGTCCTCTACGAACGTCAATTAATTGTTGCATTGTCGTAATATTTCCTCGAAGAGTTCACTTCCCTATTCCCTCGGGTCCCAAAAAAAAGTTATCATTAGCGATTGTGGTGCATCCGGTTCATGATATGTGTTCGGCTATCTCAACTTGATAAATATTGGAAGGCTAATAGAGAGGATTGTTTTATTTAGATTCACTTTTCACCTTTTTATTGTTCATAAAATAATTTCTTTTTCAACTCGTTAGTTAAAAAGAGCGGGACATTATCATAAAATATTGTTCTTATAATTAACAGCATTTTACATAATTTACAGCGTTAATTATACACATTGCTTCGGAATACTGCTTTGAAGGAGTTCTTCTTCGGATCACTGACCACTCATAAAGTTTTCAATCGCTTTTGAGGCCAAAGGCTTCAAAGAAAAATCTTAACATTTTATTTTATAACAAATAAACGTGAGAGAGCCATAACAAAAGACAATATAACTACATTAAAAAAAAAAACTTTAATTTTAACATTTTTAAACAAAATAAATATATGTTCATTAATTTTTATAAAATATATAAATATTTTATGAATAACTTTAAGTATATTAAACATAAACCTGCGGGGACGGCGTGTTCATAATGTACGTAAATAGTTTATATTAATTTTAAAAACCTTAAAACATAAATGATATTCATTTCATTAATTTCATTGTAATATCATAAATAGTTAAATATTCTATAAATTTAAAACTATGTTTAACATCGCCAATTTTAAATTAAAGTTTGTTTTTTGTCTCAACAACAAAATTTAATTTGTTTAGTTTTGCAAAGACTAAAAGCACTTTTATTATAATTATTATGTTTATTGTTTAATTTGGTACGTATGAAGGGTTGCTTCAATTTCAAAATTCACATTCAAGAACGATTTAATGATGTATATCAAGCCGTATCGTATCTTATTACAAATATAATTATAATAATCCCTGTAGCTTGTTACCAAGTAAAATAAAGTATGCAATCATATTTATTATCGAATACATTTTTTATTAATTTAATTGATTCATATAAATATTTGGAGTATATTTATTTTTTTTTTAATTTTACCTGTCTACTAAAATAAAAATCAATTGATGTATCCTTTTCAGTAGTTAACGAATTGTAAGAATAACGAAATTTTTCTTTTGTTAGATATTGTATTATTTTAGTTTAATTTTAATAAGACCAGTTTTATTTTACTTCCTAATTTATTACATTACTGTAAAATAATTTAGCAACAAAATTGTGGTATCCATACTTTTTAGAACATAAAAACCAAAGTGCATGAAATTTTTTACTGCAGGATTTAACGTATATTTTATAAAACATTTAAAATAGAGAAAGTTGAAAAAGTTTTTGTATATCCTGGTCTTTCAATGTAATACTGCTCTTCTCTTTGGACGTCAATTAAATTCACTGCTCAGCTTTTATTTGAATTTTTCGAACTGGAATAGTTACAATGTTACAATAATTTTTACATCATATATGATACAAGTGTATTTGTATATATATAAATAAAAATACGTTATAATCAATATCTTTAAGTAACTTCGTCACTCAAAAGTGTATAAGAATCCAATATTTTTCTAAAATATCAGTCACATAATATCGTTAACTGTATTTATATGCATACCTTCGTTTCATAACTTTAAAAAGTTAAGGATAATTAGACGGTTTTTATGTAAAATATTGCGATATGAATCTATATAACAGTAGTTATTGTACTCCGTTGATCGTTGGTCCATATTGAATTAAATCGACAACAGAAAATCTAGATTTTTTTTTTCGATTTTCATTCCTGGGTATTCAAGCGAGACTTTGCCTTTAAATAAAGTTTAATATAGAATAATTTTGGAATATCGGAGTATACATAACAAATTAATACTTATATTCTCTTTTTTGCTGTTCATATTATTACACCAAATAAGCGGCAAAAATATAGTATGGGCACACAAGTTTGAATAAAAATTATAATAAAATTTAAGTAAATATTATAAGACAATATAATATTATATTCAATAACTTTTAATGCCACTTAAACTCGAAACATTACGGCAATCAATATCGATATCAAGTTGGTTTACTAACGAAAATAAAACCCAGAATTTATTACGGCAATAGTATAACTTTTCCAAAGGAATATCTCATATAAATATATTAAGGAACCCAGATAATAGCAGATCAAAGACCTTAAAAGAATTTGCTACTACTACTTAATTTTTTTCCAAATTATGAATATAACGGAAATGACATTTAATTAAAATAATATGTTTAAATTAAACATGAAATTGAACAATATTAAAATCGGGTAAAGGAAATTTAAAATCCGATTATTAATTTTAGACCTATATTGTAGCTCTATCAATATTTATTGTACGAAATATTACTATTAATTATATTTTACTGTTAAACATATCCCGAATATCATTAATTTTAAGAGATTTAATCATGTCAGAAAATTTCAATGCTTATTTCCTTTAATAATCGGAAAATGGAAAATTTTCACATGAATGAGTGCTTTAACGCTTCATCGAGGAAAACTAAAAAACAAGAAAAGTTAATGGATTCAAGGAGTCGCAGCGGCGGCATCTGTTTTAAGCAAAAACTTTTATAATATACATATTAATATTTAAAAATCTAGACTACTTTTATTAATAGTAAAATAATAATCAATATTATATTTTCTCTGAAACCCTTGCCCGTTCAAGACTAGCTTTTTTTTGTGATAATATTAAATAATCATAAATAAAGAAAGCAAAACCACTTTTTTATTACTTAAAATAAAACTTCATAAAATGCAAAAATTATATAACATTAAAGAGAAACGTAAAAATGCTCATAAACAGTGGTGATGCCTAATGACGTAGAACGGCGATATCCGCTAAAACCGACACTAAAATGTAAAGGAATTTTGCTAACATTTTCATTCACTTTTAAAAGCAGACTTATCATTAAAAGAAAGCTTTTTATGACGGTGAGTAAATTTCACGTGGTACAACTGAGAAGCTCGTTTCCTAAAACTAAGTATGACTAGGTGTAAATGTAAGTACCAGAACATACCTATAAAAGTTAGGAAAACTCAAGAAGAAGCAGTAAAAATGTTTATACTCTTGGTGTTATGTCATTCCTCTTGTCACGAAGCCTTTCACTCATACGCAATTATTAGAAACTAAAACTCAGAAATTAATAATAATAAATAATTATATCTGGTTCATAACTACCATTTTAAAAGTTTCATACAGTATCAAAATTTTACACCAAGTTCAACTCTCCACAAAAACAAAACGTAAGAATATTTTAAACAGAAGTTGGTAACTGCTGTCTTTTAATAAAAATAAGGAATTAAAATTAAGCAAAATAAGGATTCCTATTATTATAATTTTTATTGATTTGCTTTTTCTGCTCTTGGATTTCGATTCTTTGATAGTATAATTTATTTTAAATTCTTGACATATTTTTTTTGGTTTATTATTTATTACTAAAACTATTACATAAAAGTCTTAAAGCCGGTTATTAAAAATATTTGTATTATATTGTAAGCGACATTAAATGTTTTATAATCCTAAAAGAAAATGTGGCAATAGAAGCGTTCCTCTACTTTATTAACATTAAAAGCTTTAATATCGCATTTTTAACTTTTCCTTTCAAATAACTTTAATTTCAAATTAAATACAACGATATATTATCAAATAAAATATAAAAATACATGTTTTACATGAACAACAAATATATATTAAATTTTTTTCCACTCTTTTCAATACTGGGACACTATAGTTTTAATAAGCGAAGAGAATTTTTTTTTTTTTAGCATTGTGTCTATAATAAACATTATTATATAAACAATAATATTTAGTAAAACTGTATAATATGATATATATATAAAATATTCAAAATAAAAGAAAACCTTTGAGTCAAGACACCAATTAGAATAACAAATGGTTACAGGATCGCTAGTGAGTCGTAACTAAACCATGCGTCTTGACACTTATTGTGGGCCTCTGACAAAGGGTCCAGTTACAGCTATTTCGATTCGAGTTAACGGTCGATCGAAAATTTCAATAGCACCATTTTTCTTTCTCTTAAACCTTTATACAAATAGTGTTCTGTACAACAATACCCCATTTGCTTCAAATTATAAAACATAAAGCATACGTTTATTTAATTTGTATTTTTCATGCGTCATTTTTACTAGCAACCAATCAAAGGCCATCACGATATAATTATTGGTTGAGTCATGATGCATAAAATTAAGGATTTATGTAAAGGACAACCTCGACCATTTTTAATATATGATTTATCTTTGCATTTATGTCAAGGAAAACAATATTACAGTGTGAAATATTTGATGATTTAACTTAAAAGAAAATGGTCCATTAATGACTTGAACATTCAATTTCCAAAATCGAATTGATCTTAACTCATTACGTATAATAGTTTAAAAAAATATATATGGTTCAATATAAGTAAGAAAATAGGAAATTTAATATGTTCCATCCATTTTGCATTTTAATTTTCAAATCCTCATCAGGTAAATATTGTAATTGGTAACCAAATTTATAATATCACTCAAACTACTTGATAAATACTATCTTACGAAAAATAAGGAAGTCATACAACGATACCAAATAATAGTAATTTAGTGTATTAGTTTTAAATACATATCTTTTATCATATGTAAATTTTGTAATAAAGGCGTGATCTGAAAGCAATAAATGGAGTTTTTATTACTTATTTATCTTCATACCTAATGAAGGAGCTTTCAGGCGACCTATAGAAAAAGAAATAGACTTTACTCAATTCACTGATTCTTAAGTTTAAGCCTAAAGAAAGGTTCCAGTAAGAGATTTTGTTTATTGGTGAATTATTTGATTAAATTAAATTTCATAATTTTTAAATTATGTATTTACCATCGTCTGACAATGAAGACTTTTCTAAAAATTGCTATACATAAAAGAGAGAAGTCGACTGTTTTTGTATGAAATCTTTACCTTTGTGAAAATACAGTTGGAGATAAAAAATTCAAAGCTATTTTATTTTTTATCAAAGTCTAACACAAAGGGTTGCTTAATGACAGCATTATTTGAAAGTTGAGTATAAATTTGGGTTGTTAAGAAAGTCTTTGACGCGATGGTTCTTATTGTTCCTTCCTATTCTAACTTTTCAGTTAAGTCCTGAAGAATCACCTAAATTAACACCAATATTAAAAAGATTCATCTGAACAAAAAGATTTTTGTTTATTATTCATATTAAAAACAAAATTTGGCAATCTATTTTAAAATAAAAATAAATATTTATTATATATAAAGTAGTGTAATGTTATTATTATGAAATTAAAAGTCTCTAAGATAAATTATATATCAATAAAATTTTGTTTCCTTACATTTCAAAATATAATTCCATCACCTATTCTACAAATATAAAAAAGTTTTTCCGATGGGATTGAATAGTGCATAATTGTGAATTTGAACTTCAATAAAGTTATTTTTTTTCAAACGGTATCGGTTTTTGAAGCGAAATCACTGTTTTTCATTCAATTTGAAACATGTTATTTATCTTCGAATGTGAACAAAAGGGTTTGCTAGCACACTCAACGCATAGAGAATGGACGTAAAAATGGGTCCAGCTGAATAGGTGTGTTTTCGTTTATAAAGAAACTCTAGTTAGTAAAAGTAAAGGTGATGTTGCGATAGTTATTTTCTCTTTCAATACGGTTAAGTGCCCGATCCATTATTGGACTTCTCTTATAATAGCCAAATATCATGTAAACATTTATGAGCAAAATTTAAACTATATCGTGTTAGTAGATTCGATTTCCAACTTATTTTTCGAATATAAAAATAACCCTAACGTTTTACTATTACCAAGAGAATATTTTTTAAAGTGGAATAGATTTAAGCGAGACTAAGTATTATAGATGTACTTAAATGTAACATAAAATACGCAATTTTTCACTGAAATTCTTTTATGTGAACTTAGCACGATATGTTACTTTATTATTTTGAGAACTTTACTTTGAAGTAATTAGTAGTCAATTATTTTGGTGTAAAGCTAGCTCTTTTTTCTCCCCAGTTCGCTATTTTCATTATCGCATTTTAATGGATTAGGATGACATGAGATTTTTTAACATTTGAGCCATTTTTTAACCAAAGTGCTATAAACATTTCGAACTCCATAGAATTTATATCTGTTCTTTTCTCTAATGTTCGTTTGTTCATACTTGAATTTGGTAGATAACAAACGAATGTTTAAAATTTATACACTGGCATATACTATGCCTTATAGTATATGCAAATAAAGTTTTTACTAGGATAGACTTCATATTATCTAACACTGTGATTTCATAAACCAATATACTTTCCTTTTTTAATAGATGTTAGTAATAATGTTCAAAATTGTTGTGTTAATATAAAAACGAACAAACTCTGGATTTATTTTTGAAAATCCTTGAAAAGAATAACTATGACTAAAATAATATTAATAATTATGTTTTATTTATTCATAGCAAAAAAAAACATTTGGAATCAAGAAACAGAGAGCGAATTATAAAAAGATTAAAATATACAAAAAATTGATTAAGTACTAAGCTTTGAGATACTAGTTAGTTATAGCAAATTTGCATCACAGTATTTTAGGAGAACTGTTTGTATTTCATTAACTTCAGTCAACAACAGACCTAATTTATCTGCTAGTATTTTTAAATTACTAAGATATACCTTGACTTGAGCAAAAAAATGTCACCAAACACATACAAGCAGCATTTCATATAAAAATAATATTACTAAAATATTTCTTTAGTTATTTAATTATTCCGTTTTTTTATTTGCCTTTAATATTAAAATGAAAATATCAAACAAAATGTTAATAGTTTGATTATGAATAACAGTCGGGCTTTAATCGAATATAAATAATACATTTCTGCTTTAAAAATGTACCCAGAAAATATCCACGTAGTCATTCATTGAGCAAGGTATCAAATAAAATTATTATACAAAATATATTATATCAATCTTTGAAATTAATATCGTAAATAAGTAATGTCCCATTGTGTAATAAATAACGAAAAAAAAAAATACTAAAAATAAAACATTGGGCTACCAAAATAAGCAAAGTTCATAAAAAAATAAATGTATACATCACTTACTAACATTTAATAATTGTAATTGACATCGAAAAAATAATTCTATTTAACACATTAACTGAAATGTTATCTGATAAATTAAGCAATCTTATATATGGAAATCCTATGTCCATAAAAAGGAGTAAATATATTTTTTCGTTATATGCGATCCAAATATATAACACAAAGACAAAGGTTGTCCGCTGTCCGCTGAAAAAAATATAAGAAGACGATCTTTGAGAGATTGACCGTAGATCTTTTGAGCTCTAACTCTTTATTTCATGTTCATGTTCTACCTCAAAATATCGATACAAATTTAAGCAGTCAATGTCATAGATCCCCAATCACGATAAAACTTCGATGCTGTATCTACTGTCGAAAGAAGACCAGCCAATTGGCAATACAATTGTCGACTTTCAGCTCTCTTGTTTGCATAGACACCTTAATCCTTTTTTTTTTTTTGGCGACGCAGGGAAACTCTTTTTACGAGCCGTCTCACCGGCCTTGGTGGGGCCGGAGACGATGTGTGAGACTCGACCTGGGCGAAAGCCATCGGCCGTTATGTTGGTGCACCCCGGATCTGTCAGCGACAGGGCACACCAGCGACTGGCCGGTCCTGGCAAAGACCGGACTTACTCCCTCGGAGAAAGGAGGCGATCCCGGCAATTAGGATCGCCCCGACGACGCCGGGCTTTCACAGGAGCCGGGTTACCAGCCCGACCCCAGCCCGGGGCGCAGGGGCGCTATTGGAGGAGGCGTTGATATCGCCTCCGGCGCGCCCCCGTCCGTCGTCTGCGGAGGGAGGGTGCATCGACCGCAACCTCCCGTTCCCGCTCAGATGCCTCCTTCGTGGACATGACCGTCTCACAGAAGGAGGACACCGCCATCCAGGACCTGTCACTCTCGAGCATCTTCTCCGCGACACTCGAAAGCGACAAGCCCACTCCGCCGAGTGCCGCCACAAGGTCTTGGCGCTGCGCAGCCCATCTCGGGCACACCTCGAGGGTGTGCTGGGCCGAGTCCACCGCAGCGCCGCACTCATGGCAGCCTACTCCCGGCTCTCTCCTGGCCGTCCGACACAAGTAGTCCCCGAAGCAGCCGTGCCCGGTGAAAACCTGCGTCAGACGGAAAGTGAGAGGCTTGCCTTTCCGCCTCATCCAACGCTCTTGGACCGGACGGAGCGCAGCTGTTGTACGTTTACCGTACGGCTGGCCCGCCAGGTCCTCCTCCCACTCCCGCATAAGGCGCGACTCCCCCTGCCGGCGAACCGCCCGGATCTCCTCTATCGAAGGGTTCTCTCCGAGAGCCCTCCTACCCGAGACGTAAGAGAACAACTCGGCGAGAACCGACGCCACAAGATCCCAAGGCGGATCGCCGGCAAGAGCCGTCGCTGCGGCCCAGGAGACCACCCTCTAGACACCTTAATCCTAATTTAACAGACCGGTGAAAATTATAGTCAAGAGTGTAAGTGGGATAAGTAAGGGAATATATGGAACACAACAACAGTAAGTACAAATTATATTAGTTCCTTCTTGGTGATCAAGTGCAATATATTAGAGTTGTAATGTTAGTGAATGGCACATAAGTAGAGAAAGTGCAACCACTGCAAAAACTTGTTTTGTTTATTTTGATATCATATTATTAAGGAATTAAAATAAAATTTTTAGACCTTCTATACAGTGAAATGGAGAATGGATGTTGGGCTAGACGTTGAATTTATAGCCCCATACACAATGACTCACTGTTCCAGTGGGGGCTTGGCCTGGTGACCGTGGGGTGATTTTCTCATCCAATTACCAAAGGACAAGAGAGCCCACCTTAGGTTTGTACTCAGTTAGCGTTATGACCTTTAATGGTAATGGTCCAGCACTCAATGAAATCCTATGAATATTGAACTCGGATCAAAACAGACCCATCGTCGATACAGCTTCATCAGACAACTTACGGAAACCCGATGAATCTGTTTACTTTATCAGATGTTTAATAACTCTGGTAGCGACCGATTATATTACCTGCTACCGAGAAATTGATTTCAGGCAGTTAATTAAAGACATACATAATACATTTTAATAAATTGCATATTAATATTTTAAAAAAATACTCTAGTAGGTGAAGCTGAAAATATCATAGCAAGAAAATCAGTTCCCGTTACGTATTGATGTATCCTATTTAATATATTTTTTATAAAAAAATATATTTATTATTACAGACACAAGCGGTAAGGTATAGATTAATGTTTACATTTCATCTGAGTTATGTAAGCTTTAGGCCCAAGTAATTAAAGAAAAACACGCCATATATTATCTCTGTTGACTTTATATAAGTATTTATAAGGAAAATATAGTTATAATTGGTTTTACGTTAAGGCATATCTAGTGATCAATATCATCTCAATACAAACATAATATTAATAATAGGACGATTTTGTTATTTTCTTACTAAAATATTTTTTTAAAACATAACTATAATCGTAATTACAAATTGCATCGCTATAAATAAGTTAATTAATAACTTACGTAATTCGAACGTTCAAATAGATTCAAATGAATAGCAGGACAGGAATAGACTCTAATCGGGGAAAACATATAAATACGTAACAAATTTTTACCATAGTAAATTTTACGGCATATGTCGAAATCAAGAACAAACATTAGCTTCACATATTAATAGTATAACTTTTTGTTTTTGACTTGAATAATTCATTTTTAATTATGTAAAAGAGTTGCAAAAGTTTTGTAAGATGTTTTGATAACAGATCGGAATTGGTCTGAGTGTCCTACACGTTGATTTACTACTCTTGAAATAAGCACAAGAAATTCCTCTCATAAATCATTACCGAACCCCCAAGGAGACATAAGTAGGTTAAGATTGCTATTAACTTTAAAACAAAGGGCTGTTGGAAATAATCTTGAAGAACGCCCAAAAAATAGATGTTAAAATATGATCTATTAGTGTTATCATAACCTTATAATAATATCTATTTATAAGTTTTATCATACAATAAATATAAGTCAGGATTAACTTGAAACAATTAAAATATAAATTCTATTTGATAACAACAATTTTCAAAGATTGAATTTATGTGTTTTAATTAAAATACGATAAATAGGCATAAATTAAAAAATTCGAACAACAAACTTATAATATTTTGTTGTTGAATAATGCAAATTCGATTTATAAAGTCATTTAAGAAGATACGGTATCAAAAATCAATGCATCTTAACTTACACGTTTCAAAGTTTAAGTTAAATGACTAAGTAAGGCCTTAAGTTTGTATGTCTTCTGAGTGTTGCTATAAATTTAAAGGACAAGCAAAATAATAACATGTAATTTGGATCATAGTTATCTATGTGTTATGTGTAAAACCTATGGAAACAGAAATGTAATTTGAATTCAATTAATTCATAAAAAGGCAATCATGGAGTATTAAAGAACAATGTTAAAAAATATTTTTCTTTTGTTAACGTTATTCAGTTTTTTTTTTCTTCTAAAGGTATATTTTAATAAGCTTTTATAGTTATTTCTTTATTTAAATATATAGGTAAATAGTTGCTATTTAAAAAAAGTAACTTCATTTAACTGCAAAATCAAAATTACAAATTTCTATAAAGTCAACTTATTTCCACATAAACATATAAACACTATTACTAATTACTTACCTGTAAAAGAGACCAACATTAAAAGCTATTACTTCAAAGGTTTTGTATTATTTGAAAAATATCTCGATAAAACGTGTTCACATATTTTTCTATCAATCCAGAGAGAATTATTTACAATCATAGAGAACATACTGTACGTCTGCTGTTCACAGATAGCGTATGTTCACAGATGATATTCAATTCGCGAGAAATTCAAATTAAATTAATAATAACGAAAGATTCATTTACATACATATAAACGCCTTGATTCTGCCTACATTTTGAAACTTTAAAACACAAAATTTAATCTAGATAAAACTATGGAAAAAAAATAAAAACATTTGTAATTTTTGTTTTTACTTTTAATTTTGTTGCGAATGTTATTAATACTATATCATACGAATTAGATTATTAATATCATAAAAAAATAAAAAAAAACAAAAAACAGTGTCTGGGTCTTGCGAGCCTGGTGTAGGTTTTAAGGGCCCCTATCTAACGTGCTTGAAACGCTTACCTCCACCGTCCAAGCTCCTCTCTCTACCTACCCAAATTTGAAAATAACCTACCAGGGCTGCCTCCGACGCACGTTGCAAGAATAAACTGATATTAGTTCTGGACAGGTCCAAGTCTCTTAGTAGGTTGTAGAGAAATTTAGCCGTTATACCTCTCGCTCCCACTTCTACGGCGTACAAATCCACGACGAATCTATTTCTAGTGAGTTCGTTAATGAGGTCATAATATTTATTGACCTTGATGGCATAGTCTTGGCGGATGTTGGTTTCCCAAGGAACAGTAAGCTTTATTGTCGCAACGCGTTTTAAAATTCGCGAATACATAAATATATCTGATCTGGAAGCCGACGCACAAATATCCTCTGGGATTTTGTATTGTTTCTCATACTTATCCATCATTACAGTCCAATTCGTAGCGGCTTTATGGATAGAGTAAGGCTTGACGTTTGACTTTATAGCCCTAGTGCCTTCTCTCACAAAACCTACTGATCGCTCGTTTGTGGTTATTTCCCTTTGCTCTTTGGCTACCGAAGCCAAACCGCTTCACGTATGATTTCCAGAGCCCTATCATGACGACACAAGTATTGACTGCTATCTAAGAGTACCTTACATCCCACAAGCAAATGCTTAGCAGTTCCAACAGCCTTCCCACAGATATAGAAAGTTTTTTCGGTACCTTTACCCCATCTTACTAAATCACTCTGATCTGGGAGAGTAATTTGGAACGCATTGAGATAAAATTTTAGCAATGCTGGCTACCAATCATGAATTAAGGTACATTTTTTTCTCCTACATTTTTTTCTCGTTGCTGATTAGTTTATCTATTAAGATATTAATTACAATATTAAATACTATTGGAAATAAGCAACAATCTTGAAATAGTCCTACATTGTAACTCAAAGTTTTTGAAGGGCCTTCTTTACTTATAATAGAAAACTCCGACAACAAAGTGTTGTGTTCAAGGCATCCAGAAATCTGGGGTAAAAACCTGATTTGGCCCAAACTTGCTGAGCATGAATCGCGTCATTCTCTTTTGTAAAACTGAAAAAAGATTTTAGACATATTATTTGTTAGAGCTATCGATTTAGTATATTTCCGATCAGTAACTAGATCTTTTTTGGGAATGAAGACAAAAATTGCTTTCCCGAAGCACTCCGGGATTTGTTTCCTTGACCAGATTTTACCTTATATATTTATGAGATGTTTAGGAACTGAGAAACATTTTTTAAAGTGTGTCACAGTCTTTAAAAAATCTTTGAAAAATGAGATACCATCGGGACCCGGTGCAGATATACAAGATTTTCTCTTTATCTGACTACTTATTTCTTCAAGCGTATAACGTAAAATATTTGAGATAAAGCACTTAAAAATATGATAATGTTGACGAACTTAATCTACCCTATTCCCCGCCACCGGTTTCTCCTACCATAAACAATCGAGACTATAATAATGGCTGCAAACTGACGAGAGCTCATTACATAAGTTGTCATTAGTTGGATCAAGAGCTGCAACGAAACTTTGTAAAAGAGTGTAGGTGAAAAAGTGTTAAATTACTAAATCAATGTTTAAAGTGATATAAAGTGATAAAACAATTATTTTGTTAAGAAAATTCTTAGTTCGTTAAAAATAATATATTTAATATAACATTATGGACGTTTAATGCCATTACAGTTCAAAAGTATGGTTATTTATTTTCTTGTAATTCTTTGTCATCGTTAGTTATGGATGGCATTTCTAAATTAATTTTATTCATTTAAATGAAACTAATATTTTTCGGATAAACTACGCGTGATTTATTTTTGTAAAAAACTACATACTCCCGACGTTTCGGTTACTTTTCAGCAACCGTGATCAACGTCAACATCGGAAGTATGTAGTTTTTTACAAAAATAAATCACGCGTAGTTTATCCGAAAAATACTAGTTTCATTTAAATGAATAAAACTCGCGAAAATCTTAAATCTCATTCATTTTATTCACATTAAATAGTTTGTTATTAGGTTGCTAACTCAACAATTGTCGTAGGATCTAATTCAAGAATTGAATATACTTGGAAATCATCCATTAAAAGAGACATCAAGATTCAGCGTAAGGAGACACTTCATATTTTTTCAACTAATATATCAAAATATTAACAGAATGGTTGATTTAGAAATATGTATGTAAGTTTATAAAAAGACTTTTTTGCATCAAGGTTTAGATTTTAAATACAACTTTAAAGTTTTCATTTCATTATTTTAACACAAAACGCCAAATAAATGCAATACTATTTTGAACATCGAAATTTTAATAAAAGTTATGCACTGAAACTTTTAAAACTAAAATAATGGTTTGATAAATGTTGTTCGTTTTGGCTACATCTAAAAGGAAAGTTTAAAAATGTTTTGCATTTTCAATATAAATACCCATTTTAATTCAACTACCGAATAAATATTTTGTGAATACTAAAGAGTAATATAAATAGATATCATTCAGTTATTAGTTTTTAAAAGCAAGTCACTGGTTTCAAGAAAGTCAAGAAAATTCATACTTGATATTTTATAAGGATAAAATAATAGAATAAAATTCTTACTATATCTATCATATGCCTATTAGGAAATAAGTTTGAAAGATTAATGATGTTATTGTTAATTAATGGATCAATAGAAACTTTGAGTATTGTACGAGTAGACCGTTTTCGTATTACTTATCTACGAGTATATCAATTTATTATTATTATTAAACATAAACAATAATAATAAATGGATATATATCAAATTAACAGCTGTTGTTTATTGTATTGATGTAAGTTTAATGATGAAATTACAAGTAACATGTAATTGTTCTTTAAATGAAGAACCACTGCTTTGAATGCTGAAGTTGTTTATCTATGTCTGTTTGCTCAGTGGACGTCCATAGCATCGGTCGCCGCTTCAGTTACTACCCGTCAGACAACAATCGGGTTGTTCAGTTCCGGTATAATGTATGAT
Source organism: Danaus plexippus (assembly GCF_018135715.1). NCBI lineage: Eukaryota > Metazoa > Arthropoda > Insecta > Lepidoptera > Nymphalidae > Danaus > Danaus plexippus. Next base: position 4,019,890 of record NC_083539.1, read on the forward strand.
GAAGCCGTATGGAGGATGCGTCTGATCCTGAAATTTGCGACAAACACAATACGCCACTTCGCTGCTTTGAAATCCGCGGAGGTACATACACAAAGGCTTATTAGAAAATACGATTTTCAACCAATCAACTCAGCCCTGAGCAAAGTTAAAAGTGGCCAGGCTCGCAGTATTTTTTAGGATACACTTTAAAGAGTATGCAGGGATTACATATCAATTTTTTTCCAGCCCCTTTTAATCTTTCAGACGCCCGGCTATTGTTGAATTCTTCATTATAGACCATCCTCAGAATTCCACGAAGCGATAAGCTACCTCTAGAACACGGCAAGGAAATGGAACAGTTTAGCGGCATCTGTGTTTCCTTCTATTTACAATTTGGGTGTCTTTAAGCCAACAGTGAATATTCTATTATTAGTATATTGCGTTAAACACTTTCGTCTTCTTTCTAACGTACCATTTCGTAGAATGATAGCCAAGCACTGTCAAGATTCTACTAAAGTGTACTTTTTAATAAATAATGTTATGAATAAAATGTATAAAAGAAATTTGACAGCTAAACTCTCCAGGTATTAATATGTCATATATAAGTTAATGCATTCTTATTTGGTTGATGACTATCTGTATTCAACATTTTGCAATTCCTGATAAGTTTACGTCCCTTAAAACCTCTTGTCCAAAGGGGGCTGAAAAGTGAAAAGCGCATTTAGACCCTTGAAAGTGCGAAAGTCCTTACTCTTTTAAAGCAATCTTAAAGATTCTTACAAAAGCAAAGCAGCATTGTACTTAATTCGGCTTATTTTTGAATATACTACTAAAAGATTCAAGAGTAAAAAGGCTTTCAATAAAATTATTTTATATCAATGATTTCCGTTGCCCCCATTGAGGTACTTTCATGCAAATTTATGCCAAACTTAAGATCTGAATAGCTGGTACTGCTGCTCTAAAAAGTACATGTTATTTTTTTAGTTTTTAAAATGATTAAATGATACAAAAAATAAAAAAATATTAAGTTATTAGTTATGAATCGGGTCTGAATACATTTTAAACTTTAAATATTTAAATAATTATCATTTAAATAAACTTTGACTACAAAGAATAATATAAATTAAGAAAAATATCTAAATGATTATAAAAATTAAATAACTATTATGGTATAAAAGAAGAAAGTAACTTATTACAACTTCGCTAGTTATATTTACAATAAGAACAGTTAAATAATTTTCAGTTAAATGAAATGATTTTTCGCTTTTAATGAATTAAATCGTTAAATATAAAACTTTGTAATAACACAAAGAGCAGGATCGATATCGGTTAGCGGAAAGATTCCAAAGGAATCAGAAATAGCTTACACAATTTCGAACGCTTATTTAAAAACGTATATAGAGCTTCGGTTGTTCAGGAAGGCTATTTATCAAGAATTTCTAAAATTTTTGTTAGTACATCGGTATTACTATCAGTAAAAAGGAAGAAATAGGTGAGATCATATAACAAATATCTAAATAAATACGTTAGTAAGAAGTGTTTCAGAAAATAATCTTATCCAAAAAAAATACAAAAGGTTTCTCCTTGTAAATATTTAATAGAATATATTGTAGCACAAAACAAAATATTTTCTAGTATAAAACAAAAAATTTTGTAGTGCAAAATAAAACAGTTCAATATGTGTATGCAGGAATATAAATACCAATTAAATTTCTTTGAACGTCGTTATGTATTTCTCAGATATCGTTCGTTCCCACTAATTTATCCGTCACTCAAAACGATTGAACAAAAATTTTTGTAGACATTTGCACTGAAATTGAACTAAAAATTTTAAAATAGTATTTCTATAAGTAAATTGATAAGGCCAAGAACTAAAGGATGAAAATCTTTGTCAGGAAAAGCAATAAAAATAATTCTTTTGCTTCTCCAACACTTTTGTCTTAGTATTTTAAAATAAAATTTGTAACATTAAGATTCTTTTTACCGTTTTTCTCTTTCTTATATATCATAATCTTATTTATATTATAAAAGCGAAAGTTTATATGTCTATACGTATGCCGGCGCAAAGTTACTTGTGCAAGAAATGCCATTCGATAATTAAGAAAACAACATGTATCATCACTTTCATTGATGTGGCAGTGGGGTAATGCGAAAAAACCAAGAACGCGATGTTCCGGTTCTCAGAACCAAACTAGTTTTCATAGAGGATATAACGCTCCTAACTTAATAAAATGATGACTTCTTAAAAATACTTAACAAATAGGCAAAATTTCATTTAGTTTCCTAAGGAATATGGCACAATAAATAAAAAGTAAGTCCAAGCACGGTATAAAGAGTCTAGTCAGTTACAATATAAACGAATGGTGGGGCCAGACATTGATAACCATGTCAAATTTAAGTACTCTCTGATACTCTTTCCAAGCTCGGATAAGTGCAATCACAAACAAAAACTAATCTAATGTTTATAATGATGAGCTATCTATTATTTGTTCAGTAAATAATGTAGAAGTGCAATAATAAATACATATTTATTAATTTAAACTGTTGATTACTTGAAACTGTCGATTGAACTGTTTGATAAGTTTTATAATTAAATAAAAGCATATTTTTTAATACGCGTCATACAGTATATATATGTAATTCCGGTAGAGTCTAGATATAGTCCAATTGTAAAATGTTGTTATCTAGTGGGCGCAAATGAGAGGATTGGAGCGTAGGTATCAAAGAAGAGTCAGTTTCCCTTTTATTCACCATGCCAGCAAAACTCAAAACTCAGCCCTCAGTTCAGATCAAGGGTGAAACTCCGGGACAGGAGAGTCATTGACCAACCAATACCAAAGAAGATTATAACTATACGTTCAGAGCCAGAAGAATATTACCAGAGTAAAACAGAAGCATTTCTACAGAATTGTTAGGAGAGTACTGAACTACCTTCCAGAATTCCTTCCTTTTGGTCTCTTGTCAAAGCTATAAAAAAAACTTCTATAAGCTCTATTTACCATCCTTTCACAAACCTAAAACCTATTTAAAAAAGCTGAACTTCCCTTTCGTGAATAGTTCCCTTTTTACAGCAAATATTTGCTATATTACCAAGAAGAATGACCTGATAACTATTTTTTTAACTTCTCTACCGTAGAATATGATGGAGCTTATCGTCAATAATCAGTTTTAGGTTATTTACAACAGAATCATTTGAAAACTAATCTTTTAGCATATCTTACTTATCGACGGTCTAAATTCATTAAAAGTAATGAGAAGCTTTAGCAGTCAGATTCGATATTGCAAAGGCCTTCGATCGGGTCTGGCATAAAAGTTTCTTTATTAAAATTAACATTCTATGGACTAACCAAGTTATCGTGCAGTTAAGTCTCCAGATTTCTTTCTAGGTGGAGTATTAAAATCTTTGTTGAGGAATTACACTTGGAACTCATGCCCATTAACACTGGTGTATCTACCTGAAGGTTCGGTGCTATCGCCCACACTGTATATTCTACATATCAACGACATGTTGCAAACCGACACCATACGTTGCTATGCAGATTACTGTGCAGTTCATAACCTATACGCCTACCATACAAATATCTCTGGAGTACGTGGAAGTGAGTAAAATAAATCTTGAATCTGATATTTAATTTTCCTTGGATAAAGTTTCTGAATCGGAAAAATTTAACCTTATGCTGTTCAACTTATTGCAGAAGCAATTCGAAGTGCTTACCACAAAAAAAAATCATTTCTTATATATTCAAAATTCCAAGTTATTTCCCTTTAACAACTCTGAATGATGTTGTTCTTTTTATTCAGAATAAATTGGAATAATTGATTAAAAACAGAACAATAATTATATTTATTAGTAGTTAAAAAACATAACATGTTTTACGATCTCTAAAATTACAAGCAATATTTAATAGCTTTGTATATTTTTAAAGCTACACCAACTTCTTACGATATGATATGATATTAATAAGGAAAATCAAAAATTTTATTATCTCTTTTATAAACATAATAATTATGATCCCTGTAAAAATTAAGAGAGAAGTTCAGGATATGTTTATAATTATATAAAAGCACCCCACATTTTGTTGGTAATCTATAAGTGACATTTTGAAGCCCTTGATTAGTAAAATTTCAAAAGTATATGTTGAGCATAAAATTACTGAAATCATAGTGTCATCGTAAATGTCAATTGCTGAACTTTTAAAGCCCTATACAAATGACTTTTACCATTGAGCCGTAAAGTTATAAATCAAGTGTAATATTTGCCGATTAAAATGTTTTGTTATATGAGTAACACAATATAAATTTAATTTTATACCTTATAATATTTGAAAATAAAAAAATTATAAACTGTAAAACAAAAATTATAAAAATTCAAATAGTAATTTTTGGACCTAAATATTATGAACTACAAAAGTTGAAATGTGTTAGTATATATAAGAATACATAACCGTTTCTTTTAATTAGCTACATTGTTTTAAGTCCACGTTAAGTCTGCTAAAATTCCTCCAATTCCTCCAGGTGAATCTGAACCACTGCGCAACTGCCCAAGACTTGCTGTTCCAGGCACTTACGCAGTGGCAAATTGGGCTTGCCATTGTCTCGGAGCCCTACTAAATTCCTAACTGCTGGGCAAGCGATATGACAGGCACTGCTGCCATATATGCCAAAATTAACACTGCTTGCCCCTCAATAAAAGAGAGAGGAAACTATTTCGTCGCGGTTGATTGGGAAGAATACATGGTATTTTCTCTGTATTTTTCTCCCAACAAAACTTTCGTCGAGTTTGAAACATTTATGAATGAGATACAAGTAGCTGTTAGACGAGTTGCACCCCGCCCAGTGATAATGGGTGGCGATTTTAATGCCAAAAATACGGCCTGGGGCTCACTAACCTCCGACCCTCGAGGTAGGCTGGTGGAGGATTGGGCCACAGAGTTGGGATTGGTTCTTCTCTACCGTGGATCTGCATTTACGTGCATACGTCCACAGGGGGAGTCAATCGTGGATCTCTCCTTTGCAAGTTACACTGTTTCTGGATCTATTCCCGACTTGCGGGTTGAAGAGGAGGTAGAGACTTTATCCGATCATTTGTATATTCGGTTTAGCATCTTACCGCGTAGAGTACTAACCGCCACTCGATCTCTTTCCGCGTCGACTTCTTTATTCCCATGCTGGGCCTCGTCAAAAGCAAATATAAATCTGCTGGAAGAGGCTTTTATTATTGAATCCTGTAGCTCCCAGTCTGTTGAAATTTTAACAAGAGGCGATGCTTTTTAGTGATGCGATAAGAAGGATCTGCGATGCCTGTATGCCTCAAGTCGTCGGCAAGTACGAAAAAAAGCAGGTGTATTGGTGGACAACCAAAATCGCAGTTCTTCGCAAAGAATGCATAACTGCTCGTCGAGAATCTCAGCAACAGAGACGAAGACGCCCTAGAAATGAAGATTTAGAAAACCAGCTGCGGGAGATATATTGCAAAGCGAAGAAAGCCCTGAAATCTGCTATATGCCGAGCCAAAGAATCTGCCTGGATGGAACTCACTACGGGGCTGGATCTTGACCGATGGGGTCACCCATACCGGCCAGCGAGGGGCAAAGTAGCACAAAGCCAGCCAATTTATAATCCATGCCAACGGATCGTCTAATTTCAGTGTTGGCAGCATTATTTCCGGCTCCGTCTCAGCGACATAATCCGATAAATGTTCATGACCCAGAAGAAGAGGTCTCTTGGAACTTGGAACCACACTCTTGCGTCTTCGCCATTGCAAAACTGCCCCTGGTCCTGACGGCGTGCCTGGCGGAGTAATGAGTCGGGCTCCGGGACCCCTGGAGGACAGACTGCGGAATCTTTTTACTGCTTGTCTTCAACGTGGACAGTTTCCAAAGTACTGGAAGGAAGGCCGAGTCGTTTTTTTTTTGGTTGAAGAGGGTCCTGACCTGTCGGATGCGCAATATGGTTTTCGTCCTTCGCGTTCTACCATTGACCCCATACTTAACGCCCGAGGTTTTACAGAGAGGCAGCTGGAGAACGGTAACACAGTATTGGCGGTCTCTCTTGATATTACAAATGCATTTAACATGCTACCGTTTGCTGCCATCGAGGATGGCCTGTCCTATCATCGTTTGCCAAAGTACCTTCGCGTTTTTATTGCCTCGTATATCCGAGATAGGACAATTTTGTGTGTGGGCCGCGAAGATATCCTCGTCCGAAGAAATATGCGATGCGGTGTTCCACAGGGATCGGTTCTTGGTCCACTTCTGTGGAACATTGGATATGATCGTGTTCTTCGTGGAGCCCTATTGCGCGGGCTTCGTATTGTTTGTTACGCAGATGACACGCTGGTTCTAGCCCATGGAATTACACATCATGAGGCGATTAGTTTGGCAGAGTTTGGAGCGAGACTTATTGTCTCTCGCATCGAAAATCAGGGTCTAAGGGTCGCCCTTGAAAAAAACCGAGGCTTTATTCTTCCACGCTCCCCACAGAAGACCTCCTGAGGGAATAATACTATAAATCGGAGAGGTAGAGATTCGAGTTCAAGATGATATGAAGTATCTTGTTCTGGTCCTAGACAGAAGATGGTTTTTCGCCACTCATTTCAAGAGGTTGACACCAAAATTGCTTCAGATGGCTACTGCCCTGGGACGCCTCCTGCCAAATATTGGTGGTCCAGGTTCCGTTTGCCGACGCCTATACATGGGAGTCATCATATCCATGGCCCTTTATGGTGCGCCTGTATGAGTAGACCACTTGAAAAGCGCAAATAAATCGCTACTACGACGACCGCAGCGCGCCGTGGCCATCAGAGCGATCCGGGGCTACCGGACGGTAGCTTATGAGGCGGCATGCGCACTAGCTGGCTCCGCTCCTTGGGACCTTGAGGCGCGAGTTCTGGCGGAAATATATCATAGGGTCGCAGATATTTTAGGCGATGCGGTGATAACCTAATAAAAGAGCAGGTGGAACGGTGGAGACGCCAGGGTCGTATTATCTTGATGCGCACCTGAGAACAAAGACTGATGAATCCCACAGCTGGACACAGAGTGGTTGAAGCCATAAGACCAAGAACTAGACGAATAGGTTTGTTCTCGAAATCGAAATTTGGCGTTTCAAGTGGTGCAAGTATTGACCGGACACGGATGTTTTGGTCACTATCTGTTTGCAATTGGGAGGGAACCGTCAAAAAGACAACAGACCGTAACAGACCGTAACAGGGTAGCGTGGGAGGCGATGGCTTCCTTCTATGAGAAAGTCATGTCACTGAAGGAGGCTAACGAAAGAGAACGGGAAAAGGCACCTTCCTCTGACCCGATAAGACGACATCGTGCGGGACGAAGGCGGACAGCGTATGAGCGCCGTCTCCCGCCTTGACGGGCTTCCGGGTGGTGGACGTGGGGACGTCTGCCACCTTACGGTCTGACGCCCCGAGTATGCACAGTGTACCACTGACTAAAATAAAGAGCCCAACTGAAGCGGAAAGTACCCCTTTTGTGGGGCAGCCGATGCTAGACCTCAGCAGAATCGCCTTGCGGGCCCTGTGGCTTAGCAGAAGAGCGGCGCGTGGGACAACCCGTGGGGTTTTAGTCGGTAGAGCGTCCTTATCAGGACGAGAGTCCTACATAACTCCTCTTTCTTGCTCCCCAAGCAAGAGAGTATGCATAAAAGTAACAAAACTATTTTACTTTAAAATAATTACTTATTGTTAATCTCAGTCTTGAAATTTATAAAATAAAAAAGAGTTATATTTTAATGAGATCTAAGATTTTCGCGAGTATTCATTTAAATGAAACTAGTATTTTATACGTATATGTTAAAACCAGATAACGTTGTAACTCGAAAGCGATATACTAGATATCATTGATTCATCCTATGTTTCTTAACTCTGGTAGATCTCATTTGACATAGACCGGTAAGAATCCGCGCCGCGAGTCTCTTGACGACTACTCAAGACCTAATAAGTCTAGTCCGAGTTCTGTTTACTTGGTTGGATCAAGGGCGACTAGAGTGAACGTATAATCTGGGCGCTGAAGATAACATGCTGTGGTATATAGCGCTACTATCATTATCTTGTCATTTCGTTAATTCGTTAGGGACACTCTGGAGTTTTTTATGCTGTCCGGTGGATTAGTTGTTTACCGTACGTTAACCACACGGGTAAATCCGGTGGGTCGGTTAGTCCACTTGGAGAGAACGTGGTGTGATACGTTTCGTTTGAATACGTGATTTATAAATCACGCGTAGTTTATCAGATAAATAAAATTTTAGTTATATTATAAGTTAAATATGTAATATAACTTTACTTATTCAATATAATAAGAAGCATTTAAAATTTTATTCATAGTTATTGAATAAAATTTAAAATTATTTATTGCTAATCAAAAAAGTCTAATTATTATTAAGCCATAAGAGACTAAAAATTTATTATTATATATAAGAAACTTGAGCTTTCTGTTTAAATATAGGCTTAGTTAAGGTTCAATATGCATTACGCGCGGCGTTACAGTTATAAGCTGTATTATTATTTACAACTACTTATAACAACTGAAATATAGCCTTCTTGAGTGGCTGAAACGTCATTCAAAGACTAGTTCAGAGACAGACATTAATTAATGTGTATTACTAAACAATTTAACGTTTACAAACTCAATAATTCCAAATTAAGTAATAATTTAAGTTACAAAAAAAAGGAAAGGTCTTGTATCGACTAGTTTGTTGAAGGGTAAGTTGGGAAGTTAAGAATTGTAGCCGAGATCTATTTCAATTTAAAAGAAAAGAGCTTAATTAAACTTACAGTATTTTATTATGTACCAACGTTGTCCAGTCTTCTATTTTCGTCTTCAACTATTTTTTCTTTGTTTTGACATTTTTAAGAGTGTGACCTTTGAAATGATTATTTTATTTATTATATATTTATAAAATAAATGTATAAATTGTAGTGTGTTAAATAAGTTACTATTTTTCAACAATCCAGTTCAAATTTTATATCATATTTTGTATTTGGGCTACCATTAGACTCATACAACGAATGCAGTTTCTTTAACGGGACATTCATGTATATTTTAGTGAAGCAAAGCTATTTAATTATGCCAAACATATTTTTTTCGTGTGGCCTTTGGCTCAGTAAGCAAACAGTCAACTTCATAAACCTTCTCAACCTTTTTGCGAAATAGAAAGAGATAGCTCATTCGCAAAAAGTGTAAAATATTTGTATTTCAATTTGTATCTGAATGTATTTTTTATATCTATAGATGGCACATTGTAAGTTCGAATTTGTAAGATATTTTACATGTTATGTATATCACTTCCTAGATTTTCAAAATTTTAGGGATTTGAAAGGGAAAGGGTACATATTCAGTCAAATAAACAACCACATCAGTATCAGTCAATTATATAGAAGTCAGAAAGTATGTCTCTTTAACTGAATCACACACACACGCAACATGCATGCACGCACGTACGAGTATGTACACACAGTTTCACGTACGTGAAATACTCGGAAACACATTCTCAAATCCTTTTATACATTTTTAATGACGAATAGAGAATATACAGAAACTTTCAATATTTACCAAAACTCGTTACGCTGATAAGTTTCAAAACTCTACGTTGATTTTGAGATTTTTTTAATCTGGTCTGGTTTTCAAGACTCAATCATGTTGAGTGAGGTTTTTATCTAACTGCAGACATCGTGCAAATTGAATTTTCATGAAAAGTTTTAGGTTTAAAGTTTCATAGTATTCAATAAGACATACGTATTCAGCAAATATGTTTTACAATATAGAGATATTTTCTTTCTTTTCACACTGTTTCGAAGTTGTTAAAATTAACTTAAAATAAAAGTTGCAAATTCTTTTCCGGTATTTAGACTGGCGTACGAGTCGCGATAGGAAGCACGAGCCGAAGCTCACCTTGTGTGAGAGTGTAAAATGTAAGTCGTCGCTCGCGACTCGAATCGCGTTTTGTCTCGCGCCTCGCAGCGCTCGCGTCCGGAGGTGCGAGCGAGCGTGGTGCGACCTGGGATACGAGACAAAGCACAAGACGAGGTACGAGGCGAGAGTGTAAATGTAGTTTTATATTAAGTATCACTATATTTATCACAATCCATATAAATATACACGTTTTTGGGTATCGGATCTTACCACAAGATTCGTGATCTTGTGATATGATCTGATACGCAAAACTAATACCATTCTGCAATGTATGGCTTGATTTAAAAGGACATTTACAAGGACACGTCGTTAGATACTAAATGAAAATGAAAATAAATATGAATCTATATTTATAAAATAAATATAAAACTAAACATAAATAAAGCTACATTTCCATTAGAAGTCCCAATAATTATTCTAATATATTTAGAAAATTTAAATAACATATTTAGAACTTACTAAAGTAGTATGTAAACTGATCATAGAAGGGTTTAACCATTTGGATGAAATTAAAAACATTTGTTATAGGATGAAAAGTTAAAAAAGTGGATCAATTATTTCTTTAATTAATTTAAATTTGTATCAGAAATATAACTTTTATTAGGTTTTCATAGTTGAAAATTGCATATATATATATTTATATATATATATATGTTTTTTTGAAGTATTACCTATAAAGGTTAATACAAATTGAACCAAACCGTATTTCAATAAAAACACGTTCAAAAAGGAGGCTTCTAGAGCGATAATGTTAGTTCTTTCAAAAGTGTTATTGAATAACGCAGCTCGAATAAAAGATTCCTTGCTTAGAAGCTCCTAAAAAAGAAAATCCTTATCAAGCCATGTAGATAATTAAGTTGAGATCGACTCGGACTCGTGACGTGTTTTAACTCGTGATAGTATTTAAAAACAATACCTTTTCCCTCTCAACAACAGAATAACACGTTTGTGGAATAATTTTCTTCTTATTGTGACTTTCAAAAAAAACTTCAACAACTCGAAAATGTGTAGAGTTACTTTTATTACAACAGTTCAACTAAGAAAAAAAAGTACCATAACAAAGGTATAGATTTTAATTAAAGCGGAATAATTGACGACAGGAGTATATAATTTTATCACAATTTATCGCAGTATTACTCAATTTTGACATTGAAACATTCAAACAGAAGTATGGCCCCTCGTAGGCGAAATGGTTGTAAGTTTCAGGTAGACTTTATCTTACTGCAATACCGTAAAAGACATCCCATGACCGTCCGTAGTAATGGCCACGCTGGTAGAATAAGAGAAATCTCGTCACAAAGTGTGGTTTCAATGCACCTACAAATACTATAATGTAAAAGCAAGAACCATATAGACTGGTGATGTACATAATTTTCCCAATGAGATAAGGGACTAATTTGAGATTAAATCAAGAATTTTGGGTCTTCTTAGAGTTTTACAATACCCAATTCAGCTTTCTTTTACACAAACTTACTTAAACTCCCAATATCAGATTTGAATCTTATTTAATCTCTTCTACTCATTCATGAAGCAGTCATGATCTACCAGTGAAAAAAATATAAAACCTGGTCTGAATCAAATTTATGTTATTTGTCTCTTGCGCTAGATAACCAAAGTAAAATTTGTCAAAAAAGTTGGGTATTTAGGTCTATATTTTCTTCAAACTTACTAGTAAGGCCAGTATAACAATCTTAAGTTGGTTGTGAACTAAATAACTTTCTTATATGTTGCATATCTAAATTAAAAGGGCTTCTCTTAAAGACCTTTCCTGTCCCTTCTTTTCTTTTTAACCCAATTTCCCTTTAAGAATGACTAATTGTTACGTTTCGCCCAAACTGAGCGTGTAAATGAGACATCGGAACAAGTGATAGAGACGTACGATTTACATAAGCCTTCAGCTAGCCTCCTTTACCTCTCTTCCAATTCCAGTACATTCTTCGTGCTTACATTTTGGATTTCACAAAGAAAAACAAATTATAGTAATCATATATTAATAAATGTTTATTATCAATAATATTAATTTCTTGCAATACTAATTCCGTCGGTTATATTGTGAGTTAATATTGAAGTTCTTAGCGAGTGAGCCCTTTTGAAATCATATTAAGAATTCATTCAAGGGCATGTTAGTAAAATAAATTGTTATATTAAAATAGACATATTATTTACTAGTTGCGGAAGGGTAATACATCATATAAAAATCTTGAAATAAACAAAATATTTACAACTTTAAAGTAAATAAAAAAATATTTGGAAAAATATAAGCCAAATTGAGTTGCACTCACACTTTAATATGGTGGGTTCTTGTAAGTGTTTAAAGCGACGTATTTTAGCTTCCATTCGAATGAAGTAATTTTAAACTTATCCTACGCTCAAAGAATATTATCAAACAAACTTAATACCATAAAGTTTAAAACTGACTAAATAAAGAGTGCTCGTACGTCAAACTATGTCTTTTACTTATAAATATTTTTTCACAAATACTTTTTTAATACTGTAATAGGCTTCATTCAAAATAATATAAAAACCACATAGAAAATAAAGTCAATTCAAGAAACAAATTAAGAGTACCATTTATAACAAGGAACAAATGGATTGTGACTGTTCCTATGTTGTGTTTTTGAAGCCGTTGTTTTTTTTTTAAATTAAAAATAATTCTATATCTTGCCTGTTAGCGCTATTATAAAAAAGGTACATAGAATATAGTAGCTGTTTCAAGATGGGAAGATCTTCCTTACATGCATCTCGTTTGAGAAAAGTTAAGGTCAGGAGTCTGAAATTGACAAATTGAGCGTCTAAAGTATAATAGCGAAAGAAATACAGCAGGTCGTCTTCAAGTCATCCGAAAAAGGTGAAGTAAGGCTTCCTCAAATGGGCATTTATATTAAAAGAATGGATTTCCTTAATTTTTTAAAGGATCCAATAATAGAAACCTGACCATAATTGAAACACAAGGTTTCAAATAAAAAAAAATCCTTAAAAGCGCTTCACCAAGTCGAAAGTTATGTGTTAAGAAATATCAAAAAGAATACAGAAGAAATGATAAACTTCACCTTTTTTGAAAGCGGTTGAAAAGAACGAGTGCTTGAAACAAACTTTACTTTAAACTTATCAACTCACCGCAAACGCAATCTGAATTATTAACCCTGAATAACAGACATGCATTACAAATATTTTGATTTATAACAAGAATAAATTTTTAAATAAAATTTTCCTTATTAATATCTTTTTTTTCAGATGATTTTTACTTTTTGATTTTGGTTAAGTGATGTATTGATATTGACATTTTAAAAATGAATACTCAAACATGATGAAACATTGGGATAAAATATTCGATTGCAGGATGTTTGTTTAAAATGTTAACGTGAATTGAGTGTTAATATGTCGGTTGAAATATTTGTTTCTGATTTTTTATTCATTTTATATAACAATTTTTGTTATACTGTATGAAATAAATGCGTCGTAGATTTATCGTTTTTAAATATCCTTACATTTTACAATCGAGCTAAGTAACAGATATTATATAATTATAAATTTATTCTCAAAAGATCATAAAATTTGTTATTATGGGTTAACTTTAACTGTTTCTTGAGAGAAAAAACATGCATCTGACGGTTAATTTTTTTTTATTTTTAAATTCTAGTATTTTTTATTATTATTTATTCTTATTTATTACTACCCTAACTCGAACTATGAGAACGACCGAAAGCAAGTGTAAATAAACTTTTTACACCAAATTTTTCTTGATGATTGATGATTTTAAATAAATTTATTTTTAAATATACTTCTTAAAGGCCTTTCATTCAATTATTTGGCTCAAGTGAATTCTTCCACTAGATCGATACAAGTATGTATGCCATCCATCCATCCAATAAGTTAACACGTAACGAATTGAACCCTACTTAGCCATTGGCATGGAGTAATAAACATTTTCTCTTTTGAGAGCTTATAAGCAACGATTCTTCTATTCAAGCTGAGTGATTCAATAATACCCTTTAAATAAGATTTTCGCAGTAGAAGCATACTTTCTTAACCGTGTAATTGACAGGAATATAGAACAGTTAGATTTGTTATTAGTTCTGATAAACCTTGTAATAATTTATGCCAAAAGTGTTCATAAAGCTTATATTTTAGTTAATATAAAATTATAGTCTACAATATATACTACAATTTTTTATTATGTTTTTCCGATGAAAAGGAAATAGTTACTTTAACAATTTACCAAGTTTAATATTATGAATACTTTATACTTAACTCGATATTTCTTGACAACTAAATGACTTCCAATCTTCGTAAAAAGTATTTATAAAATGTCATTTAAAAAAAAAACCGTTTATGTCGTAAATAGGATTCGTTCTAGGTAATATGAAAACAATTTTAAACCATATTTTGTGATATAAATAATCTCTATTAGTTTTATGATGTAGTAAATATAAATTTTTTTTTTTCGTTTAATGCTGAACAGTGTTTACATTTAAATATAATTTATAATTATTTTAATAATAAAAGCGAGTTAGATAATGAGGTTTTTCGCTATTAATGTGATTTTGATAGAAAGACGTCAATTAAACACATACATTATTTTTATTTTATCTGGTTAATGAATGAAAGCGACAAGGAGCAAAATAAATCCTAGATGACTCTTTCCCTGTTATTGTAAACTAAAAGATTACTGTGACTAGGTGATAAACGAACTTTCTATACATTACTCGCGTATATTTTTAACATTTAATTAATATTAAATACAACTATAAAAATACAGAAAGTTTAATGGCTTCAAAACAAATCCACATTTTGTAATACTGAACATTATAGCTGTAATTATCCTGAAAGTAATTTAAATCAGAAACATCGTTTGATATTCTGTTTTACTAAGTAAAATGCAATTACCTTATGGTAGTTCGGTTTTGATTTAGATTCTGTATTTTCAATTTCGAAGTTCGTATAACTTAAAGCAAATCTAATACTTAATTAGTTAAAATCATAACTTTTGATCAAATATAACTATTACACAACTATTTTCAAGTAAGTCTTTAAAAGAGGTAACAGTAACAACTTTAAGGAAAGATATTATTGCTATGCTATAAAATAACCAAAACATATGTGGAGTTATAAAATAGCAATTTAAGTTATTCTGCACACTTTAGTATTTAAGTTTCACTTTGATGTTTACTGTATGGGTTAGGGCATCATAAATCATAGGATTAGAGCTTTGAGCATACTGTGTACAAATGTGGGCTGAAATGTCCAAGGTGTTTTGTGAATCGTTAAATAAGTAAAATAGTTAAAAGATAAGATTGCATGGGAATGGAATGTGTATTGTTGTTATACTTGGGAACAACGTGTGTTGTTCTTATAGTTAAGTCAGTACGAGCGGGGTGAGACCCAGGTAGAAAAATAAGGTACTTGTACTTAGAGTTAAGTTAGTTACTCAGTTCTAGCCGAGACTTGATGTAACGCGGATCATCTATTAAGACGCCGATGAATAAACAAACATCTATATTATAACCATTGACCTGTGATTTCATAAACAAGATATACTACATCCTATATCTTACAAGTATCAATCCAACATCCTACCGATACTACATATATAAGAAAGAACGTAATAGTTTTACTACGTAATATTCTAACTCGCATTATTTAGTTTCAGAAGAGGAAGTCGAAAAGTTCTACACATTTTTAAATAATAGATTACTGCTAATTCTATTTCTAGTTATGTAAAATCAATAAAATATATACATTTCTCAAGTACATATCTAAGAGTAGATCTAATGATACAAATTAGACGTCTAATACAGCGATATTAATCAAACTTTCACGTATTTGAAATGAGGTTATATTACATTTTCTGTTAATTTATGTTTATTCTAAAACTTATAAACTATAAATATTCTTGACATACAGCTTAAAAAGTACATTGGACACATACATTACATTTACACAAGACTTACAGTACATTATACAGTACATTTATTTACACAAGACTTATGAATAAAATAACCACTCAATGTTACAATACTCGAAAAAAAAATTATTCACTATATACATATTTATTGAAAGATTAAAATTCAATGTTTTTTCTTTATGCTGTTTTTATAATATAAAAAGCATTTGTCCGTATTTTATCCAGCTGGAGTTTACAATAAAGCTGAGAATGAAATGAATGATGATTGCTTAAAAAATACATATGTTATGCAAACATCATTGACATCTATATATTACGTCACACACCCTAAACGTAAACAAATATGGCGTCTCCATTCTGTTTTGTTTTTCCGACTTGACTATTGCTCTTAGCAGTGGCGTGCACAGAGATTTGGGATAGGGTAAGCAGAATATGTTTATATAAGAAATACCAATTTTCATCATAATTTCTTCCTAATGAGATATTTAAATGAAACTAATATTTTCGGATTACTACGCGTAATTAATTATTTCAACGGGCAGACGAGATGTCTGCCGTGATCACGGTTGCTGCTAAGAACCGAAACGTCGGGAGTATGCAGTTTTTAAACATAAAATACCCGAAGTAATCCGAAAATATTAGTTTCATTTAAACATTGATAAGTTACAGCAGTCTGATCAGAACGAACATATATATAATTTATGAAGCTCTCAACTACATACCTCTGAGCCACGAAAGTACCTTAAAACGATTACAATTTGTTCATCACCGCTTTATAAAAGTTATTTAAATCGGAATATCCAGTGGAGATCCAAACTTTCTTATTATTATTATTTGAAAACAACAAACAAGGAAAACAAAATAACTAATTTGTGTTTACACAACCTGCAGCTAATTAAAACTATCATAATACTTATTATTAAAACGAATAACTTTACCTTTCTTTTAGTTCACCCTCAACTGGTCACACACCTTCCCTTTGTAATTATTTTAATTGTATCATAAAAAAACAACAAACGATAACGATAAATTCAAAATACAAACGACAATTGAAAATGTACTCGTAATTAATTTCGTTACACACACCACCAGTTATTATTTTCCATAATTCGTTAATAAATTAATTCACTATTTATTAATTAGCTACTTAAATCTTAGAAAGACAAATGTCAATGTTCAATAATAACAAAATGGCGAAAAATATATGAACAGTTTACCGACCAATCAAAGAGTCCCGTTTCATTTGACAATTAACGGACTTTATACGACATTTTAAACGATAAAAAGGATGCAGTGCCGCTCGAATATAACACATGCATAGGCAAACATGAGAATTTTTGTGTGGAAAATAAGGACCGAGTAGTTGTGCATACCGCCGCTCTGGCTGCATAGCGGCGCTAGCAGCCGCCGATCGAAAATTTTCGTTTTTACATTGATAGATGGCACTTTTAACAAATCGTGAATCATATCATTTTAAATGTCTGTAAACATTTGTATTTCGTAATGTATGATTAAAAGTATATAAGTAAGAATTAAACAATATAGGTTTAGTTGTTATATGGGTAGGGTGTGCAGTTCTTATTTGCATCTATGGTGTGCACGCCACTGGCTTTTAGCTCTATTTACTTTGTTAGCATCACCAAGAGGGTGGGTGAACTATATTAGACCTTCACTTAAATAGATGCTTCTAAGGACCAGGGGAGGAAACTCCGTCCAAACAGTGGCCTAAAGAGGCATAACCTTGTATTAGAAAGTCGTTACTTCTTCTTAAGTCACGTCGTTACTTCTTCTTACGTGACATCTTTGAAGTGGTATTTCATATTTACCAACGAAGAAAGTGTCTATGCATTTATATAATAATAAGTTTATATGGAATGTCATAATAGCCATTTAGTATTAAGGTGACTACGATGCTCTTTCCGCGATTTATCTCTATCCTTCATCAGAGAAAACTTAAATTCACCTTTAGTACAAACAGATTGTAAATCAAGTCGTTATGCCAAACTTTGTCTAACACTTTCGCCACATCAAAGATTGCCTCCGTCATGTGAAGGTGACAACTACGTTGTCCTTTGAACTCCATTAAGTGGTACAATGGGTGGGCACCCTAATGTTTGGCTCTGATGCTGTATTGTTCAGTGAGGGTGAAATTTAGTTTTTTTCCACTTTCTGTTTTATCCGTTTCACAACAGTCATTTTGTAGAGATTTTCGAGAGGCAGACGAATCAGCTGGTAGCTGCTTGGTAGGTCCCGTTTAACTGGTTTTGTATTCCTATTACAAAGACTTCTTTGCATGGGTAGGAAATTAAGGCACATCGGTAGATAATTTTCACAGTTCAGGATCTTGTTGGTGATGTTTATGGCATTTAATTCGCGGACCATATCTGTCATTTCCGATAGGTTGTTTATTTTATCAAGGCGTCTACCGCGGTCTCTTAGATTTTTCGAAGTACAAAATGTGAGATTCTTCTATTTTAGCGATGTAACCAGAGTCATACGATTCCAGGTTCGGTGAGCACTGTCTCTCAAGAATGTCCACTAGGCATTCTGCTTTCTCACTATCGTCGAAGGTGGGTGTCCGTTTCTGTCTTTCTAACGGAAGCATAACCGTTTTCATGTGGTTTTTCTGGTGAGAGTTTCCAATCCAAATCGTCACCTTGAAAGGAAGTGAAAGGGACTGTTATAGATTAGTAGCGCTCTATGGTCTACTTCGGTTCGTAACCCAATCCTGAAGTGACTACATAATATATCTTCATAAACATTCAAACTTATAACATTAATATGATTTATAGCAAAACAGAAACAACTTTATTACAATTGTAGACACATGGATTTACCTTGAAAAATGTAATAATTTTAATTTTATATTTGTAATACTCACTACTTCATTCGAGTGGAGTAATTATTTTTAATTATGTTTAGTCACAAATAAATCTTAGTAATTATTTACACATTTATATGTCACCTAAGTTACTCCTCATTAAATTAAATAAATAAAGGTCACCTAAGTTACTCCTCATTAAATTAAATAAATAAAGGTCACCTAACTTACTCCTCATTATATCAATTATCTGCCATAGAATTTTGCATGAAAATCAGTCCAGCCGTTTCAGTTATCAGTTAAATAATTCGATCCACAGACAAATACTATATTTTAATGTTTATCCGCCACGTATACAACTATAGGCATAAAATAATAAAACAACCGTCGTTTTAATATTTAAAAGTAGTGTAATTTAGTATGTAATTTTCAAATTACTTACAATTTTATCGCTTAAATAGAGGAGTTACAGTTTTACAGTAAGGAGTATATTGAGTGAACCAAGTATAAAATTGTTAGGTCGATTTTGATTGTGTTCAGACCATTCAAAAAATGCAAATAAAATAGAAACATCAGATGGACAAACTGTCAAAGGGACATATACCATGCTTTGTTTAAAGAATGTGCAACTATTCTTAAACATTTGAATGCAATCAGTAAAATCTACTGACTTTTTTGGATATTTAAATTTGAGGAATGTTAAAAGTAAAAACTATAATTATAATTTAGTAAATCTTTTTAAGAAACTAAACATTGAGGCTAAAATATATACGTTAGTCTTCCGTTTATTTTGCAGAACAGATGGACATAATTTTACAAACAAATGGAAAGACTATCACGATACATTCCCTTGGTGTGTGAAAGTACAGGACACAATAGATCTCTGATTTTTACACATCTGTTTAACTTTAAAAGAAGGTAAAAGAAGAATAAAAAGTTTTCTGACAGTATATACTTCGGAATCCACAATTGTTCGATTGATATTACTATAATAACATAGAAATAAAAGTTGCCATAGTCGAGTGCATTCAATTGTTACATTATAGAAGGATATCATTTAAATTACTAAATGAATAATCTGTTGCATTTTACATATAACTCAATATAGAATGTCAGATAGAACAACCATTCATATTATTGGTTTGCATAACGTCTCTGCAATACAAGCTTGTTCCGCAATCACGCAGAGGACGTTCGAAATCAGATTTACCTCTGATTTGTGGTTCAACGAGGTAACGTTGTGCATTGTTTGGCTTTTAAATACTGTTGCATATTACATTCAGTCATACTTAAAAGAAAATAAAGTATTTTTTCTAATTAAATTCTTTATTCGTCTCGTCTTCGTAAAATTTTTATTTTATCTAATGAATTTTTACCCACGGTCGTCTGGAAATATGTTATACGAGTTGCTTTTTTTATCAAATAGATTTTTATTTTTAAAGTATGTACATTTTAGTGTTTTTAAAATTTGTTAAAATAATATAATTGTAGGATACTTAATAAATATAAGGACCTTTACAAAGATATGTTATTTTTAGTTTATTATCAAATCTTATTTTCAAAACGATACTGGTAAGAATACGATAAACTAATCAAAATTTAGATTAAAATATTGGAATTTTCACAATTTACATACATTTTTAATATGACTAAAAAATAACTGGGAGTTTTTATGGTAATTGAATTTACAAAATTAGCCGGAAATAGATGGGCGGACAAAAATGTCTTAAGAGCTTGAAGTGTTGAAAAGAAAGCAAATTTTACTTCAGATAATTGTATAAGCCGACCACACCGTCTTAATAAAATAAGAAATACAGTTTTAGTGGCATAAATTACTAAAATAATTTGGTTGCCGAACCGAAAATTAACTTATGATATAATATAATATAATATAATATAATATAATATAATATAATATAATATAATATAATATAATATAATATAATATAATATAATATAATATAATATATATAATATAATATAATATAATATAATAAATAATATAATATAATATAATATAATATAATATAATATAATATAATATAATATAATATAATATAATATAATATAATATAATATAATATAATATAATATAATATAATATAATATAATATAATATAATATAATATAATATAATATAATATAATATAATATAATATAATATAATATATATAATATAATATAATATAATATATATAATATAATATAATATAATATAATATAATATATATAATATAATATAATATAATATAATATAATATAATAATATAATATAATATATATATAATATAATATAATATAATATAATATAATATAATATAATATAATATAATATAATATAATATAATATAATAATATAATATAATATAATATAATATAATATAATATAATATAATATAATATAATATAATATAATATATATAATATAATATAATATAATATAATATAATATAATATAATATATATATATATATAATATAATATAATATAATATAATATAATATAATATAATATAATATATATATATAATATAATATAATAATAATATAATATAATATAATATATAATATAATATAATATAATATATTAATATATATATAATATAATATAATATAATATAATATAATATAATATAATATAATATAATATAATATAATAATATAATATAATATAATATAATATAATATAATATAATATAATATAATATAATATAATATAATATAATATAATATAATATAATATAATATAATATAATATAATATAATATAATATAATATAATATAATAATATAATATAATATAATATAATATAATATAATATAATATAATATAATATAATATAATATATATATATAATATATATATAATATAATATAATATATATAATATATATAATATATAATATAATATAATATAATATATAATATAATATAATATAATATAATATAATATAATATAATATAATATAATATAATATAATATAATATAATATAATATAATATAATATAATATAATATAATATAATATAATATAATATAATATAATATAATATAATATAATATAATATAATATAATATAATATAATATAATATAATATAATATAATATAATATATAATATAATATATATAATATAATATAATATAATATAATATAATATAATATAATATAATATAATATAATATAATATAATATAATATAATATAATATAATATAATATAATATAATATAATATAATATAATATAAAATAATATATAACAATTCAAAAAAGTGTAAACGACTTCTTTTGCAGATCTTTATGCATCACTATTTTCTTTTTGAAAGTGATCCAAGGTTAAGTTTGTTAGTTTTTTGTTAATACAATATAATTTTTTTTTCCTTAGTACGTGATATATTGTTATGCCATGTCCAAATGCAGCATACATAAGATGAAAATTAATTGTTTGCGATGAAAATTAAAATATTTCATCAATTGTTTCTTTTGAAAATAGAATTAAATTATTCTGTTCATACTTCACTGAAAATCTAGGTTTTTTAAGATAAAATAGCTGGAAGGATTTTTCACGACAGAAACCATAACACTTTCGACATTTTCATCTGTTGCTACTGATAGTGTAGGTCCTGGTCTGGATCTATTTAATGTTGATCCGGTAGCTCTGAATTTTACTACCCATGACTGACTGAAGTAAATCGATGGTTCATCACGTAATCGACAAATACCGAAACGATTATTAAATCGACGGCTCGCTATAGACAGCGAAAAACCACTCGAAATAATCGCCTCGACGGCACAAGCACGGTGCTCACTACTCCACTATACCATGACCAATAAACAAATTGTTTAAAACAATCCGCAACGCTTGCGCTTCTAACGATGCCCCCCTCGCCTCTCAAACAAGTTGCGTTCTGAAACTAAGTTGAAACTTTGAAATTTGCCTCTGCACACCTTATAATTAATAAAAATACCTAATTTTCACGAATTATTTCAAACCTTTAAATTTTTCTGTAAGTCATTTCTGAAAGAAGTATTTCCTTAATAAGTGTGTTTTAATTATTTTTACATATATATAAAACTTAATGAGTCTGTATATATTTACTTTATTTGAAACTTAAAAAAAAATAACTTTAATAAATTAAAGAACAACGCATATGAGCAGTAGAAATATTCTCATCAACAAAG
This sequence comes from Danaus plexippus, assembly GCF_018135715.1. NCBI lineage: Eukaryota > Metazoa > Arthropoda > Insecta > Lepidoptera > Nymphalidae > Danaus > Danaus plexippus. Next base: position 4,042,699 of record NC_083539.1, read on the forward strand.
TTTATGTAAATGTGGAAAATACAAACTGCGATAAAATTAAACGAACTTGAATTCGGCTATTATTTACTATATGATGCTTTGTGGCATTAATATGGTGTTTCCATTGAGACAAAGGCTGAAACACTGTAACTTCAACAAATCCAAAAAATGCACATAATTCTACAAAAAAGTCATTCCATTAAGGTAATGAAAAACAGTGGGCTCTCGTATTGCTAGATTTTTTATCTCAGTTTAGCTCTGCCGCACTGCAGTTACACAAATACATGTATCAAAGCCCTCTTTCATTTGGATGTTTCGCAACTACAGCCCACGAATACCAGCTCTTATTAACTTTATACATAGCCACAATAAATAGATGCCTTAGAGCTTTTACAGTAATAACTCCTAAAACTAAAACTGATATAGAAACTGGCAGCATTCTTTTTTAAAAAATCTGGTTATTTAATACCAACGACTCTTTTAAAAATAACACAATATTACTAAGTTTGATAAAAAAAATTATTTAATATCTAATTATTTAAATTACTAAATATTACAAATATCTTAAAACATCTGGTCCTAGAAATTCAATTTCATTTAATAATTAATTTATTATAAATTATTACAACGTAACAATAATAAAAAAAATGCAACGACATCTAGTGAAATTACTATTGATGTAGCTAAAAAAATGTATACCAAGTTATTTTTAAGTAGTAAATATTTTTTATTAAGCTAATAATATTATGTACATGGCTTAAATAATTTATCAAAACATAACAGTCAATTACGATGCTTTTAACAAAGCTTTTCAATTTATGGACGTTTGGCTTTTTGATATAAATTTCATATATTCTGTAGTGAGAAAATAGAACGCCGCTTCGGATCATATCCCAGAGCGGCGAATGCTTTTAAATGAAAAAATGCAATGTTGCTAATCTCACTATATTTTTGTGACTGTTAATTAAAATAAATTTTACTAATATATATATAAAATCAACACTATACTTTTAATTAAAATAAAAAACATTAGATTTCCCCTAAATAATATACCAACAATTCATTTAGGTAAAATGCTTCAGCAAAAATCTAAATTTTATGGGTGTTATATAAAAGAAACGCTGCCGCTGGTGGTTTATTGCTGCTAAAATTCAAACACAGTTACATTGGACATAAAAAGATAAAAATCCTCATTTTTACCAGAAAGCTTATCTTTTTATTCATGTTCAATTGAAATCCATGAATACATAATCATGTTATTAGAATGTACAAAAGAAAATTAGTAATCCCTCACCTTGAACCGCCCGACCTTTGCAATAAAATTTAGCTAAGCTTGCATTTCTAACAATTTGTCAGTGCAAAAACCTCATTTCATTTGTTTAAGTATGATTGTTCTAAAGTTAATTTTCAGATTTGATACTAATATATTAAGCATATCTACTTTTTTATACAAAGGGCTTGACTCCCTTTTATGGAACTATAAAACAATGACCTGTGCAAGCTGCTCATCCGCTGTGCTATTGGCATGGGGAAGAAAGAAGCTTTTCGCCTCGTCTGAGTGTGAGGAAGGCTTAGAATTAAATAATAGAGACCCACCATGTGTGTGGTCGTCCAACGGTACCGTTTTCTCTCCAAAGTGTACAACAAGTCGTTATTTGCAGCAAAAATAAATTGGAGGAGAGAACAGAAACCTTCTATAGATCATCGTTAGGCCATACCAGCAGCAGTTACCAACTAGTTGTAGAGCACGTACCCTCAAAAAGTCCCTTACCCCGGCTTTCAGGCTAGGGTATACGCTGAGTTCTTACGAATAGAGCTATTTTCACATATCATATTAATCCTTATCTAGCTAATTTATACTTCGTCGAGATTTATAGTATTTAATAAAATTGTAAAAACTTAGAAAATGTTATGTTGTCTATTATTTTTAGTTATTTATCGACAAGCACGTTTGAAGTAGCTGTAAGTTGTTTGATAGTTGTCAGTCAGTTGTTCGAATAGAACGCAAACTACCAATGTCGTTTATAAAGATTCACTTAATTCTAGCATAGTTTTAAAGTTTGTAGCGTTGAAATCAAGATTTTATAAACGCAAGCCATGATAATCATTACAAACAAATTATCTTCTTAGGCAGATAGTTGGTAGAAATAATATGTCGAGGCTGTTTGTCAAGTCTCAAAACAAATAATTGAAAAATCATAAATATATATACCCCTTAAACAATTCTTCAAGAGTCACGCAACAACTAATATTGTTCCATGGTCAGATCAATAGAAATAGAAACGAAATTAATAAATATATTTTAAAAAATATTAATTTCTTGAACTTAATTATCATACATAATATATATAATAAATATTTGAAGTATAAACTATAAGCTGATTGTTGCTTAACATAAAATAATATTTTGTCTTGAATATTGTGTTTACAGCAAATAGAAATCGTTTGTATCGTGTAAATCCACCGTTCCTAAGTATTGTATTCTGAAAATTAAATACGCCACGATAAGACAAAGATTTGTATTTAATGAGAAAAAAAACTTATACTACATGTTACGAAATCTTGTTGGTTATTAAATTTCTTATTTTTATTCATCAGCGAGCCTTTCTAATATATGCAAATTTTAGAGGCTTTTTGCCCAGCGTGTGTTAATGAAGCTGGTGGGCGGAAGTAATGCTCGTAAATACTGGCCCGTTTCGTTTTTCCGTTTCCGCAGTAGTGTTGCTATTACTTGGGCTATACGTCTTATTTAAATTATACGTTTACTTTAATTCAGTGATCGTATGGAATAGACCATACTCTATGATAACAGCATATACAAATTAAGTAGTTTTTAATTTAACCAAAATCAATACTATACAAAAAGAAATTAAGTTATACATATATTGGTTGCAAGTTAACTTGAAAGCATTTTTTTAACATTAAAGTAATCCAAGTTGAAATACTTCTTGATTATTTTTTGAAATAACATACAACTTCTATGAATTCAAAAATTATTGTAGAGCCAAAAAGCCATTTATTATGACTTGAAAAGCAATTTTGTGAATACAATTTGAGTCACAACAGTTCAAGTAGGTCACAATATTAGTTTACAACAAATATATATAGAAAATAATCAGAAACTTTTGACGGTTGAGATCTATTCATATGATTGTTACGCCAATATCCAATTTGATCACAAATATGTGATGATCAAAAAATGAAATATAATTACAAAATAATGATTAGAACATTTTTCAGTGTATAATTTATATTTACATCATTTTGTCTTTGTGTGATACAAAGCAAGTAATTAGACACTGTTAACATTAATACAAATTATATATTTTTTTATCAAATATAATTAAAAAAAAAAGATATTTTGTATGGTATAGGTATAATTAATATTGGTTTCAAGTTTAATTCACTTCAAAACATCCTCATCAAATAATAATTAAACCAAATTTCCTCTTGTTTCAAATTTCATTTGGTAAACGTTAATCAAAAGACGTAACTTTTGAGCTTTCCATGGATTCACCGTACGGGTGCCGAGTTCATCGGTTGCAGGGAGAGGAGGAGCCTTAAAAGTGGCTGGGACCTGGGAAATGTAGGTTTAAGGGATCCCTATCTACGTGGGTAAAACTCACCTCCACCGTCCAAGCTCCTCTCTCTACCTATCCAAATTTGAAAAGAACGTACTAGGACTGCCTTCGAAGTACGTTCAAAAAATTAATTAATATCAATATCTGGATTATATTGACCCAAGCCTTTTAGTAGGTTGTAGAGAGATTTAGCCGTTATACCCGTCGCCCCACTTCTAGCGCGCACAAATTTACGGCAAACCTATTCCTAGTGAATTCGTTAGAGAGCTCGTTATACTTATTGACCTTGATGGCATGATCTTTGGGGATGTTGGTTTCCCAAAGAACCGTAAGCTCTATTAACGCCAGCACATAAAAATTCGCGAATACAGAAATATGTCTGGTCTGGACGGAAAGGCACAAATATTGGAATTAATTATACTTATTAAATTCTGTATTTTATATTTCTCAACAAACACATGAAAACAAACGATGCCAATACGAATATAATATTGTAAGCAAAAGCTACTCTCGTCAAAAATGGGTAGCTAACTTTATAACTCGTTATGATTCGAACGAGGAAAGTTTGTTTGAATAAGCAATAAACGTTTCTGGTAATTATTGCAAAGTTGGAACCTCAACATTATTATTCATTTCAAGATATTTGTTAGATAGTTTATGAAATATATAAGTATAATTTTGGATAAATAAAGCTTAGGATAATATTTGATATAGAATGATTGTCTTGGTACCGAAATGATTTTTATAGCAATTTTACAGTAAGAGGATTTTTTCAGTTTTGTACATGTTACAAAACTTATTGCAAATTATACTAGGAATTAAAATAGCACAGCTAAAATTATGAAAAGCAGCCAGTTTTAAAAAGAATCGACAAAGAACCATAGAAAATGAAGGCAGTTTTTATCGTACATACTAATAAAAATAACCTCCTTTACATGTTACAAATATTTTTTGTTGTTACAATGCATATTTTACGAGCGTACATATGTTTTTAAAATCCATCTCTTGTATCTTTTAATTTTTTTTAACTTATTATGAAACTTTTCACTTTTACATATGAATTTGTCAATTGATTTATGACGTGTTTAAGGCACAAACGTTGTGAAGATGTTAATATATTCTCTCTCTCTCTCTCTCTCTCACACACACACCTTGTAACATAACATAACATTGTAATTAAAATGTTTGTTCTGTAATAATTTACGATATAAAGTTATAAACGTAGATCACGCAAATTTTAAGAAATAAATCGTGAAATACAAATATCAAGGAACAAGAAGAGAGTGATTTATTGTGAAAAGTGAAGCACCTGTTAAGTCCTTAGGGAACCGATTTCAAACGTGACTGTAGTTTTCTTGATATCATTATTTATTGGTTTCAAATTCATCTAGTTCTTATACATAAGCTAATAGAAGATAGTCTAATATATAATAAGTAATAATGAATTTTATAACAATAAAAATATTACAGAACAACTACAATATAACCAGAATATATATTTAGAGAGTAATCGATGAAAAAAAAGTCCAGTTACTTAATATACATTAAGAAAGTAAGTTTTAAGAAATTTTGTGTTATTATTAATAAAGATTACAGGAAAAAATTGGCTCACCTTGTGTTAATAAAGAAAGTGGCCGGAAAAGGTGCTCGTAAATACTAGCCCGCTTGGTTTTTCCGTTTCCGCAGTAGAGCTGCTATTACTTCGGCTAAGTGTCTTATTTAAATTTCACGCTTAGTTAAATTCGTTACTGGTTCGAAATTGAGAGCATCGCTAAATACTCGGCTCTTCATTTTAACTAAGAGAACTCATATGTGATATGTTAACTGAGTGTGATAATTGAGATCAGAATCCTAAATGGAATTCAGTAGACATTTATAAAAAAAATATATATTTTATTTTTTTTATCATAACATTTTATATGAACGTAGACATAATAATTTAAATGAATTTAAATGTTAGATATGTGATTTTTTTAAATAAAATGTAGCAACAAAATTTTAAAGTTATTATCCGACCGATTGAGATAAATTGTTCATGGCTCTTTAAGTAGATAGCAGCGACTAGAGAGGTGAAAAATGTCGGTTTAACTAAGGCGCTTTTTAAAGAGAAGTTTATTGGAGTGCGTGCTTAAGACCTCATCGATAGTTTTTTACTGGCTTAGTTTCTAACTCACGACTTCAGTTTCTTGTTGATTATCATTTGTTTTTTTTAACGTAATATTTTGGACTAAGAAGAAGAAGCCTATATATTTCCTAAATAAGTATATTATAATAAAATCGGTAAGTTATTTAATTTTAGTAATATTTGCAACTCTTTAATTAAGAGAGAAAATTTTGTTTAATTTTTTTTATGCTAAGGGAGGCAACCGAGCAGACGGTCTACCTGATGGAGCTAGTTCCGTCGCCGATGGACATCCCAGCATAGAATAGCGGATGTGTTGCCACCCTCGATTAGGGAAGAGCGGGAGGAAAAAGTGAGATATGGAAGCAAAAGGGAAAGGGTGGGAAGAGGGAAAGGGCAACCGGCTCTCTCACTCATTAGACGAAACGCAGCCATCAAAGACTCCTTCACGCCGATCTTCTGCAAGAGGTGGTACTTCCCTGGTCGAGCAAACTCATGTTCGAGCTGCAGTAACTTAACCACAGGCTCTACAACCTAAAATTTTTGTAAATATATATATTTGTGGAGTAGGGGTGTGGTCATCTTGTTCTTCAAAAAGGGAGACAAATCCTTGCTGAAGAACTATCGACCAATTTCCCTGCTAAGCCACGTCTATAAGCTGTTTTCAAGAGTGATCACAAATCGTCTTGCGCGAAGACTCGACGAATTCCAACCACCGGAACAGGCTGGGTTTCGGAGTGGATACGGCACCATAGACCACATTCACACGGTACGGCAGATTATACAGAAGACCGAAGAGTATAATCAGCCCCTTTGTCTAGCATTCGTGGACTATGACAAAGCTTTTGACTCGATTGAAACTTGGTCTGTTTATTTATTTATTTATTTATGGATAACCAACAAAAGATACATTATTTACAGCTTTTTTAAACATGAGCTTACAATATATAGTTTGAATGTTCTTCCAATTACAGGTCATCACAAGAGTCTGTTCTGGAGTCCCTGCAACGTTGCCAAGTTGATTGGCGGTATATCCAAGTGATAAGATGTCTCTACGAAGCCGCCACGTCAACATGTCCGTCCAAGTACAGAATCAGCAAACAAGTCCCATATCGTTGCATCGAGGAGTGAAACAAGGGGACGTTATCTCCCCGAAATTGTTGACAAATGCAATGGAGGATATGTTTAAAACGCTGCGCTGGAAAGGATGAGGTATCAACATTAATGGCGAACACATCTCTCACTTGCGATTTGCAGACGACATCGTCATTATGGCAGAAACGCTGCAGGACCTACAACAGATGCTTGATGACCTGGCTGACTCTTCTATACGCATCGGCCTACGGATGAACTTGGACAAAACCAAGGTCATGTTCAATGAACATGTTCCACTGGAACCGATTGCAGTCCACGGTGTCGTTCTCGAAGTTGTTCAAAAATATGTCTATCTGGGGCAAGTATTGCAGTTGGGTAGAAACAATTTCGAGGACGAGGTGAGTAGAAGAGTTCAGCTGGGTTGGGCAGCGTTTGGGAAGTTACGCCGAATCTTAACATCGTCGATCCCACAATGCCTAAAGACGAAAGTCTTCAATCAGAGCGTCCTACCCGTAATGATTTACAGTGCCGAAACGTGGAAACTAACGGTACGGCTAGTTCACCAACTCAAAGTCGCTCATCGAGCTATGGAAAGGGCTATGCTCGGAGTTTCTCGGAGGGATCGCATCAGAAATGAGGTGATTCGGCAGAGAACCAAGGTCATCGACATAGCCCAGCGGATTAGCTAGCTGAAGTGGCAGTGGGCTGGCCATATTAGCCGCAGAACTGACAACCGTTGGGGTAAACGAGTTTTTGAGTGAAGACCGCGTCTCGGCAAACGTAGTGTAGGACGTCCTCAGGCAAGGTGGAGTGACGATTTACGCAAGATGGCTGGCAGGAGCTGGATGCGAGTAGCTGAAAATAGATCTCAGTGGCGTGCAATTGGAGAGGCCTATGTTCAGCAGTAGACCAGTACAGGCTGATGATGATGATGAGGATGATGATGATGATGATGATGATGATGATATATATATATTCTCAGAGATGCACTCTAAATATGTCTGAAATATATACAAGGAAAACTATATTTTCTATAGAAATTCATAATCATCCCCGAAAAGTGCCACCATTCAGTTTTTCCCAAGATAACCCCGGCGCGTAAAGTCTACTAATACAAATTTTTCATATCCTTAATAACATATAAATTAAGTTTGTGTAATAAAAAATCTATTTAAAATAAGCAAACATCGTTTTCAATTTTATTTACTTAAACATAATGTCTCAGGATTGTTTGAAATATTCTAAAGGGTATTTCAAAAGAAAACCTAATTGCTTACTTAGATTATCCAAAATGGAGTAATCGGAGTACTAAAAGAAGCAGTTTATGTAGCTCACACATTCCAAGATATTGTTTAGGTTCTTATGCTAAACGTTGGTCACATTTAGTAAATCAGGCTCTAAAAGAATAAATTGAGGGAGTAAGGAAATTTGCCGTAACGAGTCAGGCACGTTCTTAGATGCTTTAGTTGAGTTCTTCAGGCTGTCTATGATTCTTAAATATCATATATTAAAAATTTTTCACAATGAATATACTACAAAGAAACTTCAACATAGTCTTATCTTTACATACTTGGTCTAAGATAGAATATCATCTACGTCACCTGGATGGATCCCATCGTTAGGACATCATTTACAACGCCTTTATGTTGAAGACATGGTTGAGCGACAGAATATTGGACCATTAAAGGCTAGAAAACTTGTTAATAGTTATCAAAAAAATTCAAAAAAAAAAACAAGGAAAAAATTTTTGATTCAAGTTTCATAATTCAAATTAAACTCCATTTATTACCCAATATCTTTTCAATCTACATGAAAAAAAATAAGTTTAAGCAGAAATACCAATGAATTAACAAATATTTTGAAAAACTCGTATTTGTTTTAAATTGATAAAAAAAAAACATATTTACAATCGAGTAAATGTCTTTCAAAGTTTAAATAATGTTACATCAGAATAATTTACAAATTAAATCATCCTCATATCTACTACAGTTAATAATATTTACAACTATTTTAACAAACATTTAGCCAAAATCGTTTTTAATAATTGTAGGTATTTAAACAAAAAAACCATTAGCCTGAACTTGAAAAAGTTTAAGAAAAGCTTGTATTATGAGAATCTAAGGTTACTTCTAAAGACATATATAACAAAAATGGTTTTTTTAATACAAACGGTTGTAAATAAAACATAAAATAATCTTTGATTTGAGGAAAGCGATGCTTACTTGATAGGTTTCACTTTCAATTATAAATTGATTGCTTGTATAAGATTTCAGTATTGACCTTTCAATATGAAATGGTACTTATATTGTTTAGTTGGTATTTCTTAAATTAAAATCAAAATATATTTATTTCTAATCAGAAATAGCTATATTTTTCTTATACCGATGAATTAAATGATTCCATTAATCAAGTAGAGATACTATAATATACAAATGAAGTCGAGGACGATATTGATGATATTTCTTAATGTGTGCAATAATATTTACTACATGAGGAGAAAATTGATCATTTAATAAAAATATGTTTATTTAAATGTGCAACATACTCACATATTTTATATGACATATTGTAATGTTTTAAGACTAAATTTAAATTTGTTTAATAGTGTATATTTTATTTTTGTAGTAATTGATGAAATTTTTACAATATGTTTTTTTTAAATAAAGTATTTACACAAGGATTAAATATTTTTTTCAGTACACGATTATATAACCACTTATCTATGACAAAATACAAAATACTGAATAGAAAAGATGTTCTTCCATACGATAATCAGATCAAAGCTAAATACTTTTCACATTGAAAATATGTATAACGTACCTATAACGTAAATAATGTGAATATGTCCTTGAAATACGATAAATAAGTTATTCAACAAAGAAGTAACGTGATTTCGCCAGTTGTTAAGAATCAGAAACAATCTTAAAAATAGAAAACAAATAGGGCACTTCTTCACATTTTACAGGAAATGCACAAAGCATTTCCGCACTTTAGTCTATCACAGTGAGTGTGCTTATGCAAACCAGCAAATAATAATACATAAAACGGGATATCGAATAAGAAATAAAAGAAAAATATGCTTACGTGTTTTATTGCAGAAATTGATATCTTGGATGTTATAAAATATGACTCAGATGGTGGTGAAAGATCTATTTGAAAGCTGATGATAATGTGAATTTAGCAAATAAATCATGAGAGAGATATATAATAGCATAAAGGTAAAACAAAAATTATGATGATGTAAAGCGAAAAGTGTACTTTTCGTATTAAAAGCAGATTGCAAGAACTAAAGAACCCTAATAAGTATTGTTTTCAAAAATTCGTAGTTCCCAGTTGATTTAATTCGATACAATCACATACTCGTACTATGACTCTGTAGATTTTGTGACAAAAATTCTTACATTACTTTAAGACTTTTAAATTCAGGATATAATAAAATTCACCAAAGTATAATCATATATAAAAGTAACATAAAAAAATTGTTCAAATTAAATGTGTCCAAAGAAATGAATTATACAAAAATATGAAAGTTTTAATTTTCCAAAATAACTTTGCTAGTATTTTCTTATTCCAATCATATTACATTACGAAATTCGAAGTGCAGATACAAGTTCTGCTTAGAGTGGAAAGCTGTTAGGCAGCTGAAAGTTTCCATTTCTTTGAAAACTTTCACGTGTTCACTTGAAAACGAGTTTCATTTTGTCTTTTAAATTTATTTAAAATAAATACAAGCATAAAATTCCTGAAAGATATTATATAATACGAAACATTTCCCATTCTTTTGTGCATTGTCGCAATTTCTGTTACGTTATTATATTTAACTCTTTCAACAGGTTAAAGAGTTACACATAATAAAAGCTTGTTCATTTCTGTCTTATAAATTTCTTAAAATTTATATTTAATTTACTTATAGTTCTTAAAAAACACTATGTTTAATAAAATAACTGAATAATTAAAAATAATAAATGAGAAGGCAATGTTAACACAACCTACGTAGAGCCACGATCTTAATTATGATTTGCTTTGATTTTAAAGTAAATAAAATGAAATCGAGTTGAAATTTTCATTAACTATTAAAAGGGAATTACATTACATTAAAAGGGAATGTTACCCTTTTTATAACCATCTAAAAGCATAACTTTAATATTGTAATTGTTACTAATATAACTTTTTTTCAAGTTTATGCAAAAAAAAATTTTTAAATATGTATATATTATATATGTGTAATGTGTATATATTATATGTGTGTATGTGTAAACTAAATTGAAATAATCAACTATTTAAAAAGACAGAGCTCTCAAAGATATTAGCATTTACGATAACTAATTTATATAACTAAATATTTTGTATTTCGTATATTTAAAAGTACATACATACAAGTTAAAAGATAAAGTCCAACGTATTAGTTTTGTATTCAATATTAATAAAATGTTATTTTTCATTTCAAAACATAACAAATGAGTAGCAGTGTTAAAACTTTAAATTTAAATATAACTATGAATTCTTTTGAAAATTTTGTAAAGCTTTTGTTACACGCCAATGGACCATTTTAAGACTCAGATTATCTCCCAGAATACAAACAGGTGTCTTTAATGCGAAAGGAAGCCTCTTATCATTCTTTGATCTGTCTGTTTGCATCGACAAAGAATTCCCACGCGCTTTTGTACATTTTATGGTTCTCGGTTATAAAAAATCTTATCGAGCTTTATTTAATGCTTCAATATGAACATGTTTTTCTATCATATCAATAAAAAAGAGCATATAATATAAAAATTATATGAAAATAAATTTCCAAAAGAAAGCACAAGTAAATTAATTTTGTTTTTTTTTTACTTTTACAACTAATCCCTTAAACTCACAAAAAGAAATTCGTACTTTTTCAATATATCTGTGGCACGTTAATATAATCTGGTATTGTTAAAAATATTAAGTTTTGAAAACAGCAACAGGTGGTTTTAATGCGAACAGATCCGCTTTTGAGACGTTCTTTATTTATTTTACTTTTTGAATATAATATTTGGAAACATCGTGTTTAATAAGCACAATACCATAAAAAATGTCGACGACTTTAAAGACTTTAAAGACTAATCACATTGAATATATATTTCGAGGAATATTATACATATTATTAAACCGAAATCAAGCCTAATCTGCAGCTGAGAAAAGAGATATTCCTTTGTAAATCATTTAACTGTTTTCATTAGAATTATCTGTAGAAATTAAATGACCAAAAGATACGTAATACTTTTTTACCTTCTTTAATTTCTTCAACTTATAAATAATGAGGCCGAATTACATATTCAGCGATACAGATGCTATGAAGGTCCGTAAGCGAAACTATCGGAACTCGAAATAAGATTTTATACTTACCCGTCACCGAATCTGGTATAAAAGTTCCAAATTATTTCTGATAGGGGAAATATCCAAGTAAGACAGGTTATAAGGAGTTTTGCGATAGAAAAGTTGTGATTAAGTCTCAATACTTAGGCAAGTGTCGTTAGTTATCTAATAGAAGATTACAATGAAGTTAAAGCTTTGTTTTCAATACACTACAGTATCCAAATTATGATATTTTTTGTATGAAATGTTTTTTAAATATAGCATTACTTATTACTTTAGATAAAAAGCGGCCCGTATACAAAAATCGAATAATCATTATCTATTTGTAATTTCCTTTTACAGTTTATACGTTAGTGATCATTCGAACTTTACGGATTATCCGGGATGATTTTATATTCGCCATCGTATCCGGAACCAATATATTTTAAATTCATAACATTCCTGTTCAGCGGCTTATGCATTCTGAGGTGTAAATAACACATAAAAGTATTTATTCGTTTGAGACCTTATGGTTATTACGTGTAATGTTTACGGTTTCTGAATGTAATTATTGAAATTGTTAAAAAAAATATGAGAAGACAATTGTAGTAATTTCCATTTGTTTTAAATCTGTTGACATATTTCATCGCTCAAATTGTAATCCCTTACGACACAATTAAAATAGAATTAATGTGGTCAACAAATTAAAATGTCATTTATAAAAATATTTGTGTAGGAAGATTTTAAAGCACAGATTATAAGGTTTACAGCTGTAAACTGATATTAATTTATAAAAAAAAAACTGACTTTTTTAAATAATAAAGTAAAAATAATACTGACTAAGCTGTTTTTAATAGATGCTGTCGTTTTCTGGTTTGGTATGTTAAAATTTTTTTATAGATATTAATAGTTTTTAAATGTATTAAGCTAACTTCTTATGAACTTTCTTTTGGCAGCGAACTGATTTTTTTACAAGTGATGTAATCAAGTCGTTTAACCATAGCATTTAAGTTTTAATGTCATTTAGTAGTTCAACTTTTTCGCCTAGGATGATACTTTAAAACATTAAATCTCTGATTTTATTTTTGTAACGATTGAATACTTTTGCGAGTAACAGTGTTGCTTTGTTTTTTAACGTTATTTTCTTATAAAATGTAAATTTCAGTTATTACTTCTAACCAAATTTTAATGTATTATAACATTATTTATAAAAGGCGTTATGTCTTATTAATTCATGTCTATAAATATAAACTACAAATTATTTTAGAATGAATTTTCAGTTATTTTTTGACAGCTGTTTAGTTTTCATAAAAGAATATAAAATAATATGTTAATATTTTTGTGTGAGACAGAAAATGTTATGAGCACACGCCTTACAAATAATGACTGATAGAATCATCCGCTGGGAGCCAAATTTTCCTAGAAGATCATACCTGGTGATGAATCTTGGGCTAATAGGTATGGTATGAAAACGGAAACCTATTCGTCCTCAAGGTTGCCGTCTACACGTGTCAAGATACAAGTCCAGTCGAATGTGAAAATTTTCCTTACTATTAGCTTCGATTGTAGGAGCGTGGTGCATCTTGAGTTCTCGCCATCAGGCAGAATGGCTAATAGTGTGTGTTATATGCACCTTATATTCAAATGGAGAATAATATTCTAAGAGTCGTGCCCAGACTTATGGAAGAACAATAATTTTAACTTGCACTCTTATAAAACCCCTGCTCACACATCGTTAATTGTCCTTTTGTAAGAAAAATCTTTTCCCTTCCTATTTTCCATCATGCTTTTTTCTTAATGAAAAAATTAAAAAGTAAGATGGTTCCAAATTAAACATAACTTAGTCTTACAATAAGTGTCAGTATGTGTATGTGTAAGATAATATTTACACCATGCTTCAATTTTAACAATATGTTTTAATTGTTAGTCAATAAATTTAAATAATAAAACTATATTTTTATGTAAAGAGACACAATTTGATTAATGCAAGCAAACACAAAGTTCATTACACGGGACAGAATAGTTCCATGAAAAGTATATGGTCAACTCTTGTTGTTGACTATTCCTTAATTGAAAACAAACATTAAGGTTTACTTTACAAGTTGGATCTCTAAAGCATAAAGCTTATTCTAAATCGCAGATTTTGCCACTCGCTCAGAGTGTTTAGTGCTAGAGTAATATAAGATAACCTTAATATTATTCTAATCGCAAAATGAAATCGGTTAAATAAACAAATATTCATAATTGAAAAAAGTAAGATCACAAAAAAAAAATATTTTGAATCTTTGACAAATTAAATTATTGACTTGTTATGAGATGTCAGTTACTTTTTTCATCACAAAAAAAAAACAGTAAACAAACAAATATTCTTATATTTCAATACTTCAGATTATAATTTTTCAAATAACTAACAACTTTGTTATGAAGTAACATTTCAAAATGCTAAGAAATAAATTATATACATGTGTAAAAAAGATGTGGGAAAAAATAACAGTTATAAAGAGTAACAAAAAATAATTTTGGTAAATATATAGACAGCGCTTGATCTTTGCTATAAGTAAGGCAATGAGTTCACCGAATTTCCTTTCAGCTCCCCAGCGAAATACACTTTAGAGAAACTACTAACAGTGCAAATGGAGAGAGTTACTTTGAAATAACATTTAACTAAAAGTTTATGTTCTGATATTTTGATTTTAATCATAATATAATGTTGCAGATTCCAGACTGATTATTTTTCTATCAAATATGTCTACTTCTTGTAATACATAATTTTAAAAAGAAGAAATTTCAGTCATAATATTTTCATTAAAGTTTTTAAATACATTTTTATCTAATCATGAAAATTGTGTTAAATAAAAAATACTTGGTTTTTAACTCAATCATTCATCTGGAGTTTGAAAACGGATAAAAGGAAAACTTTAAAAAAATAAACATAACAACTACTGGCAGCGCCGACTATAGTTTGTCACATGACTGAACAAAATAATACTGTTATACTTTATTCCCAAACGAACTATACGAAACTTCAGAATAAATTATAACTCGTGTGATATTCGAATATATAATTAATATAACTGTAAACATACGTCAATGTACGAGTATTTACTAGCTTTTGCGTGAATAGTTAATACTAGTTTTTGAATTAAAGTCCAACTTACACACAATTTATCTTAACCATCGCTTTTCTCACATAAGAAACTATTTATAAAAAATATATTATATGATTTCTTCAAAAATCAATATTATAAATATTGAACAATAAATTAATCAATAACTGACATTGTATGAAAAATGTAATATTAATCATGGAAGTTCGATGAATAATTTTGTTTTAAATTTACGCTCTTAAATTCCTCTTTTATAAATTGTAAGACAATATATTGATTATCCTTTAACATCAACTTATATTAATATGAAGTCAAAAACCCTCGAATAATGAGTAGTAACACCTATTATTGAACACTGTATTTTAATTAGTTTTTCGTTTGCTACGCCTTCACGGTTCAAAGTTCCGGTTTCGTGACTCAACCCGCATCTCCTCAAATATTTAATATCTTCACATATAGGTAAAACTTAAAAATTTTAAAGTATTATTAAAGATGACGTAAATAAAAATTTCTTTAAACCGAAAAGTTATTAAATAAAGTAAGTTTATAGAGCGCATTAAAATTAATACTAACGATAACTTTTTTTACATACGATACAAGTTTAGGTATATATACATGAGTCTATTATAAATGGCTAAAATCAAACAATATATCCGAGTCAAACCATTAAGGGAGGAGTGGGCGTCAGGCGCTTTCTTACCGTAGCTCAGTTGCTTAGACACACGGTTAACGATTACACATATTAGTTTTCAAACAGTTTCGGCCGCTTTGTGATAGTTATAACAATGCATCCACAATATGAGTCGGTTAATCTTCGTATATAAACTTAATTATCAACAACTAATAAGCAAATTACATAGGATGTGTAGGAATAATTTAAAAATAAAATAAATAGAAAAAATAAATAAATTAAAACCCGTAATCAATTAAATCAAAAAAATATAAATATTCAAACATAAAATTCTATATGACCTCTCATATCTTGAGAACTATCTGCCGTATATGCACCTCATGTATATTTACACTACAGTTGCCCCCCCACCCGATCCTGTCTTGGCTTCCTCGATGGCCCAACATCCGCACTCCTGTACCCCACAGACAAAATATCAGTTTCGTAGTTTCACAATAGTTCTTATTTTTGAGTGTTTCGCCAAAGCACATTAAGAATGAATCATCCCTGCATCTTCATCCAAACTAAATATTTAAAAAGAAACAGTAAGCTTGCCTGAAAATATCTAGCTTAAAATTATATTGCAACAATCCATCCAAATAAAAATTTTATACACACATCAATTTTCAAAAAGGTTGTAACTAAGGATGGGGTTCAGATAATTAAACATTTACCTCAGGTAACAATTGAAAACAAAATAGATTAAAAAAATCTTCTGAAATGTTTGGATATTACTTTAAAATTCGAATAAAAACTAGTTCAGGCTGAAATTTATGAAACATATTTTTTAAAAGCATGGAAACGCTTCATGACTATACATAAACAAACATTTGTACCTCCAATAATTTAAGCTCCAAGCACTAATTATTTTGATATACTTAAGACGTTTTGAAGTAAATTTAATGTACTAGAACATATTTATTGATAATACAAATGTAAATAACATAAATGTTTATTTCCATTTACTACAAATTTCTATTGATCTTACGTCTCAGAATGAAAATGTCTTTTATGAGTACCATCACTTGCAGTTTTGATTATGATATAAAGGAGTACCGCCCGTCTATTCATTCCGATGATTACCTTTCCCTCAGTTGAAAGGGTATGACTATTTGTGACTCACTAATTTCGGTACTTCATTTTGTCTGCCATTCAGAATTTGTTTGATTAAAAAAATCAGATATAGGTAAAATAAAGATTGTAATCGTGGTACACTGAATAAAATATCTTTTTCACACTTAAATGACCTTAATCGTCATAAGTTTTTTTTTTATTATGCCTAGTTGCAATAATATTTTAATATTTCTAATTTGCAGTAAGTTTAAATACATATGTACATTTTCTTATACTTTGCTATGGGGAATTTTATAGTAATAATATTTTTTTCAAATTTTTAAAATTAGAAAGAATGCTGTTTTTATATGTAGAGTTCATGACCTGTCCCTTTTTAGAAACTTTCAGTATTATAAAATATAATAAATATTATTTTTTTTTATAAATAGTTACATTATAATAATTAAAAGGCAA
Source organism: Danaus plexippus (assembly GCF_018135715.1). Classification (NCBI taxonomy): domain Eukaryota; kingdom Metazoa; phylum Arthropoda; class Insecta; order Lepidoptera; family Nymphalidae; genus Danaus; species Danaus plexippus. Next base: position 4,060,099 of record NC_083539.1, read on the forward strand.
ATATCACACAATTTTATTGCAAATTAAAAAATACATCATTCACTTGTAACATTTTAAAATGTGAATACTGGAAGAGGAATTTAAAATATAAAAAAAACATATATATAATAATAATTATACAAAGCGACAGATTTCATTGAAAAGGAATATCTTTCATGTTTACATTAGTATTGAAATCAACAAACAATTCCGTCATACTTCATACGAGGCTAAATAGTTATGTTTAATTATTATTTATACATCTTCTCTTAGAGCTAAGACAAGATATTATTTAACAATACTGCAAAATGAAGACAGAATTACACTTTTTTTTTATAATTGAAATAATGACCAAATTCACTGATCATTAATATAGAAAGGTCCAGCTAGCTGAGATCTATTTTGATCACTTATAGTAATAGCGTTATATGAAAATTTGTCGGAAAAGCCATAAAAAAATAAAGTTAATGCTTGAGTAACAAAGTTATTTAGCTTGTCTTTTGTTAGTCTGAAAAGGAGGCGTTAAGCTAAGGATCTCTTATTTAAATTTCAATCATGATTGACAGTGTGATTAACATTTCCCTTTGTAGGAAGCTATTAATGAGAGAGTGATGACGCTCATTTTAAAATGAGTAAATAGAATGTGAATATTAAATGGAATAAAATTTTATAGAATCATTTTATAGTTTATATACGATGAAGACAGTGCAAATTTTTGTTACCTTGCTTAATAGTTTCCTAAAATGTTTAGGATTCATTCAAATATAAGTTATCGAGGAAGCCAAGACAGGATCGGGTGAGGGGTCAACTGTTGTGTAATATACATGAGGTGCATATACGGCAGATAGTTCTCAAGATATGAGAGGTCATATCGAATTTTATGTTTGAGTACTTAAATATTTTTGATTTCACTGTTTTCGGCTTTTAATTTATTATTTTTTTACTGTTAATAAAAATATTTACTTTTCAAAATACCATCTATTTTAAAATACAAATTCCAAATTGAGTTATTATATAAAAAGTAAAGAATAAATGACGTACTTTTTTTATTTTAAAACTAAAATAAATAAGAATAATTATTTTAAATAATTCTTATCCATTTTGAGAGAAAGGTACGAGTATGGTTAACCGTTAGGCAATGTATCAGTGTCTAGTATTAAATAGTCAAAAAATAATGTAAGACTTTAGATTTTTTTATAAATTTTAATTAATGACTTTCGGTTTTGTGTTGATACATAATTTTAAATCCAAACACCATGTATATAGTGTCAACCTGAATTAACACTAATTATGTAGAAGGAACATTGGCAAATGTCCTCATTAATAACTTCCACCATTAGAAAAGGTGTCGTTAGTCATGTTGTCTGCCTTGATTAAATCTGAAATACGAAGCTGATGGATTCTATTGAGACTAGTAGACTGATGGCCATTACCGAACTTTTGTGCTCTGACTTGCTAAAACGTAATATTTTACAAATTTAAGAACTGTAATTCCATACAAGATTACTTGTTATCTGTTCCTCTTACCAGTTGTTGATTTCAAATGAAACAATAATGTTAGAATAAGAAATAGTTTAAAATCGTACGCATCTGTTAAGAATATAATCCAATTCTTCATTGAAGTTAACATGTGAATTTCAGACCAAATATATACATGCATAAAGAAGATGAAGTCCAACAAATGTAAAAAAACTAAAATAAAAATATGAGATAGGTTTTTTTATATATATCGATACTTATTTACAAACAGGCATATGTAACAATTTTTTTTCTTTAAGACCTAGCCATTTAAACGACGAAATATACGCTTAATAATGATTTTGTAAATTTATTCTATTTTTATTTTGAATACCAAATAAAACATGGAACATTAATGCAGGTAACAGGAACAAATAATTTTATGTGAGACCGCCTAAACTTGGCTTTAAATCCAAGCGAGCTCTCATTGGTAATGGCTTTGTTTTGTTCTAGTTTTACTTTGACAGAAACTAGAATTTCTAGCTACAGATCTAGTAACAAGTTTGAAAAGTTTGAATATTGTAAAGCATAATAAAATAATATAAATATATTTCTGTATGTTGCCTTTTAATAGTAGCTTAGGTAAGAATACATTTCAGGGATAAAATTAATTGCATACTAAAGTTTAAGACTTTAAGCGGTATATTGAACATAAGGCAAAACAGCTACTAGGAAAGTAGATAGGTGTGTGGAAGCTCCGCTCACCTACCACCGCGGCGATCACGCTCATCTTGGCAGCGGACGCCGCGAAGAGAGGTGTAACTTATGTCGGCCTCTTGACGCAAGCTAAGGCGGCGATCGACCTGGGGGAACTCGGCATCCCCAGGCGCGGTTTCCGCCTAGCTGAAACCGGAGCGCGCGTCCTCACCATCGACGGTGAGGGAGCGCAAGAAAAGGCAAATGCCTTCGCCGAAAGGCTCAGGGCCGTCCTGTCTGCGGAGGTGGTAAAAGTCGCCCGCCCGGTTCGGAGTGCGGAGATCCGCGTCGCCGGGCTGGATGACTCCGCAGCGACCGCCGACATCATCCAGGCGGTCGCAACAGAAGGAGGGTGCTCGGTCGACCACATTCGGGCGGGCAAACTGGTGGTCGGGCCACGAGGCGACGCGTCTCTATGGATGCGCGTCCCGGTCACAGCCGCCAAAAAGCTCACCAGCTCCGGGCGGCTGATGGTCGGCTGGGTGTCGGCGAGGCATAAGCGCTGCTTCCGCTGCCTAGACACCGGCCACGTGGCGGCGAAGTGCCAGCACCCGGAGGATCGTAGCCGGAGATGTTTTCGGTACGGGACTTCGGGTCACAAGGCGGCCGAGTGCGAGGCAGCGCCAAACTGCTTGCTGTGCGAGGCTGCCGGCAAATCAGAGAGGGCACACGTGGGAGCAAGCGGCTGCGTCGCAAGGCCGTCTCTTAGCATGTCACCGTCTCGGCACGACAGCCAAATCGAGAAGAGCGCCAAGGAAGGCCCGGCCGAAAAAGCCCAAGGCCAATGGCGGAGGAGGAGCGGTTCCCGGCCCCCTGCCATGGAATTGCATGCCTAGCCCGTGGGCAGCGATCGGGGGATCGCCGCTCACATCAAGAGGGCCCGAGAAGCAAGCTCCCTAATATCCGGGGAGCTCTCGGAGAGCCAAGCGGCGGCACGTCACCAAGCCACCGCACTGGGCAGAGCAAAGCCCGGACGAAGCCGGGAGAGGCAAGCGATGCGGGGTCGTGGTAGTTAACAGTTCCCACGTCCCCCGCCGATAGCGCAGAAAGAGGACATCGGGGGGTTTTAGTGGGTAAAAAACCTACATGCCCTGGTCGCGTCCCCCACGCGGCCGGAAGTCTTACGAAGATTTCCCCCCGTCAAGAAAAAAAAAAAAGTAGGTGTGTGGATTACTGCTGACAGGTTTGAAGGTGTTGTTTCCTACATTTTAACTATCGGCCAACTACACAAACCGTGGGATTCCAAAATTTCGTTGTAGATCTCTTCTACATCCGGACAAAATCTCGTGTACCCGTGATACTGATACTGCAAAGTTTCCGAAACCTCGGTAGTATGCAGTTTTTTAAAATAATAAAATACTCGTAGTATAATCCAAAAAATAGTAGTTTTATTTATAAGCATAATTCATAATTTTTAAAAATATATATCAAAACAGAGTCAAATATGTTTTAAAACTTTAAAAGATATGATTATATGTTTAATTTTTATTACATTTAATTATTAATTCAATTAAATTTAATGAGTTCAATGTAGTTTAAGCAATAGTAATTACATGGAAAGGTACTTAATAATCTTAGCAAAACATGATAATTCATTATACACAACAGAATTATTCCATGAAAAGTGTGTGGGTAACTCTTGTTGTTGACCATTCCTTAATTGAAAGCAAATATTTGAGTTTACTCTGTGCGTCGAAGCTCTCGGACGCATCGTTCAAATCAAAAGTTCCATCAAACCTATTAATGTTGACTTAATAAACATTACAAAGTTTTATTTTAAATTTACTTTTAATCTACAACGTTTGTACGATATGCTTACCGGAAAATTGCTTTTATATAATAAACATACATTAAAAAAATAAATTTAATTTGCTCCTTTCAACACAAACATTTGCTTTTTTTTATTTTCATGTATTCTAAAGTGATTTATTATATTCTTAAAAATATTAAGGGTCTAAATGCTAAATTATAATTTAGATTTAACTTGAGAAATTTTAGTTGTATGAAATGAGTTCACCTAACAATGAAATTTAGTAATAGATTTTATAAGTAAATAAAATTTGTACATTTAATACGGAAAGTTTTTATAAAAACCATTTATAGTTTTAAATATAAACTCATTGATAAAATAATCACAAAAACTATGTAAATTTATTAATAATTATTAGAAACAATCACGTCACAGTATATAATCGGGGCGAATGATCAGCAGGAGATCTACTCGCAACAAGAAGGGCGTATGATCCTGTCGCGATGGAGGAAGAGAGTGGAACAGGGATTATGTCGAATTAGTCAAAAAACTTTAAACTGTTTTAAAGAAAGGTACAGCCCAGATATGATCATGTAACTACAGCTCGAACCTGGGCTGGCTCGACCGGGGAAGTACCACCCTCTCGAAAGAGATTGGCTTGAAGTAGTCTCTTGTGGCTGCGTTGCGTCCGATGAGTGAAATAACCGGTTGCGCTTCCCCTTTTCCTGTCTATTTTTGTCTCTTCTTTTATGTCCGGCGTCAGCCTAAATCCGTTTTGAAACGTTGAGCACGTTTCAATGCATTGGTCCAGAGAGCCCCCAGATGAAGCAAGAAATGAGATATTTCTACGGATGTTGGAGATTCGAAATGCCGGTATATGCGAATAAAGGTGAGGAAATTATTGCAGGGTGACTGCTAGATATTTTCAAATTTTTTTAATCTCTCTTGGACCCCTATATTTTGATATCTGATAAAATAAATAAGACTATGATATTTTTTGTCAGGATTCATTTTCCTCCTTCGACAAAATCATTCGCTTAAGACATTGACCAGTTTTTAAAGTTATCTGGGTATACCTAAAATGCAAGGAAATTATCATTGTTATTTCAGAATAAGATATCAGATCTTAATTGCATTATATTAAATTCTATGGAAATCCGTTCAGTGTATTTTACATGCAAAACAATTAAAATCGATACATCCATACACCATCACATTCATTTGCATGTATTATACTAATAGGGTTACATTAATAAAGTGAGAATGATTAATTTTAAACCAAAATAGAATATTATAATATAGAAAATTAAAATGTACTAGTAGTGCAAATCTTTTATGAAAACAATTAAGACGGTAAACACGATATATATAGATATATACGCTTATATTCAAAGTATGTATAAAGTAATATTTTTGTTTTGCGGTTAACTTAAAGAATATATTTTATGAACAATATACAATCGTTGGGAAAACAGAATATCTCATACCTTATGACCAAGGAAGCTTCCTGAGAACCGCATGAAATCTAAAAATCATTGCCATTCTCATATGGGGACAAATAATATAAAAATAAAGGTAGTAACTATAAAACACGTCTAAGCAAATTGTAACTTTATCCCACAAATCTCTGAAAGTAACAATATTATTTTTATCCGGTAATCAACACTACCGAAACTTGCTACATTACTTTCTATGAAATGTACAGTCCATATGCCGAACAATGTTTTATCTGATAAAAGTTATTCCTTTAAGTATCTAAAATTAAAAATATCATTTTTTAAAATTGTTTTTAAGCAATAAATTAAGCAGTCGGCAGTTACAGGTGGTCACGACGTATATACTGCACATGAGATTGTTTATTGGAGATACACCGCAAATTATTGGTAAACCTGTTTTGGACCTGCATTGGCTCTGATAGTGATCGCAATCAACGTCGACAGAATCAACGATATTCATACACTTTATGAATATGAAAACCGCTTAAATATGGAGTAGCATAAAAAGAATGACTAATCAATGTTTAGTTTTTATTATTAACTAACTCTCTTTTTTATAAAAATTTACTTATTGTAATGTCTTTGAGACATTTTTTTAAATTTTCTTACACTATTGAAGTATACCTAAGCTAACGATCCTTTCATTTTAACCTCGAGTAAAAATATTCCAATATTTACATTTTTATAAAATTTCAATATTCTGTTTGTAATTTCTCACAACAATTGCAGACGTCCAACTCCTTATTGCTTTTTCCACTCTTTGAGATCATTATCTTTGTCATTATACGCCGAGTCGAGCAAAATAATGTCTATTTTATCTCTTAAAATCATTAAATATTTGAATTGTTATTTTGTCTTAAGCCTATATTTTTATATTTAAAATATAATATAAAGCTTAGGTTTTGAATGTATTCTTAATTATCACGCAAAAGATTTCTAATAACGTCTTTAGGTTTAGGCACATAAAATTATTGTAAAACCATGTTTTTTTTTCTTCTACTTTTTTGTGTGTAATGTAACATAGTTTATAAACTAATTGCAGAAAAAAAAACGAAATATATCGAAATATTTTCATATTTTCGAAGATAGCAAAAGGCACTCTGAAAACAAATATCTGAATCAAGCTAAAAGGAATGTCACTGTTTATTAAGATAAGCAAAAACAAGCAAATATAATTTTCCTTGAGATTAAAATCCTTGTCATTGGGCATTTACAAAATTAATTTATTTTAAATTGAAACGGTAATTAATGATTAATAATTTTCAGGAATGAAGTCCTCGACTATGGGCTTTATTAAAATTAATAAAACATAAAGAAACATTGTAAATTGACTTGTAACAATAGACTGGATCGCAAGGTACTGTAATAAAATATAGATTGGAATGAAATAATTATGAGGCTTTGACTTCACAAAAGCGACTATATTTTGTCACACCTCAAAAGTGCACATTACCTTTCTTTGTAATATAATCGCTTAGTAACTTTGTAACATTTAATTCAAATTAATCCAAACATTTTTCACATTAGATAATTATCAGACAATATTATTATTTTGTTAAAAATTTCATGTTAGATATAAATAGGAAAATTTAAACTCAGTCTAAACTAGGCCACAAGATCAAGGAAACTTCAATGGTAATGGCTTTGTTGTGTTTCAACCAAGTTTGACAGAAACTAGAACTCCTTCTGCGTTATCTGTTAACAATTTAGCAATAACTTGACTATTGTTTTAGTACAGTGATAATCAGTGTGTAAACTTATAGAAAACGTCACACTTTTAGAAGTACAAGACATGTCACATGTTTTCTAATCCTATTTAACTATTTGGTAGCTCTTAAATGTAGTACTTAAATTTAAAACTAAAATATATATCCATATGAAATAGTAATTACAATCTACCCGTTAGTAATGACTCCAAAAAGGACCATTACTACTAAATAATAAAAATATTTATATATTATAAACTTTATTTATACTCCTTAAGAAGCTTTGTTGACATTGTAATGTCCAATGATTACATGGACATTTTTTTGACAAAAATATGTTTATATTTACTCGTAATCACAATTTAAGAATTAATTCACAATACTGAGATTTATAGTGTATTATCCGTGTTCATGACGAAGTAGTTGTATATTAAGAACTTGAAGGATTTTAATTACGCAAGAGCGTTCCGGAGTTTACGACGACTAGTTTGCTTCTGAGCTCAGGAGTAGGGAGTGCTTAATTTTATAGCAATACACTTATTGCTCTAACAATTAAATTGATGAGATATTGTTTACACAGTACCCAGCTTTCTGTTTATGGACGTGTTTCTAGGAAATGATATGTTCAGATAGCAAACGGCTAACACGTGCATGTATCCATTTGAATTGACAAAATATATAAGTATATATAGTATATCTATATAAACACTTTTCAAGTACCATTTACAATTTCTCAATGTTCTACTGTTAGACACAACGATGTATTAATAAAACAAATTAAATAATAGAAAGTCTTGACACCGAATGGTGATTTAAACCGATAAACCTAGAGCTACAGAAAGATTGTAAGTTGGAAAAGACTAAAAAAAGAAGCACAGCCAATTCATACAATATATATATATATATATATATATAATTATTTTTATTTATCGGTTTATCGGTTTATGACAAAAATTAAATTGTACTTATTAAACTTATGCTAACTATTAAAAATCACTTTTGCAGACATTAAGATGTATTAGTGTTTTTAAGCTATTGATATCTTTTTTAATGTTGCTAATTAACAAACTATTTAACAAGATGTAAAGAATTAACTCTGAATAATACTAAAGTTCCCTTGAGTATTGCACGGAACTTGAAAGCACACGAGCTGAGTTTGAACTGACAGTGTTATGTTACTTTAGCAAGAGTTTCAAATAGAACAACAGTATAGCAAACTATAAACAATTACAACCAAATATAAACTTTTTGTCATCAAAACTATAAAATGAAAGAAGAAAATTTTACAAACCGTTTGTTTCAGTGAAGTTGAAAATAAAAGACACTTTCGACTATACCAATAGTGGAATATTCTTTTTCATAGTCTTTTAATCCTACAATTGGCTTTTATATTCGAATAGAAACTGCGACCGTTAAATCCTCTTTTAATTTGCAATTTACTAGTTAGTATTCTTCCTCCAAATAACCAGTAGAAGATAATAAACATACATAAACCAAAAAATTTTTCCCATAGTACGATTTTAAATGCTCAATATAGATTTTATTCTGGAAAACGTTTTACAATAAGTATTCGTTATTATTTAATAATTTAAACTATATATTAGTATTATATAGGGTTTTCCATTAAGGGCGCTTGATCTTTGAAATGCAAAAAAAAATACATGTAGGAAAGATATTTGCGAATTTTTTTTTTTATTTGGAAGGTCTATCGACGCCATTATGTATGGAATATGACATCATTCAAATGACCGCCACGGCTTCGGTTGGTGGCGCGCACACGAAAGGTCCAATTTTCGATGACTCTGGCGCACAAATCGGGCTGTATTTGATCGATGGCGTGGCGTATGTTGACTTTGAGGGCATCGGTGGTTTGCAGCTTGTTGGCATAGACCTGCGACTTAAGAAAACCCCACAAGAAAAAGTCCAGCGGGGTCAAATCGCACGATCTCGGTGGCCAGTTCACGTCGCCTCCGCGCGAGATGACCATGTCCAGAAATTGCTCGTGCAAAACTTCCATCGTAGCGTGTGCTGTGTGGCACGTAGCGCCGTCCTGTTGAAACCACATGTTGTCCAGATCCATATTCTCGATTTCAGGCCAAAAGAAGTTGGTTATCATCGACCGGTATCGCTCACCATTGACGGTGACGGCCACACCATTATCATTTTCGAAAAAATACGGACCAATCACGCCTCCGGCCCAAAATCCGCACCAAACAGTCACTTTCTGCGGGTGCATTGCCACTTGGTGAACCTCGTGTGGATTGGTCTCGTCCCAAATACGGCAATTTTGCTTGTTGACATAGCCATTCATCCAAAAATGCGCCTCGTCGCTGAAGATGATTTTTTTGCCAAAATCGGCGTCAACTTCCAACTGCTCTAATGCCCAGTCAGCGAACACACGGCGCTGTCTATGGTCATTAACCTTGAGCTCTTGGGTCAGCTGGATCTTGTACGGGTGCAGGCTCAAGTCACAACGCAAAATTCGCCAAGTTGTCGTCTGCGAAAGGCCGAGTTCCTGTGCGCGACGCGGAATTGACTGCCGCGGGTTTTCGAGGACACTGTCGCGCACAGCGGCGATATTCTCGGCAGATCTCGCGTTACGTTGACGCACGGGAACCGGCTGATTGTTAACTGACCCGGTTGACTCGAATTTGTCCACCAATCGACGGATAGTCGACTCGGCAGGACGATCATCGCGACCGTAAAACGGGCGAAGTGCGCGGAACGTTGCTCGAACTGAAGACCCATTTTCATAAAACAATTTTATGATTTGCACGTGCTGCTCGACACTGTAACCTGCCATGGTGGTTTGGGAGGACGGAATGAATATAACACACTGCATTTGACAGCTGTCACTCAAACAACATGGCCGCAATCAGCTGTCAAAGTTCAAGCGTCCCTATTGGAAAACCCCATATATAGTTTAATAATACTATTTTTCATGCATATTTATATCAAGATATTGTCAAATCATCAGTACGGACAGCAACATCGGTATAGGTCTGAAGGAATTTTGAGAAACTTTTTGCTGTGAAAATACGAAATCTAATACTATACTTTCTTAAATTACTAGAGCATACTAACAAATCATGTGGTTTTGCAAAGACGGGCGAGAAGCTAGTGTTATGCGATTGAGGATTTATCCATATAAGACGGACAGGAGAGAAACTTTTTTCTTAAAATGCGTTTAATAATATACATGTTTATCTTTGTTACTTTAAAAATAAAGAAAAAGAAGTGAAGACTCATAAAATATACTCATTAAATTATATGTCATGATAATTTTAGGCACTTCGTGTCGTTGTTAGACGTAACTTCAACGAAACTTTTATACAATTATCTGGATCGATTTTAATGTAAGATGTAATTACCATAAAAATTTAATAATTCAAGAATGAGACGAAACTTGATATGCTTTAAATTATTAAAAAATAATTGAAAGAACAAAGGAAAACAATTTTTCCAAATACTAAATACAGAATAATACGAAAGACACAAGAAGTTTAAAAAGCCCAGGTATGCACATACCCACGCCAGGCAATAAAGATGTAAACGAAATGAATACTTCATCTCATGTTTTAAGATATTTTAGTGGCAGTATAAGGTTTGTTTGTTTAAAAAATACAATGAAAGCCACAGGAAGGTTGTAGATGCATATTTGAAGATGAAATTGGATGAAAACTAAATAAAAAAGAAGTGACGACAAATTTAACATTTTATTTTATCAAATGTCTAAAAAACCGAGAGCTTTATAAATTGTCCTTTCTAAAATAGTATAGCTTTATGAATGGCTTGAATGAAAAATGTGAAAAGGAAAAACTAGAGTTTTGCAATACAGCACAGAATAAGCTGTTAAATTTTAGATTACTTATATCAGGAAGATTAATAAGACTAACATTTAACAGGTTCTTACAGATGATTCCTCAGAATGAGGTTCTTTCACATGAAACTACTGAAGAGAATTTGAGAAAACTTTGTAGAAACGTTGTTTAGACATCGGAGTAAGATTAAGATTATAATTCATATCACATTACGTTTGCGGGATCACGTCATGACAGTAGTCTGCAGAATAGTAAGTTACGTGAAATTGATTGTAGATGTCACTGATGATCGATTGAAATAATGACTATTATTTTAAAACATCTTATAAATTTCTTACTAAGCCTAATACTAAAGTCGACCCCGACAAAGTAGCAGTCAGAAACTAGTTGTTTTTATAATACGAGGTGATTCAACCTAATTATAATATTTTAGAGATAGGGGTAACGCGAGGAAGTCAGTATATAGCCAACTATTGTAAACCTATTATGGTTCCTAACAAAAAACTAATTTACTCAGAATACGAGCTTTTATTCGTGCATAGTATTGAACATAATTGAACACATGAACTGTTCGTTTGTCCATAAATATTTGTCTGCTAGTTAAAAAAAATATTGTGATGATCACAACACCTGTTTCATACTCGTGTAAAGCAATCTAAAATAATCCAAGATGATGTCTCCAAGTTTTAGATGAAGAATATTTACAAAACAAATCCTAAACGGAATTCATGGAAATGCAAATTACTCTCGGATCAAAAAATCGTTCCAACAATTTTCTGCAACACAAATCTGTTGGACATCTATTTTAAATCAACGTCCACTCTGAATGATTTCAGGTACCTCTATGATTAAGCGTTTTTCATTATGCATTCCTTTTTCTACTCAAAACGTCAATAATTCTTGAGAATTGACTTAGATTTTAGAGCACTTATTCCGCCCTACCTTTTATTTCAACTGCTTTACATCGTATAAGATGAAGAAAATTATGAAAATTAAGCTATCTTCTTATGAAAAGAATCAAGTGAACTGAAAAAATTAGTGATACAATATGGTTTCGAACATGATCAATGGATTTGATGTCTTTGACAGTAAAGAGACTCACTATCCGTCAGCCTCGACACCGCAAAAGCCTTTTGATATTTACTATAATACTCTACTCAGTATTGCATCGTACGGATTGTCCGAGATTTTTTAATTCCTACACTTCTACCTCTTTTTCTAATTAATCATACAAATAGGTATAAAACTTTCAAAACCAAATTGTATAGTTATAAAACGAGTAATTTTAAGACGCAATTCTTTTTATAAACATAAAAAATAGGATAAATGCTACATTTTCTGGATATTATTGTTTCTGTCATATTTGAACAGAGTGAGAGGTGTTTTATAAATTATATTTAGGATATCATTTCACGATGTAAAAATGGTTGGTATTAAAATAAGTCACAAAGCTGATATTTAAATTAACGAATTGTACAAATTAGAATCCTTCTACATTACAAGCGTTCTAAAATAAAAAATTATAATATTTACTGTAGCTATCAACTTAATATATTAAGTACCTCGGAAAATATGATACTTATGAAAATATGACACCTCTGAAAATATGACACTTCATAAAAGGATCCAAGTAATTAGTAAATCATATCATTATATCAAAGATTAAAAATAAAAAACAAACGTGATAATAAAATACGTCTTGAATTTTCGACAGAATTTTTTCTCAAAATGCAAATTTTTAATAAACATCATGAGTAAACCTGGACTTATAATTTCAAATAATAAGTTTTAAATCGCTAATCCGCCTTAAGCAAGCGTGGTGATTAATGCTCTAACCTTCTCCATATAAGAAGAGGTCTTTCCTCAGCTGTGGGCTCCGATAGGATGACAATGATGATGATGAATAAAGGAGTAGCGTTGTAACACCTGACGAACGTGAGAAAATTATGTACATAAACCCCCAAATATTTGCAATGAATATGTATGAATAGGTTTTAACCTATATTAATTAATGATATCTAAAAAGAGCATTTAGAGACTGTGGCATTGAGAACTCAGAAAATTGTGCAACAAATAAAAATAGAATCTACAGTACATCTGCTAAAGTCTATCCAAAATATACACAGCCTATTATATATTGACTAACTGAAAATAGAGAATAAAACCTGTTGTTACTACTAACGGAGAAGTTTCTCCGTTAGTAATACACGCGGTAGAGTGGTACCAAATTATTATATATTATTATATATAAATACTTATTCGAATATTTGAATTAAAATCTGTGATACACGTAACTAGCTATACTCTTATATTAGCGTTTATAGTAATAAACGATAAAACAAAATATTTGAACTCCTATAGTATTTATTAAATATTGCGAAATTAAATTCGTGATGCCAATCAAAATATTAAATTATTTTATTGAATATTTGTAATTTTAATATTGGAAAGAATTTATATCGATTTCACCGTAATATGTAAAACAGCTGTGCAATAACTATTACTTAAGGCTTGCTCATAACGTAAAGCTCTGGCTCTCCATCTAAACAAGAATCCATTTTGATGATTAACTATCTCAAACATACGAGAGTATTTCCTTTATAAACTTCTATTTATACTCCTGTAGATTTTCATACGTTCATAAATAAAACATATTTACTTACAATTCACATTTTCTACTTCATTTTACGGAGTAGCTCTCTTTATTTTTATGGCATAACAAATACTATCATAAGAACTATTATACAGCATATACATAATTGAAATTTACATAGGAAACGTACATTTACATTTCTTCCAATCACACTTAGTTATGTGAGGTTACATGCATGTTATTCCATATACCTACATATGAACAAAAATATTTTCCTAGTATTTTATCAGTATTAGTTACAAACATAAATTTTATTCGGCAGTTTTTTTTGGAGATTAATTAAATCAAGTTTCCTATAAACAAAAAAAAAACAGTAAACATTGTCTATGCAACACATATGCATATTGCATGTGTCTCTGGATGATCCTAGTCACTGAAAATTTCATGGACCATTTGCTTATTTTCCCGCTAAGCAATAAAAAAAAATATTAATGAAACAATAACACCTTTACCTAATAAATATAACTACATATGTATATAAAAAGTACAAAATCACAAATGCCCAGTTCTAATGTGGGCCGACTTTTATAAACTGTTTGTAATATCTTTTCAGATAATTAAAAATACATATTTATTTCAAATTGTTACTTTATATACTGACACTCACATGTAAATTTATCACAAAATTCATGAGATTCATGAGTTTACGTGATAGATTTTTTTTTTATATTTGACATTACTTTGAAAAGCATAAAAAAAACTATACTTTTACCTAAAGGTAATATTTCATATATCTCTTTTAAATAGGGACGGGTCTTTGGATTCTTTTTAACACAGTACTGTTAAAAATGAAACTGTTAATGCGGTCTCTGCGATAGGGGAAAAAGAGTAGTTTGAACTTTAACCTAACTAGGGGAAGTGGTCATATTTGCGTAGGTCAAATACGAAACTTACAAACATGTTCAAAGTTTCAGGATTATTAAGTTAGTCTTCGTTTCAAATTAATTTCCTTTTCATTAGCACTGTCCAAAATGGGCAAAAGCACAAATTATATAGGAAAATATATCTTGCCGTAGTAAATATTATAACGAATGAGCTCTTTTAACATTTCAATTATTCGATGTTCAGTAAATCCCAAATTTTAAATATATTAATTTTATTAAATCAATAAAAAACGACTGCCAGATGTCACTAAAATGGTAATGTTTACATACGCCTATTTTATCGAAGTCAGTTGAAAGAAAAATAAAGAAATACTCGCTTTTCTCACATACAATCATCAATACTTTTCCAATCCTATTTAATGCTACAGTACTTTTAATGTGAGTTTCCGTTTGAATATGGCCGTATCTTTTTTGAGATATTGGCAAAAGAGAAATGTAGGCGTATCTCATTGAAAAGGTACGATGTTGTTGAAATGTAAATAGTCGTATAGCGAGCAAAAATTAAGTCCTTAACGGTTTAAGAACGGGTTTTCATTGGATATTTTGTGTTCAAATATATACAGGAAATAAAATACTTTGTGTGTAAAACGACTATACCTATTGTATAATTCGTTATATATACCGGTGAATAAACTAAACAATGTTAGGTTAAACGATTAGATGGTACAAGGAAGACAACTTAGTTTAATTCGACCGGCTTCATTTTGTAAGACTAAAGTGACGAGTAAAAATGTGGCCTCCGTAATAATACACAATTAACTTAATACTATTATTTTAGTTTTTATAATAATAAACCATTACTTAAATTATCATTAAATTATATACACCACTATTTTGGCTGACATCTACTGCAACAAGGATGTGGACAATTAATACGAGTAAATAAAAGGATTTCATTAAAGAAGAAAAAGGTATCCCATAGAATCAAATAGAGACTAATTTCTTCAACACTTCAAAACATCTCAAATTAAACAAATTCGTTTGCATTCTTACTGTAAACCTAACCACATTCAATAATTGAATTCAATATTGCATAATAAATCTACTTCTTATGAAAGGTATCATGGAAAACTTAATGAACATTTTACATTTTAATGAAGTTCAAGTCGCATAAAGCGTACTGGGGATGATTTAGTGACGGCAGATTAAAGCTGAAAGTACATTTGCATATTATCAGTTTTATCGACGGGCGCAATCTGTTACAGAAGAATAGGATAAAAACTGAATTGTTCTCCCTAACATAAATCATTGTTCTATCCAAAAAAAAAACTAATTACGGATTAGTATGTTCTGATTGAAATATCTATGACATCATTTTAAATTATTCAACTTCCATAAAGTGTAAGAGCCATCTTTAAGACAGCTACTTTACATAAAAACTGTTTTTTTTACAAGAAGCAAGTTGTTCATATGGCTATAAAACCAGAATATATTTTTAAAAGTTACAGTATCAAGTATGATATTCACGGTAGAGAGAGGAGCTTAGATGGTGGAGGTGAGCGTTTAACGCGCGTTCGATAGGTGACACGTGGGTCGCAAGTCCCAGGCACTGTTGAAGCTCCTCTTCCTGTAACGCAATGGACCCGGCACCCGCACGGCGAATCCGTTGAATGCTAAGAGGTTTCGTCGTCTTAGACAACATAATTTTTTAAATATTTTGCAAAACAAATAAATTTGATCAAAAGAATTTTATTTCTGGTTCCCCAATTCCAATAATTATATCAAAACCTCTTATTTTCATCTCGCCTCCCGTGATCACGGTTGCTGCCAAGTAACCGAAACTTCGGCAGTATGTTGTTTAAAATAATAATAAAAACACGTATTACATCTGAAAATATTAGTTTCATCCCTGTTCTAAGCCTAATAAGAAGTTGTACGAATTTCTAAACAAAATACAAAACTGATATAAAATAATACTCCCCAACTTATTAATTTCAGTAGGTGCAAATGAAAAAAAAAATATCTCGTATATAAAACTTAGAATTTTAAAACGAGTCTTTTATGTATGACCCTACAACATAGCTTTTACTTTCCTTATTAGTTTGAGGTTTAATGTCGGCATCCTCCATACTAGGGGCATGGACATGAATTTATACCTTAAAACTAGATCTATTAAATAAAATTATAGTCATATATTATTATACGTACGTTCTGTTTAATGTCTCCACTAAATTATAAGTACGTATACCAAATAGTACGTTTATTATTCAGCCCTATTTAATAAAATATTTAAATTATGTTACATAGCTAACCCAAGTCACGCGCCCGTCATATAGATAAGATTAACGTCTTTTGGTTAAAATATAATTATGTCATCTGCTCATGACTTATTATAGTCATCGTGTTTAGGAACAAAATGCATTCTAACCAGGTGAATAGGTAGCTTTAACACCTGCCAGCAATTTGGAATAAAATAAGTTATTTTAAGGTAGTCTGCTAACAGGTTAATCATTAATTAATCCTCTATTCCCAACTAACCCTGTGATTGGTTTAAACCGATAAGGAATATTAACTGAGACATCTGTCTGGTTAATGTAGGTTTAGTTTGGGTTAAGTAGATTTAATTTACGCTGATGTGGAAGGTGATAAAGCGGTTTAAGTCTTATAAAAATTACAGATAATTCTAAAGAATGCGGTGTGGTTTGGATATGAACACATAATTGAGAATATAAATATTATACTAACAGAATACTAGAGAATATTTCTAAGAAAAACTGCAAACAGAGGTTTACTTTTGATTAAATTTTATTTATTTATCAAAAGCTTCTTTTGTATAGCTAAATATGAATTTATGATTGCCCATTATTGATATGATTTCCCATTTAATAGTAATTAAACGATGGTATACATTTAAATAAGTGACAAAAATAACTTTGATTTAAAAACTGTGAACCTATAAACAGATTTTGTTTTTGATGGGTACTTACTTGCTTCAAAAATGTTTCCCACTTTAATATGGAATAAAATCTTATTTAGAGATGAGACATAAATAATATCCAAAGATCTTACTCGCTTTATTTCATAGTATTATATAATATTCAAATCGCTACAAATCTCACAATAAGTCATAATTGTTTATTACAGGTGAGTTTCTAGTATGAATAATATCAGAGTAAGTGCAAATAGCTGTACATTTTAAAGATTTAAATATTTATGTTATATAAGAAAATTTAAATAAAATTTATATTTTTTTTATAAAATATATATATATATATATGTGTGTGTGTGTGTGTGTGCGTGTGTGTGTGTAAAGAAATTAATAATATTATTGATTTAATTTTTATCTTTTGTTGTAGTTACAGTTTTTAAATGACAACTTAAATCCAGAAAAAAAATCTATATATAAACGTAAAAATGCGTAAGATCTTAAATAAAATAATTTTAAAAATACAATATTCTGACTGTTAATACTCGTACTATACATATATAGTCGCATTTTCATCACTACACAATTTTATAGAATTCGATTCACAAAAAGCTCAGTTATTGAGGATGATTTAGTGGCGACCGTTGAAATGGAAATCTATTTGCATATTATCAGATTTATCGACTGGCGCAATCTTTTATAAAGGAGCCGAATTCGGAATAAATTATTTACGTTTGAAAGAGATTATACTTACATATTATTTACTTCCAGAAACATTACTGTATTCATGGGGGTTTTGCCTGAATCAAAATATCCTATTAATCAATTTATTCTCTTTATTATTGTATAAAATATTATATTATTCTAGTGGAAGTTTTGTACATACATACTTATGTATTCCCAATCCTTTTATGATAATAATATAATAAAAACTATTTTTTGTTTCACATATGCAAGTCCAAAATTAATTTACGCCTGCCTCTTAGAAGACGTCTCATTTTTACTACTTCACAGAATTACTTCCGATCATTACCTTTTGCTGACCTGAATGCCCTGAAAGAAGGCTTCAATTACACCTCCCTCGCAATATACTCGATTCGATTGATCAAAATCTACTCGTCCATTTGTTGATTTTATTTTAATTCACTGTTTACTTTCGCTGGCTAACCAAAACATTAAACATACAATGATTAACTGTACACTTATAAAAATGAGGAGTGGAAACATTATTTTGAGCAGGAAATTCCTGTTATATTATTTATATTCCAATTAATTATGAAAGCAAAATATTGTTGAGATTCGTCCATAAATGTGCGCCCATGTGCCTTATGTAGGGTTAATGAAATCAGTTGTAAGGTTATGTTTTACCCAAAAATTCAAATTTGTCACCCGCAGCTGTGAGAAGATAATCTCTTGTACGTTCTGTTTTGTTAAATGTGATTTTAATTCAAACAAATACGTATTTATCATAAACTTCAACCATCTTATTTAAATATTATATAGAATTTCAAATTAATTAATTAAGTGTTTTTTTTTTCGTAAAATCTTTCTTATTATGAATAAAACAATAAGTCCAGTTCTAGTCTAACGTTTTATACAAATCATTATTAAATAATATTATTAAAGGAATCCTATAATTTGTTGTTTTGATATTTTAATGTTCAATTGCAAAAGAAGGTTACATTATTAAATTTTTCATACTGATGTTAGTGTATCTTAAATCCAGCACAAGCTGCAAATTGTTCATTATTTGAAATTTTATAGTTGGACGTAAACAAATTAATTTAATTTTTTTTAAACGTAATTCAATATGGATCAGGGAAGTTTTCAAATGAACACATTTTCAAACAATTGATGTACTCCGTTTGAAAACAATAAAGGTTTAACGAACGGAGTTTATTGGTAACTTTAGGTCTCGTGTTTCAACGTTATTTGGCGAATTAATTCTACAACTTTATCCCAACACGCAAGCGAAAGATGTTTGTTGAGATTCTTACTTAATAACTTGCTAACTTGGACTGAAATTCTTAAACTTCTAGAGCTTTAAACTGATTTCTGTAATCCTATTATAACTTCCACAAATTATTTAAGAGATTGTGTACTCGCTTCTGCTACACTTCTCAAACTTTTTCATACATTAAACTGAAATATCATAATGTAAATGATATTTTAACGTTTGTCAAAAAAGTATTTTGCTTTACCTTTGTTATAATAAAACCATTTCATATATGGATGTAACAAAACAAACATACATAAAGCAACAGATTATTATTGCGATGGTTAGATTAGCAGATTTCTATCTGGACAGCTTAGAAAACCTTTTTTATTTGTTCTATGTAAAATTTCGATCTGTAAGAGGTGTATAAATGCGAAAGTTAATTTTATTAATTTCTTACAAATGATGGTCGAGCACTTCCTCGTCTTTAATATAATATACATAAAATCAATATTATATATATATATATATATAACTTTAGACACCTGAAAAGATAAAGTATAATAGCACTGATGGTGTTTTGTTTCATCAACAAGACATACACTGATATAAGTAATCATCATTTATGTGCATCCTCTATAAATCACCGAGAGTCAAAGTCATATGAATGAAGTCGAAGGCGATAGCAAAATAATTAAATAGTAATTAATCAGTTATATTGTTACTCGATTTTAATTATAGCATCACACATTTTACCTAACTTTATATATATATTTCAGCCTCATTATCAAACATTAGTTAGGTAGATATATATTATAATTTTCTTAAAGAAAAAGAGTTTCTAGCCGACTTAATCGATAATTCAATTATAGAAAAACTCAAAGTGGGAAACAAAAAGCTTACACTCAACAACAAAATGGAATTCGAAACTTTCCTATAATTACCTCAAACGATTATTGGTTATTGGAGCAAACTTTGCTTCTTCAAGTAACATAACAAGTTTATGAAGTTTGGAGGTTAACCAGTTCTGACGATCGTAGCTTTAATTTATTGTTGGAATTGAGTACGATTTATTATTTTCTTAGAAAATGAAGCTCTTTAAGCACAGTCTAATATATTAAATTATTTTTAGAAACAAGGTAAGAATTGACTTTTTAAAAAATAACATTCGATACGATTCCACTACTAATTTATTAAATTTACACAAAAATAAAAACAATTCTAAATGAATAAATTTCAACTATCTTGATTTAAACTAATCGTTAGATGAAATCCGAATATAACACAAACGAAAGATTTAAACACACTTCGAAATTCTACTAACGACTAATCTATCACACCAACGCGCTTTACAAACGAAAAAGAGCCCTGATGCCCTCTGACAACTGCTTATATGTCGTTTGAGTCCCTCCCACCCTCTCATATTCCTACAATATATAATAAAAACATTAATAACAACTCAATGAATGCCAGTCTTATTGTGTATTATGTTTGTGTACCTATTAAAGATCACGTACTGGGTACTTGAAGCAGATATAGTCGAATTGATATATTTTTATGATTTAAAATGACAAAAATATTGTATGACATACGTCTTAAATATAAAATAAAAAAAGGAATTCTTGTCGCAAGACTTAAGGACTCGTACTTACTTATTTGCAAAATTTTATAGTAATTTCAAAAATTTCGACGATTCACTTGTTTTTCTGTTGAAGTAAACCTTTGTAAACTTTTATTTTATACTATCAATATTTGTTTCAGAGCTTTTAAATAAAAGCTGGTTTGTCAAAAAAATATTTTTACGACTTAATCTCAATGAGCCCTTTCTTTTGATATCAATATTGTGGAAGTGCATTAAAAGTAACAAGTCCGAAATATTGAATAAAGAATAACGTCACAAAGTTACACATGCATTGTAATCCAAACTGAATGTTCATGCATTATTTCGACTAAATCAGTTGAATATCTTCTTCAAAATCGAACTTCAAGGTTGAAAAATAATCCATATTTACACTGACATTATTTATTTTTAGTTCGCCCTTTCATTTCATACACATATAATTAATTAGTCCGCCTTCTTAACGTCATAAAGACGGCACAAATTTACCCATTCATTGTCTCAACTCACTTGATGGAATATATCCTTTAAAATTTTGCTCGAATCATTAGCAGTCCGCCATGTTAGGTTTGAACTAACGTCACTTTATTTTTCGAATTATACTTAGCAAAAATTTTCTTATGTATGGTATCCGCCATGTTGTATTAAGAATGAAGTCGCAAATTTAAAGGCATTATCATCCCAACTGAACTTGTGTCACTGAACTGACTGAAAATTTCAACTCAATTAGTTGAAACTATTGGTTCAAAATCGAGTAACGAGATATCAGACGGACAAATTCCATATATTGCAAGTTACATAAAAGCTTGTTATAAGGGCATAAAGGAAATATAATGTTATACTTTTATTTTAAGTTGTAAGTCTTTGCGATATTTCACAATAAGAAGTATTTTTTTTATATTGCAAATTAGATCTACCTATGGAACGATCTTAATAGGTAGTCTGATATCTATATTAGACATTGAATCAAAATTTACTATGACATCAGAATTTTAATCACCTTTTTTTAAATCAGGTATCTTTAATTATTATTCAAAAAATAAACTTTGTTACTGGATAAGCTATGACCAATTTGACCCAAAAGAATTAAAGTAATCGAAATTTCAATGCGTAAAATTTGACTAACGCCTGATTAGTTTGAAAAGTTAATAACAAAATCTGAAACAAAAGAAATTATATCATCGACAAACCATAGTTTTATTCGGTTTTAAAATCTTACAAACTTCATACATCCTATCCAATATACCAAATAGTGATTAAGTTAAGCCAAATAGTGATTCAGTTAAATTATGAAAATCTTAGTTATACTTATAGGAATCATCTTAACGTGTGTTCCTTTTCCAGATTGTATCTATTTACAAAAAGATATTTAATGATAACTGAACTATTAAAACTACTTTTATTTCATCAGGTTTGTGCAGCTAATATACTCAATAATGATATATATGAGATATGCTTCACATTTTACTCATACGCATATATCCCTTTCGGCAAAAAGTTTTATATAATATCTTCAGTAAAAACTTCAGTTTGTGAAATGGTTTACTCATCTCAAGCTTGAAATATTTAGTTTAAATTATTTAACACAAAATAAAATGTTTTGCTAGCATATTTAGAAATATTTAATAACAATTTAAAACGGTAACAATTTTTTTGTATATAGACCACTTTTTCCAGTACCACATACCTATAATTCTTCCTAAAGTTCACATTTCGTGACGTGAAGTAGTCATAAATAAGACTCTTCCGTGTTTTGTTGCACTTACATGGATAAATACATATGTAGGTTAAATCTCCGTTGTGTTTATATATAAAATTTAAGATAAAAATATATATTCTCTTAGTGTTTTATAATGACCCTCAACAGATTACATTAATAGCATGTCGTAAGTTTGAAACTTATTAGATTAAACTAAAGCTATAAAATATAAATAGTGATCACTTCCAAACTTAGAAATCAGCAAACATACTACAGTGTAACATGCCACATACTTATACGAGTCTTGTTTGATTAATTTAAATGTGTGTACATGTCGAACTTCATTATCAAAATTCCCTTAAATAAATATTAATACTTCTCAGTGAATACTTTCCATTAAAATTAATAGCTGTAATATTACCACTTATTATATTAATACATGTCTGCGTTTTCACATGACTTTGCTATTTTATATGTATTTCACGATTTTCATGATTCTTGATTCATGCATAATCAGTATATGATAATTGCATATCATTTAAATATGTTAATGAACAGATTTTTCTTCCTAGTGCCATTATTTTAATTAAGTGCAACAAAAACGGGACCATTATAGAAATTTCATGTACGCCCATCTGTTTCGTTAACCCAAGTTTGTTAACCGAGGCATCATCACACGGTTAACAATTTATTATACAAAAATATTAGCACATTTTAAGTTTTAAAGAATTTTATTGAATGAGATACAGGAAACAATTCGTAGTTTTTGTGCCGAAGTAGACTTGCTTAAGTACACTGTATCCCTGTTCGTCTTACTTAAAGACTTTCGAATCAAGCAACGATAATTACACATGATCTCGTTAATATCCATGTTTTAATATCACTTGTTTATCCATGTATTAATATAAATTTTTGTGTGTTAATGCTGGCAAGGCAATCGATACCTATAGAACAGTTGCCTTTCACCTTAAATCATAAAAATTGGCAAGAATCAATACAATAAAGAACAAGTAAAGGAAAAATCAGTAAAATTTTAGGAAGATGATTTTAAAATTATAATTCATCTACAGTTTTATACCTAGCTGGGATCTAAAGCCATGTTATGTGACAACAATATTCCACTGCCAGAATAAAGTATGATCTTTCGAACAGTTTATCTTTTCATTAAAGAAATGCTCACTAGTTTCATAAGTTATCTGACAAGTTATTAACAGAAATTTTTGCAATTAAAAGACTGACTAGTGTTCTATTTTTCAATATTTAAGTGAGCGTAACTTTGAAACGTAAAAAAAACAATAGCAACTTTTATTTCAGCGTTTGAAATGTTTTTCACGTGTAAATTAATTTAATAATTAAACATATAAAACAGTTCTCTCTATGCTCGACACTCGCCAAGCTTAATGTTATATTTAATGTAGCGTGTAATTATAGCCAAAACGAGAGAATATTAATATGAGTTTTAAAGGGTGTGTATTTGGAGTTGAAATAATAGTAATGCTCGTTTCAAATGTAAATAAAGTTATGTAGTGGAAAATCTCTTGAATTTAAAAATAGCATCCTTTGTCCTGTAAATACTAAATTTTGATTACATTTTTAACAACGTATTTAAAATAAACTTCACAACTTAATATTTCACTTCGGTTATTGATTTATCTTAAATACTTTATTCATAACAAGTTGAAGAATTCTTTTTATAATGTTAAATTGGAATTCTATTAATGCAAACTTTCAAACTCCTCTTGTAGTTATATTTAAGCTTCTTTATGATTTTTCATTCAATATACTTTCATAAATATCAGCCCAATTACTAGAGATTCCAGACTTATTATTTTGTAATTTTCTTTTCCTTTTTCGTTTTTTGCATGCATAATACAAAAGCCCAAACTAACTCTAGTCCAACGGTGATACAATCATCTTTGGATCTAGATATTTTCAAAAACTACACGATGAATGAAGAAAATTTTATTAATATATACTACTACTTTCACCACTTAATTCAGTAGAAATATGTTTTGTATAAAATATTTAAAAACTCTTTAATATTTTATCCTCAGAAAACAGTTACAGAGGTTCTGAAACATTAATATAACGAGCTTTGTTAATTAATTTCTTCTCACAGAAACTTTTTAAATCTTGGAATTTTAACAATTTATTTTCATGCTCGTTCTGTTAAATTATTATTATTTTTATTTCAATATTATATCTCTCTGTATTTTATATAAACCTTTGTGTAAACCTTAACTTTGCCTGCGTTTCAGAAAAATTTGCATATATCACAATTTGTTATCAAATTAGGGAATTTTTTTTTCTAATTAAATAACTTTTATTTAGATTCCAACAACCAAGCACATAAAATAGATGAAAGTGCAAACACAAATATGATAAAAACACATAATTATCATATACCTAATACGAAAAATGTTTTCTTTGCCAAACTATTCGTATAGAAAGGCCAAAAATAAGACCCATAAAAAACTTGTTACATTTTCCAGGCTTAGCTGTAGCAATACTAGTGTTGACGGATCCTATACTGAATTCCCGGCAAAAACCAATATTTGCAGGATAAACAAAATACAATAAACAAGTTTATATTCGTCTGCGTAATCTAGTTGCTAAAAATAAGAAAAGAAATATCTTAATATAGATAATAATATATGCGGCTATAGATTGAACTAGGAGAAATCGTTACATTTCGACAAAGTTAACGTTGTAACTTCAATTTCATGCTCAATACTCATAAAATCAACAATCCCGAGGACCACGTTAAAACATACTCAAATCTTTTTCCAATCGTATTTTTTTTACCTTACAATTTATTTATATCTACTCCGGGTGTCTATAGCTCACTCCTTCCTAGAGGTATACAATTACAATAAGCTTGTTTACGCAGCAACATCAAGTTACTTAAATTTACCACGATATGCTACAATACTTCATTCGTTTGACGGAATGCATAGACAACGATCTTTAAGCGATTTCACAACAGAGATTATTGAGTACCCTTTAGACTCTTTGGTACCCCGCATCTAATCTCCCTCTGCATTTCTTTCTGTTCGAGATAATTTCAAATCTGCTGAAAAAAAGTTGAAGAATTTGCTGTTCTTTCTTTCTTTTAATGAAGCTCGAGTCTCGCCTCCTTCTTGGCAAGGGACAATATATCCAGGCAAAGGCAGTTAATGAAAAAATGTGTAATCCATCTCCCAATAAAGACAAAGAAATCACAAAGATCATGAAGTTACTGCAAAATATTTTTCGCAGTTTGTGGTTGATTAACAACTACTCAACATATATACATCGAATGTTATAACTTTTTGGCTTGCTTCTTTCATTGACGGGCGACCGATCATTGCAAACATGGCATTATTCAAATTCTTCATCTTTGTTTGGTTCCCATTATCATGTAAGCTGCATCAGTAACATAATATCGCTTGTATACATATGTCGAGCTTGGATGTATTTGTTGTATAAGAGGCCTATCTTCATCATCATCAGCTATCCTTATTTAATCCAAACACTAAAATAAGTATTTTATTTTCAAAAAGTATACTATAAATAACTTACACAAACTGACATACTTTCACCAGCTACACCATAAATTAATATTATTTTATATGCACTCATACAATATATTTTAAATCTCTTTTGGATTACCTATTAATAGACTCCGGTCCCTAGAGACAAAGATTTCCCAGATTTTCTTCTTACTATACTAAGAACTAAGTACTTAACGTACTAAAGAACTAAGTACTTAATATAATATTTCCTCACATAATTTTACCAAAAAAAAAAAAAGAAACAATCAGAAATTCAATTAAATTTTGTTTGTCAGTAACATATTTTTTATGAAAGGGTACGAAGGAGTTTTTTCATATAAATAAGACTCAAATACCCAAGTTTATGAATTCCTTACATACGTATTCATAATACAAGTAAAAAAACTTACAGAATATATGTTTTATCAAAAGAAAATATCTTTCTCATCACAGGATTACACATCAAAGAATTTTTTAATTCAATAATACAACAATAATAATATTTTCCTGTTAAAGAGTCTTTGGATCTATAATTGATTTCCTTTAGATAGAAATAATATTTTTTCTTCGAAGGTATATGATTTATCTTAATCAATAAGAATCACAAGGTATATCGCAAAAGACACAAAGTTTTATTGAGAACAAAAAACAACAATGTCTCACTTTTAATGGTGTTTTACTTGATCCACTCAAAGAATAGATATCAAAAAGTATGATTGTTAAAAATATTATGTTTTATATATGCAAAAAAAGTTTAACCCGACCGAAGACGTTGATTAAAACATCCTGATCACGTACCAATTCATGATGTGACATCATTGCAGAATAATACAATTTCAAGTATACCTGAATTGCACAATAAATAAATTGAAGAATAAATTTTAAATATGCATATGTTTAAATAGAGAAAAAGAAGCTAACAGACGAAGACCTTAAACAGTATATATAGCACTCAATACATTAAACACACAAGTGACAAACTATTTCTAGGAACAACTATCTAGATACCTTAAAACAATATCTAAGTTTTTAATAGCCTATTTACAAAATATTTTATGTTAAGTGCCAGGAAAATTTATAAACAATTAAAAGAAACTTTATCAAAATCCACGGCGGTAAAAAATGAAACCAAATTAACGACCTCAGTTACCAAAAAATTATCAAGTATAACAAAATTTGTTAACTTTTATAAAAAATTTATATCTCATAACTAAATAGAAACTATAAAAACCATATTTCCCAAATTGATAAAGTGCAGCAGTTCAAAACGATTACAAACACCGACACTTTACAAAAAGTAATATTATTTAGTGAACAGTAAAATATCCGATTAATTAAATTAAAGATCTTATTACCACAAAATAACACAATTATAAATACTCACCAGAGGAAAATTAAAAAAATGTACCAAGCAGATAGATAAAACCAGTCATATTTACAGACAATCCCATACATTACTATAAAATAGTATAGATATCCAGCTATTGATAGAAATAGCTGTTCCCAGTGCTCATAACATCTAAAACACTATTTTAAGAATTAATTTTTTCTAAATGTCGAAACAGAAATACACTTAATATTCTTTTCAAGTAAGGATAGCATTACCAGTACTGTAGACAACTTTTTTAATGATTTCTCAAAATATCCATTTACTATAAACAAACCCAGACTTCAGAACCATCGAGACGTCCAATAAGATATCCAGGTTAAAGATAATGAAAAGAGATATTTTTTTAAAATAAAAATCAAATTTCAAAAAGTTATCGTTCAAACAACTAGATGTTACATCTATGGCATTCATTAATGTGTGTGTTTTAATAATTCGGCACTGCTGGCGCAAATAAATTTATAGATTTCAAAGTGAGAAGTGATCTAACAATTATTACTTTTTAAAAAAAGCGTGTATACAGAAGCTACAAAGTAGGTTAGTTTGTAATTTTTTACAGCAGAATTTTTAATTATAAGTTTTAAGAGACCAATATTGCCATTTTAATTGATATTTATTACATTTGATAGTGACGTTGACTACATGAATCCTCAATCAATATTAATAAGTTAGATCAATTTTTAAACTTTTATTGAAAATTAATACAAATCACGGATATTTAAAGTGACTTGAAAGCTATTAATAAGATCTAAGACTTTCGCGAGTATTATTAATTTGTGATGCGTGTCTCGTCTGCCCGTGATCACGGTTACTGAAAAGTAACCGTAACGTCGGGAGTATGTAGTTTTTTTACAAAAATAAAGCACGCGTAATATATCCGAAAAAATATTAGTTTTATTTAAATTGAAAACTATTACTTGATTCATCTTATGTTATTTCTTAAGTTTTTTCAAGATTTTCATGACAATTTAAAATACTTTAGTGATGATAGTAGAGACGGTAGTATCCAAAACACTTGTTTCTTGCATCGAGATAGAGTTAATGAGAGTTAAATATATTTTGATGACTTCCTCATATAACTTTTTTAAATTATAAACTCATTTATTTTGCGAACGTGATGTATTTATTTCGAAATAATATTCCTATTTCATGAAATTTATAGACCTGCATTCTAGTGATTTATGAGACTCGTAGTCAATATCATATTGCATTGATTAGTTCGATAACAAACAATTTCTGCATTTATGAAAATTGTATAGAGACTATCTGCTATAACCAGAACTGATAGTGACAAATAAAGAAATGATATTTATAATGATAAATTGAATTTTTTTATCTTAATTGTGACATTTCTTAGAAATATACAATCCCACAAATATATTGGGCGTAGGCACGAAAACATAGCTAAAGTTGTTAAAAATATGTTTCGGAAACTGTGTCCAAAATAGTTTTAGAAAACGTGGCTACGGCGAGATAGCTAAAATTAGCCGGTTTTACAATTAAAAGTTTGAGAAATAAACCTTTTATTCAACATATCACTAACTTACAATTGTGTACTGGTATTAGATACTCTTTATTTTTACTTATTACGTAAATATTTATATCAAATTGTCAAAAAAAAAGGTTATTTCTAATCCTAGACTATGAAAATCTAAAAATTTTTTTTTCTAAATGTAACCTTAACTTACGTTTAAATGACGTTAGTTCTTTAAAGTAGAGTCCTAATAAAAATTTACCTGCTTAACGATGTTTTAAGAAATAATGTATAATATTTATTTCACACCTATTACAATAAATAATTTTTTCCACTTTTCGTTCCTTGTGTCTAGATCATATCCATTAATATCCATATCCAACCATTCTACATCATACCCTTGACTTATAATGTAAAACGGAGTTTCACTAGGCTCACAATAATGGCGATAAAACTTACGTTGAGTTAACGATGTATTCATTTTTTTCTATATTATTCAGAAGTTAGTTCTGATCTCATCCCCTTTTTATCTAAATTCTCATTATTATATTTCATTACTATAAACGTTCTGTTGTTTATCTATTGTGTTTAATAGCTTGTAAGTCATCATTTGTATGGTCTACTTTTCTAGATTACAATTAACACTTGCACCTGTTACCAGTATCCGATTGCGGTCATTCCAATATTTGAATTATTCTTGAGTAATCTGAATGTTTCTTTGTTGAATTTTCAGGAATTTGTTTATTGTGTCTAGTTAAGGTATTAAATCCACTCTTCACAGTCTTATCAAATATATATATTGATTTGTTTATTTGTTTTACAATGTTAACAATTTTGTGTTTAGCTCAAAGTTTTTAAAGGCCATTTATGAAAGTTACCTATTTTCAATTCTGATAATGTTTTGTATACTATTAATATTAATGTTTTAAGTTTATAACTGTTTCATTCGATTATTTTGATTGTGTCACTTTCTACTGATTCTATTGTTCTTGGAGGATATAATAACGAGAAATCCAAGGATTATCGATCTCTTAATAATAATTTTTCTATAGTAATCCCGAGACACGGCGTGTCTTTTACCAACCCTAAATAATGACGGGGGATACTTAAAAGACCCCTTTCAGTCAAGTCTCCTTGGACTGGCAATTAAGACCCACTTGTTAGGGTGTTATTTTTTTTTTGTAATAATATTGATAATCCGTAAATAACTGAGATCTGAGATCAGATTAATTAGTATCTATTTACAAACTTTATCTCAAGTGACCAATTATCACTACTTTTAGTCCAGCTGGCATTTAAGATAATTATATATAGCTTTATAAAATTATATTAGTTTAGGACTAATGAGATCATATATAATGAATCAACTAGGAAAACCAAAACAGTTCTTTTATACAAACGTAAATGACGATTATAGCTTAAAATAATTTTTATCAAGGAAAGCAATTTCAGTGGACTACGATAATTTAATTTTAATTGATCTTCATCCATTTAATTTAGATCATCATTAACAAATAAATTTGTTTATATTGGGTGGTTCGTTTTTGTAACCGACCTCAGAATGAAGATTCACAATTGTTTGTATTAATGGCACGAATGACTTTGCTGTCTATGAATCAATTTAATCATAAATTTTGCATTCATTAGTGGTAATTTTTAATTAAGTCCCACATAAATTTAAATACGATTTGATGAAGGAGTTAGTGATGAGCAATTAAATTCTCTTCAACCACCGTGTCTATGAAATTCTAATCATAATATTGCTTCATGCCTTTTGAATAATTTAATAGATTTCGAACATTATTTTTATAATCAATTTATTGAAGAAAATTAAAAAATATATATTGTTCGCTTACAAATCTCTTCTTTTTCTTATAATATTTATTTAGGAAATGAGATACATTTAAAAGTACTTAAAAAAATTACTACACAACTTGTCCTATCATTTGATATAAAATATTAGAGATACACAAATACGTAACCGTTTTTTTTTCACTTTCAATTCAATACTTGCCAAACATTCAATTCATACATAGTAATAAAATCAATGTTGATTCTTGGCTGCAAAATAGTGAGAGTATGCAAAAATAGTTGCATTTTTATCTTTACTAATATCTTTAATATTTAGATAAAATAGTTGTAGGAATATAAATATTTTATTAAAGACTAAAATCGCTGTTTTTTTATTTTATTTGGTATTCGATGTCTAAACGAGCATTTCTATGCTAATTTAATTTATTTTACGGTATACTCGTCTTTACAAACTGTTTTAATTTAACAGAAATATCATGTAATAATTTACATAAAACAATATACAATATATAAAATTCCTTTCCATTATAAGCGTTTGTAATCCAGGAAATGATTAACATACGATTCGTAAGCTCCATACAGGGGAAGTCAGAAGTAGGGTTTAATGTTTTTGAGGATCATAAATATTTCATCAACAATCCTTTCATGTGGGTACGTATTTAAATTGCTTCAAATAAATATATTTTGAGTGTTATAAAAACGATAGCTGAACGGAAACAATGAGGAAAGAACATATAAAATAAGTAGCATTTAGAATTGTATTCTAAATTTAACTTATATTTAGTGATAATAGATACATGAAACTAATATATTTCGGATTACTACGCGTATTTTATTATTTTGTATGAAATGTAAAACATTCACATCTCGTCTGCACGTGATCACGGTTACTGCAAAGTAACCAAAACGTTGGGATTATGTAGTTTTTAAAAATAATAAAATACGCGTAGTAATCCGAGAAATATTAGTTTCATTTATATGAATACTCACAAAACTCTTAGATTTCATTAAATGATAACAGATTTTTAATATATTATATTAAGAATCTGTTGGTATGACCGAAAATATTTCTCATATATATTTCTCATAACCGAAAACAGACGAAAAATATGAAAATGGATTAAATTCATACGGAAAATATACGATGAAAAATTCATCGAAACGTACAGCATTCGTAGGATTTAAACCCAATCGACGAAATATCATTTTCCAGTTGCCTTACCAATTAATAGTGCCCTAACTAGCCTGGTTTAAATTAACAAAAAAAGATTTAACTATAAATGGAGGTGCCATCTATTAGGTTTCTTTTTTACAAAAATCCTTTTGTAGATTTTTAGTAAAGGATTAACATACGAACAAAGTATCTATCTGGTGTTTTCTTATTGTACAACTGACAATAAACATCCGAAAATTTTATAACAGCATTTTTGACTAACAAAGACTTTGACTCACCTTTGAATATAAGTAATGAGATTAACCACGTTTACATACTAGCTTTTGTCTGCCACTTCGTCTACATACACTCTAGAATTAAGCTCGGAAAGAAATTTACAAACTATGCAAAAGCAACAAATGTTGTAACCAACCGGCAGCGCCATCTATACTCCACGTCATGTAACTACATACACAATCCGAATGTTATGTCAAGATCCCGTGGGAACTACTCGAAATTAGATGTTAAAGTAAAGGCTTTGTCTTAATGTTATGTGTGAACTACAACTACATATCTGTAAACTTTCTTCAAAATCATTTAATTTCTGTTTTCATATCAGAGCAACAAATATCCATTAATTCCTACACATATTCGCATTTATAAAATAATACAATATTAATAGGATAACTCAAGACAAGATCTAGTTCTCATCATTTTAAATACACGATAACACTATCGTAGTAGATCGCCTTATAAAACATTATCAATAATAAATAAAACTCTTTAGGCTCTGCTAATAATCTTTTTATCATAAAAAAATTGCTGCTTTTAAAACAAAGGTAAAACCAACGGATACTCCTGATTAATGACTTTGAACCAGTAGAGTAATGTGGTTAGGGACCAGAAGTAATATAGTTAGGATATCAATCTCAACGAAATATGTATAATTTCACGGACGAAGCTGTAATTACTATCAAGCGGACTATAAATCACTCCTTATTTAATCGTATGAAGGAGAATCTAAAAAAATGTTTGTTTACATTTTATTCATGTACAGAAAAAAGATATTAATGATTATTGTATTTCACATATTTATATATATCTTATTTGTTCCGCAGTATTTTCTCAAGATAGTTTTTATGAGAAGAAATACAACTTTTAATAAAATATAATTTACCTTATGATAACAAAGTTTCAGTATGTAATGAAAGATTTGTGTCTTATTTATTACATAAGAACTTCTACTGTAAATAATAATAAAATGACCTAAATGCATATATATATGTACAATGTATATACTTGATTTTCTAGATATAAATCAGGGGACTACATATTTTTTGAGTACTTATACTAACAGTTTTAAATTTATAATTCTTTGAATTTTTTAACCATAAACGTTTTTACGGCCAACTAACCTGAACCGATAGAGAACCACTGTCGGTAAAATCAATTTCGACTATTTTCATACTATTTGACAAATATTTACTAAAACGGTAATTACCATAGGTTTCTATAAATTGTAAACTCTATTTTAATTTTTCTTCTAATAACTTAAAAGAATAGGATTAAAAAACTTTTGATAACTTGGTTTAGACATTAAGTACACATTAATTATTATATAGTGAGTTATGACACAAACTATTTCCATGTCATAATATTTATCCACTTTTTATTAATTTCGAAATTCAGTTTTTTATTTAAACAAATAGAAAAGCAAACAAACCTAAATAGTAATATAGTAGGTATACCTAAGACAAAAAAAGAAACCATAATTAGGAATTCTTATCTACCTACCTAATTAGGAAACTACCTGAATGCCGTTTCTTGAAACAAAGACGTCCAAAAACCGAAATATGTGATAATTGCAAACAAACTGAAAATTTGAGCCAACATAAACGTGGTAATTCGCGAGCTATAACTTCAGCACAACGATTTTCATAATATGTGTTTAAGTAATCTACTGTGATTCATGAAAGTAAGATAAAAGTTCAAAAAGGTGAATATATTTAACACTAACTAGAAAAATGACGAAATAAGTGTGAAAATGCTTGCCCAAAAATGAGTATTCGTTATTTTAAAAGTCCTTACTTTACTCATATTTCGTATGAGCTTTAAAACCTCTCACATCCAGTTTCATTTGATCAATTGTGTTTCATAATCATCATCATCAGCCTATACTGGTCCACTGCTGAACATAGGCCTCTCCAATTGCACGCCACTGAGATCTATTTTCGGCTACTCGCATCCAGCTCCTGCCAGCCATCTTGCGCAAATCGTCACTCCACCTTGCCTCCTCCACTCAATTGTGTTTATAGAAAGTTATTTCCCTCTTCTTTTCCAACTCGTAACTTTAATACCCTTGGAAGTTTTCTCCTGTCTTGGTCTACCTCTATTAATGAAACTGCTTTTTACATGAAAACACTTATAGCCATCCAAGTATCGTGGTTTGTAACAGACTTAATGTCTTGTATCTAAAACTTACAGAATACGATGTGAACTGTGACTGTACGATAAATTTAGAAGTAAGCATTTGATTTCGATATGGCAATTGTAGAATTCCTTTGACGACGTCAGGGAAGTTAATATATTTTAATTCCACACTTAAACACTTGTTTACTTAGAACTTCTATAACACCATCCAAGCAACATATTACCAGTCCACAGTGCTCAAAATTAACCAATAAGAAAGCAATGCTTTAAGTAAAGAAAATTGTTACCAAACTATTTAATAAAGAGAGCTACACGATGACATTTGCACGCTAATCAACAGTCGTATTTGCTATAAAATTGCTTAGTATTTCAAAGGTTATAGCGACATACATCCTACAGACGTAATATTTAGACTGGATTACACTTTATTCTCATTAATTGGTATTTACTTATTTATAGAGCCAGTGAATGACATTACAAAGACGGCTTTAGTAATGATAGAAGACAGCAACCTTTAGTACAACAAATGACAGTAATTTCTTATTTGTGATAAATATTATACCAAGCAAACGGTACTTGTCTAGCTATGTAGGTTTAAATTATATTTTAAAAAAGCTGTCCTCGAGACTTACCTCACCTGGACTAGTGATTTTTGACAGCACTTTTATTAAATATTTTCTGTTTTATTTTTAATTACAAACACCACTAGTTTGGAATGAAAAACATACTTTACAATAATGTTACTTTCTACACGTTTTGTGCAACAAATAAGAGCCACGTTTAGCTTCCTATACATCATCATATATTTATCTTCCTAATACAGACAGCGATCCGTCAAAATTTTATTAAATGCAAAGATGAACGTATGACTTGTGTTAAACTAACATAAAATCAAATTAATATATACGAATACATACAATATGAGAATAGACGAAAGTTATAGGGAAGTGGCGTGACTTTGGGCACGCTTTATACACAACGGTTTGTGTACAAACTCCAAGTGTCTTGCATAAGCTGCGCCGTATTTCATGTGAATGCTTATATAGACCTCAAGTCAACTTACATTGGTTATTAATAATGTCTGACAATAATAATTTCTTAACCTCTTCTTAACCAATTTTTTTAACCTTTGGTTTTCATTATAATTACTTATAATTTGTTATCATAATTTTATCTTGAGTAACATTTCATTTAATGCTACTGTACTGAGAAATAATAAATATATACATAAATACTTAAATAAAATAATTAATAAAATTAAGGCCGGGATTTTTTTTTAACATAACTTTTTATTTTTTAGGTCGATTGATATGAAATAAACATTAAATATGAAGGGAATACCACAATATTTAAATGAAAACAAATCTCAATCGCATAAGTCGTTTTTGCAATAAGTGTTAACAAATGCTCAAACAAACAGACAAAAATTATAACAACCATTATTTTGGGTTTAATTTTTTAATAATAATCCCAATAATAGTTTTGTCTCGCATATTTTCAATGTACAAAGAGCGGTTAGTTTAATTACATTATCAGAGAATATTATATTCTGATAAATTGATTAACAAATCAAAAGTGACAAGAGCACATATCAACAAAGTTTATACAAAAGTTTTACCCTTAATCTGTATTTGAAATTATTTATTCAGAATAAAAGATTTATTTATTTTCAACATAATATATATGAGTTTATACTATAATTAAATAATAAGTCTCAACGCGAGAATGCAATCTCTGAAGAAAATTTCAGTATTTAAATATACTATGTTTAATTAAAAAAAAGTTTTTGTGTTTCAGATTTTTTTTTAACAAAGTATAACGTATTGGATTTAACGAAGAGATGCTATTAATGATGCTTTAATTGCCGGTTTAACAAACACCACAGTCGGATTTTCCAATTTAATTGCAGTTGCGGTTTGACAGCTATCAGAACAACCAAA
Organism: Danaus plexippus; assembly: GCF_018135715.1. Taxonomy (NCBI): domain Eukaryota; kingdom Metazoa; phylum Arthropoda; class Insecta; order Lepidoptera; family Nymphalidae; genus Danaus; species Danaus plexippus. The sequence continues at coordinate 4,096,450 of NC_083539.1, forward strand.
ATTATTGTTCAGCAATTTTAACCCAATAAAGTCTGTAATTCGGTTTACATTTGTGTTGACTGTAGTTATTTTTTAATTGAGTTAAAAGTGCTAAAGTTATTATCGTTTTTAAGTACGCAAAGATTGATCTGTAAAGACAAATGAAATAAAATTTTATATTTTACGGTTTCTTTGTCAATAATGTTGTTGAAATTCATATGTATGTGTAGTTTCAAATATGTGGATAATTCATATTCATATAGTTGCTGTTCTGGAACAACGTAAATATCCCTTTTCCCAAGTTTTTAATGACGTATGACTTGAAATAAGTAATTAATATTTAAAATGAAGTCCTGTAGTTATAACCGATTACAAATATTTATTTTATAAGACTTTTAAGCTTCAAAAAGTTTTATATATGTGCAATGCAAATATTTAGCAAGAATTTGAGATAATTTTTTTTACATATGACCAAAAAAATCACGTATAGACAGAAACAATTACCCACAAAATGTATACAGGTATTAACTTTCAACATTTAAATAATATAGATTATACATAACTGTCTGAACTTATCAATTTAATGAACTTATGTTTAATGGAAGCTATGGCGCAACAAATACGTTTTATATGACAGCAGTTGGCTATATAAGTATGTTATTTTGTTCATAAAAATATATCAATATCCTTACAATTATTCCTGTTATGCTGCAAAAGAAGTAGCAGTAACAGATTTTGTAACATTATTCATATATACTCGTATTTTTTAAATACTACTGCTACTTAAATATGGCAATCTTTTTTTATTCTTAAGGCCTTAAGGTATGAAAATTAAATAGTAATAGATACTATTATAATACTAGGTATATTTGAATTCAAGTTTTATAATAAAAATATAAATTGAATTGTAACCAGATTGAGTCAATTTGTTGCTCAACAAATTTTTCCGAATTCTAACGAACAGTTATTTTTTTTTTCAGTTACCAATTTTATCGCCTTAATAAATTTTTCAAACTTATAAAAACTGATACACATTTCAAGTTTATTCAAAGAGAATAAATGTCGAAATTCTTCGTAACGTTCTTGTTGTCTTTTTTAAATATTCAATATCCGAAAAAGTTTATATATCACAAATAAAATATATTTTTATAATATATGACCTAAAATGACTTCAAAAAATTATTTAGTCTCTGAAAGGTTTCATCGTAATATTCGTAAACTACTAAACTACTAGGGTTTGGGTAAATTAAATATACTATTATCATTAATCACCAAGACGACACTATAAATAAACTCAAAGTCACAGGTTAAATCTAAGATAAATGTTTTTAAATAAATCTTGCGTGTTTCATTTATCAAGCTGTATAAAAGCTTTTTATATTCCTAATAAAATATATTTTCATGATTTCTAGAACATAAAATGGGTTGTTTAGTCACGAAAGTAAGCCTTCTAAAGAAAATTAGTCTTTTCAAGACCATATCGAATATAAATGCTTTCCTTAAATTTTATGATAATCATTTCCTTAAATATAAAAGTATACAAAATCAGTATAAAAAATATATACTTATATTGATATTCAATGACAATCTTAAAAAGTTTCCATAATAAAACAGAACATGCTTATTGCAGGCCCTATTTTTAATATTTCCTTTATTAAATAATAAAACGTTCCTCTGCAATAATAAGAAGTTAATTGTTTACAAAATGCGGTTTTAGGGACATAATGGATCCCTGTTCTTAAATCAGAATAAAACATTCACTCAAAGAATCGTGTATTTTAATTGAAATAAGTAAAATAGATACAATAAAATAAATTTTTCACGTGTTATCATTATGATAAAGGGCTCCAGTGCACGTATTCTAGAGTAATCAACACACATCGAAGTCCATATCCCAGGTATCCTAATCCATATCCCACATAAAAAATCCGAATCCAACTTAAAAAAACTTCTACACATCTCCAAATATTCTACACTCTGATTAAGTCACTGCTTTTAACAGAATTAAAGATCGACTGACCTGGAACACTCCACAGTTTTTCTCTTTTTAACGAAATAAGAAAATAAATATCAATAAACCAAATAAATTTTATCAATGCTAATGTTTATAAGGTAAAAGGATACTCAAAATTCCCATGAAGAGGTGAGTTTTTCGTATAGAAATAACTTGATGAATTAAATTAATTAACTTAACAGTAATATTGCTGTTACTGTGAATAATATAAGAGTTTTACTTTATTGTTAAAATACGTATGGTTGTCTAGGGAACATAGGATAGCAGCAGTAGTTTTTTACAAAAACAAGCACATTAGTAAAAGTTTCTTGCTGAATCTTAAAAAGAAAACTGAGCAGGCTCAGTCGCTATTACAAACAAGTATAGAAATAAAACAAGAAAAATATCATTAACAAGTATTAAACTTACATTGGATATAAAAACTATTTTACTTGTTTTTTATTTTATAGATATTATAATGAAAAAATATATTTAAATATATACAGAATGAAAATTAATCAGTATCGTAAACATATATATGTATGTGTAATGTATATAGTGTAAAATATATAAACTCACATCTATGTTATGAAAAATAGTCAAACAAAACGAAAATCTTTTAAAACTTATAGAAACTAAAAATGATTTACCAATCGTTTCATTGACTGTCCGTATTGATTTTGAAAATCGTTTGTATACTAATATCCGCTAGCTGTAATAACTTCCAGGAAAACGTTTGAAGCAGTATTCAAATAAATAATGTATTTATTGTATATACATATGTTATAAAGCCAGTTAGTGTTTTTTCGCAATATGTTTCTGAGACAAACAACAGAGACTTCAATCGTCTATATAAATTATAATCTTGTATTTTATAACATCATCATATGCTATTTTAAGACATATGTAATAGTTAAAGTCTGATTAGGTCGTCTCACGAATTAAATTGTACATAAAGTACCACATCTATGTCTTCCTCCCAAAGCCAATCTAATCCTACTCCCATTTAATCACAGTGGAATGCTGGCAAGTATTGTAATTGGTTTCAATTATCAGTAAAATATTACTTCAAGAACGTTATCCGTGTTAGCAAGTCCGTTCTTAGCAAGTTACGATTTTCAACTTACTATACAAACACAATAAGGTTTATTGCACTCACGAGTATGAGAAATGACGTATTTTTAATTAAAAACTACAACCACACAAATATTTTATTTGTAGTAGGCTTTGTTATAAATAATTTAATTGAATAATGAATGAAAAAAATAAACAAAAATACAATTTCAATAAAATTTTTACGATCAGAAATTAAGTAACTAATAAAAACATTTATAATCATCATTTTAGTTATTTCTAATGAAAAAAATAACGTTTATACGGTAACAATATTAAGAATAACACAATAATGTACTTAGCTTTGGCTGTCACTAGCGTGTATGTTTGTATGTGTGTGTTTATCTGAAAAGCATCGTAACTCTCAAATGGCATGACCGATTTTGATGCTGTTTTTAATATCGGTTCAGTAGTGTACTGTTGGTTGTCCAGATAGATGTAAGGTCCATAATCATTCTATTAAGTGCTTCTCACATGTCAATATAATTGTTTATTCACATTATCATTCTACTTTTTACGTGTTATACATATTTCTTTGTATGTAATACATCGTTACCATTTCATATTTATAATAATAGATTTATAAATTCTAGGGACTATATCGTATGGACAAACAAAAATTCTTGCTGAATAAAGAAAACTAGCTGTAGTAACGTGATATCTTTTATATTATTTTAATTCACTTAATTTAAAAAAAACACAGAAACTATCAACTAATCGTGGCAAATTGCTTACGCGGAATTTCATACCAATTCCTTAGAAATCATTAATTAAAATTAAAAAAAAATCAGCAGCCCTATATTTTAACGGTTAATCTTTATTCTTATATTGCGTGTATGTGATCTCATTTTAAATGTTATCCTGTCCTGCAAAATAGGCGACTGGATGCTTCCAACTGTGACAATGTAAGATTTATTTTCAATTTAAAATTTATATGTACCATAAAATTCCTAGAACAACTTTTTTTAAATCACTCAAAAAATATAAATGACTAGAAGTCATTTCCAGTTTTTACGTGTTCGAACACAAACTTCAAGTATTAAATAAAAATAAGTTTAAAATAATAATAATATTAAAACTCATCGCCAAGCAAATCTTTTTAATCCAGCTTATATATTTTAGTTCGCTTCTTATGTAGTAACAGTTCTCTCCTGAATATTAATTTAAATGAAATATTAAGTTCCAGAGATTAGCTATACATATATCGTATAGAAGCCGAGATCCCCGTCTTCGACTTCTTACCTATAATTGTATTGGATTAGTTCCCAGCATTGTAAAAATTGATTCACAAAAATTAACGACTAAATTTTACATTACTTGCAGTTGCCGCCCCTTAACACTAAGTTTGTTGAATATATAGGCTTTTAAAACAATGTATTTTCATCTATAAAAGAAATACAATTGAAATTATAACATTATGATGGATAGACCACTGTCCATTGAGTAGTTTCGCTTCAACTTAATTCAATTTAAGGTAACAAGTAAAAGTAAGAAATAAATCTGGTGTCCCGTTATTGCCAAAATAACTAATAGCTTTTTTTCATGTAGATAAAACAGGGAACCTGTGTATGAAGACAGCAAGATAACGCGCCGACCGATGTTTAATGAATCAACTTAAACCAAGACGCAAATCTTGGCTTATGTTGTCTTTCAGGTTAATATAGTCGTCAGTCCTCAGTGTCTGTAGGAAAAGACTATCTAATATATATAACATGATAAATTGGGCCCTCTATATTACAAGCGGGAATATATATATGTTTTTTATCTAGTTTCTCCAAGCCAAGTCAGTACTGACTGACTTGGCTTGACTGCTGAGTCACTTCAAATGGCTATTGTATCTGCGCACGTTGTAAAATATATCCAGATAGTGAATGAGTATTTGTCAACAGACTTTTTATTGGTTGGGTTAGGTAACCATTAGGTTCATTACAGTAATTTTTCCAGAATATTTAGAAGAGTTCATAGCTCTGATATGGAGCGAAGATCTTTTAGTTTAATCAATCTGAGGGTCGTGTCTAAAAGCCGATCTGTATATGTGAGATGAAACTCGATTGAGAACTCTAGACGTTCGCAAATTTGGTTCAAAAAGCTGAAGTGAACGCTCAGTAATTGACTCTGTTGCGTGCGTTTGCGACGTGTGTTCTCTCGAACTTACAAGACGGTTTTCAGTATCTACTAAAGAATCCCCGTATTCGTATTTTCATTGTTCTAGGCAACAAACTATTTCTAGAACGTGAAAGCATTTAATTTTTTAGATATTTTTAAATAATAAAAAAGACAAATACTACAACAACTAATATGAAATTATTTACTTACGATTTGAGTAGAAATTAGCCTGATAAGTAGTGCGATCTGTACATTACAGCGATTACTATTTTGTTTTTTAAATTTATAGAAAGGTATGTAGGTTGGTATGAAAACCACCACACTGTGAAAACATAGAAACACACATTCAAAATTTCAACCAAGTCGGTCAATGTCCCTGAAGTAGTTGACATAACGATAGCAACGCCACCTATTGGGTCCAGAAGTAAAATGTAGTCTATATTTACCAGGGATACTGTCGACTTCAATTGGTAAAAGATTTCTTCAAATCGGTCTAGTAGTTTCGGAGCTTTTCATCCAAACAATCAATTACCTCTTTATAATATAAGTGTCAATTAAGCAACTTATGTTATTATAAATTAAGAAGCTCTTTATTACCAAATTATCCTTTAAATTTTAAATAAATAATGTTCATTATATAGAAACTAGATTTCAGCAATGTTGTAAAATAACCCTCCAGTAGCGCAGCTTCAACCTTTAACGTTAATGGGCTTCTCTGGAGAACATAGCTGCAATTAGGCAAAATGGATATCTTACTTCTTGCAAGAGGTATTTTTCTTTCCGTGCAGGTTGAATTAGTTTTATAATAATAAAATACTGTATACATTTCGATTTTATTCTATCAGAACAATAATTAAATTACAATATAATCGAAGAGCTTTGCAGCGTATCGTGTTTTGCTAATTATAACGTAATTAGTGGTTGTTGAGCAAAAAAGCGTTTGTGCCAACTGTTTCATATTTCTTTGCGTATATTCAAATTCCAATAGCAATTACAAATACAGAATCTAATTGATTGATAATAGAAATTGGAAATATGACGGAGGATACTATAACAACTCGTCACAAAATTCACAGTTCAAGTATTGAAGACAATTTTCGATAATATCATTAAATTACTTGGAAAGATCTGATTCCATAACAGGATAAATTATAAAAATAAACCAACATTTATGTCGCAATCTTTATATTTAAATTATATCGTTTACTTTACTTAAATTTATATGGCGCCCAAATATATTAACAAGTTACAGTTGATTTGTTTTTTATATACATTTGTACTTATTCCAATAAAAACCTTAATAAATACATGACCACATAAAGTTACGAGGTTGAACACTTTGAAATCATTTTAAAAGTTTTACATAGAAAATATTTCTTACGAAGTAGGCATAGCAAGTATCTGACTTTCGTGTTGATTCTTAGTATTCAAGTTATTGTTAGGTTGTTATAAGATATAGTAAGCTAAATTCTAGCTCCTCCTAACTAAAACCGGAACACAACAAAGCCATTACCACTGCAGAACCGCTTCTATAGCAGAGTTTAGGCAGAAATCAAACTATTGTTACTTTTGACATGAAATGTTCGTTGTTTGTTTTTAGTCAAATTGAAATATTTTACCTTTCACTGAGTTATACGTTAATTTATTTAACAAGTCAATGACACTATTGATTGTCAGTGATTTATATTTTGCTGCTTAATATAGATGATTCAATATCTACACTGAACTTATCTATAAGTTACTTGTAATAAAATGTAAAATTTTGCGTCATAACATTATACAATTTTATAATCCATTCATTAATAAGACATCATTACGGTACAATTTGTGGTGATAATTTAATCCTCTTATTTTACGAAGTTTTACAACCAAATAAAGTTTCTGGATACTGCGACGCGATCCAGTCACCTCGTTACTCGTTCATTTGTAAAAGTCGATCAAACGACTGACTGACAGATAAGAACGAATCAGTCGATTTGACTGATTTCTGTTCATTGTTTGTGCATCTTCACACAAGCTTGTGTTTATTCAAATTAGTCCTTTACAAATGTTATTTAGATATACGTATATACGTATTGAACAATGTACAGTATACTAAACAGGATTCTTCATTATAGGCTTTATTTTTTTGTAAATAACTGTAAAATTTTATATAAAATTTACAACAATACGATAACTAGGCTTTTTACTATCACATGACTAGCAATAACTTCTGTTCAGATTTACTAGAGAATCAAATCGAATATCATAAGTAGATGTAAGTAAAGTTCGTTTTATTATAAGCATGTGGTAATAATGCAATTTTTAAATATTCTTAAAAGACTTGCTGCTAAATATATACTTAGCTCACCTATACTAGGTTACAGAAAATCATACTATTTTAATATGTAAAAGTTCTCCATTTCTGGAACTTTTGATTAAGAAATTTCAATGAAGGAATTGGCAAATTTCACCTTTAATTTGTTAAAGTGTTATTATCGTCAAAATGACGAACAAATTAAAAACATATATTTATTTTTTAATTAATATATCAATTTTTTTACATATATTTTATGCTCCCGATTGAACTATTTTTACACTTTTAATAGTTTCTCACCACAGCTTCGATCATTTTACCCACAAGTTGAAAGAATTTAAAAATACATTGAAACACTTGTTTAAACAAGTGCCATGAATGTACTTTGAGAGTCAGAAGATCAAATAAAAAAATACATTGAGGTCTTTTTCAGGTTTTCTACAATTATCTCTTAACTGAGATTTCTATACATAAAATACGAATTTAAATAATTTTATTTTCATTAATACACATCCCATAAGGAATGTCGCAATCAATAAATTTAGGTGTCAGATTTTGCACGTAGTATCTTTCAATGAGTTATTAAAATTTTGATATTAATTAAAAATAACAACAGACTTATACTGTACGTACACGTACTTTCGATATAAAAAAAAATATGTAAAAATATTTTTTTATTACTAACATCCAAACCAAAAAATACAATTTTAGTAAAAAATGGACAGAGGCATTTCATTTATACAAATCCTAGTCCGAACTGATTCTGACACCGGTAATTAGGTTAATGAGATTATATTTCAAGTATCGTTTATAAAACGCTTGAAAGCATTGTTGTTATTGACAAGCATTTAGTGTTTGAAAATATTATTAACGGATTAATCCATGGTTTATTTTACGTCATCTAAAATGTTTGATTACAAAATCCAACTAACGCACTGAAGTTTTTTTAACATCAAAATTGAGGGACACGATAAAATCTTATGTTAATTCGTCAATCTTCCTTATAAAAACGAGCTGAATATGAAGAAGGACAATTTTTTTTATTTTTTATTGATTTTTTTGCTTGGAGATGAGCTCTGGTTTACTCCTATGAGTAAAAATGTTAAGAAACAATGAGCTATATCTATAGCCACCAAATGTCTAAACAAATACAACCATAAGTAAAAAACCAAACGAAGAATTATAAATATACTTTTTTTATGAATATCACTCAGACGTTGCGAGATTACAATTTAATATTATTCTCGATGCGGCTACCTGCGGTTCTGTATTGGTAGAACATATAACTACTTTTTTAAATATTTAAATGAAAAGGTATACCTATTTGAGTTTTTAACAAGGTCAAACAAACATTTAGACATTCATCCATACTTGCAAGCTTTTTTTATAATGAGATCTAAGACTTTCGCGACTATTTATTTAATATTTATTTATATTATCACATATTAAAATTATTGTGTCACAATTAATTTGTAAGCAAATTATGAGCCAGGAAAATTATAGTATTAAAATATAACTTAATATAAAGTAATATATTGCATACAACATATTTACATCACTAAAAGCCTTGTTAAACCAGAGAATTATTAGCATACGTAACACAGAACACATTTTCGAGAACTCGGGAAGTCGACTGAGTTTAATGTTTTTCGAATCATACATATTTCATTGAAATCTCTTTCATGCTGAAACATATTTAAAAATGATAATTGGTTTACGCGGGACACAAAAAAGCCTAAAAAGTTATGTATGTATAGTACGAAATGATATTAAATAAAAATATTTATATTTTTTCATATTTTCACTATTTATGTTATTCTAACACAGTAAAGCTTTAATGTACCCTATTAACAACAAATTTCGCTTACAAATCGCTTATTTCAATATTTGGTTCAGATTTTAGTATGCATGATTCATTACAATTGAAGTTATCAGCCAGACTATTTGCATATCATGAGATTTACTGGCATCGGCTCACTTCCACTATACCCATGCGTAATCAATTTCCAAAAAGCTTGCTACATTATTGTATAAAATCATTGAGTCGGCGTATACACGAAAAAGTACTATAGCTTGAATGGTTTCTCAATCCTGTCAAATATTTTATTAACATTTTGATATTAATTATCTAATCCTTTTATCATTAAAGAAAGCTATGCAACAATTATGAATGTATGAAAACTATTTATCTGAAATATTTTATCTAAGAATGAAAAATTAAATAAAATTATGAATCATTCTTTACTAGTTTACTTAATTCGAGATTCAACAGAAACTTACATCTTCGGAGAATATTAATGCAATTTAGTAAACTCAAAGTCTTGACTTCTAGCAAGAGTACTTGGTATTTGTACCTATACAGCTATATTCATATTGGAATTTGGTATTACAAGTTCACTGTGTATACTCGAAATGTCAGCACGTTAGCGTACAAGTTAGAAAGAGGCTATTAGTCTACTTGTCTCAATAGAAGCCGCCAAGCCTCGTATTTCAGATTTAATCAAGGCAGACAGCGTGATTAACGACACCTTTTGTAATCGTGGAAAATATAAATGAGAACATTTGAAACTGTTTCTACCATACAATTAGTGCTCATTCAGAATTTCATACTACACGTTTCGGCTTTTACATAATACATTAAAAATAATAACATAATCAACAAATATTCTGGGTTATTCTACAAAAGAATATTTGCAGTACTCTAATAAATTATTCTTAATTATACGTCAACAGGGATGGATGACATATTACATTTTGTGTAACGTTTTTTCAAAAAGAAGAAAATTTTTGTTCAGATGTGCTTACCATGTTGGTCGAACTTGTTAACAATTATTTTAACAGTCCTTTTGTATTTTGTAATTTTTTTTATATTTTAATTCATTTACTGCAATAAAAATGGGCGCTTTATTTAATAAATTAATAGTGATATAAGAGCACTTTTTAAAATAATTTTAATGAGACTACAATAACTCGCTTCCTTTTAGAAATTTACACACATTTTTAAATGTCACTAAGCATTTATAAAGAAATATATATTCATAAAATATATAACATATGATAAACAATAGTTAATACTAGATACAGCTAAAACTATATACTTTTACTGAGCAACTAATTTTGAGAAAACAGATATTTTCAAAATTTCGATATAACGAAACATTAAAAAGTTTAATCCTAGATGTTTAATCATTAAAACTATAAAAATATTTATATTTAATTATTTAACGTCGCATGAAAAATAAATAGAAAAAATGTCCATGAACTTGCTGAAAAACCTGAAGACACAATTAGCGCGTTCTGTGTGCATCCAAATGACAAAAACCAAGACTGTCAGACACTTTTATGTCGTCTTCTCGGGATCAGAATTGCTTTGAACAGCAACGTTTATTTAATAATATTAATAATGTAAAATAAAAACATACAATCTCTTTTATATAGACGTAGTTATAAAGACTTATTAAAAATTTATCACATAACACACAAAACTATTTGTTGATTGAGGAGTATTTATGAAATCTGTATTAACACCAATTTATGTTGGTAAGTAATATACAGCGCATTTAATACTACTGTTCTATTTATTAAGTTATTCGACATTAAATCACTATATACACTGATAATTGAAACCAATTACGATACTTGTCAAGCATTCCAATGTGATCAAATGAGAGTAGGATTAGATTGGCTTTGGGACGGAGCCATATCCGTACCCTAAGCTGTACCTTAAATACGATTTATCAGATCGAACAATTTATGATGGACATTTTATTTATTACGATCCAATCGGTTTAATTTAAAGCCGGTTTTACTGTTTCTATATATCTATTTAATAATGCAATTAAGATAAATGGTAAGCACAACAGTGTCCGTAAATATATAATGTAATAGAAGGTAAATGCCACACATAATATTACGTTGAGCGCCTTTACATCTAGCTTATCAAGCTATGAAATTACATATTAGCAGCATACATGGCATAAATCAAGTCTACATTTACGGAAAGTCAATAGCGTGCTTTGATGTTTATCAGAATTCGCATTACAGCCTTGATATAACCTTTGGTATATTCGTCCCTCTGTCTGTCCATCTATCACATATACCTTACAGTGATAAATTTGACAGATAGATTTCGTAATAGAAGATGTTCTACCATTCTGTTTTGTAGAAAAATCTCTCCAAATAACATAAGCTATTTTGCTACTGTAAAAACTTTTGGTTAATAATGCTTACATATGTTTGTTAATCTTCCATAATATCCATCATATAGTTATACAGAGATATTTTACGAGTTATTTTTAGATAACAATTTTTCACTTTGAAAATTGTATTTTTATAATCTTCCAACATTTCAAGGGATTTAAATTTTAATATTGAAATGGATAAAAAAGTTGCTTTAGGAAAAAAACAATTTTCCCTTTTAGGAATTATTGTCCCATGAATTTTATTGTTGCTTATTTTAATGTATTTATATTTTTAAACTTTGCTCGCATAAATACTACGTTATCTTTGTTACATTTAAACACTGGTAGCTTTTTTTTAACAAATTTAGAAATTCGCGATTTATATTCAAAAAAATTAAAATCACGACAGTTTGCAATATTGCAATTTTGTATTCTCTCAACATTTCCCCCATCAGTCATTGGCTGGTTCCACAGTTACGTGCATGGCCGCCGGCAATGTGTCCGGTTGAAGGAATTGTATTTAGACTGAAGGTATGTCACTGCTGGTGTGCTGCAAGGAGGCGTATTATCTCCCCATTTATTTTCAGTTCTTATCAATACTGTTTGCTCAAGTATTACTTCTTTCTACCACGTATATGCCGACGATGTCCAGATATATCAGCAATCAAATCTCACTTATGTTTCCAATACCATAATTTTGGTCAATAAAGACATAGTGGGTATTTCTGAACGGAATCAATGTTTTGGCATTAAAACCAATTTTAACAAGTCTCAAGTAATTCGGCTTAAACTTATTGCTCTAAACTTATTTCCTCTCATCTCACGGGTTGTCTGAATTTACTCTATGTACCTCCCGTCTTTGTTGATGTCACTGTTGTTCCCTTAAGTAAAATACTAAAGAACCTTGGAGTCATTTTTGACCAAATTTAGTCCTGGTGTCCTCGACTAAATGAACTGAGCAGGAGGATATATGCGTCCCATAAGAAGTTTACTTAATTTGGTCCCAATTACTAGCAGGAAATTGCTATCTGGACCATAAAGAAGAACAATTAATGAAACTAGAACACTTTTGAAACCCTTTATTCGTTTTTGTACTTCAGAAATGATATATCTGTTTTTTGCATAAAATTAAAGCGGCTACTTATCCGTTTCCATCGGTGCTCTTTACTCTTCTTCTTCTTCTTCAACGGTTCTTTACTCTTTCCTCATCAACAATTCAATTCCATATTATTTAAAAAAACTCCTTAAATTTTTTGTGATTCTCATAATCGTTCTCTTCATTCTGAACAAAACTTCACTCTAAAAGTATCTTCCCGCTCTTCAACGTTTTACACAAATTCGTTTACTATCACCGCTATTCAACTTTGGAATGAACTTCCTTTTTATATTAAAGTTGCAAAGTCAGTAAAGCCAACGCTCAAAGCGTTTGGTAAAGAATCACTGCCTCAACCTTTGGCAATTTGTGACATAACTTAAAACTATTTAATATATATGTAATATTCTTATATTATTTTATATTACTAGGTATAAGATTTATAGTGTATCATTGACGTATCTTAATTTGCATTCAAGCTATTATTTGTTCTTTCTTTTATGTTTACGTCCAACAAATATATCATAAGTATATTTTACTTTAACTTATTTTCAGGAAGAGGTCGCTCTTTATCGACGAGGTCGCCAAGATTGAACATTTTTGTCTAGTATAACTCTAACAGTTGTTCATTTAGAAATGCACAATAGAGTATATCACTTTTATAATTATCATTGCGAAGATTCATAAATAATAAACTGAAAAAGCTAAGTATTTTGTTTGACAATTAAACTTGTAGTATTGATACAGAACTCACTTAGCTGCAATTTAGTAAGGATTCTTTTGTCGTCGGGAGTATGTAGTTTAACATATTAAAAAAACGGGTAGTTTGATGATATGTAATCCGTCTTATTTTAAAGTTTATATTCTTAGAAACTTGCTCTCGTGGAGTAGGTTTAGTACACTTTATATAAATCTTCTTTGCTTTCTGTTATTATGTACTCTTCGTTTTAACTTTAAAGATAATTAAAGAAACTCGAGAAGCGAAATAAATGGAAAATTGCTTACCATGATTTTAATTATTAGGTCTTTCTTTACAGATTTAGACAATGTGCTATAGGTATTAAAAAAAGTATTAAAACAAATCCAATTTCTAGATAATTTTTCTAGGGCGCTCTTGCAACAATTTCTAGAAATTAGGTACCATTAAAATACATTATTAGAGTTTTCCTCAACTTTAATATACATATATATAAATGACAGTTTATTTTTATAGAAAAGAATTAAAGTCTTAATAAGCTTATTTACTTTGTTACTTTGATTTAAACAGTATAGACAGACAATACGTATACTCATAGACCTCTTACAGCATTATGAAGCATATATAAATTCAGAAACGGTAGCTTTCTATAAGTCTATCCGAACTTTGCATTAAGATTAGAGGAGCCTGTACTGATAATGGATTTATTGTGTACTGTGGCTTTAGTTTAGAATGTATTGAAACTTTACTTTGAAATATTCGTGTACTTGACAGATTTATTCTAAAAAAATCTATATAAGATACGCTCACTACACTTATTATAATTAGAAATATTATAACTTAGCTACTGATGATTATCAACAAATTAACACCCAAAAGACTCAAAATACAAGTCACTTAGAAAAAAGTTGTATTTTATTTTATAGAATTTTGCAAATGACTACAAAATTAAATAAAAATTAATGAAAATTTATAGTGCTTTATTAATTAATGCAACTTAAGAAAATTTATTTCCGTTCGTTATAGTTATTTCCGGTTCAATATTCAATAATGTTTAATAATGTTTTAAAATAAATTTGTTTAACATATTTTCAGCGATTTATTAAACATTTACTCATACTAACCAGTAAAATGATAATCTCTTTAACTGTTTCATGCACACATTTTATATTGCCCTGAAAAGCAACACAATCATTTGGCTTGTCCGGATAGCACTGTCAAACCGCAGCAGCGATTAAATGGGAAAATGTAACCGTGATATATTACGCTGGTAATAAAGCCTCATTTGAGCATTATTTTTATATTAAAATAATTGTCAGAAACAAATATGGCCTATATTCTTTGTATCAGAATGTCCTTGTAGGCATTTATAATTAATATCAAAACCATGATAGTCATTGGAACAGTTAAATAATAAAACTATAAAATCAATAATTTCAAGATAAAGATTTATATTCTCTGCACATTTTAGATATTTTGAACCTTGTAATCACAAGGCAACCAAATCTATAGACTTCTAGCACCATTCATGTAATTCGGGAACAAAAAATTACGCAATACAAATATAGAAAAAATACGCAAATATTTACTCATATGTTATTGATAAACTCGCCAATCAACGATTTCTCTCGTATTCCAAATAAATCTTGAATTTATACTTTTATTTTAATCGAGAATGAATTTAGGAAACTGGAATATGGGTCAAACATATTTCCATTAAAAGCTCAGCAACTTTTAATACAAGGTCCTTAACATATTATTTGCATAAATATCGGATCTCGGTAAAATGCTTTTCGACATTATAAATATTTTGTTGAAAATCCCTGCTTCTGGTCCAACACCAAAACGTTTTGTGTACGTAACGTTGAAGTTACGTATTTGGGGTGTGTATTTTTTTGGGATATCATACATTTTTCAAACTCCATGCTCAATGGCTTTGCGTTTTCCTTAAAATTACTTTGGATGATTTAACGAAAATCTCTTCAACCATTTGATAGCAGTGTTCAGTGTTTTTACTATCGAAGAATAATCATATAAATTGACAAAAACATTGATCTCTTAATAAAAAAACAAAGAACATTGTATTAGATATATACATAGTACATTATCAATCATCAATCAATAGATATTATAAAACAAAGTCCCTCGCCGCGTCTGTCTGTTTGTCTGTTCGCGATAAACAGACAAACAGATAGACTGATAAACGGAAAAACTTGTTTGCACTAAACGAAAGTTAAAACCCCTGGACGAGACTCTGAAATGAATAACTAAAACATATGAATCCGTTAATGCCAAACTACCTCACCGTAAGGCACTTTACAGGAAGGTTGATAATTAATAAAAGGGGCTGGAGAAACTTTACATCTCGTGTCTCTTGTTGCCACCTTAGAATATATTTAGATGACGTTGGAAAAATTTTCAGACAACAATATTTACAAGTTAATCTCGAGAGTTATGATGAACTCTCTTTCCGATAAATAAGATGAGCGCTAACCTTTTGATCAAGCTTGAATTTGAAAAGAAAACCACTAACCCATTGACAATTGTTAAAAGACCAAGGATTATAACTAGCCAATATGTCTTGTGAATTGTGCAAAAGCCGTCAGGACCTTTGACCTGGGATGTTCCGGAGGGTAAGCAAAATGCCTTTTAGACAATGAATATAAGTGTAACATATGTATGATAATGCTGCGATTCCCTCGATGTTGATGAAAACTACTTGACATTAGAGTACAATGCTCCAACTATTTCATAAAGGTGGTGGATAGCGATTGGATGCCGTTTGTCCCGTACCGAGAGAATTGGGTCATTTTGAAAGAGCTCTAAACTCAGCAGCGGCCGGCAATAGACCGTTATGACTGATTGATATTAAAAACATGTAAAATTAAAATCTTAGAATAAAACAGGGCAAAAAGTTATTCCAGATCTTATTTATATCGCTATGCAAATCTAACCACTGACCACAACTCGTAGTTACAAAATTGATTTCTTTACTAACTTATAAACTGTCGTTGAATTTCAGTTTAATGGATAAAAAACCTGATATAAACATTAAACGTAAACGTACTTATTTTTAATAAACGTTTATGTCCATACAAGTTTAATACATTTTTTCATTATCGTTTTAATATACTATTGTTAAGTCGTATCTATACTGAAAAAGATATTTCAATTGTGGTTTATATGGTGAAATAAATAAGTCGACTACGAAAGTGAAAGTGCTTTAAGTATATTATGATAAATGATATAATAAAATTTTACTCAATTAACGATTCAATCATTTCTGACTGAATATGTTTAAATGGGGCAAAAATTGGTTACATTCTTTTTAGACATTTTTTTTACTAGTTTCAAACAAGAAACATTCGGTACTAAACTCGAAACATAAATATCAATTCTATGTTAAGTTGAATGTGGCTCGAAAGAAAAGGTAGACCTCAAATTTTCCAGTGAAAAGTCAAAGTTCTTCATTATAATAAATGTGAGAGCAATGCTTTTACGTAAAGTAGGTACCTACCTAACTTTTGAGGATTTAATGTAAATACATACATTTGTACATTATTATGTACCAAAATCACAGCATTCAGAGTACGTCGGGCCTCATTTGTCTAACAGAACACTCATAAAAAAATCAAAATAATGGTTTATAAAAGATAGGTGTTTAGTTTCACGTTGTAAATTACAATTATCTCGTTGTGGTAGGCAGGTACCTGTATTATATATATTAATAATAATAATAGTGTCTTTGTATGTTGTGTAATTTCATTAAAAAAGAAAATTTTGTTACAGCATGATCAAGTTGTTACCTCAACCTATGAACATCAACAGCTGACCGTAGGCCAGTTGCGTGCACAGAAATTTGGCTTAGGGTAAGCAGAATATGTTTGAAAAAAAATACCAAAAATGCAAAAAACCAAAACGTCGGGAGTATGAAGTTTTTAAACATACTAAAATACACGAAGTAATCCGAAAATATTAGTTTAATTTTTGATACATTGATAATATTCGCGCATAAAGTGACAGCAGTGCGATCAAAACGAACATCTATATAATTTATGAATATCTCAACTACATACCTCTGAGCCACGAAAGTACCTTAAAACGATTACAATTTGTTCATCACCGCTTTATAAAAGTTATTTAAATCGGAATATCCAGTGGAGATCCAAACTTTCTTATTATTATTATTTGAAAACAACAAACAAGGAAAACAAAATAACTTATTTGTGTGTACACAACCTGCTAGCTAATTAAAACTATCATAATACTTTTTATTAAAACGAATAACTTTACCTTTCTTTTAGTTCATTCTCAACTGGTCTCAACTGGTAATTTCGATAAACACACATCACCAGCACAGTACTGAAAGCTGTAATTTTCCATATTCGCTAATAAATTAATTCACTATTTACTAATTAAAACTTATTCACTTGTGCTTAGAAAGACAAATGACAATATTCAATAATAATAAAATGGCGAAAAAAATATATGAACAGTTTACCGACCAATCAGAGAGTCCCGTTTCATCTGACAATTAACGACTTTCTACGAAATTTTAAACGAAAAAAGTATACAGTGCTTCTCGAATACAACTCAACATAGATTTTCGCACACATCCATGCAAACATTTCTGCATACAACACGAGATTTGTAGATCGCCCTTGAGTATTTTTGTATGGAAAAAAAGCACCGAGTGGTTGTGCATATCGCCGCTCTGGCTGCATAGCGGCGCTAGCAGTTAGCAGCGGCCACTCGAAAATGTTAGTTTTTATTTTGATAAATGGCACTTTTAACAATTTTTCTATATCGAGACTCAAAAGATATTAAATGTCTGTAAACATTCGTTTTGCGTAATGTATAATTAAAAGTATGCAAGTAAGAATTAAACAATATACGTTTAGTTGTTATATGGCTAGGGTATGCAGTGCTTATTTGCATCTATGGAGTGCACGCCACTGCCGTAGGCCTATCTGAAATCTGCTTGCCGTGTGGCGCGGCGTCCCTCTCCTGGGCAGAGGAGTATAAATACCCAAAAAAGGAAATGCTATTTTCGTAAAACCGCTTTACTGAGCCAAACGATATTTTAAGTTTTGTTAGATCACAATAAAAATAAATAAAAAAAATATATATATATTTCATATATTTCATACTTTTCAAAAGAAAATCACAAGAATAACAATACTAACACAGATTTATAATTATTATTTAGTGCTATAATAAAATCAGAGTTTACTCTCAACAATATAGGGTTGACTTTTATTAGTATAATATTTGATTAATAAGTAATCTTATTAATATCAAACATAAAGTATATAATATATATATATATATTAAGGGACTCATAATCATAAAAGTAGAATGATATTAGCAACATATGATTAAGTAAGCACAAAATGATTTGTTAAATACTATCTGCAAACTTAACTTATTTTGTTAATTTAAATGAAATATTAATTTAATTTCGTTCTACACTTACTTAGATTCAAGTTTTAATGCAAACCTATTTCTCCCGAGAACGTAAATGCAATTTGATAAATTCTACGTCTTACTACTTCCTAGAGATCATGTGTATCCTTAGCTTTACAACTCGAATTCGCTTTTACAAGTATAATACGCATAGTATATTTAAAAATATATATAAAAAAAATAAACTATATAGGAATATGTGAAGCGTTATTTATATATTTTTTTATTATTTGGGGACAGAGCAACTCACAAAAGAGGTTCATTACTTTGGGACGATGACAACAAAAATTACAATCACACCTAACTGAGTGTATAAAATGATATATTTTAACCCACACCTCTTAGTTATTTTCCACTGTAATCTCAGGTTTAATATAGAACGTTCATTCCCAACGGATATAACGCCGACCACGCAATGGTCGCTAAGCTCCCAGTTCCACTCTATGAAGTCGACTTCCAACTGAAAAAGTTAAATGGCTTGGAATGAGGAACCCGTAATAGAAAATGAGACCATTTTATTTCCTCGATCGTGTTTAATATCAGATTAAAATATTATATTACAGAGACATTTTAATATTATAAAATACTGAAGTCTTTTAACTGTATTTTGAATTACGTTTCTCAATGGGACATTAAAACGTGATAATGTTCTTTTTTTTAACCCCCGCAAAACCACGGGGTGTTATAAGTTTGACGTGTCTGTGTGTGTAATGTGTCTGTCTGAGGCAACGTAGCTCCCAAACGGATGATCCGATTTTAATGCGGTTTTTTTTTTGTTTGAAAGGTATATCCGCCGAGTGTTCTTAGCTATGTTTGGTGGAAATCGGTTCAGGTCTTCAAGGTCCTCAGGTCGTTTGTTAAGTGTGAGAGGAATGTCACACGCACAGTTTGCTTACACAGCATATGTGGGATTTAACATTTGAAACATTCACCTTTTGTCATAATAATTACGTACATTTTTTTGGGTCAGCAATTTTATAAAATGAGATCTAAACGAAACGTCGGGATTATGTAGTTTTTAAATAATAAAATCCGCGTAGTAAATCCGAATAATACTAGTTTCATTTAAATTTTATAAAATTTTTAATTTTGTTATGTAACATTCAACCCAAATAAAATTATTTAAGGTTCGTGTATAAGTAAGACAATAAAAATAATATAAAAGATACTATATTCTTATAATGATATACACATTCACAAGATAAGGGAGCGAAATCACATTTTCGTTTCAAAATGAGTTTCCATTTCAAGAAATGAATACTTATTGACTATCGAGACGCTATTAATGAATCTCGGGTGCTGAGCAATAGCATCTTAATTCCTTTGAAAATTATTCAATAAACGTCTCAGAGCGGCTCCACAAAAAGGTAGGTGAGAGGCTACTTATTGGATACGCAAAAATCTTATTAAGATCTGAACGAAAATGAGAACATTTTTTCTAAGTTACGGACATAACCCACTTATTTAATTAAGTTTTTTCCCAAAGCTATGGCCACGATTCTCACGCTAATATAAATTATTCTTTATTATAAAGACGTCAAATTAGTGATGTGACAGTTAATTCATAATTATTAAGGTCTTCAATAATAACAAGCGTAAGATTACATATCCTTTAATGCTTTAACGACACATATGTTATACATCAAATGGTTCTGTAATCTGGACCAAGCACGAGTCGCCGATTCTTCGACCGATTCCAAAGGTTTCATCAGTTCGTCCTCCTGGGCGATAAGTTTAGTGTGCATTTTCAAAAATATACTCAAATAGGATTGCGCCAATTCGAAATCTCGGTTGCTCCTTATTAAAATGTCTAACATTATGAGGAACTTCCTCATAACATCGACAGAACCGCCGGCGTCAGGCGCCATGCTGGTTACTTCAGCTTCGATCGCCGACGCGGACATTAACTTCAATTTCTCAAGACATTCCTTATAATCACTTTCGTTTTCACATGAATTCAATTTTTTTGCAAATGGCGTTAAAGTTGACAATGTATCCGGTATGAGCAACTTTTTCGTGTTTCCCGCCTTTTCCTTTTCCAAATCGAATTCAAGGTCAAGACTTGGGATTGTTGGGAGAAAGAATGGCGCCGATTTGGGAACCGTCAAAGGTATTTTGGGTTTATTCCTACGTTTTATTACGTCCAAATTGAGCAAATTCAGCCATCTTGATGTAGGCTGGCCAGATAGTGTTAAAAGTTCCTCGCTAATTTGTTCCGGTGATTTGTATTCGTCATCGCCCAAATCAATTGTTCCTATATCATCTATATCAGGTTTCTCGGCTGCAGTAGTTGGTAGTTCTGTAAATAAAATTTCAAAACTATAGACTCATCCATTAATTTTTGTTCCTTAAAACTAGACAAAAGTCTTAAAACCCAAAATTTAAATTACGTGATTGAAGTAAAATTTTATGTTATCAATAGAATCGTCTACTCATTCACGTATGCAGAATTTCTATGCATTCCGTACATATTTCGGTATAATGACCATATGATTTTAAAGTAGTCTTAATAAACACAGTTAACAATAATAATAAAAATAATGTAATATTTTATTTAGCAAACAAACCTTCACCCAAAATAAATTCAACGAAAAAAAAACTTTATTTTAAGGTAGCAGAAAAAAAAATTACTAACATATAATAGAGGTAGCTACTTTTATGTTGTCATTTATAAAAATAAAAAAAAAAAAAAAAATATAATTTTTCTTACTCAATCGCGGCACATCATTTCTATCAACGGGCTTGAGGAAGACTTTGCTATACAACAATCTGTTCGCCCAAAGACAGATCCCAAGCTCACCCACGTGGGACGTCGCCAGATAATCACCGGTTGGTGACATAGTTAGAGATGTACATGGCTGTTCAACCTGGTTAATATACACTATATATTACTAAATAATTATTATTATTATTAGTACATAATAATAGAACATATACAATTAACAAGTGAGCAATTTTTTTAACATATAGAGATTTAATGAACATAGGAACAAAAACAAGCAAGATCAATGTCGGTGAAAATGGTGTTGTTGTAGGTGAAAATATGTTTATTATCTATTGTTCTTATTGTTTTTTATCTATAACAGTAGAGAATTAAAAAATAACATCCTTATTTAAAAATTACTCAAAAAGTTTTACAATTTCAGCCTATCACTTCTTTTCTTATAAAACTATGAATTTAAAAATCCTTCAAAGATACTCACAGAAAATATATCAACCAGTTGTGAAGTCGGTATATCCCAAGTACAAATTGTACAATCCATAGATGATGACACTAACCATCTATAATAGATAATCAACATAATAAAATAAAAAGCAGCTCAGATTCACAGATTACAAACAAATTGACAATTAATTTAAAGAATATTTAATTAATTTATTTATTAATATATTATACCTGCTTTGACAATCAAAATCAATGTCGTTTATTTTACCAACATGACCTTCGAAGTTTCTAACAACTCTCATGGTGTCTATATCAACCAGTGTAATTGTAAAATCTTCATTTGCTAACGCCAGCAAACCACTTTCCCTGTGGCATTTTGTCATACTCACAGATTCATCCAATCTCAGTACATGATATGGGGTGGTAGCTAGAAATTAACACAGCCATAGATAAAATAATATTGTTATTTTCTTACCCAGACAGTTGTAAATTAAACCTTCTTAAAGAAAAGTAGTTTAGTTTACTCCTTTTCATTTATCTTTAGGTATCTGTCATTGAAAGATACATACATTTAGTAAACAGTGGTTATTTTATAATAGGAAACAGTCATCCAAATTTTATTAATGTGCACAGATCATATAAAATAGAAACAATTATTTTTTACTCTGCCCGATATTACCTATTAAATGTATATTTTATATAAACTAAATAAGTAAAACCATATATTTGAATACATGAATTACAATTTGTTACAAAGTGTTAGCTGCTGTGAGAAATCATCTGTATTTTTCTAAGTAATGAAAAGAATTATATATAATTTTAACTATTTATCATTTATTCCACTGATTGCGATAACTCACCAGTTTTAAAATGCCAGAATTTAAGTTTATCGTCAGCACCAACAGTAATGAGCCTTTGATTACAGATATCTGTTTCTACGCCTCTCAGTGCTCCTTTGTGGGCCTGTTTGTTTTCTTTGCCATAATGGCCTCGGTAAAGGCCTGACTGCATATTAAACTTATGCACTTGTCCATTACTATAACCTAAAAAAAATTTAACATTTTAATGCTACAAAATATTTTTTTATTACTAAATACAATACAATGTGATGATTTAATTCCACTGTTTCTATACATAATATTATATATATCTTTTTAATTGTACAATTAAAAATATACTATTGCACTTCTTAAATACTACTTACCAATAATAACAAAATTGCCACAATGTGTTACCGTCAAACAGGTTGACAGAGTACTTTTTTCCATATCAGGTGGCTTTAATTTGTGTGTTCCCATACACATTCTATTATATGACCAAGTAGTAGCCAAGTACTTTCCTTCATGCAATGTTGCAATACTATCCCATTGCTTATCCCTTTGCATACAGGAGCTTATATTAGTTATTTGTGGTAGAATTTTTGTATCTATCTGATATCTTTCTGCAAAGAATTATACAATTAAAGTATTTAAAAATTTTAACATTAAGTTTTATGGAGAATTATAGATTCTATTTACTTTTCTTTTTGGATGCTTTCCTGTTGTATGAGGCTTTACCCATGCTTTTGTTAAAAGTTTCTGTTACTGTATTCATAATATGAAGACTGCTATCACTGCCTGCTGCAAGAATGTTTCCACCAGTTGGCTCACAGTAGCGCACTATAGTTGGAGGTAAAGAATGACCTTCCCTATAATATTTCAAAGCATTTAGTCAACGTTATATATAAATTGTATCAAAATATTCATTATTTATATATTCATAAGTAAATAGATCCAAATTACCTTTTCTTCAAAAGTCTAGCCCCTCCATCTGGCATATCAAAAATCCACATTTTTAATGAATTATCTTGGGAATTGGTAACCATTAGTGGTTCTGAATTTAAACATTGTAGGCCAGCTATTTTAGCAAAATGAGCTGACTGTATCTGTGACTTCACTCTTTTCTCTTCTAAATCCCACATAACTAAATGTCCTTGTGTACTTCCCGTTACCATTATGGGTACTCCATCCATTCTAAATGTCAAACAACTAACTCTGCCCCAATCATGAATAAACTCCATTACCTCTTGATCATAACGGAGATTATGAAGAATAATTTTTCCATTACCCAAAGCAATAGCTACAACATCAATTGCTGGAGCAGCTTCTGTAACTGTCACAGGTGAGTCCCAACCTTTAAATGTGTACACCAATTTTGAAGTTCTAATATTCCATATCTGGAGTTGGCCCTGTTTACTGCCAAGTAATATTTTATTAAGATAAGTGGGTGGATGACATAAAGTTGTAATTTTGAAATGAGTTTCATCGAACTTGAGATCGAGAAACTCTGATCCCTCTTTAATGTCAAATATTTTAAGGACATTATCTTTATCTATTGATATGAGATGAACTCCAAATGGTAATAGCTGGTGTATCGGTGCCTGGTGTCCCTTGTAAACGTGCTTTAGCTCGCAGCCTCGTCTCCATGCGTATATATCGTTTTCGCTGGCTGTATAAACGTGAAAACTATCACCAGTCATGCATGTGATGGGACCAGGATGTTCACCACTGACACTCAAGAGGCGAAATTTATCACAGCCATAAGTATGAAACCACTTTCCTACACTAGTACATAGCAATGTTTCACCCCGTCTTTTAATAAAACGAGCCACAAAAGGAACATGTGTACTAACATAACCTAGTACTCGTGCACCCGTAAATATTTGGCTACTTCGTCTCTCTTCAGACATGTTGAATTTTTCTAAAATCTCTAATTTATCAATTAAAACATTTCATTTTTATAATATACGAAATTATAAAATATATTTTGTTGTTTTCTCCACGCGTGTCTGACACATGACAATCTTTGACATTAATTGTTAACTTTTGTGACAATTATTGTCCAGAAATTGATGTGACATTAAAGTTTTTTCATAGAAATAAGATATATTTTATATGTTATTTCAATAAAAAAAAGTATACCACTGTATTATACTATAGAAGACTACAAAAGCAAAGTAAATCATTTTTTTAAATAAAGAAGTAACAGTAAAAGTATATAGTTAATCTCTTAGTACAAACTTTATACTTCGTAAAATTTTTATAGTTTTTCACGCTACATTGATGCTATCACATGCGACCATTTCTTCCTACTAATCTGCCTCACTGATATATTAGAGGTATTTTTAAAAACTGATTGGTTCTCGATTTAAGTTCCATATAATTCCTGTCTACCTGATGTTTCAATAATAACTTCACGACTGATTGTTTTAAGTACCAACTACTAACTTTCATTATGAGTGTTTTGACAAGAATAGATGGTTGTTTAAGAATTTTCTCACTTAAAGTTTTTTACTCATTTTGTTAAGAACTTTAGTGGATGTGGCGAAGGGGAACAGTGGATCATATAAATAATTGTCTTTGAATAGTACACATTTTTCTAATACAAAATGAGTGATTTAACAGCAACTTATCTGGCTAGGGCTGCAACCATGATCGAGGAAAAGCACATTTATATCTCAGTAAGTCGATTGGGCGTATCGACATCAGTGATTAATCGCGTCGTCCGACGTTTTAGGGAGACTGAATCGTATGTGCGCAAAGGAGGACAGGGCAGAAATCGAGCAACTAGCGCCGTAGATTACCGTTTCTTGGACATACATACATTACGAAAACGTTGTCAACTAGCCGTTAGACGACGATTTCGTATAATATTTCGATTCGATTTCGGAAATCGTTTGGCAGAAGTCTGTAACGTCGACGTCAGTGAAAGGACTGTTAGAAGACAGTTGAATGAAGTTGACTTAAACTCTTACGTGCCTGCAAAAGCCCCAAAATTCGAGATAGCTCATCAAGTAACAAGATTAGCATTAACTCGAGAGCACCAGAGTAACCAGAGCCAATTTTTTGTAAATTTCGTATTTTCCCTCCCCTGGGAGGGAAAGAATGTGGAGACATCGAGGGGTTATCGCCAAGCATATTTCACTAAAACTGTTTTGTATGGTGGAAGGTCTGTGATGGTATGGGCCCCAAACATATGTCACCCCATAGTGAGGGGTGACACATGTTTGTGAGCCTGCACGAAGCTTGTGATGGTCAGTAATGGGTCGCTAGCTGCAGAGCGGTATATAACAGGAATCTTAGAATCCTATGTCATGCCTTTTGCCCCATTCATAGACAAAAATTTCATTTTCATGCATGATAACGCACGGCCTCACACTGCGCGCATAGTGAGTGACTATATCTTAATGAAGTAGGAATCACTCAGATGAACTAACCAGCGCGATCAATGAATATGAACCTTGATATAGAACATGTATGGGACTACCTGGGACGGGAAGTTCGATAAAGAAATCCAATCCCTAATAATATGGAAGAACTTAAATTAGCGTTAGAGGAAGAGTGAAACAATTTACCCAAGAACTATTCGACAACCCCAAAGCTTGAGAAAGGGTATACGGGCTTTAATTAGAGCCTGTGGCGGAGAAACCCGACATTTGGATGCTTTTTTTTTAATTTTTACAGATTTCAGTTTTAAGCAAAAACCAAGGAAATATTCTGTAAATTACTCGTAACATTTATTTTCGTTAGTTCGAGTGCAACTAATTATTGTGTAATTAAGAATAATATGTACAACACGTGTGTTAAGGAAACTTTTTTTTATTAGCTAAATGAAAAGACTGTCGTCTAAGAACCACAGACTTATATAAAACAATGCACAGGAAATCTCTTATGTTACGTGGTCAATTGAAGCAAAAAATGCGATATATGACAATATATTAGAAAAAAACGTAAAGCCTTCAGTTACTCTTTATGAAAAAGCGAATAGGTATGTAGAACAATAGCATATGCTTATTCTATGGGCAGTTCTCGGATTATGTCTCCAGCTATCTTGGATTGACTACGATACATTTTCTATATCAGAGAGTTCCTACAACTTACAATTTTAGACACGGATAACGCAAGAACGATATAGGACGATACTAATCTTAACACAGGATTTTTTAGGTTGGTTTTAAAATGAGAATTAAGTCAGATTTTTTTGGAATCAAGAACGTAGCCAAATTTCGAATAAATTGACTATTTTAAGAATGCAAATTAAGCATTGTAAATTTTGTTTTCTGAGACGAAATGGCAAAAACTTTCTCTGCAGGTGGAGACCGCTGACAGAATAGTAAGCTCTGATAAAAAAGGTTAGCATATTTTTGGTTTCGATTCAGTAAAACATAAAAATAAAAAATACCTATACTCTTAATATTTTTCATATTTTCTCGAATCTTTTTGTCATAAAAATAATATATCATTTTATATTAATAGTGAAGATAGAAAATAATCGTACAAATAATCTTATATATATTTTTATTAAAATAAAATCATATCTAGAAAAAATCACAGAAGACCTTGTCGTTTCAAGTCTTCATATGTTTTTCGATTTACAACATTTCCCTGTGAATCTTCAAATTCTTCATCATTTTCAGCCACAAATCTTTCATTTTCCTTTTGATTTTTGATTTTTTCCCACACTATAATTAAAAAAAATAATATTAGGTTTGTCTATATTTCCGTCACCACGCATCATTGTATTATTTTTCTTCAAGTAATTGATTTTATACTATTTATACTTCTTAAATTGTTGACGTATGTAAAAGGACTTACAAGCAAGCGCATCTTCTATTTGAGTGACATTAGCAAAGTGGGCAGTATTCGGTATACCAAGACATCTCATGCCGTGAGCATGACGCCACTCCGCAAAGTGACGTTGGAAAGCCTTCGGACCCTTATACGTGTAGTTACCACAAATCTCGCAGGAATAACTAATGTTTAGCCCATGCAACTTGTATAACCAGTATGGAATTGGCTGAAAATATAAAATTTATATTTATTAAAAACCAAAAAATAATAAGTTTCTTCTGTGTAATGACATAAGTGGCTTATTTAATGGTATAAATTTTTTATAACAGTCAATTACTGACTGTTAGTCCCGCTAAAGGAAAATTTTAATTAGGTCAATGTTCTTTTGGTCCCAGCAAAAGTAATTCTTTTCAAAAAATGTCAAAGCGCCACAGTAAAAGGTATAAATGTTTGCAACCTTTCCGTCCCACCCTAGTGGTAAATTCTTGGGATTATATGGCACTTCATCATCATCGGAATCCAAGTCTGCTGCAACCGAACCCTCACTTTCTTCATCACTCTCATCTCGACGTTCACCAGCGGCTCTGGCCGCTCTACGTGTCACGTTTTCAATTGTAGAAGCTCTTGTGCTGCTTACTATGTTTGAGAACCTAAAGTCATTATTATTATTATTATACATATTTATGATTTTTAAATACATAGTTTCGGCTCTTTATACTATAAATATTAGTAAATAAGGACAAATATATTTTTCTCAATCAAACACTGGTTCTAAGCAATTAAACAATGTACTTAGAGAAATTTTATCTGATACAATTAATGTTTTACTACTATGAATTATCAGGTGATGTTATTGTTTAACAGAAAATAAGAAAAACAAAATTTGTTACAAATAAATTACCGGTATACTTGAGCTTCTATAGCAGCTATATCTTTGTGACGCTGAAGAGTAGAAGCCTTAGCCTTGTTCCCACCTTTTTTAGCTACCAATGACTTATCAAGGGCTGTTTGACCTTTTGTACTAAACAATCTAAAATCACAGATGTATTAAAAAAAATAACCAGTATTTAATACAAGAAATCATAATTAATGAACTAGCGGTGCTATACCTTTGTGCTCTTTCTTCTAAAGTTCCACCACACTTTAAACCAAGAGCCATTAGAGCAGACTTCAATCTATCTAGTCCAAGAGATGCAAGCTCTTCCCAAGATGAAAAAGCTGATAAATCTAAATGAGCTCCTATATTTGTAAGTGCTCCTCCAGTTTCTTTCTATAAACAATAATTACCAGTTATAACCAACAATTTAAAATAAATTTGTAATATGAAAATAAGAAAAAAATTATAAACATACTGGCCAACCAGGAAATGTTCCAGATTCCCATTGCTTCAAGAAATCTTGATGTGCTGTAGCCATTTCCTGTGCTTGATCCATCAATGGTTTCACTCTATTGACGAAATCCTTCAAGTAAGTCAGTAATGCTCTTATATAGTTCCTATAGTCACTGTTTTTACGCTCCCTCGGTATATCAAACAAGTGGTCGAAAATACTCAGGTATGTTATGTAATCGATTTTCTGAAAATAACTTGTAGTTAACAACAGTTTTATATCGATAATAAAACAATAAGGTATTACGTTGACGAAGGTTGTAAAATTTTGCTCTTGTTAGAAATATTGTGGGGTATGTAAAATAAAAAATATAACACTTAATAAATGTAAAAAATATCTAAACAAACCTCTATTCCCTTCAAGTTAATATACTTTTCATAACACTCATGCAAATCCAGGTATTTTCCATATCCTTCTTCATCAGTAAATTCAACAGGAGCTACAAAAAACAAAATGACAGTTGCTTGGTGGTAAATAGTAAATTAATCTTTGATGCATTACTTATGTACATTGTATACTTGTACTGGCCATAAATACTGTTACAATTAAAAATAAACAAAATATTACTTATGAATTGGAAATCCACCATATTTATATGATTTTTTAATATATTTTCTTATTTTCGAGCTAATATATCGTAAAATATTGGTGATATTAAATAGAGTGGGAGTGATAAAGAGAATAAAATCCCAAAATACACTATATATGTATATAATTTTGATTAAAGATACAAAAAATACCACTATTTTGACCAATTAAATGACTGTGTTTATGATGGAAGCTTTAAATAAACTTCCCAATTAATATACAGATTGCCTTGACATGAATATACTTATATATATAAAACAAGTACTCATTTAAAATAAAAAGTATTTAGTTAGTTAAAATTAATATAGGAAAGTATGCAATGAAAATCTTCAACAAGACCAGAGGTTCTGGAGGTTGCATGTATAATTGTTGCTAGTGTTTATAAATTTTCCATTCCATATTTTCTAATTAAACCTTTAATTTTACTACTAACTCAAAATTGTATTAATGTTAAAAACACAATTATGTGAATTTTAGTTAGTTTACTTACTTGTGTAATCCTCTGAAGGGTTTTCCCTAATCTTAGCTAACTCTTCAAATTCCACTGACATGGGAACACAGATCTATAAATAAATGTATAAATGAAATAAAGTTATAAAACTTTTAATACATAATATATATTATTCACAATACTATTGCACACTTAAAAATAAATCACTATTTAAAACAAGTGATTAAACTTAAAAGTAACTTAACTTTATCGCAATATATAATAATTAATATAATAAGTTGTTATAAGATCCATTCTTTGAACAAAAATTCAACCCACTTTTAAGAACAGATATTTCTATACATTTATTATTATTATACAATATATTGAATGTTATTTTTTTTTTACTAACCTCATTAGGATGTTTTCTGTGAAATTCTTTAATTTGTTTAAGTCTTGCATAAAATTCTTGAAACTCATTTGGTCCTGATAACGCCGCTATTTCTTCTTTACGGATTCCATCTTTGTCCTCATATAACTCTTTCAATCTTATAGAAGATTCTATATACCGCTTGAAAATTAAAGTTAAAATATAACAATTTATTAATTACTATTACTTTATGAAGGTTAAGCAAACTTACATCGTGTAAATTTTTCA
Organism: Danaus plexippus; assembly: GCF_018135715.1. NCBI lineage: Eukaryota > Metazoa > Arthropoda > Insecta > Lepidoptera > Nymphalidae > Danaus > Danaus plexippus. The sequence goes on from NC_083539.1 coordinate 4,127,213, forward strand.
ATCGGTGATCAGCGTTGATTGTTTCGCGATGCTGCAATAGGTTAATTTTGGAAAAACATATTAAATACCCAGAATAGTCGTGTGGTTTAGAATTATTTATGTAAAAAAATATTTATTCCACTACTTACTCCCGTTTTTTTATTTAGAATTTCCTTCACCATAGCATCCATAGTACGTTCTCGTTCTTCATGATAACTCCTCTGTTGTTCCAGTATTGTTTCCATTTCATAAAATTATCTTATTTATTTGCCCTTAAATTTTTGTAATATCTGCAGAAAGAGAAGATATGCAAAATATTTAATTTATATTATAATAAACAGCGTCCACCGACCGTGTATTCGTTTGACAGTTTAACCATAGAGCAATAGAGACACAAATAGACTACATATTGTAGACTTTCATCGCAACATAAAGTATATATTGTACCGGTTTATTATGATGAATAATCGTTTTTTTTTATTCAATTGCACATTAAACAATTAAGTGCTATGATAATACAAAAAACTTCAGAAATTCTTATTAAGCATATTAAAATCAATTTAAAGTCGAAACTTCCACAGACAGAACCTTTGTATAAAAAAAATATTCTAAAAAACTTACTTATATCAAACTAAGAATAATATGGGAAACTATCACGACACTGTACAAATTAAAAAACTTGAATTGAAGTTTTAACTTAGTGCAATACTCATTTACTTAGTTCCATACTTTTGCATGAAAATAATCCCAGGTTCATATAATGTTTTTAATTATTAATTTCGATTAATTCAACTGTTTGAACTTGTAACTAACTCCTTAGGAATCGATTTTGACACACTTTAAGCTTCTGATTTAATTTAAACTTTGTAGAGTACCTAGACATATCAAGAAAGGTTGACAATACTATAAGTTGATAGAAAGTCGATGATGCCATTGTTCTGATTAGAAATGCCACGATTAATTATTTTTATGTGATGTTTAGAGTCAGGAGCAACATTTTACGTATCTAACAATATTTCCACTTGCTTTGAACAAGTACGTGAGAGTCTATATATATACTCTCGAACCGAGTACCTTTTCAGGGCAAAAATTTGAAAAAAGCGTGAGACGTTTCATTTTTTAAATGATAGATTCCAAATAATGAACTGAAGACTGAACATAACAAGTACATAATTCTTACATAAAAGAAATAATATATATCAGTTGTTTAAGGCATATAGAATTGTTGAAGTCCGAATTCCAATTGCCACCATATACGATTATAATGCGATTATATTATTATGGAGTTTTGTGAACATACAAGTGACAGCAAAGAACCCTGACGTCGAAGAATTATTGCCAATTATAAATGAAGGGTTTCGTAATATTACTGCAAAACCAGGAAAAAAGAATATGATTACCTGATTCATGGCGAAACATATATTGGGAACAAGAACGTTTGATAAAAGATATGTATGTTAGTCACATTTAGAGTCAAATATAAATAAATAAGGGACTTTTTCAGTGTTCAAAATATACGATACATATAAATAAAATCGGAGTGTCTGTTTGTAAAATTAAAATAATCGTTTTTTACTAGATGGACAAACATATGTATATGCCTATATATATATAGGGTACTCGTACGGTAAGGTACGGTATCTTTGGTGTATAGTGTATACCAAAGAATTTTTTAAATAATTTTTGTATGTCTTTGTTTCCGCCTAATCTCTGGGCCTAAGGCTGTGCTTTGATTGGCAGTTAGCTAATGTAATAAGGAGTAAGGAGTGGAAGGCGGGGCGCATGCGGTGCTAAAAAGTTTTTTCATTATTTTTTACGCAGACGGAGTTGCAGGTAACAGCTCGTTTTAAATAAAATTTCATTTTTTTACCCTAAATTTTTATACTTATTAATTCAACAAATTTATTATATTTTTAATTGTTTCCTAGCAAATATCAAGATATTTACAGTCGAACTATAATAACGATACTGTAGGTACCTAATTTGTCAATATAACAGAAAAAATAATAAGCACAACTGCGATATCAAATTTTATGACATACTTGCTTAATACATATAGATATCTATTAATGTTTTCTTCAACTCGACGGGTAATTGTGCATCGTTACGTCCTTTGTATTATAAATTTGGTTATTATATTAAGTTAATTTTTAATAAAAATTAATAAATTGAGGCAGAAACATCAATATACGAGTACCTATTCTCTTTAACATAATTGTCTTAATTCGATTAAATTTATTAAGTCATATATAAATTCATTATATCTTCGAAAAAATTTGTCCTTTTAGCCGAAAAATCTTACAAAAGCTATTTTTTGCTTTACAGTAACAGCTAACAGATAAGTCCAAGACTCAAAGTCGAATCTATGTACAACAGTCACCATTACTTGCGTTGCTGTGGATCATTGCTGTACAAAAAAGTCTCTTTAAAAGTTTCCTTTTCTTCCTAAGTATCTTGGCTGCCTCATAACATCTCAAAAGTTGTCTTGTGCTGCAGTTTAATACTCTTCACTGTACTTTTTAGTACACTTTAAAGTGAATGACAAATTAGGTCGATTAAAAACTGGTCAAAAATGTCCTTTCACTTAAAATTCCTCTGAGTTTTCTTATTTTTTTTAAAACATTAGATGAAGATCTATTTGGATTAGGACTTATAAATATAAACCTAGTTGTAATTGTTTTCCTACAGAAACTAACTACAAACAGAAAAAACTCAGCTACATTCAAATCTCACCATTTTTCGTTAACGAAACCGCATAGGATGTTCAAAACTAATGTAGCTATCAAAACCATTGTGATGGATTTCTCTTGTAGTACGGTCATAATTATAATATTAATAGAATCAAAACATTAAGAGTATCCGTTTTCCTTGAAGTGGTTGTTTAGCTCGCATTCCAACGTTTTACCAAGACAAGATTCTCATAACTATTTTTTTTTTGTAATAGTTGAAGGCAAATTTCATTTTATATTACGTCTTTTTTATATTCATTTGCGTACGAATCGATTAGTTAACGGAATCTTTACTCTTAATTTAATAAAACCTTAAACTATTTGTCTTTATTCTTATAGGATGAATACTACGAGTGCAGTTGAATTGACTTTTTCTCACTCCATGTACCCATTTTTCGATCTTTTCGACTAACCCTCCTATTAGAAATTTTACAGAAAAATAATTTATATTGTCGCAAGATCTAGTGCTATACAGGTGTTTCACTACTTTTAATACTAAAAGTAAATGTTACCAAGTTCATAAAATGTCACTAATCAGAATAAAACTTTTATTTCACATATAAAAATCAATCTGTCTGATATGATTTTTAATAATAAAAATATGTTAGACATTTTAAGTGCACATTAAATAATGACAATAAATCAAAACAATATTTATTTATTTCTTAAGAGTTTTGTTCATATTATGATTTCAGTTTGAAAACTTACAGCCTTTACTGATAGGAATGTGTGTAACAAGATGTTAGCCAGGTCAGTCTTCATCAAAACATTTTCATATTATTCAATAAATATTATTATTATTACTTAACCAAAACATGTTGATAAATGCTAATGATGGTGGACATTTAATATTATGAAATTTACACATATCTTTCACACCGAAAACCATCAAATGCAAGGAGGAACCCTCTCATATTTTATAGTTATAATCAGGACCTGACCATAAAACATTTTTGCTTATTGTGACATTAGTGTACTGAAATTAATTAAGTCTAATTAGTTTACATCACAATATCTAATAATCTATCACTCTCACAGTTCATCGTGCGATGATTGCTGTTGAGTGTAATTTGAATCGTCACATGCGGCTGGAGTGATTAAATTCATTTTATATTCACAACGGAATGGTTCCGTAACTGATGTAATTTTAGTTTCCAAGCCACAGCTCACATTGACTATTGTTAATCTATTAGGACCATTCCAGCACGCTATTCCATTTGTGTATTTCATAACAGAATATTTATTGCCATCTTCACCGACCCATTCACCCCAATCCCCGAGTCCTATTTCCATGCCGCCATTCTTTGATTTCTGTGTAACTTTCTGGAAGAGACACAGCTTGTAAACATATTCTTTGTCTTCATATTCGATACACTCACCATCAAGGGTAGCAAATTCTTGTTGTAATCCATAATCCTTTTCCAGATTCTGCTGGAATGTCCTTATATTTGATTCTATTTCCCTTACAGCACGCTCAGCTTCAGCTAATTGACGTCTAGCTTCTGTGGCTTCATCAATTAGTTTCTGAGTATCATCGTCATATTTCTTTGTATCATCAGTTTGTTCTTCATGGTGTTCATCGTCTTCCGGAATGTCGTCATGGCCTTCATCATCTGCTAGATCTTCCATATCTGCTATCTTAGGCTCTTCCTCATCTTCATGTTCAGATTCCTCAGTTTCTTCTTCATTCTCAGCTGGACGGAACATACCTTGTTCTAACATGAGCAATGGCTTTAGCAATGGGTATGTTGTATCAATAAATTCCTCTTTTTCTATGCTATCTTTTTCACCTATAAAATATTTAAGTTCCTCTGAATCAACTTCTCCATCCTTGTTCTTATCAAATACATTGACTACTTTAATTTCATCAGCTGATAAGACACCATCATTATTAGAATCAAATCGGATGAACTGTTCATTTGCTTCTTTTTCTTGTTGTTGCTTTTCTAACTGTGCTTTTTGTTGCCTTTCTTTTTCTTCGGCATCTCTATAGACTTGTAAGGCTTCATTTTCTTTAGCTTCAAGATCATTTTTAAGACTTTCCTTCTCTTCCTTCATTTTTTGAGCCTCATATTTATCTTTTTCTAATTGGGAAAGTTGTTCTGCCATATCATTTCGTTTTTTGTTGCCCTTTTCAATGAGTTCTAATCGAATAGAGTTACCAGCTTTGTGAAGTTCTGCCAACTGTTGTGCTTTTACCCTTGCTTCTTTGCCTAACTCTTCGCAAATGTCTGGACATGTCTCTTGGTTTGCATATTCATCAGTGCCGTCACAGCAATCACATACACCGTCATTGACTCGGGAGCTTGGAATGTTCTGTGGTCGATGGCCTGCATTAGTACAATGAAAAACTCCATTTAAGCACGCCGATGTTCCAGGTTCATCGCTACCATCAAAGCAGTCGCAATAATCGTCATTTACGTAACTGAAAGGAATAGTGCTGGTTCCATCGAAACACGTAAAATCTTTAGTCGGCAAATAAAGGGAAGCTTTTGATAAAGAAACGCCGCGCGGCCTAGGTACATCTGATTGAGCCGATATTACTAATAAAAATATTATAAATATAGATGATCTTAATTGCTTGTCCCAAGCAGAATAAAACATGATTAGTTTTAACAACGCCGGTAGTAAGAACTTGTGAAATACAACTTGATAAATAGAACGTGTATAAAAATGACAGCCAACCGCTGACGAGCTGACCAATGACCGAATGACATTCATAAACGAATGACGTATAAAATACATTTATTTCTTGCATTCTTGGTATTTTGCTTTAGGAAAAAATGAAAACTATCTTTTCAAATACTATAAAACATTATTTACTACATTAAATTTATATATGCATATATATATATATATCTAAATTTTGTTTACATTGCAAGTCAGGAATAATATGATTACTAAATATATTTTAATCGTTTAGTACTCGATCTCAAACTAGCTAAAAAATTTAAGATTAAAAAGTATACCTTTCATATGTCACATATATTTATTATTAATAGGTTAAGTGTTATCGTCTCATTTGTGTTCCAAATCGTTGAAACAACAATAAAATAATTATTAAAATCTACATAACAAAACAATTAATTATAGCATAAGGTCAACAGAGATTACGTAAACCTTTTATTTCCATAAGTATTCGTATTGTAGGAAAAGGGAAATACCAAACAAATTATTTACAAGTTAATGATTTTAAGGTGTTATCCATCCTTAATAGGATATATATAATGAGTGTGGAACACATAATCTCTCAATCACATTTTTCCATGTTAGAGGGTAAAATAGACTCTCGAATATTACGAAATTTAAAAGATATGGGTTTTGAGAAACCAACACAGATACAAGCAATAACTTTACCCCATATGCTGCTCGATGAGGATTTAATAGGAGCAGCAAAGACTGGTAGTGGAAAAACTTTAGCCTTTCTAGTCCCAGTTGTTGATAAATTAATTCAAATGAAATTTACAAGAGAAAAAGGTACATTTCCTTACATAATAAAGCAAACAAATCATTTAAATACTATTACTATATATTATTTATTTGAATTTCAGGGGTTGGGTGTATAATTATTTCTCCAACAAGAGAATTGGCACTACAAACTAATGAGGTGTTAAAAATGATACTGAGAGATATTAATTTGTCATATGGCTTGTTTGTTGGAGGTGAAAAAAAGTTGAAAGAGGCGCTATTATTGCAAAAAGGTTTTGTAATGTAATTTTTATTTACTTTTATTGCAGTATATATACAGATCCTTATATGAAAAATTACTAAATTAGTTTTAATTCATTTAAATGATAGTAAATTTTTATTAATTTTATAACTTTGATTATATACAAAATTACATAAGTTTAACTTAGATCAATATTATAACTGTTGCAGGTGTAAATATTGTAGTTGGTACACCTGGAAGGATCTTAGATCATTTAAAAAGTACTGAGAAGTTTAAATGTGATAATTTGAAAATCCTTATCTTGGATGAAGCCGATAAACTTCTTGAAGCCGGTTTCCAGAAGCATATTGAAGGAATTATTAAAAAACTACCAAGTATGTTTGACTTAAATTAATAAATTCTATGTTTGGTTTAAGATAAAATACTAAATTTCATATTATGTTGTAGAAAACAGACAAACAGTTTTATTTAGTGCAACCATAGATGACAAGGTAGAAAATCTAGCTCGGTTAGCATTAAGAAGCGACCCGAAACTCATATGTGTACAGGATGACAAACAATCAACAGTGAAAAATCTTCAACAAGGGTATATATAATGTTATTATAACAAAAAGTTGGAATTGGTTTTACTCAAACAAATGTATTTGAATTTTTTATTATGGTATTTTACTTCAATAGATAAGAAATTAATTTTTATTCTTAATACAAAACATGTGATACAAATCTTATTAATATTCCTGTTATTATTTTTTTTATAAATTTAAATAATTACTTTTTTTAATGCCATAATAATTTGTATTACTTCAATGTTTTTCAGATATTGCATTTGTCCCGTTCAAAACAGAATATCTTGGTTGTATAAGATGTTGAAGAAAACGAGAAAATTAAAAATTATAGTATTTTTTTCTTCTTGCAAGTCGGTCGATTTTCATTACGAGTTCTTTAGAAATCATTGTAAAGCTTCAGTTTTAAGTTTACATGTGGGTATTGCAAAAAATATTTATATTTGTTAACAATTACATAAAAACAGTATATGTGTATGTTATAATTCTTTTTATATAATCATATTATTTGCAATATAAATAAATTATGCTTAACCTTACTAGTTAAGATATTTATTAATAACATATTTATTATGCTGAAATGTTTTTTTTTTGTTGAAGGGTAAACAAAGTCAACCCAGAAGGAAAGAAACTTTTGAAACATTTGTCAATATTGATAAGGGTGCATTATTTTGCACTAATGTAGCAGCTAGAGGTTTGGATATACCGTCTGTGGATTGGATTGTGCAATATGATCCTCCTACCGATATTAAGGTATAACTGTAATATTTAAAAAGAAATTGAATTATCCACCTAGATTTTCATCATAAACAACAAGGCATATACAATACTGTGGCTAATAAAGTTAGTTAAGACAATTGAGAATCTTCACAGAGACTTTGTTACATTTTATAGTGGAACCGTTATTCAAGTTATGGCAATAAAGTTGTATTAATGAAACAGTCTGTAGGAAAATATTTAATTAGTGTCACTTAACACTTTTAACTGTCAAAATATACTGTCTTAAATTCACCTAGCTATTTATGGAGAAAAAAATGTGTTGGTCTTTTATTTTAGGAATATATCCATCGTGTTGGACGTACAGCTAGAGGTCTAAATAGTGGTAACGCTGTCATATTATTAAGACCAGAAGAAGAACAATTTGTTGAATGTCTAAAAAGGGAAAAAGTGTACTTGGACAAATATAACTTTGGTGATCCCGCTTATGACGTGCAAGTCATGGTTAGTTAGCTCATAAGCTTAATTCTTATTCTATTTTAGAAATTTTATTGCATATTAAGTTAATACTGCCAAGCATTCACATATTTATCCAGGCAGTATAGATGTATCAGGCTCCAATAGTTCACATCTACGTAGTTGAAATTTTGTGGGACCATTCAAAACACCATTATCGTGTAACTATAGACTTAACAATTCAAATGTGATTAAATATTTGTTTTATTATTGCAGCTGGAAAATATAATACAAACAGATGGCACCATGAAAATACTTGCCCGTAAAGCATATTTGTCTTTCCTTAGATGTTACAGTAAACATCCATTGAGTGAGGTGTTTGATATAAAGAACTTGGACCTGAAATTGTCATCACAAGCTTTTGGTTTCCAAGAACAACCCCATGTTGACTTCTGTATCCTTTTCAAATGTACAAATTTTATAAAGATATATTCTTTTGAAAACATTGTAGTCAAGTGACAGTCTTTACTTCTATACAGTAATATTACATGAATGTATTATCTTACGTATTTTGAATTTTCAATTCGTCATTCTAAATTAATAGCAAATTCTTAATTGATTGGACTTTTTTTATCTGTCACAGATAATTAAATATCGTTTTATATCCAAACACATTTTTGTATTCCAGATATCGACTTTTTTGCACAATAAGAAATCTCCTTATATATAGTTCAGTAGCATCAAGGAAACGAAAATTAAACAACAATTAGTTGAACCGACAACGGTATGGATCAAATATACAAATAAAATAAATGATTTAAAACAATTTATCTGTTTTATTGAAAATTAAAATGTTACATCACATTGACAGTTTAAATTACATTTTAAACGAACGCATTTATTAAACATTTTCAACTTCTTTGTTTTTGATTGTTACCTTTTTGTCTGTATATCTTTGTTTTCTCTGCTTTTTTATGTTGTGGAGCGTTCAATGTTTTGAAATATCCGAAACCGCCGCCACCTTTCCTCTTTTGCGTCGGACCTTTGCTCGTAACTTTTAACTCGACAGCTGGCGGGACGGTGAAACCAAAGGATTTGGACACTTTGGCCAAATCGATCGTATCGATGTCGAATATAGTCTTTAGATGGTGAGAATCATATGCTCGCAAATAACTCTTGAACGCCTCCTTGGCAGACTGGTTCAGGAAGTAGTTTCTTGATATCAATTTTTCTAACTGAAAAGTATATATAAATTAATATTAACACTAAAGCCAAACAGTTACTTACACTTATAATTGATAAAAGCACACATTTTTTTATAATACATTTAAAATAAATGTACATACATAAATTAAACTAATATTTTTGGATTACAACGCGTTATTTTATTATTTCCAAAAACTATTAGTTATTAGTTTCATTTAGATAGAAACTCGTCTACTAAGTCTTAGACCTCATAATATACGTACTTGTAATTGTATATCTGCTACTTTGTTCCATGAGAACTCAAATTCATTAAGTGTCACCTTGGACTGTTTCAAATATCTCAGGAAGCCTAACTCCTCAGGTCTCAAGAACAATAATGCATGTCCGCTTGTACCGAGTCCTCTTGCAGTTCTTCCTACTCTGTGGATATATTCCTGAAAACATTTTTAAAATAATTAAAAATTATATTAAGAATAGAAATCAATATGAAAAAAATTTCAATATTTATCACAGGTCACCGTATTTCAAATTATAATCTAGTTATTATTAATTATAGTTTATAAACATAATAATGGTACTATCCTTTTGCTTTGCCTAACATAGAAGTTCAAGATATTGTTAAAAAATATATGGAAATATTAAAACAAGTATATATTTCAGGCTTACACCGTTAATATGGATGTTTAACACAAACAGGATTATTAAATAACTAGGTTTCTGGGCAAAACTTATTAAATATATATATAAGTTAGCAAAAGGAGTATAGAATGTAATAAACAATATTGTATACTTTTGGATCATCCGGAGGGTCATATTGAACGATCCAGTCAACAGCGGGTATATCCAAACCTCGAGCGGCCACATCAGTACATAATAATATTCCACTCTCGGCATTGCAAAACTGGAAAAATGTTGTTGTGCGTTTTGCTTGTTGTTGTTTGCCCTGAAAAGGAGTTAGGAGAGGAAATAGTTACATTATTATAAAAGAAATGTGATGCATAAAGGACAACTTATCTCTTAAAAGAGATCCCAACCAGAAACCAGAAAATTAATTATGACAAGAAATATATAAACTCATCTTTAATTAAATAACAAAAAAATGTGCATTATATAGGTATAATAGTATCTCGATCAACCTTTGACTTTGTTAGACTTTTATTATTATATAAAATCGTGTTAACAAATTAATAAAAAATATTTAAAAACTGTAAATACTCACATGTATAGACATAACTGGTAGATCGATATAGTTAAAGAGCTCATGGTGGTATTTGACGGACATACAAGTTGACAAGAAAACCATAACCTTCTTTTTTCTATTCTTCTTAAGGAATGTGAATAGGACCATCATTCTTTTTTCTGATGGGCAAACTATATAACTAAAAAAAAAATTTTACTACATTAATTATTGCATTTTAAAGGACAAAGAGTAGCATCTGTTAATCCATGCAACTTAAAAAATAAACTGAAGCTGTACAATTTAAATTGTTTCTCTACTTTTAATGTGATAAATAACTAACTTTTGTATTTTTAATATAAGCAAAGAACAAATTGTTGGATGTAAACAAAAAAGGTCTTATTCTGAATTTTAAACCTTTGGTCAATAGCTATTGTCTTTGTTCAGTGGGACATGATGATGCTCGACTGTTTAAATTGTCCCATATACTGCTTATGAGTATTTTTTTTATATATTATTTATTTAATAGAAAAAAATATTTTTATCATGTTATAAGCATCTCTATTTTGGTGTCATTTTATAATTTGGGAGTGTAAATGATCTTTTATTTAAATCGAAGTCTAGGTTTCACCTTTAAATGGATATACAAATGTAGAACATGTTATAATCAGAACAAGATTGGTTTAGCTATACGAAATTTTTATATGTATATGTATATCATTATTAAATTTTAATCTATAGATTAAAATTGATTGTTCAAAGTAGCAGGATTTGAACCTATGACTACTGTGATATTGCATAGCAATTTGACTAAATGATTTTTGTAAGATAAAACATTATGCATGTTCTATAACTGTTACATTAAGATGCAAGCTTTGCATTGAACTCAAATTGCAGGTTTGGTTACTGCCTTAATTATTCTATATTACTTGCATTTAATTTTGTTTTAGTCATTGCTATATGTATAAATAATATATATCTTCATATAATATGCTTTCAATATAGGAATAGACAACAATATTATTACCCTTGTTCCAAAGAATCTACTGTAGCCTGCTCTCTATGGTCATCAACACCAACATACACAGGTTCATGCTTAACAGCCAAAGCTGTTAAAGATTCTGTTTTTTTTGTCTGTGTAGCACTGAAAAGCATTGTTTGACGCCGTTCTGTAAGAATAATATTATGCCAATCACATCCATATAATTTCATCAGAATCATTAAAATATTTGTGCGTCGGCCTCCAGACCGGACATATTTATGTATTCGCGAATTTTAAAGCGCGTTGTGATGATAGAGCTTACGGTTTCTTGGGAAACCAACACACCCAAAGACCATACCATCAAGGTCACAAGCTCACTAACGAACTCACTCCAAATAGGTTCGTCGTGGATTTATACGCGGTAGAAGTGGGAGCGAGAGGTATAACGGCTAAATCTCTCTACAACCTACTAAAAGACTTCGGCCTGTCCAGAACTTACATCAATTCATTCTTGGAACTTACGTCGAAGGCAGTCCTAGTAGGTTCTTTTCAAATTTGGTTAGGTAGGGAGAGGAGCTTGGACAGTGGAGGTGAGGGTTTAACGCGCGTTAGTTAAGGGCCCCCTAAACCTACACCTGGGTCGCAAGTCCCAGGCATGGACGCGATGGACCCGGCACCCGCACGGTGAATCCATTGAATACTAAGAGGTTTCGTGTCGTCTCTTAATAAATAACTTGCTATTACATAAGACATACAATTTGCAACCCTTTTTCAATATAATATTGCATATCTTTTTATAGACTGAATAAAATAATCTTTATATCAATAAAATAAACATTGACAAAAAACAATGTTAAGTAAACTCACTTGGCAATAATCTTATTATTTGTTTAACTTCCTCTTCAAATCCAATTTCAAGTATTCTGTCGGCTTCATCAATGACAAGGCACTGTAAATTTTTGTACAAAAAGTCTGGCGTGTTTTGTAGGTGATCTAAAAGCCTGCCAGGTGTTGCTACCAGAATATTAATACCTTAAAAACATAAAAAAGGTTGTATTAAACATAATTTCTTGATATTAAATATATTTTTGGTAATAAGACCACTTTATATGAATAATATTGTAAGAAATATGCCTTTGTTCTTACCTTTGGAAAGCTTCTGTGCCTCTGTACTTCTGTTAGCGCCACCCATGACCAATCCGTAAGTGTGATGATGGTATTTCATCAATTCCATCAAAACACCAAAAGTTTGCATTGACAACTCTCTAGTTGGAGACAAAATAATGACACCAGTACCTGACAAAAACCAGCTTAATTTTTTATCATATTTTAAGAGTAATTTAAATAAAAATATATGAAAATCAATCAGATATCCATTCTTTATTCATGAAATAACTCTAGACATTCCATACACAAAAGTAATATAACAAAAACCCAAGTACCTCTACAGTTATCTGGAGGTAGAATGTGTTTTTGTTTTATTAGGATGTGTGTGGGTGCCCAATTTTCATATTCGCCTTTTTTTGTCATCATAATCAAAATACTACATTAAGAGCATAATCTAGCAGATTTTTTTTATACATTTTTAATCAACTTTTATGAAATGGATATGAATGCAAAGCATAATGAAAAAAAATCATACCATTCCTAGGTTTAAATTTCAATTTGTAGATCAAATCAATAGCCGGTATAAGAAAGGCTAACGTTTTTCCTGAGCCGGTTCTAGCTGCTCCAACGAGATCTCTCCCTTCTAATAACGGTGGAATTGCCTTAGCTTGTATCTCAGTCATAGTTGTGAAACCCATATCCTTGATACCCATGAGTGTAGCTTCACATATTTTTCCTTCAAGTGCTGTGAATTTCTGGTCAGACAAAATTCCAAGACATAAACTGGAGCCTGGCACTGTATAAAAAACAAAATTGATTTAAAAAAAAAAACCAAATTACTAACAATTCTGTTAAAGAAATATCTCGAATATGAAATTAAAAGAATGAACAATATCACATAAATTATCATAGAAATTTTGGGACATAATTTATTTACAAATAAAATAACTCAAACACAAAATTAGGATAGAAACAGAAGTTCTTGCATAAACATAAACAAATATTTTGTTAATAAATTATATTGATACCTTGTAAATTAATATGATCTAGAGCAATTATTAAGAAAAATTTTTGCTTTCTTTATTTTATCTATAAAGATATTGTAAGCTTACATTGACTTTCCTCATTGGTTTTAATTTCATTGTTTTCAACATCTTCTTGGCCACCTTCATTCGTCTCACCATCTGTATCTGGTTCATCTTTTATTTCTTCTGATTCTATTTTTTCTTCAGCTTTAGGCTTCTTTTTCTTTTCTGTTAGAAAGGTATATTTTAATATAGAGTAATTAGCATAAAAAATTAAGAATAAATATTTATTAATACTAACTTTTTGAGGTTACGCCATTGCTTTGTTCCTTATTATCAGAGGGCCTCTTTAATTCTTTTTCAGTACAGTCGTCACCTTTAGCTTTTTCTAGATAAAAATATATTTAGGTTTAACACGTAAACAAGGAACAGAACATTTTGTAGAAGTTGAAATAGATATTTCAATTCGTATATATTTAACCACACAGGTTTTTTTAGGAAAAAAGAAGTAAGCATGTTGTATTATTTATATTATTGAGGTTACCTGTGGTGTCCGGATCGGCATTGGCTTTTTTGGATATTAGTTTTAATTTTTTCTTTTCCCGTTTTTTAATTTTCCTCATCAATATTTTGTCCGGAGTCGGCATTTTAGAATGCGTTTACTTACTAAGTAATTCAATTTCAAGAAAAGTTTAAATAAAATATTTTAATTAAATGCTCTTGAGTTGTAACTTCTAGGCATGTTAAATTCAGCGTGGTAGCAATGTCAAAATTCAGAATGTGACATTAGTTACAATTACCACCGTCCAAAATTGTGTTAACTGTGGAACTAGAAGTCGTGAGTTAAAGAACAATTACGAAAAAAAAAGTATCCCTTATAAAATTATTATATATTTTTATTTGTTTTCAGAATACTTTTGCAACCTTTCGGTTATAAATTCAATGGTTTAAAAAATATATATATATTTTCGTTGGGGAGGCAGCTGGAATCACCGATTAAAACTTACTGAAATACTTAAAGTTTCAAGATTACATATGATTTTAAAATATCGTAAAATATCTAAAAATGATAGATTGATTTTATTGGAATAATATATAGATAGGACGTTTCTGATCATTATTAAGTGAAAGATATTATTTTAAGAGACTCAGATTTTGGAAAAAAATAAAGTTATTGTACTCTACGATACTTTTATTTATATTATTGGGCTTACCATGTAATTTTCATGATTTAAGGAAATCATTTCTCTCAAATTGCTGATTGATTGCTAAAGAGTAAGATTACAAAATATAATAAAAACATATATATAGTTTCCTTAGTTCAACAATAATAATTAGAAAGGATACCATTTATTCTTATATATTAATATAACTTTGATTAAGCAAACCATGTGTGATATGTCATTACCTTGTGGTGTACCTAAATGTCAAAACCTAAAGCTATCTGGAAGTCTTGAAAAATAAAGTATAAAAACGTTTAAATAATCGGGGATTATTGAACATTTTAAAAATTAATTACTGGAGAATACTTGATATTTCGAAATATGGATAATTCTAAGGAAAATCCAAAATTTAAAATGTATAAAAATAAAATATCCAAGGAAACGTTAAGTGCTATTAAAGAAATGGGATTTAAAACAATGACTGATATACAGGCTGAAGTTTTACCAAAGGCTTTAGACGGAAAAGATGTAGTAGCAACTGCTAAAACTGGTTCTGGAAAAACTTTGGCATTCTTAATACCAGTAGTGGAGTTAGTTTCTAGTCTTATAAAAGAACACCAGAAAGGTAAATAACATATGACATAGTCATCACAAAGAAGAAAATTTGCTCAATTATTTTACTACTCAAAGTTAGTAAAACTATTTTATCATTACTTGCTTTAATTTGAAAAATATATTAATTTCTTATATTCTAGGAACTCTAGCTATAATAGTATCACCAACAAGGGAACTAGCGATACAGACTTTCACAGTACTACAAGAAATAATCACACATCATGAGTTAATGACTTCTCTATTAGTTATTGGCGGAGAAAACAGAAAAAAACAGAGCTCTGAACTGTCAAAAGGTATTATTTATTTCCAACAAAAATTAAAATATGTATATCAATTAAAATATATAATAATACTTTTTTGCAGATACTCAAAACTTTAAAATGTTTTCTGTATTATAGATTTATTTCATTATAACTAAAATACATTTTTTAATTTTTAAGGTATCCACATAGTAGTTGCAACCCCTGGAAGATTATATGATCATATGAGAACAAAAGAGTTTGACTATAGCAGTGTTAAGTGTCTGGTATTAGACGAGGCAGATAAAATATTCCAATTTGGTTTTGAAGAAGACATAAAGCAGATTGTTAATAGACTTCCAAGTAAGTTTCTTTACAAGCATTTTATCAGAAACTCGATACATATGTTTCTTTTTGTCTCTGCTTGTAAATTGTTAGTTAACTAGATTGCTATAATAATAGTAGAAAGCATATTAGTAAAAGAGGTTCATTAAGTAATTATCAACCTATTATCTGTACTGGAAACCATATTTTAATTCTAAACACATAATTGTTTTAGAAAATAGACAGACAATGTTGTTTAGTGCAACACAGTCAGCGGCAACAGATAATTTAATAAAAACGGCTATGTGTGATGATGTACATTTAATTAACACAAATGAAGATGATTATAAGGCTACAGTTGAAGGGCTCAAGCAAGGGTATATATTAATGAGAAATATGTATTAATTTAAATTAATAGAATTTTATTTAGAATTGAATTATATGAATGGTTTAAAATATTTATTTACAACTTATTTCATTTGTGTTATTGAATACAATATACATGAACATAAGAAACACAATGTTAGAAATCTTAAACCTTTTTTGTTTATTTCAGTTATGTTATCTGTGAAACTGAATATCGTCTACATTGGCTACACAAGCTTTTAAAGAAGACACAAAATTCAAAAGTAATGATCTTCTTTTCAAGTTGTAAATCTGTTATATTTCATTATGAATTTTTTTATAAATACTGTGATATGTCGGTGCTTTGTATACATGTGAGTTCATATAAGAAATTTCGTTTTCATTTATTTCACTATATATTATAGCTTATTTATTATAATTTACTATCGTTTTGTTTCAGGGAAAAATGAACCAGTCAGACAGAACTGACACTATAAACAAATTTTATAATGCACAAAAAATGGCCTTGTTTTGCACAGATTTAGCTGCAAGAGGACTGGACATACCAGAAGTTAATTGGATTGTTCAGTTTGATCCACCTGCTGATACTAATGTAATTATATATACTTTTTTTATTTTATTGATTACATACAATTTATGCCCATATAAAAATTCCCATCCACCTATTTCTTGTAGATGTGACGAAATTCTAAGAGACATTTTTAAAAACATAATTTATAGTTTGTTTTTTAAAAAAAGTTTTGAACTGTGTTATTGATAGAAATATAAAATTTCAAATTATTATATATGTTATATATAATTAGTTTCACTTTAAAAAAATACAACAGACAATACAAGATTACAATTTCTCATCTGTTATCTATATCAAATCTTAAATAAAACATTAGAATATTAGGTAGTATTTTAAATATTGTCCGATTTATTTTTCATTAATTTTTTTTTAATTTAAATTTTAGGAGTATATTCATAGAGTTGGCAGAACAGCGAGAGGTTTAGGTGCTGAGGGACGAGCAGTATTGTTATTGAGACCAGAAGAGAGTGAATTTGTTAATTATTTGCGAAATGCTAAAATCTATTTAGACAAATATGAATTATGGAATAAGTACAGCGATCTGCAGTCTAAGGTATTTGATAATGATTAGGTAATTTCAATATTATAACATCAATTGTCAATAATGAGATAATAAAAATGACGATTTTTTCTCTATAATTTCTAAAATGACTAAGACAATTCCATAAATGTACCTATATGTTCATAACTTTTATAGCAGAATATATTTTTAGATAGAGGTCGCTATGAAAGACTCGGAATTCCATAATCTTGCAATCGAAGCTTTTGAAGGATATACAAGGGCATTTGAAGTGAAGAAATTAAAACATGTCTTTAATTTACTCAATATGGATTTAGATAGTGTAGCGAAGTCGTTTGGTTTAAAAGAGAAGCCAGATGTTGATATTCGTAAGTATGAATTCAATAAAAATATGTATATCATTTGTCGTTTAAATTATTAAATATTATTTATATTTAATTCATTTCAGGAGTGGGTTTTAACAAAAAACATAGACCTAGGAAGAGAATGGCTGCGATGTTGGCTAAAAATAATACAGCACCTATGAAATTGTTAAAAACGTAGTTATTTATTAAAATAATACATGTAAATACATTATATAATTAAATTTTTTTACATTTTATTTACAGTCTACTTTATTACTTCTTTATTTTAATGTCGGTTCAATGACTAGATCTTTATATATAGGACATGGACTTAAATATGACGTTTGAGTGATGAGTAATTTTTTTTTTTTGAATATTTACAAATAGTTAATATATTAATTGTTTACGATACAATAGATTCCATGTTACACTACTCATTATAATATACTTAAAGAAAAATATAGGAACTTTACACTTTTATATATTAATTAGTATGTACATAACGATTCTTGCAATATTAAATGGGATACCATGTGTTTTGGCACAATTTTAAAGATATGTAAGGGTTTTACTGTAATTCCCAAGTTTTTTCACTGTCTCAAGTGTTAGGCTATCATGTGATCATACCAGTATCTGTAATCTCGTTATATTGGTGCATAATTTATTTGGCTGATACATTCATTTCATATATGTTATTTCTCGATAATTTTTCATAGCAATCTTCATGGTTATGTTGGTGATTGACGGCGTATATCATGGAATCAATAGTTTCCACCGTCGCCGGACATCTATTCAGTGAGAAGTATTGAACGCATCTCCATGACGTTTTACCGTGCGTTGTTGAATGCTTGGTATACACAAAGTTCATATGTACGAGTTGTTTGTGTCCTTTCCTGCTGTATATATATTTGTATCGTACTGGCAGTTCGCAAGATCCATTCATGACAAGTGACAGAGCATCTGTAATAGATGAGATTAAAAATCAAAAAATTATTGGTTCTTCTTGCTTATAATTATAAAATAATATTAGTTTTATTGAAATATGGTTGCAAAGGAGGAAATTAAAGATTGTTTTGAATACAGTTTTTTAATGTCCATTAAAACACTCAAGCATATGTTAAACATCACACAAGAATTACGATAAATAATAATTCACATATCATTTGTATCAAAAACTGGACCATAGCCAAATAAGGCTATTTAATTTGGAATGTAAATATAATTTAGCTTCATCACAAAGTCATCACCAATACAGAGATCAATATACGTCACAGGGAAATTGTGTAACTTTTACAAAAATAATTTCGAGTATCTTATGTTTATCTTATATTAAATATAATAAATAGACTAGAATATGAGCAATAAAGTCTTTTGAATGTATGGCAGAAAAATGATGGCACTTTTAGGAAATATCAGTTTAAAAATATATTGGCACAGATAGTTTCTAAGTATCACAGCTTACCAATATTTTTTGTGCAAATATAACTCTTACAAATTGTAACATCTTTTTAGTAACAACTTCTTTAAATTTAGTGTCGTACAAAAATATAACCTTTCTTCGTTTTGGTCCCACGCTAGATTGAATCTTTGATTCTATGTTTCTCATGAGAAGTACTTACTATCACTTGTGATTACAAAAATATACTTTAACTCTAACTAACACCTATAAAGACATCTTAAAACAAAAAGCCTTTAATTTACTCAAGTTGCATAATAATCTCCTTGCATATGAGGTGCCTTAAACATATCATTAAAATGAATTTCAAAACATGGAGTTTTGCAAAATGGTAATTCACAAGCACTACACATAAATCTAGTATCACGCCGTTTGCCTAGCCGCCAACAAAGTCTACACGATCTTTGGGGATATTTCTTTTTCCCATCTTCCTTTTGTGGTATTGTAATAAGACGATGTTCTAGGGAATGTCTCGGAAATTCCTCACTCCTCAAAGTGTTATTAATTTTGCCATTAACTAAGTTTTTGAGATCCATAAAAAATGCGTTCAAACCGTGTACCGGTTCATCTGAAATCACGATTGGCATTTTCAATATAATTTCACAATTCAACAAATTTAAAAGGGAACTTGACAATGTTGAAAATGCCATCGTGTTTTCATAGCATGAAGGATTTGCAACAGAAAACAACATGTGCTAGTGAAATTAACAAATGATTGCATTTTCAACACAATCGCTATTCCTTTATAAAATGAAAAGCGTTAGTACAAAAGCGAAACAAAAATATGATGATTCTCATGAAAAATTAATGGTGTCAAGAAAAAGGAAAATAAAATAAAATTATAAGATTGTGTTATGTAATACGAGAGTAAAATACTCACTTTCCTGCGGTGATTGATATTCCAATGGTATTGATAATCCTTTTTTACCGTCTCTGGAACAACTGAAGTCTTTTGTTGTGCAAACAGCCGGATCAATGACTGTGATATCGCTGTCATCACACTCAGTTTTTAATTCTATGGTATTATCGGCAGCTGGATTTTGACCACCATCTGATAGTTCCTTATCAGAACCAGAATTTTGAATTTGATTTAATGTATTAGTTACTTCTGTAGGATTGTTATCATATACATTCTTGTTTTCATAATTGCCGCTTTGCAACAAATGATTATTCACTTTGTACAGTTTTTTATCAGCAATTTTTGCTCTTTTCTCTGTGATAGGATCACTGTAATAGTTTTTTTGTAAAAATTCATCAGATTTTCGTTTCAAACTACTCAGCCTGTGTATTTTTTCTAATAACTGTCTTTTCTTAATTAAATCTTCATTGTTGTCTGTTACTTCATTGATGTTTGGGTCATAAATGTCTGAAGTGTATGATTCAGCATCAGGACTATCATTTTGAGGTCCTAGGCTTTGTTTTGTTGATTCCTTTTCTGTATCAAACACCTCTTCATCAGTCTGTAAAATATAAAAATATGAGACAAGTTAATATTGTTAACGATTTTAATTTAAACTAAACTCATCTTTGTATAGTATACATATTTTAGTAATCTATTATGCAGTGACTGAAATATGTTCACCAAACTTTTAACTTTTTCATGTTTATGTGATAAATATTAAATATTATAAAAGGCAATAAAAATGAAAAAAAAAAAAGTTAATTTGTGCTTTAAGTATAAAACTATCTGAAATTGTTGAAAATATATTAACATATCAAACAGCCACATCATAATATTTACAAAACAGGCTTTCAAAATTTTTTTTTTATTATTGTTCATTATTGCTCAATTTTAATTTAATTTCATGTTTTATTAGATTCAAATGTAAAGTAATGAAATATGCTATTATAACCAATTAATGAATACTTAAAACACATAGAATTTCAGCTAATATAATAAAAGGAACAGTTTGTGATGACATATGGATGTTTGTTGCTCTTACTTCCAAAACCTATTTAATGGATAGATATTGCGGCCAGTTGTTTACCATATTTATTGCACACACAATACAAATCTCTGAACACAATTTTATTTAAAGAAATAAATTGCAATAAAATATAATGATATCAAACTAATGATTTTATATTTTATTTTACAAACCACTTAATTAGCTTTAAAAAATATAGATATGTGAATATATATGATACTTATAATATAATAAAAATCATATTGCACATTATAAAACTGTGTTTGAAATGATTTTTTAAGTCACTTATATTTAAAATATAATAAGTAATAATTTATGGAATACACATGTATACATAATCTTATTTGCTTACCTCTTTAGTTGTTAATCCTTTTATTTGCAGAACTTCAGCTGTACCAATAAAACTAGTGAGATCTTCTCTTTTCACACTTACTTCACCATGATACATGAATTGTAATAAATCTCTCATGGCTTTATGAGTGACATCTCTTAAAACTACTGTAAAATTGTATATTTGTGAGTTAAAATTAAAAGCACACTCTATATGACAAACAGAATAGAGATTATTAAGAAGATGAATATATATGTTATATACATACCAATAGGATGCTGACATGGATTCAATTGGAACATTTTTTTGAAATATGGTGAGCATATTGATAGAATAACTTTATGTGCTTGCAGCAAATGCCCTTCGACAGCAATCGTTACATCAACAAATTCACCATTGCCTAATAAACCGGCGAATCCCCTGCTCAGGTTTCCGTGGAAATTATTCCAAGACAATGAATATTGTTGGTCCATTTCTAAACTCTTTTTTGTCGCATCTAAAATATTACATTTTAAGTAGTTTTTGAGGCTTATTGTAAATGAATTATTTTCATAGTTCTACAAACTACAATTACTTACTATAGTAGCTTAAGAATATTAATGGTTGTTTTCGCTATAACTAAGATGAAAGCAAATTGTGACAGTTCCTTGTAGCTCGCGGCGCGTCGCGTAGTGTTGGTCCTGTACTTTATGATATTAAAATATCATACCGATTTTTTCTACTTTTTAACATTAAAGTAAAAAAATCACAATAAAAATGCTGAAAAGTAAATAGTTATAAACTTTAAACAAAAACTCATTAAAATTTCTCAATAGTACACTAAAAGTGAAAAATACTATAATTTTTTTACTTAATTATTTTGTGAATATTATTATATTATGTAAGCAACCACAAGAATTACAATGAAATACGTAAGAGATTTCCGTAAGAGATTGTAATTTGTCATATCATGTTCAACAGTTATGAAAAACTCAATGATCCAATCAGAATCAATTCATGTTTGACAATACTTACTCATAAATGTATTATGTATGTCATATCCATGTATGTAATATATAGCGGTAAGTCACCGAAACTTAAAAAGAGACAAATAAACACAAGCTATCATTATTTTAGGCGAAGAATAATAAATGAAGAGTTTTTTTTACCGAAAAATTAATAACTACATGTTGTTCAAGGGTTCTGTGTGGGACATACTAAGCAGGTATGTAAAGTTATTTTGATTTACTTTATCCCAAACATCTACTGCAAATCTACCATCCGAATGTATTTTTTTCAATGGAGATATTATTAAACATATTTAAGAAGTGTGAAAATTTAGTCGTGTTTGTTTGACATATAATGGAGAACGAAAGGTACTTTTTACAATTTAATTTTTAATAACTTTTTCGATAATTGATTTAATTGACTATGTCTGTTGGTATTTTTTGTAAATGTCTGTTACACCAATAAAAGATAATAAAGTACAGATCAATAAATTTATAAGTGACGAAATATTTTTAACAGTTTACGTGAAGTCATATACTTGAATGCGGCTTGATTTACAACAGACTCGAGTTTGAATGATTTTTCGTGATAAGTTTTGGGTTAGTAGAAAAT
This sequence comes from Danaus plexippus, assembly GCF_018135715.1. Classification (NCBI taxonomy): domain Eukaryota; kingdom Metazoa; phylum Arthropoda; class Insecta; order Lepidoptera; family Nymphalidae; genus Danaus; species Danaus plexippus. Next base: position 4,150,280 of record NC_083539.1, read on the forward strand.
ACCACACTAACGGTTACTAGTTCAGGCATTTGGTGCTTCTGACACTGACAGTAAAATTGCACAAATTGCTAGAGTTGCACGACTTCTAATACCTACACTTCTAACAGAGTTTCCAGTGATTTTGTTCGCTTTTCATTACCTACTATAGAGCTCGCTAAAACTTTTCACTGTTAGCCGCAAACCAGTCTGGCTAAATTAAGTTTCACCAAAACTTTATAGAGTTGTAGACACACATCCGAGGTTGTACTTTGACCAAATATATGAAAACTTTGTTTTAAGTATCTTACCTATTCGTTTAACGGTAATATATTGCCAACGGTCAAATCATTTATTGTACTAATTTTTAACTCTTAAAGTTTTATTAAAGTTTTCTTAAATGTGTCCACCATACTTGAGGTGCCAATTAATTAAGCTCTGTAACAGCCCAGTCACCCTATTTCTTTAGATAGCCAAATCGTGACGGAGCACTTTTAATTTTCTGGTGACACGAGTTATAGCGATAAGGCCGATCCCCTTTTCACCCTCTGACGAAAGTATGCAATGAATGGCCTTCTTATTAAAAGTGTAGAAAACTTTCATCATCAAGATAAAGTCCTTTATTGTACTGCTAACACCGTTATGAATCTCTGTACGGTGTCTCCCCTGAGGAAATGAAAATTACAATATGTCGCATTTTAAATTATAATTTTGCAAAGTATATTTGAAGGGTAACTTGAGACATGAAAAGTAAGTCATAAAATATAATAATAAAACATTTTAATTGGACTGTAATAATCTATCTACATTTATCTTTACATTTTCTCCTTAAAATTATAGTTTTAAACATGAAATGTATTAAACGTGTTTAAATTTAACGTAATATTATATCGTTCATAGTACCTCGGTCTCAGCGGCGGTCAGAAAGGCTGCTAGTGACAGGTAATCGATGTGGTTTCCTAGTTTATTTGGCTATCGGACAGTTTTAGACATGTGTATCTATGCGATATAATCGATGTGGATAAATCGATATGACTGTGTAACAGAGCGTTTACTGCCAATTCATACAATATGCCTTTGAAACCATAATAGAGTTTTGATTGGTGAACTGAGCCGAATATTCACAATTTTTATATTTAGTCCGATATTGCTTTAGAAAGATGTTTTTTCTAAAAATAATTTCAAACACAAACCTTGTTTGTCGTAAACGTTAAAATTTTATAATGGTTGTCAAGCTCCTTGTAAGTTCGATAATTATAATGGCATTGAAATATCTATCCCTGCAAGTTGTTGTGTGCTTCGCAACTTCTAGCTATTTACTATAGGTAACTTCGCACCCTATCTATTAGATTGTCGATAGTCTGACAATCTTCTGTTGAGAAACTTTACTGTTTAACATTGTAGTTACATACAGGAAAGTAAAAATGTATAGTAAGAAGTAACGTATCACCTTTCCTTAAAATTAGGACACTACTTGTGTTTATGGTTTTGTATTGATCATATTTGTACATAAAATATATTTCGTCGTAACAAGACTTTTTTATATACTTATCGGACTTATGAATCTAAATAATATTCAGTAGCACTGATAATTTTCGTAAAAGCAAAAGTATAGTTCTAATAACATGAATCGGTTCTGTTAGTCTTGAGATGGACTATTGAACGTCGACAATGGGGCCAATCACCAACTCTCCAGACCCCTGAAAGCACGTCCCATACTTCCGAGTTGAGGTCGGATTTAGCGACCGTAAAATTTGCTAGTAATTAACGTTATTGTTATAACATCCACTCATTTTTTTTATATACATATATATTTTTTAATATCTTAATACAACATTATTTATATAATAAAAAAGAAAGATCTGCTTTAATTAATCCAATCTCTGCGTTGAATAGGGTCCAATTAAAAAGTAAGCACTCTGGAAGAATCTGACTTCCTTGAAATTAATCCTTTTGATTTGATAATCGACGAAACGAAAATTAAAAAAGTGATGGCTCTCACTTTCTAAGAACAAGCAATTCAAATCGTTTTCTTATTTATGTACCGTTTAAATAAAACTGGATTTCTATAAGTACTTAAATAAGGATTTCTTTTTATGTATTATGTATATGTTTTTTTTATATATGTAACTGAAATACGTAAATTGGTATACAATATATAAATTGAGGCAATTTCAGAGGATACTGTAAGGACCCTAAAGTATCATGAACACATATGTCGTATTTTCAACTATTTGAAATCTGAGTTAACAAAAACTTCACCAACTTTTCGGTTCACTAAACCATAAGGCCTTCAAAAGTTTGCAGTTCGTGGACGCCTTTCGGGATAATTGCTCTTCAATTAAGTTGGCGATATTTTATTTTTTGCCTTTCCAATGTGCAGTATTAAATGGAGATTTATGTTGTAGATGTATAAGTAAAGAAAATAAAGTATTTTTGAAACTAATTATCTGCCTGATTCTTCATTAGGAGGGTATTATATTTAAGAGATTACAATATGTTAATAATGTTCTATGTAAAACTTTATAATTATTTTCTTGAATGAAACGGAAATCTTAAAAATAATATTAAAGTATACGACTGTTGTTTATTACAAATCAAATTTAGATTTTGATTTAATAAATAGTTTAAAGCACCATCTAGAAATTGAAATTTTGACTAAAAACAATATTCTATACTTTATAAGGCTATGTAGGTACGCCATTGTGTATGGTGGATTTTGAAAACGTAACCACAAGGAAAAAAATATTTAGATAGTTCTTTTCATGAATGGCTATTGTCCGCTTACAATGTAAGCAATGAAACAAAAAAAAAAAAAAAACAAAAATATTCATGTTCTAGGATTTTTGTCATTCGGCCGGGATTTAAAATATCTAAATGGTTGGCATTGCTGCATTTTCTGTTTCCAATACCTATCGCGATCACAGTAGTTAGTCCTCATATGTTTTCTGACTTAAAAAAAAATATTCCGAGAATGGTGCTTTTAGTAAAATGAAAAAGACGTCTTTCGGAATATCCCTGTCATTTCATTTCGAAATAAATATTAAACATGCCATATTAATAATACAAAATAAATCATTAATTACAAATACTATTGTATAAGTAGATTTTATTTACGTCTTGACGTTAATAATACAGAATTAGGAACATCTTTAAGAAATAATCTTTGTGAAGTATGAAGTAAACAGAGTACTTATGTATCTGAGGGCACTCTGGAAGTGCTTACTACTGTCTGCCAGTGGACCTCTTTGTGAGATAAAGCTTGCCAGGATGGATTAATCCTCAAAACGATTACGCTTATCACCTGCTACCTCGTAGTAGTAAATTTAAATAATTTTTATGGTTTTGAGTTGAAAATATTACTGAAGTATTAAAAATAATGATCATTGCAATATTGGTCTTCTTAAATGTTAACTTGTTATAAAATTACATATTAAAGTCCGACAATAAAATATTTCATAATTTACATATTATCATAACGAGTAGATATTATTTTATTCCTAATACACATTTTAAAGTAAAATGTTTTCGTCATTACGTTGAATGTATATAAACTTAAATCTGCTAGATGATTTATTCATTTAAATATAAAGTTAAATCTACAATCTGTCTAAGCTCTAGAATAAGAGCATGACAATGCAACGAGATCGCTAATGCCGGTCGGAGAGGATTAGTTCTGAAATGGTTCGTTCCGCTGAAAGCTGTCGATCCTTGCACTCAATACAATCAAGTGCCTACCATTCGAATGAGATATTTAGGCTATAGCTTTGTTTCGGGTATTAGCAGGACTGGAGTCCACTGCTATTTTGGCATAATAATTAATTGCTAGCATTTATGCTATGAATTTGAATAATTATTACATTTACTATAATTATTTTTAGAGTAAGTACGTGATTCAAAAAGTGCTCATTAGTTTGTGGAGTTAAATAAAACTGTTATATGTACTTATGAGAAAATAAAAATTTGAATTCATTTGATCTGGTTGTGATATATAGTGACATTGATGTAAATATAACAATATATAAATAGTGATTTCAAAACAAATTAAGTCAACTAAATAAAAGTAATGGTTTATGCAATACCTCATGTAATATACGATATTCATTTTATATTTTATTTACCGATATAAATAGTCATTTATATATCGTAATGTTCCTCATTTAATAAACATTGATTTCAATTATTTCAATAATGTCAGCTTTGGCATCAAAAACTAATTCAGTTAAAAAGGTTTTCTCTTTTTTCACTCGAACAGCACAATTAACCGATTACTAGGTTTTTCTACTAGTTATCCAGTTATTTATTTTAGCTAATATAAAAATTAAACACGGCTTTATATTATTAAAATTTTGAATTTTAATCTTAAATTTCGTTAAGGATCTTTGTTATGGATGTCTTAAAAATAAAAAATAGTCTTCACAGTTAAAGATTTTTAGTTCTCTAAATAGTATGAAGGGACAGTAGAATATACATGAGTGGAGGGATAAACCTTTTCACTTTTATTACGAAATTTATACTACACTACTTTTCATTTCGATAATATTAATGTAAGTTAATGTAGGGGTAGATTCGTTAAAGGAAAAATATTTATTCATATTCAAATAATAAGTGTCATATGAGAATTTACTTCAATGTTTCAGTTGCGTTATTCCAGTGATTGCATTGCTGATAAATTTTTTATTCTACATTTTCTGTTTGAACATTGCTCTGTTGTTACACAAAAAATTATATAATTATATGTGAAATGTAAGTTTCGCATATACACCATGCATGTAAATAGGATATCAGGGAGGAGACGTAACGATTGCTGTGATCTCGCGTAATCCGGGATTAGGTCGGATTTAAACCAAACTCCGATCCCAACTTATAGGAAAACAAATGTAGAAATATTAATTAACGTACAACCGAAGTACACGTATATTAACTACGTTCTAATAAAATTATAATATTTGATTTTTTTTACCGTAAATTTAATTTAATCCGATAAATTAGCAATATTTTTAACATAGAATCGAAGGTAAAAAATTTTTTACATCGAAAGAAAAATTGAAACAATTGTATGAGTCTGTCAAAACGATTGTCTAAAATCAGTGGTTAACTTCCAGCCGCGAATATTACGAAACATAGTTATTTTAAAAGGCTTGCACGGCGCGCCCAAGGCTACCGCTAGGCTGAATATAATAATAGTCGACGGGCTGCGAGGAGCGGAGTATCATCTCGGTACATTGTGAAGCGCAGGATGCTCATTAGATGACGCCTGAGGCTTTCACCGCCCCACCTTCTATACCAGACTTCATAAGCAGTCCAAATTAGTTTTATTATAACCAACCCTTAATCACCTTGATGTTTTAAATACCCAGCTCGGAAACATATTTTCTTGTTACTGTATTTGTATCACGTTTTCGTAATTTGTTTTCTTTTCAGCAATTATAAGTGTTTTTTTTATGTGTCGTAAAATTATGATCGAACAAAATTTTAAAGATATTTCTTATACTACATTTATACATATATTGAACGGGTTTAAATAAATCATTTTAATTGTTAATATTTACACCTAATCGCAGTTAAATAAAAGATAAGTATAGTTTCATTCAACCAAGATCCTCATAACTTAGGTATCATTTCCGTGGAAAAGCCATTAAGCGTGCACATCTGCATGATTTTTAAATTATAAATACCCATACTTTAATACATATACATATTTTTTAAGCTCTTGAGAACAACTTTTGTTTTATTTATCTTTTGTTGTTCGAAAATAAAAAAGCAAATGATTCATACAAAGGAAAAACTGTTGTTTCATTATAGCCATACAAAAACTTCTTAGCCTATTTTGATCTTTTTGAGAATTGTAATATTTTTCAGTGATTTTTATATTTAAGGTATGGGTTATTCTTACATATTGATTGCTTGTTAACTTAAGCACCACCACCATCAGCACCTTAATTATTTCGTTTGATAGGATATAAAAAATTCTAGAGAAATATCGAAAATATTTTCTCTATTCTGACATTTCTGTTTATTGTGTTACTAAGTTCAAAAAGTACTTCACGGATTCGTGCTATAACTCCATAAAATACAAACTTAGCAAGTAAAACTCGATGCTAGATGATGTAACAATATTAATAATTATATACTTATGGTAAATATTCTTTATGTATCGTGATAGCAATAAGGCTTCAATATATAATGGGCTTTGTATGAATGACTGTATGAAGAGGATATTTGTATTAGTTAGTCATTCTTGACTCTGTGGTTTCAATTCTTCGTGGCTATGAAAATGAATCATTATAAATTTAGCGGCGAGTTAATTACACACTTTATTTATCTAAAATAAAAAAAAATATCACATGTAATTAAAATTACATATATATATTTTTAATATAAAAACGTTTTCTTATACCCCAGAATTGGGGTCAATGTATGATAATTTCATATATGATTATAAGGAATACATTAAAATACAAAAAACAAATTTTAAAACTACATACATTTTAAATAAAACGGGCAGAAATAACTAAATACAATATTTTTAGTCTAGGAGGAAGCGATCTAACAGAAATCTGAAAAATTATATATATATCTTTTTAAAACAAGTTTTTTCAAGTTACTTTAAACAAGTCATGCTATTTGATATTTTAATACTTGAATTAAAAGTGTCTCGTTCGCCGCCTTGGATTTTCAAACATATTGGATCTAGGTCGTTCGTTACACAAGTATGAATTGTTATTTACACTAAAGTTATTTACAAAGCTTCAGGACAATCGGTTAAGGGTAACTGATTTAAAGTTGAGTTGAGAGATTCCTTCCAAAAAAAAAAAAATACTTCACACACTTTCAAAAATTTCAAATTAAATAAAAAGCTATTTAAAACAATAAATAATAAACAAGTGAGAGAAATATTATTCACAACTATCTCCGTTGTAACCGAAACTTTTCTCTCCTATTCTAATCATAGCTCTAAATAACAGAACAATGAAGTGTAACTAAGTCAATGAGATATGGCACCGAGTTTCTGTAGCCAATGTAATATTTTAATCTTATCATTTGAGTCAAGTCTCGTGTCTCATGAGGAAACTTTCGGAAGCGGCTCAACTTTCAGGAGAGGCTCAGAACTTTCACCTACTTCCCTTTACTTCGCAATGGTGAATGAGGTTTATATTAGAATCTTCTTCCAAGAACTTTCGTGTCTTTCCTTCCTTTTATGAGCAGCCCATTGTGCTTTTATACATTTTTTGGTTTCTGCACCTCTGAAGAAAGGACGAGAACACTTTTAGAATGATCACATTAAATTTTCTGTACGATCCTTTACATAACTGAATACATTTTCCAATATTGTATGAAGATGTTAGTGATGGATAAACAGAGGTTCAAGAAAAACTACATGCTTAAACATATACTATATTTCATAATAATTAAGCCTACGTGTTGAACCTACATTTGGATTACTATAGCATTATGTTACTTATATGGCATCAGAAATGTTTTGGTTCGCACGCCAAGGAATTGGTAGCTTAGTCTACAATGTCAAACGTTATGGGATAATTTGTCCACACAAGATTTTTGCTGCGGCGATGTTTTCGTTTTTTTTATCCTAATATCGAGTACTTAACAGATATTATATAATAGTGCAGTTAACAATATCTGAAAAAAAAATAATATTAATTATAATTAAATATTGATGTCTTCAATGATGTTAACCATTATCTATGGATATTTTCAGATAGTTTTAAAATCTTCACTTTACTTCTTGTAATTAATAAATCATTATTGAATACTTTTAAAAAACAACAAAATGATAACATTTATGTTTGGGATATTCGATTTACAGCCGTACTTAGTCCGAGTACTGCTTGTTTGTTTTGTGTACAATATTATGAATATTGTAATTCTATGCTTTTTGTAAATAACTTTTGAGTGGCAGAATTTGTTACAGTAGGGACAACTGAAAAGCAGCCAGAAGCTGAGTTTGCTTACTTTTCACTATAATCCGAAATCCTAAATTAATTATTTTAACTTTTAAGTTCGTTTATACTAATTTGGTGAATGTTGGATCAGTGAAAGCCTTTTATTCCTGAGCAAGTCCTTATAGTAATTTAAAGCGAACACAGTCATAAAAAAATTTGCTATTTCTAGGTAATTTGATATATCTGAGCGGAGACTTATGAAACATTGCTTAAATTATAGAAAAAGTTGAGATGAAATGACGTCTTAGTAACATTTTGTTTAAGACATAATGACTAAGTCAAAAAAAAAAAAATCCAAAAATTTAATTTATCCATTAAAAGAAAATAGTTACAATCAATATTATAAATTTGAATTGACTAAATATTTAAAATTTCATATAACACTTTGAAAATATTGAGAGTAGTTCCTTGTATGGGATATACAAAACATTTCCGAAGTATGGATCCATTGGAAGCGGGGAACAACAACTTCGTGTTTAAAATAAAAACACCCTCTAGCAAAAAAGTAAAAAAGTTGCTTAAATGGAACATATAGGAAGGTTTTTTTTAAATTAAAGACGAAACGTTCAAACGCTATATAACTATTTTTCGGAATTCGCATTTCCATTACAACCACAATGACTTCGACTGGAAATTCTACATATTTTTTATAACTTTTGTTGTGAATGTTCTATTTATAAGTTTTAGTTTTAACTATTGTATAGTTCTGGTTCTGGAAACCAGGCTGTTATAATTTATCTATGAATACGTATGATGAATATATTTCTCTGATTCAAAAATTATGATAAGAAAACGTATACGTACGAATACGAAGGTATATCATCAACTCACCTTTTTCTTACTTTGATTTGAAATTAGTGTGACAATCGCCTTACGTTATGTTAGTGGGACAATATGTATTATAGGAAAATATACATGTATATTATATAAATTATATTATAACACCCATAGTGAAGCATTTAAAAATGAGTAATAGGTTATATTGTAGGTTTTACCTTAAGTTTCCGTCCCACGGCTTTCTCGTTGTAAAAAGTTACATATACGCAATTAAGTTACAAAAACTGACAAACAAAGATATACAGAAACATATATTTCTCGCATTTATAATGTTACAGTAAAAAGATATGGAAGTTTTAGATTTTTCTGAAAGCAATCCTTTTATAAGAATTACATATTAACCACGCCAGCTTGGGTTCTTTTTTGTGAGCTAAATTTTAGTTACTTTAGCAATAGTTTTCTCGGCTTTCAATCGTTTATATTGCTACACATTTATTTTATACTACATTATAAGGAATAGTTTCTTGCAACGAGTTGTTGAGTTGAGTCGAGTTTCAATGAGCTTTGCTTCTCAATAAGTTTATAATATATAGAATATAAATATGTATTTTTTTTTTATTTCAAAGGAGGCAAACGAGCAGATGGCCACCTGATGGAAGGTAATTACTGTTAGCCATGGACTTCTGCAACATAAGGGATGTTACAGATACGTTCCCGACTTTGACTGTGGGAGAGGGAGGAAAGGGTTTTAAAAGGGTTTAAAAAGGGAAACGTCAAATGCCTCTGTCAATCATCGGACGTAAGGCAACCATTAAAGACTGTTTCACGACCATCTTCTGTAAGAGGGTGATACTTCTCCGCTCGAACCAGTTCATGTCCATGTTACTTGACTAGAAGTAGGCTTTACCACCTACAATGAACTCAAATGAAAAATCAAGTCAGTGACTTTTTGTTGTTTTTGAATACCTGAAGCAGGGTGGTGGCTACTTGGAAGACAGGCAGGATGGTGGCTAGGCGGAAGACGAATGAGAGTTTGAAACGCTTTTGTGAATCCGCAAAAAAAGTAACTGTAAATTCACTTTATTCCATCATCAGTAATGATATTATTTCTATCAAATCAGACTATTTAACTTGTGCACTTGTATGACTACAACTGCCATTACGATTAGTTGGATTAACAAAGTTCTATTTATACAAAATAACATGGTATTGTCTGTATATATTATTTCTATTTTTATTGAACAAAAGTTTCGCTTTTGTTTTATTGGTCCTTAATTTTGAAATAATTGTGTTTTATATCAAATTATTTTGTTTTATTTGGAAAAACAAATGATTTTTTTTGTAAATTTTTATTCTTTTACTATTTATTTTAACTGAAATAAAACGAATATTAATATTCGCCGCATTTTAAAAATTATACAATAAGACTTATAAATCCTGTTCAAAGTTGGGAAGACTAAATGAAAAACATAATAAAAGAAAGGTACACTTTTCAATTAAATTAACGTCATAAAAGTAAACTAAACTGCTGTCCATTGATACTTTAGGAAAATATGAAAATTATTCATCTTTATAATTTTTGTTTTCAAATCATCATATCAGTGACGTACGGTGCTCCCAATGGATCACCGTAGCCTATGGATGCCTGATATGCCAGGAATATTATTTGCGAATCTGTATGCGTATTGCGGATATTACTTCCCACCCTTAAAATACTTGTTCACTCTTCTCTCGAAAAACCGCCTAAAATGTGGTTCTTTCAGTTACTGGTATGTCATCAGGTTCACTCGATTTATGAACATTTAGACGAAGCAGCTTTAGTCCGACATCCTTATACGAGATACTTTTCTCAAGAATAGAGTAACATATACTATCATGGGATAGTAGAGGTCCTGTTGCTACCGTTGTTATCAAATATCCAAGCGAGGCAAAAAAGGACCTAGTAGACCGACTTTCTCTTTGGTAATATGATGTCGTCGGTTTTCCATAGAGGTGTTAAAGACTGTAGATCAAAACATCCCTAGGACCATATATCAACCTACCAAAAGTCGTAATTAGCAGAGGGCTTTTGTCAGTCGAGAATCAATTTTTCGGCTTGTTTTTAGCATAGGCTTTATGCTAAACTAATTGAACCAGGATCGTTGTCATCCTCTCACAGCTACTACAAAGTTCAGAATAAAGTATTCTATTTCCAGACTCACTTATGTGATAAGCGGTTCAGCACTGATACCGCCGTGGAATGTGTCTTGGTATCAGTTCGACTAAAAGTTATTGTGACTGTTATTATTCATATGCACCTAGAAGTTTATTAAATTCCTGTCTTCGAAATGAAGGAGGCGGCGATAGCACACACCTCTCAGAAATTTATGTTCGAATTTTTTGCCGGGGTCCTTTAGATAAGATGCATCAGTTGAACAAGTCATCTGTGTCTTCTTCTAAAAACAAACTTCGATTTCGCAGTCCCCTGAAATTTATTTAGGTTTGAATTAAGTCCCATGAAATTATAAAAATCCACAATTGAGGCGGTGAAATCCTTGTAAAAACTTCTTTCTTTTGACGTTAAAACATATAATATAGATTATGTATTATATACTTCTAAATATAAATTTAATTACCGTATTGTTCCGTTGGAATCATTTAATTTTAACATTTATTTTAAAAGGTCACGAATTGGCAGCCCTCCGGCTATACTGGGTATTCAAAACGATGATAAATTCATGGAGTTCCATTATCGTAAACATTCCGTTATAGTAAGTACTAAGTTAATCGACTGGTAGTATTATTATTTTGGAATTTAATCGAAAATAAATTTAAAAGATAGTAACCGTTTATTTTTTTTTATAATTATTAAAATGATCTTATATAAGTTTACACTAAACTTTAACTGTGCTAAAGGGTAAGTGTATAAATCTTAATTATAAATTTGAAAATTCCTTTTATTTATTATTATATGTAAAATTTTTTACAGATATTAAAAAAAATTGAAAATAAACAGTTTTGTAAAAATAATATATACTCGTATAAAAAGGATTGTACTATCTTATTATTTTCGAATATGAATAAAACTTTGAACATTAGATGAAGTAAAATGAGCTGTTTAACATTTACTAAATATTCAAATACAGTTTGAAAATTTTCTTTGAATAGATATAGTCCTTTTTTGGTATTAGGGGAAATGTAATTCTCTCTGTTTATTTGTCAATTCAAGAAAAACAAATGAATTGATGATATCTAGCCTTATGCCCTACTCTATTCTTGCCGTTACTTCCGACAACACTCACTGGCCTCCTTAAGCAAAATCTAATGCGAAATTAGACCATACTGCAAAGGAGAAAGCAACATAGTTATCCTTTCTCCGCACAATATCTTGACCACAGTACTAGAATCCTATTTAACTAACCTAACTGAAGTTGAACTAAATGACAAAGGTTTGTATCATTAATAGACAGGTACTAAGATATCTGTGAAGTTTTGATGTAAAAAAAGAGCTACCAAAGCTAGCGGCCTGGATAATATTCTGGCATACATATTTAATTCAGTATATGGTTGAAACGTGACCATTCGAGTTATCTTCTGATATGACACTATTTCCAAAATAGTTCTACATTTTCCCATGTTGTACTGAGGAAAGAATCCCGTGTAGACCTTACTAATTACTACTTGATTTTTATTATCTTTGCAGGATTATAGAATGAATATTGAACGGTTGCCTACTAGCACACCTAGAGGACAGTGATTTTTTTACCTACATATAATATTGGTTTTGCCGAACGGGGTAAAGCTCTAGAAAATAATGGTGAAGACCTTGTAGTACTTTACGCCGCGATGTCTTTCGACAAAGTTTGGAATGATAGCCTTATCGCTCAACTTTCTACCTTCTAGTATGTATTCTGGGATGGATTTATCAGCTTACCAGTGGACAACCAGACTCATGGCGAACCTCCATCCTTACATTGAACATCATTTCGTCTACAAAAGAAGCGAAGGGAAATACGAAAGGGATTATAATAATTATAATTTGTTTGTATTCCCTGCTATGGATATTTTGGAGGTCTTCAAGGAAAGAGCAATTGGGCTTTTACTGAGGTTACGCTTACCATCGACGGCTAAATTTCTAGTTATTATCTGACGGGTTAATAGTCGTGTATTATCCAGTTCTAATAAAAAAAGATAAGAATAAAAGAAAAATATGACCAAAATAACTACCGAACACTAAACAAGCATCATGAAACCTTTAACACTCGTTTGTTGGGTTTTGGGTTTAAATTTACATATTCATAAGTGTTGTATTTGAAAACATTCAACTAGGTTGTCGTGACGGAAACAAACTTTAAGCGTTTTCTTAGTAAACAAAACACGGTTCCTTTATTTTGTTAAATTAGTTATAAATAGCATTAGAAAATTAAATATATAACTTCAATTGTTTTGTTTGATGTGGGATGTTAAGTAAAATATGTTATTTACTTTAGTGGCTATAAGATTTTAAATAATTTCACAAAATATAGTTCTCTATTTAGAGAGTAAAATAACCATAACATTTTATGTACAATAACGTTAATGTAAATATGCAGTATATCTGTGTGAAGTTAAGGTATTTTTAATTAAGTAAAACAAAGATTGCAGTGAGAAAAATATATTTATAGTAATACAGTAATAAAGAGAGCATTCTAAAGCAGGTTGACAACAAACACGACAGAAAGCATAAAAATAAAATATTGCGATCTCAGCGCTTACTTAACGGATTGAGAAAAAACAAAGCGCAGTAGCATTCTTTCAGACGTAGACGTACTCTTGGTATTATATTAATTAAAATACACAACGGGAACGATGTTTCAAGACCGCATTTGGATGCAATGTAAAATATATTTCTGGTTTAAAATTAACTTGTAAATGTATTATTTAAATTTCACATACTTGATATGTGTACATATATGTACGTACATTTAAATAGAAATTTAATTAAAACTTGGGTAGTAAAACTTAAAGGGAGACATAAGAGCGCAATAGCAACAAATTAGTCTATCATATGCAGACACTCTAAACGTCTGAGAGTCATTTAAGGTAACGAGACCATAACTCGGAGCTTGTGTCTTTTAATCCTACATACGAAACTCCAAATACAGAATGGAATCACGATTAGTTGGGTTTATTTAGTTTGATTGGAGCCGCTTAAGCCTGTATTACGGAGAAATAGCACGATTTCTTCGCGTCCGTGGTTGATAACTTCAATTTTGCAATAGGATCGGTTAATCTTTAAGCCGCAGATTCACACGATACGGATCTGAGGCTGATGTTGTCTGTCTTGCTTAGGACGGAGAGAGGGTTAATGATTCGGAAATCATTCGGGTTAAATTCCCGGCTCGGATTGAAAGATAAGGGCCCACAGATTTGTTGGTGTCAGTTTTGGTCGACTTTCATCGTATTTTACCATTTTTAGGCACCGTGAAATCAATAAAAGTTACGTTTTTGTAATTTATTATATTTATAGGTATTCTCATTGTTCTACTTTTAAGTGCGTCATTATTTATAATAATGATAAAACATTCCGCTAATAATTGCGAATTTATTTGTTATTTTTTACAATTGAATGAAAATTGCTTTTTCATGCATGTATGTATCAACATATAGAGTTTAGTTTTATTTTCCAACTTGATCGTTTGTGCAGTTCCATTTTATTCGAATGTGAAAATAAAAATATTTTCTACCAAAGAGCTGGTTTCTGCTGCTTTCATATTTTGTAAGAGAAAGTTATTGCGCATATTGTGTACACGTAAGACCTAGATTTCCGGATCATTTATCTGTTCCCTCATCACAGCTAGCAGCCGGATGCAGCCGGTCAACGGTTAATTGATTATCCGGCAGTTAACCGTATAAAGCAACTGCCATCAGGGAGCTTTTCATCTTATAGCGTTTGATTCATTTAAAGGTTAACGATGTAAACTTTATATCATATATAAGATTTTATTTAACTATACTGTGACGCGATAGTAAGGAAATAGGATTGTGGAAATTAATGTCCGTGACTTATGCAGTTTAACTTACTTTAAACAAGTTTCTTATGAAATATGTTATTATTAGTGTGATTTTTATAGTCGTAAGGACTTCAAAACTAGTACTAGTTAGTAAAGAAAACTGGTGAGTTCATATTTATTTATAGTTCGTTCATAGTTTTATACTTGTAGTAATATATATTATTAAATACCCAAATAGTAACTATAAACAACCCATTATAATAATAATTTATTTCAAACTGTTATCAAACCTTGACGATAGGCCCTTCACCGCGAACCGTCTTGATAATAATTGACGCTCGGGAAATTACATGTCGGGCCGCAGACAGTTGTTGATGACGTCAGGACACTTGATTATAAACGATTTATTTCATAAATGACTACAAGCTTCGACTGTCACTTATAACAATTTTAATGTAGGTACTACAACTGATAGCTAACGTTCCGAATTGTTCTAATGCAGTCTATTATAACATTTGTAATAATGTTTCGTGAATAAATCGAAAGATGTGTACTGTGTAGGTAAAACCAATGACGAGTATCATAATAAAAATTTAAATGAAACTAATATATTTCGTATATACTACGCGGATTTTATTGTT
Source organism: Danaus plexippus (assembly GCF_018135715.1). Lineage (NCBI taxonomy): Eukaryota > Metazoa > Arthropoda > Insecta > Lepidoptera > Nymphalidae > Danaus > Danaus plexippus. The sequence continues at coordinate 4,165,610 of NC_083539.1, forward strand.
TTAAAACTACATAATGTGTTCACATCTCGTCTGCCCGTGATCACGGTTGCTGAAAAGTAATCGAAACTTCGGGATTATGTAGTTTTAAAATAATAAAATCCGCGTTGTATATCCGAAATATATTAGTTTCATTTAAATGATTTAAATTAAATGAAAGCCTTAGATCTCATTATAATACAAATTTTAAAATATATTGTGAAAATTATTTTATGAAGTATTACGTTGAGGTTTCATATAATAAAAGAGATATATGAAGCACCGTAAAGTATTAACGGTTTTTGCGATACTTATGAATATATGTATGAAAATATGAGCAAAATTGATAAAAGCCTGGTTCCATTATTAGCAGGGGCGCCGTATGGCGAAGTGGGTTATTAATTTGGCCAAACGAGTGCTTCCGGATATTCCGGATGCATCCGGTTGAACCCTGATTATTGCATTTAATATTTTATGGTTTTATGATACCTTATTTTCCAATAATGTTTCACAAGTTAAACGCTACTTACATATATATTACGAAATATTATAGCAACTAACTTTTTGTGTATATTAAAGAGATTATTAAACAATACTTTGTGTATATTTTATTTGAGATGTTTATTTAAGTTATACTGCTGGGGTATATCAACAACCATCAAAATTGGCCAAAACGGAAACGGAACATCGGAATTCAATAGTGACGCGACTAATAAAACCGGTGGCCTGTTGACATCAGTTCAGTTGAGACTTCATTTCGGTCGGTAAATTTGTTGAACGTTGGTGTGCCGCTTATTGCGTCCACTCGTTTGTTTTGTGAATGCTTTACAAGCAAACTGTATAAATAAATGAAATAAATGTTGACAAGTGTCGGAAGGCTTAAATTCATGTTACAAGTATTACTTGGATTTTAAATAAAATGCTATTTACTTACGTATTTAGTATATTAATTAAATGATATATCATTTAATTCATCTTGTTAATATACTTAATACATAAATCTTGTATGTATCGTTTATTGCTACCACTTTGAGAGATACATTTTAAAATATTTGTAAGGAAAAGTTATTTTATATAAATTAAAATGTATTAAGACTTTTCGTTGACAGACAAATTGGTAAAAACACAGTATGTATACAATTTTAAGTGTACTTTTTGTATGATATGATATATTACGAACTACTTTTATTATGGGCAATTCTTGTTTGTTTAAACTCTGTGACAGCTGCAAAAGAAACTTTAACGTGCTGTATTTACAAATATCTTAATCACATAATGTCAAAAGTGGATATCAAAAGACAAATATTACCAATTTATACACTCTTATATATAGTTTATAGTGAAACAAACAATCTAACCATATATTAAATTAAGAAGAAACTACTACGTTGTTTTATTCGTAGTAATTAATAAAAAAACAAATAACCAGTCATTAATACATTTACATACACTTATTATATATATATATATATATATATATATATATATATATATATATATATATATATGTATGTTACATATAGTATAATATACTGAAACTATACATGTCTGACAAACAAGTCGGAAAATTTTAAATGCTAAAATTATACGTGCATAAGTGTAAATGTCTTATCTAAAATCTAAGTAACTGTGAAGTAACCCAGCCCAAAAGATAAAAAATCACAATTGAAAAGATGGCTATACATGAAAAGTCTGTATCTGAAGGTGCCTTAATTATTTCTAACGTTAATCTGAAATCTTAACCAAATCACTCTTATAAGGTCACAACAACTTTCTATTCGTAAGAAAATCTAAATAAAAATTTGTTGCATTTGTATGAATAATAAAAGAAGAATCATCGAGACAAATTCTTAAAAATATATAAGCAGTATAACTACACATACTATTCAAAATATACATTTGTTTCGTATGTAAATTTATTTTTTATCTTCTACATCGCTGCTGATTGGCTTTTCACAGTTGATATAAATTTAAACAGGATTAAAACAGGCAACAGTTTTTATTTATACAAATCGAAATTCCATTAGTCTTTGGTATTCTGTATTAAAAATGTATTTATGCTACGCATTTTAAAAAACAAAAAGCATATATGTTTGAATTCATTAGTCACTATGAATCTCTTTATTCAACTATAGTGAAATAAATAAGTTTATGTTCAAACTAATATGTATATTTGTATAAATGTGATTGTCTTTAAAGTTTTTTTTTATCTTAAAAACGGGGCCTTAACCCTATTTTATATCGTCTTAGTGACATACTAAAAATCAGACATTTGATTTGGTGAGTATTCATTTCTATAGTGGAAGGTTTTGGATTTGCATTTAAACTTCAAGTTAGGTCTTAAAATATTTTTCACATTTGTGCCCAGATATTCTTTATGAAACATCATTATAAAATAGAATTTTGGTCTCTCATGTCAAAACAAAGAGATATTACATAAAAAAACTGGGTCCTAACTAAAAATTTAAGATACAGCCTTCTGATGCATAAATGCACAAAGGCAGCAAATGAAATACTATGCTCTCGAGCCGAATCCATTTTTGTGTCGTTTATTTGTTTTCAGTTTGGATTTTTAATTGATTTTCAATATTTATATTTTTGAAATGTTTTCAGCGTACTTTCGTATCTATTAATACTTTCTTTAAATATATGTTTTCAAATTATAAAAAAATATATATATTTAAAAGATGCACGTTTGAATTTAGTTTTGCAATACTACGATACAATGAATAAAGTTCACGAGAAATTCAAAGCTGTATTTTGTATACCAACAGTTTATATATTACAAAAGCGGAAGGAGCAAGGAGTGTAAGAAAATTATTATAGCTCTTAAAGCTTTTGGCACTTTTATATAATGCTTTTAAAATTTCAGTAATAATAATAACGTATAAATTCATTTAAATACATTTATGATTGTGAAATCTGTTTCATGGAATCTATTTTATGTAAACCGGGATAACAAATCAATGGGAATGGATTTAGGAAATATTTTCTTTATAAAATCACATAACAATAGTTGTTGCTTCAATAGGGGATAGGGTAATATTCCTCACACCGCTAGATGTTCACGTCTGTCGGAAAAGGTTTGAGATTGGTACATAATATTGCAATCTCCGTCGGCAAACACTCGCTGTGCGTTAGAAAGCAATAAAGAAATACGTTTTTCATACAAAACGATAGTTGAACCTACATGAAAATATTTAAATTATGATTTTAAACCTCGCAAATGTATTAATACATAATAAAATAGGACTTTAATCTGTTTACATACAAGACGTTAACATAAAACTAAAAATAATATTAAATCGATAACAATACCAATTCAAGTTAATATTTAATAGGCTATGTTTTATGAAAATTAATATTTTTTTATGTTGATTGGTTGTTTATAATTAATCGTATCGTTCCGACAAAATAGAATTACAATCGGCCAGCGTTTATGGTTGAACTTTACAGAGAACAGCAATCCCCTCTTTCGTGTTTAACCACTTGCGGCCACACATCTTGTTCTGCACATGAACCTAATATGAACTTTTACATTCATGTAATCTTTGTTCCTTATTATCTCAAGACTAAGATTTTTTTCAGCAAGATAATGTAAGATTTGTCTATGAATTTTAAATGACATCCAAAATATGTTGTTATTTTTATTAAAGATATATATTTATTTGTACTTAAAGTTTTTTCTAGGTTCTTGATATTTCATTGAATAGTATATAGAAAGTTATTCGATTGATATCGATTACTTTTATAAAAATAAAAGCTGGAACACTATCTGTTATCAAACAACATTTTAGGAATCAGGAGGAAGTTTCGGCAGCGGTTGTTCCTTTATGTTGTCTTATCTTAGGCCCGTGAGGGTTGTATTGCTGTAACCCAAGCTGTTAATGCTTTTATAACTAAACGTATTCGTATTGCATACTCTATAACAATGTCGTAAGGTTTGTTTTGAGGGGACAATGTTCAGTTAAAGGTTTTTGTACGTGGTTTCAGAATGCGAGTTCGAGGCTATGCGCTTTGTATGAGTGCCGCTGATATATTTCAAAAGTTGTGCGTTATGCAGGGACTCATCTCATACACGCTTGCAGTAAGCAACCGAGGAATAAAATATGAAAGGCTTGAATCACACTAAATATTATTTATAAAACATTGATATATTCCAACTAACTAGACTTTTTTTATGTTATCATGTCAAAGCATTGAAATTACTTTTGTTAATTTAAGGAAACTGACATTATTAAGGTTTTCAACATACAATGAATATAAACTAAGTTTTCTTTAATACTTATTTAATTTATAAAAGTTTTTTTTTGACTTTAATAAATTTATCATAAATGAATAAGTTTCTTGTAAATATTATGAAGTTCCGATTATTTATAAGAGATGAAACCTCTTAGCATTCCATGGATTCACCGTGCGGGTGCCGGGTCCATCGCGTTGGAGGGAGAGGAGCTTCAGCAGTGCCTGGGATTTGCGACCTAGGTGTAGGCTTAAGGGGCCCCTATCTAACGCCCATTTTTTATTTTTTTCCTGTTTTCCGTAATTGTCGTCCATAAGATGTCGGTATGTGATACATTTTGACTCAGACTGTTGTATCTAATTCTAAATTGTATACCAATTATTTAATATATTAAAGCCAGAACAAATAACAGATATTTCAATGATAATAAAAATAGATTCATTCATTTTATAATATAATAGCTAAAGACCTGGATATCATTATATTCCATGTAAATTTGACTATCTATTTCATTACGTCAGTACTCACTAAACTATTCTGTGAGTTTAATCACAGCATACACGATTGCTAATTAAAATCCGTCAGACGAAACAGATAGCAAAACATTAGCTTTCATGTAAATAGAATTCACGAAATAGAAAACGGGTGCATTCGGCCGTCAGAGGAAATTGAAACAAACATTGCAACCCCGAACGGATTCGTATTAAAAGGAATTTGGCATGTCCGAGCCGCGGGCAGGTCTTCACTATACATCGACATGTGAATATTTGTCGTTCAAATGCAATTTTCTAATGATATAGTTTAACAATAACTGAATCGAATTCCATAAAACTCGATATAATCAAAACAAAAAACAACTTTGAATGTATTTTCGTTATGATTGTAATTTAAAAAAGATTATCTGTTTTTAATTTATAACTTTGACTGCGAATTTACGTTCGCCTCATGTTAGAAATCATTCAATGAATATAATACTCAGTAATAATCAAGTCTTGTTTTGAGTAGAAAAAAATGGACTTTATATTGATGAAAAATTTGGAGTAGTGTGATTGATTTTGTTATACAAAATTATGAAATTACTTCATATTTGAGTGGTTGTTTTTACGGTATAGTCTCGAGAATGTGAGTCGTTATAAGAACTAATGTGAATCATTTAGCTAGGAATAAAAAAATATAAAACTCAAGAGATCGTTTTAAAAAAAATCTTAAAGTAAAGAATATATTTGAATTCTGTTTAATGGAAAATATTTATATTTTGCAGTCAATGAGGTTCATAAACTAATATATACTTGTCAATGCTTTCCGCTGTTATATTAATAATAATCAGAAATCTACATGATTGGAGGATTTAATTAATATAGACTTATATAACAGTGTTTGTTTTGGTTAAATTAATAAAGGCCAGAATAAGTTCTACTTTAATTATTAAGTTTTAAGGGTTATGGGTCTTTACAATTAAAGATTATTTACTCGGCGCGACGTTGATTAAGACTTCGAAGTAGAATTAATTGAGCCAATAATTATTTTAACTTTAACGTTCGTTGGCATCTGTGGCGCTATAAGAGAAAAACAAATAAAATTAGGAAATAATGAAGTTATCGAAATTATAACCAAGGGTGTCAATTTATAATTTTTATATCTACATATATCAATGAATTGTTATTGTAAAAATACGTGTGACGTGTGTACAGCGGCAAAAATACTGGATAGATGAATCTTTTTATGTTTCATTTTTAGTGACTTCTCCTTTATCTAATAAATTAAGATAGTTCACTTGAAATAACATTTTAAAAATAAATGATTTTTATATTATTAAAAATTATATTATATTTTATTATTTTTTTCTTGTGCATATGAAAATATTGATAATATATCAATGTTTTGGTTTGAATGGGTATCCAAATTTAACAAATCACATGAGAAAAACAATGAAAAAAATTAAATGTACGTCATAGATAAAATATAAATATTTAAATTTTATTAAAGCTTCGATCTCTTAACGATTTACTTTTAAATTAGACTCCAACATAGTCTACATTACTTGTTATTGTACAAAATGTAGACCGTCGAATTTTAATATCATTTTAAGTTAAATCAAAATTGAAAAATTTTTATGAAATCATAAATAACGGTTATCAATTCGCTAAGCGATGTTAAATTTATTACTCGCGTTGGGGACGAATGTATCTTGCCTATACATTACTATTTACTCTTGCCCTTGTATCGGTTAATCGATATTTACACGAATGTAATGCTTTTGAATCCACAATTCTATGCCGATGTTATGGAAATGAAAAATGCATTGTCACTCAATCCTTTGCAGATTACATATTCATATGGTATATATATCTATGTATTTCTTTCTGTATTAGAAGTATTTAAAATTTTATTATTTGAAAATATTATGGCGTCACAAAAACAATAGCCCTTTTCTTTGTAAAAATAAAAACTGAATTAATAGTATATGTAAGAGCTCTAATAAGTGTTTGGAGAGTGGACAAGCTGGTCCACTTTATACTAATATTTGCCCGCCATGCTAGCTCACCAACTATTTTCATTAATGTAGGTGCCCATTTACTTGTTCCCTAAGCTAGACGAAGCTTATTTTGAATATAGCGATGTATTTGTTTAAATGTACTTCAAGACTATTTTGGGTTTTTTAGCGTCAAGTTTCTAGCACGGCATTACCGTAACAAAAGCTGGGTTTTATTACAGATTCTTATGAAATGTGACAAAGTTTTTATGGCATAAAGTTACATACAAGTTGGCAAGAAGTACAAACTTAAATAAATGTGCCGTTACCACACAGCGTATTTTCTACAAAGGGAGCTCCAGTCCATTTACTGTGAAACAAAACTTAAGTATATTAAATTTAATTGAGTTTTACGTCCTTACATTAGATAACACAATCTTTAACACAAATACATTAACGGCCGCAGTCTTATTTAAAGCATGGAATTATCGTTTTAATATTATCATCTATACAATTATTGATATAAGGCACATTTCAATGTAGCGGCACTCTGTCTTCTACGGTAGAACAACCGACGTGGAATGCCCGTTAATGGATACTAAGCTGAAACCTGTCAGATGACTGTCGTTTTGTTTCGACACGGATTCTCGCACCTAACAATAACTATAATATGTAAGGACTTTAATACTGTTTACATAGAAATACTTTCATTATTAATTTTATTTACAGTTCTCTTCGCTGAAACTATATTTGTTGAAATTCTTAAATTCATTTTTGGATGTAGAAAGTTTTTTGACGAAAATTTCAAAGTATGAGAATTAAAGAAACATAATTCGAAACAGAACGGAATTTTCAATAAACATGGAAGTTTTTCAAGAGGGTAAGAAACATTTCACTTATACTTTTCAGAGAATTATTTTCATAAATATTTCTGTTCAAAAAGAGAGGTATTTAAGCAACGCTTAAATACAAATAGCATTGAAAGCATATCAGAGTATTTCATCCAATGGAGTTACTCTGGATAAACAAGCAAAAAGGTATTACCATCCAACTTTTTAGTTAAATTTCCACGGTCTGCGCCCGTTTACAGTTCAATGGAATTTTCAATCCTATTCCGATGCAAAGCTACCATATAAAACTTGCCATAACCTAGTCTTACAACGTGGACCATAGTTGTATAAGCTTTTGTTTGTGTTAGCGCTCCCAGTTTGACAATTTTATAAAAAATGCAGGTTTTATGAAAAAGTATGTGATAAAATTAATATTCAGTTTAATTAAAACTTTAATTCAACCTATATTTTCACCTCGAAGTCGTAAATATTTTTATACATTTATATATTTTTTCATACTAACTTTTCCATAACTTTTTAGTAGTCGTGTTCAATGGAAGACAAGATAAGAGTTTTAGAATAAAAAGGAATACAAAGGATTTTATTTAAATGTGTACTATTCATGTGCGTTAAAAAAGGATTGTTTTTAATAATAATATGTAGGGCGAATAACTACACTTGATTTATGTATAATTAATTTCGCTGAGTATAACCGCGCTTGAAATTCAAACAAGTATCAAAGTCCTTATATACAACAACTTCGTATGGCTCGGGGGCTCATCATCTTATTCGCGAGATGGAACTCCCAAACCAGCTGAAACTTTAGCAGCGACTGTTTGCTCTTTGGTAAAACTCGACTTGACCTTTCGCGTAGAGTTGTGAGCTGAAGTCGGGGTTATTATTTGATTTTTGGGAATTTGGTAATTTAATGAATAGTGTCATGAAAATAGTGTTTTAACACTAATAATGATATAAAATATTATGACCGTTTACTAATAAAATTATGACTAAGTTTTGTGCTTCAAAAGCCAAAAACAAATATGTTTTGAATGTAGACAATATACTTATTAAGTTAATAAAAAATTAATATTGCTGTAATTCTGACACAAATATTAATTAAAACAACATTCATGGTTTGAAATTGAAAAATAAATTGTAATGGGCTAAGTATTTTTTCGGGAAAATGACCAAATAAAATTTTATAAATGTTAATGTAGTTTTGTCTTTAGGACATTTATACCCTGACTTTTCCTATCAAACTCAGGTAACAACTTTACAGGTAATATTAAATTATTTTATCTAATTAATTATATTTATTAATTTAAAACCCAAACCAAGTGATATGTTTGCCAAATGAAGCTATTCATCAGTAATCTGTTTTCACATTATGGCATCCTTCATTATTTTTGTTTACGGGAAAAAATTTATCTATACTCATGTTATAAATAGGAAAGGTTTGATTTTTTGTTCGTTTGTTTATAATGAATAGGCTCCAAAACTACTGGACCGATTTAAAAAATTCTTTCACCGTTGGCAAGCTAGACTATTCCCGGGTGACATAGGCTATGTTTCATTTTCAAAAAAATTAGCGATGCTTACTAAAACTTTAATAATCTAACCCAAGGTGTAAAAAAATTAACAAAAAACTTCAATCGCGTGCGCTGCGAAAACAATTAATGATAGAACAAAATGATGTATTAGAATTTTTCAGGACACATCACTATCTATAAAAAATGTCGCGACAGCATGTCTCTATCTTTTATATATTATAAGATAGTAAAAATTTAATGTCTGTACATTAAATATATTTCCAAAAAACTAATAAGAGGCAAATAAAGAAGAGTGATAGAAACCAAAATTTACAAAAATTTAATTCAAGCACTGCTTCAAAACTTTTAAACACTATTACTTAATATTGATTACTTATATATTAGTTAAAAGTTAATTAGTTATATTAGTTACTAAAATGCGTTGATAAAATACGTTATCAACCTAGATCGCGGTGTTAAGATTCTCCGTTGTGTAATGACTAGCATGCGGTTCGAAAGTTCATTGTCGTTAGTTGGTTGTGGTTGTCTATCATTTGTTATCATCTCTTTTCTGTATGTAATTATAATTATTTTAAGTTTGATATATATAGTTATGCAAAAAGCGACCAACACACGGGTGGAGCCGCGGGCAACAGCTAGTATTAATTAAGGAGAATTCATACACCAAAAATCATTATATTCAGTAATTAAATGCAAAAAATATTTATATGAAGTGATCATTAATTGAAGGAAATAAATGAGTCCGGAACAGATAAACAATTGTTATAATTAAATATCTGTACAATAGGAAAATTTTATGATAAACTCTCAAAATGGCTGAACTTGGTGTTTATTGGACCTTTATGGTAGTTGTACAATTATTAAAATATTTTGTATATTGTTAGGTTAGATCTGAGATGAGATTAAATCAGATTTATTCCTCGGCTTTTCATTATATCAGAAACATACCAGGGTTATTCAAGCAGAAATGAATTGTCAGGCCTGCTATTGAACTATTAGAGTACCAAGATTTTGTTTATTAGATGAATTTTATTTCAAACTCTATAATTATATTTATATTGAGTCCAACAACCATACTACATTTTAATCCCCAAATTAAGTTGGTCATATGTTCGTAGCATTTTACGGTTGGAAATAAAACATTTGATCATGGACTTGTTACAAATGGAATGAGCTATTACCGTTATGAGATAATAGTAATATCACCTAACATCATATTTCTACATTAAATATATGGAGTAGCGGAAATAGTTTTCATTGGTATAAGTTTGTAACATGCCAACAAGCAAGTTTAGAAACAATATACATGTTGCAAACCAAATGTATGTGTTACATAATTTTAGTTCGGGTCCGGATTAGGTCGTACAACGTATTTAGTCCATTAGCATGTTTGCCTCGGCGTCCGTATGAATTGCCTGTGATTGTCTCATCTAGGATATATAACCATCCCAACCTCACTCGGTCACGTTCCGAAGTGCGGAGCGATGTACCACGCAACCGCCACTCCACTGTAAAAAGACCGCTGCCATTTTGTATTTGAATAATATAGGAACTCTTTTAATTCTTTACAGTGCCTAAGCATGTCTTATGTCGGATTATAAATGGATCAAGTAAGAATGTTAATGTAAAATATTTTTGTTTGCCGCTTTTTTTAATGTGTTTATTCTGGTACGTTTTTATTAAGAAAATAAGTTAAATTGTTTAGTGTCATTGTCATTATTCTATGGCTATTAATTAGCTTTGCAAGTTTAAAGTTTTTAAGATCCAATTTGATACACGAAAAATATATACTTCTGCTTTAATTAATTAACATAGCCCAGCGACAGTTTCTCTTTGTTTAATTGAAATTATCAGGTCAAATGTCTTAATTATATCAAATCTTAATTTAGTTGATTAGTACTCTGACTGGCTGTGGCGATAATACTTGTATAACAAGCGATGTGAAATGGGATCACAGATCAGGTCGTATAAGATGATACTTAGTTGAAGTGTTAGGTTACAAAAGGTACCCTTGAACTAGAGTAGTTATTGTCTTATTGTCTACGAGTCAATAATCATATTCATAAACTCTATTCATAAATCTTATATATATATAAGATTTGTATCTACGAAGTATAGGAGTTTATGTAAATTGTAAAATGAAAATTTTTGCTGGATTGCAAAATTTGGAAGTTGCAGTTCGATATGAAACTTTAATAATACAACTTTCATATCAGACAATAAAATGAAGCCAAAGATATGAAAGGACATCATAAATAAAAGGCTTTGGTATAAAAGTATTCTTTATGAAGTGTTGCCGCAGTCGGCCGAGGCCACCCGCTAGTCGTTGATACCTATTTGAAAATCCTGTAATATTAGGCGTGCACGTGTGTTTTATCGACAAATCATATTTGAATGACATATTAGAATTATTTATTCCTGTTTGAAACTTAATATAACGTGATGCCGATTTTTTATTGTCTATTTTTTAAAATTTTTGTTATTAAATAATTGTTCAATGTCACAGTCTTACAATATGTAGAGATGTATTTTAGACAAAAATAATAAGTAATGCAAATAACTTTTAATTAATGTGAAACTGGATGAACAATTATGAAACAAAAAAAAAAAAAAAATATATATATATATATATATAAATAAATCTTTTATAATAAAAAACAGTTACTTTTAGAGATATCGACATCTTTGGAAAAGCACTACCAGATCGGACCATACCGACAGGGGGTCGAAGTAAGAGGGAGAGTCTAATAAAATATGTAGATTTGATGACTTGTCACATTTTTTGCGACAAATCTGAGATTCAATGTTTTTAGCCACTCCACCAGGCTTCCTTTACTTTTTATTAAGAACTTCATGATAAGATCCATTTACCACCAGTTTTTTCTGCTTTTAATCCTTATTTTTTTCTTAAAAGAAAAATATTGAAAACGCAGAAAATAATTTTAGTTGATTTACTAATATTTATTATTTTTGTTATGTATATGGGAACGGTGTTGAAATTTTCGTTTTGCTAAATATTTTGTAGCGTTTTTTAAAGATCCGATCTTAATATTCTTAGCAATCCTCATCTAGTTACACGGTGTAAGTTTACACAAAATAGATAAAGGCAATTATTAATTACTCTGAAAGTAAAATGAACCTGAACGCTTGCTACAATTTTAAACCTTGTAATTAGCGTTTTTAATTCTTTGCGATAATATTAAGGACACAATTTTTAACAAGTTTCACCCTGGGTTTAAGGGATGGATCGATAATGCAATAGTTGACAATCGCTTACCCACTCTATCAGCGATTAGTTTTGGTCTAGTGGATATGTGACTTTTACCAGTTAGCGGTATACCCTTATGTTGCTTTTGGTATTTTAATCTCTTATTCTAAAAAAATAAAAATTGACTTATAGAACCAAACAGTTCCTAGGATGTTAAAATACTATGTTTTCAATGGAATTTTAAATATATTTAAACCCATGACTGTGTAATGAGTGTAACTATACAGTGTTTGCTCTAAACTTTATTATTTATTTATATGCATTCAAGATATATTCTTGTAACGAGAGTATTACAAAAGTTATTTACTAGCTATTGGACATGAATCTGAAAAAAAAAAATCGGTTCATATAACAAGATGCTCGGAAGCTTTTGCTCCGCATTGGGACATTAAAATGCTGTAACTTTCTTAAGAGATATTTTTTCCCACAAATACTTCGCTAAAAAATAAAATCCAATTTAACTTTCTCAATACTGAATAGGACTCTAATAAATTTTAAGATTTCACATGTAAGTAATTTGGTTATTTTTAGTATACATAGATGGTACTTTTATTTTTATTCTGTTATTATTCTTTTTAATTTTAAAAATAGATGTAACAACTATTTTCCTATATATTTGTAGAGTTAACGGTACAAAACTTGCTTTCAGTGTACAAACATTAGATCAATGTTCGTAAGCAACACAGCATATTACTTATCTTGTATGAGAGAGGGTTAAAGTGAAAAAGGTCGTACCAATACCAAAATCAAGGTATTTGATGTCAGCCCTAATCCGGCGTCTGATCCTCGGTTCACCGACAAAGAATCGGCCAGGTCCATTATGGTAATGAAAGTGACTCCCGTTTGTCTTAAAGTCGTAGCTCAATTTGCAAGGAGGGAGATAAACGCTGTTAAACTGTCGAAGTTCGTGACAAAGTCTGAATAATGCAGATTACACTGAGAAAAATACGGCCGCAGTCAAATCTACATATTTTATTGGTCCCTTTTCTGTATCCCTTATTCCCATCACAGCCAAACGACCCGAACGCGACTCGCGGATCAGTAAGTTAGTTTTTACGCTAATTGATTTTATTTTTGGTTTCTAAAATATGATAGTATGGATCAGTTAACTATAACAGTCTAATAAAACTAAAAGGAGTCGAAAAGTGAACAGTCGAAATAGAACGTATGTCTATTGTTATATGTGTCATCAGTTATTTTCACTTGGATGTGGACTTTAAGTATACAATAAAAAAATCTATCTAATCTTTGGTGAATAATCAAAAAAATATATCACAACAAAGTAATTCCAGTTTATTAGAGAAACAAGATTAGATTCCATTAAGTCAAAGTACAACAGCAAGTGAAATGGTTTTGAGGACATAACTACGTGGCTTTGTGTACATAATACCGAAACTCCACTCCGCTCTAAATATGTAACGGCCTACAGTGCTTAGGTCTGGTTTCCTGTAAGGCATTTGATCGTTCAACCACGAATTTACGTTAGCAGTTTCAGTCTCTCCAATGGTTTTATGATCTACGAACTGAGGAAATTCATAGCAATTAAGACTTTATAAAGTTTGTATTTGAAATTAATTTTTTGATTATGTTAATGATTGTGAATAATTTACAAATTATAATTAGTTAAAATGCCTCCGTTTAGAAGGCTAAGAAATTAATTAAAATTTTAACTACTTCGTCTCAAAAACTTTTAAAATTATATGTTTTTTTTAATAAAAAAAAAAAAAAAGATTTTGAAGTATAAGTTACAGCTTCTTAAGTAATTGACATTAGCTTGGTAGGTAAAGTACGTTTGAGATTAAAATAAAAATAATTGCCCAAGATTCTGTCTGCAATTTCACCATAAGTTCACAGTTTTAGTAAAATAAAATATTTGTTTTATTATAATTTTGACTATTTCGTTAAATGAAAAATGTTATCGTTTTTGCATTTCTTTATTAACCTTTTTCTGAATTCTTTAATCATAACCAGAAATTATACAACTTATGTATATGGGTGTGTATACATTGTATATATTTGTTATGTATACATTTCAAATTAAATATTTTTTGAAAATTTTATACGTAAGATTACGACAAAATCTGTTAATTAAAGTAAATCCAGGGGAGTGATTAAAAAAATAAACATTAAAACTAAAGTTACAATTGACTTTTAATGTGACTTTGACAAGGGTTGTGAGTTCGACCATAGCTCGACCTAATTTGGCTGAAGGGGTTACCTGTTTAATCGCCGGACTAACTTGTCCCCTTAATGTTCATCTAAATCCTAAGCCAAAATAAAAATACCCATGCTATTGAAAATAATTTCTCAATTTAGTCAATCTTCAAATTATTCCATTATTTTTAACATAAAATCATAAAAAAGAATAAGTGTAAAATGAAGTAAATTATATTTCAGAAAGCATTTTTCTTTTACTAGCTAATTCTATGGTTTTTGCTCTCCGTTATTGTTATATGATCCAATATAAAATATTCAAAATAATATAAAACATTTCAAAGGAATTCTTTTTCAGGTTTACGCGGTATCATTCCTTAACGCGCCTTTTCTGTCCACATTTTTCTTTATCTCTAAAATCTCTCAAAGGGCCTGAAATGCTCAAGGGCATTTATTTATCAGATTATTTCTTTTGCAGAAGTCAGTAAAAGGTTATCATTAAGATTGGAGAATGAACCAAGATTTCGAAATTTCTTGAATAAAAATGAATGAAATATATATGATTTTATTACATTATATTCAATTTATATTCATTAACTACGAAATTAAAACTCTTATACAACTTATGTTAATCTGTGAGTGAGTACGGTGAGCAACCGGCTACGTTTCTTCCACAGAGTTCCGGATACAGGTAAAACTCAACAATAAGTAAAATAATATCGTAGTCATGTAGTGAATATCTAACTATAAAGAAACAGGGAAGTTCATTTATTTGAAAATGTAAACATTAATTTTCATTTATTACAAGCACTTTTATTAAATTGTTTATTGATGAATGAAATGAATGAGAGTTGCTACTATCCGGCATGATAGCTAAATATTAAATAATTAACATAAGTGGTATATAATTTTTATCCAATTAAGACTATTATCTCATAAACGAGGTAACATTGCAAAAGGATTACGAATAAGCTTGTACTGTTCTGATGAAGGTTTGCTGCGATTTAAGCCAGCTTTTGATTTGATCTTTTACATTATCCTCATTAAGAAGTTAATAAAAATATTCTCAAATATTTTTTAATCCTGTATTTTCATTAATTTCATGAAAGCACATAATCAATGTTGTTTGTTGTATCATCAAATGTTTTTAAAAATATTTTAATGTAATTCTATCAACTAATCATTTTCTTCGTCATTAAAATAATATCTTAAATAAGACTCACACGATACACCAGCGGAAATTTAATATGACATTTTATTAAGTTTGCTTTTACTTATAAAAAAAACACACAAATACGAAATTAAATTTCTCAGAACTCTGAAACTTGCGACATTACGATTGTCTCATTAAATGTACTCGCATTTCTGAGTTTACGTCGACATCGCGTCAGATGCAACAGGAGTTAGAGTGTCTCAGCGCATGCGCAGGTTTACGAGAGGTGAGGGGGACGTTCAGACTCCACGCTCGTCGGTAATGAATCGCCGGTACCCACGGGTCGCGTTGCGTTTTCAGCGCGCTGATACAACTTAACCACTTTCTCTGTCGCGCCGTCGTACCGCGGGTTTTGAAGGCGTCTTCGAAATTAAGGTAAGCTGCACTTTTAAAGTTTTATTTTTAAGAGAGGACAAAATTAAAATATTCTATCTTTTGTGCTCGTATAATTGTCGATGTTTTCTAGTTGTATTTTCACCTATAAAGTTAAAAATATATAATGGTTTTAAGGATGTACATAATGCGTATTTATATAAATTTGTTTTATTAATATGAGTAGTCGATGTTTGATATTTCCTTTAGTAATTTTATTCCTATACGCAATTTTAAAGACATGTTTTGTAAAAATTGTTTTGTGCAATGAACAGAATATACTTTTACTTTAAATGAAGTTTTTTAGTTTATTTACAAAGTGATATGGTATATTTTTTGTATTAAAATTTATCAATTTTTTAAAGTAACATATATTCTATAGTTGAATTCAATTCTTTATATATTAAGGTTATTTTTAAGCTATCAAAGTACTTACATTTTTATTATGAAAAATTTTAAAGGTACGAGGCGTTTATTGTTATGAAATCTTTTGGTTATTGTTCAGATTACAATGGATCTGTCAATGTTTCGGTTGAGATGAATGAACTGTCGATGATTTATAAAAATGCAAGGCATAATTTCTTTAAAGGAAACAAGTCATTATAAAATATGACATTTAAGTACATGAATTTTCTTATAATTATTTTTTTCTACTAATATCACTACAAACTGTTATTATATATTATAACTTCCTATCTATTCGGATTTTCATTTGCAGTAGCAGTTTATTTTAGTAATAATTAGTAAGGCATGACGGACCTTTTAGTTTATGCTAGCTAATAAGCTTTTACTGGCTATTATATAGGAAACGTGTTGCCCGGATAGAACCGTACAAAACAGTATATGCCGTCAACAAAGTTAACATATGTGAGTCTTATTACACGACTGGATTGATTTTAATCCGGTTTTTACTTCAAACCTTGCTTAGTATTGATATAACTTGTTTTTGTTAATATAATTAGTATTCTACCATCTCTGATAAAAGTACAAGTAATACAAGTTTCATATCTTAATTTTTTTTAACTTTCTTTTATTATTATTTAGTAATTCAATAATGGACAACTATATATTATAATACAAAATTGAATTTATTTGTACAAAACCTAGTTTCTGGGATAATCATCTAAGTTAATAATCTTCTAATATATTTGAATATACATATACAGGTAAAAATATAAAACGAACATTAAGCTTGCTAAAGCAGCGCAGCCCTCTTTATGATGCAGATATTTATGGGCATGGAACCATTTCCCAGGTCGGCCTCGCTTGCCTTTTCTTACAAAAACATACCAATATTACATAAATTTTTACATATGTAAATACCATGGCCATTGGGAATGATTTAATTTTGCTTATTTGTAAAAAACTCAAATGTATAAAGTAATTATATCTAACATTTACGGGTGTATGAAACAAGGTTTTTCGGAAAACTACGCGTTTTATAAACTTATTTTTTACATGTAATCGACTTTTCGATTATTTTCCAGCAACCGTGATCACGGGCAGATGAGTTCGAAGTGTACACAGCAACTTTAGAGTTTTATATTATAAATTGATTTACTCTTAAAAAGTTACCACTACTTGTATTCGTTGAAACAAATTTACTTGAAAATTATTTGGGTTAAGTCTGTTTATTTTAGTTCAATATATACTTAATTAGAATCTCTGAAAAAAAAAAGGTTAAGATGCATATATTTGTAAGTTATGCATTAATACACACAAAATAAAATAATGGGTTACGTCAATTAAAATTTATAGCTATATGAATAAAAAGGTAGACAATAATGACATAATACGAATAATATAAGTACTTAATGAATGGACCCTATAAGACAGCAACAAGTAATTGTTATTAGAAAATATAACAACAAATCATACGTTTATGTTCTGATTTGCTAATACATGAATAAAGTTTCCTAACTATATTTAATCAGCTTAACGATAGACTCGCCTTTTGTGTGAAATTTTTATGTGTGGGCAAAAAAGAAAAATAAATAAATTATTAATAGATAAAAAGATTTTTCTACTATTCAATGTCACCACTGTGGTATTTTTTTTCATTAACAAAAAAATTCTATTGTGCGTTTAAAGTACATGGATTATTTTATGATTCGTTCTTGTTTAAAAACCCATAGTGGTATTTAAATAATATAGGATTACTTAAACGTGGACTTGAATAAAATCTAAGGAGCTAATAATAATGTTTTTACATATCGTGTAAAAAGTACTTTTTTCTAAAAAAAAAATTATTTGCTGCATTTGAAAAATAATATATTTATATATAAGTAAACATAAAAAAATCTCCACGAATTTATAATATACACTATACGCATATAACAACATTTGTAGTGAGTTTGTCTGTTACTTTACAATCAATTCTATATAAAAGATATCAGCGGGAACAGAAACAAAACATCTTTTGGGTTAAGCAAAAAATTCAATTTTCTACGTATTATGAAGAAAATCACTATCGTAATACATAAGTTTTACACAGCCGGAGCTTCTGAGTGACTAAATAACTATCTGTCGCCATTTATGACTGGTAAAGCGATACCAGACTCGATGGTAATTATTACATTGTCTCGATTGGTGTTATCAAAGTATGAGTCATTGTTTATAATTTAACTTAAGTTTAGGAACATAACTTTATTATTATAATACGAAAAAAGAAAAACAATAAAAGCCGCGGAATCAAACTATGTTCAATGATGATAATTTTCATTGATTTTTTCGGTTATTGGATAATTTTGAAAGGAGTTGAGATATACTTTGGTCAAGTATTGAGCTCTCAATCGCAGCTGGCAATGAAATATGTGTATATTTATCTCAAGCTTTTATTGTTTGGTATATAAAGAAATAATTTCTATCGTCTTTATAAATTGGGATTCCATAAGGATATATAATAAAATGGCAACGAAATAATCGTATGCAGAGTAATATTAAAAATTAGCGAATACTATTTGATTCTGGTTCGATATTTCTTTTTGATTTATGTATATTATAAAATGTAATCAATGAGTTACTTAAACAAAAATAATTGTTAAAGTTATTTATTGATTATGGTACTTACGATTTAATCAGAAATAGACGAATGTCGCAAAACTTGTTTGGTGACATTTTATATAAATCTTTGAAATACCAATTCAATTAAATATCAAAAGTAATAATAATTAAATTTAATGTTAAAAAAATTTTTAGAATTCCGGCGTTACAATTACATTTATGTACTATCTAAAACATTCTGGTTTGAAATCACTTTAAATTCCTTAGCCTAAAGTAGTACTACGGCATTTGCATAGATTGTTTCGGATGTTAAGCCCACTCAGCCTATGTGTTTGAATAGTTGGTATGTTGGGCTAGCCTGTTTATTTCCATTGAGTATACAGCAAGTTGCTCTCTAACAATTCCAAGAATTAAATTTAAGTATATAGACATAAGTATAAACTGTTATATAATTAACATAAAAAAATCTTAACACGATTATATAAAAATGAGTACTCCGGAATGTGTGATTAAATTGCATTTGAAGCGTATTTATATTTTAAACGATAATAAAATATTTCAACTTTCTTCGGTATTAATAGAGATAAATTGGTTGTCAAATCTGCTTGGACGTTTCTTTTGGAAATTTATTTTAATAAAACCTTGTACAATTTCCGAGCATGATGTTATCGTGATCTGTCTTACAGATATTTTAATATTGAGTTGTAAGCAATTGGTTTAATCTAAGTCAGTTCGATATAGTTACATGAATTTTTTAATAATCTACACGATATTTTTCAAATAATTTAAAAAGCAGTTACAAGCAGTAGTTGCAATTTACAAACAATATTAAGACTACGGTGTCGTAACGTCTGTAATCTAGCTGTCTTTTATCATGAACAGGTAAGTGTAGTTACGGGGGTGTCCTGATTATTGTAATGATCTGATGGTTATGAAGTTTGCGGTTGAGGTTTTCATTTCATTTCATAAGATGTCATTATACTCGTAATACTTATAAGGCCGAATTAGGTGCTGTGTGATAATATAATATCAATCTAATATTTACAAATATTTGATTAAGCTTCTATTTAAGGATATCTGTGTCTTCGTAAATACATTCATTTCTATGTTCATTGTACATAGGTATATAAAACAGACACATTGAGTCTAATTTATATGAATTTGGTTATATTTTGTCATAATTCTGTTTGGGATAAGTAGGGATAAATAAAAGGGGATGATTATATTTTTTTTTAAATTTTTAATCCCAATGCACAAATATATATGGTATATATTGAACTTCAAAATATTTAAATTAATTCGAATTAAATAATTAAAGCATAACTTCTACTTTGACGTGAAATTGTTTTCTTAACAACTGTTCATGAGATCCTTAATATTGAAAGTATGCTGGATATAGCTCAAAAATACTTTACATAGCTAATATATTCTGTATATAGTAAAATGTAATTTCGCCAACCTAAGCTCTTGTAAGTGCCAACGCCAGAACTAAGCTGCGCTCAGCAGAAATCATTTCAAATGTAAGTTTTCTTAAAACTGAAAAGTATATTTCTACATCTGAAATTCAAAAGTATAAAACAAATTGAAAGACATTGGGTTTAAAAAACATAATAGGCCATGGAAATTGAGAGATAATTAATAGTCTTGGAAAAAAATGGAAAGGGCCATAATAAGCAAATTCCTGTCATGTATATGGTATTGGCGACGCGATTTTCCTCTTCGTAAATAAAAACATAGAAATTTTCCAATACATATTCCAATAACATCTTCCGTTAGCGTAATGTCAGTTTGGAAAATCACATTCAAATTTGAGCCCTAATGTATGAATACATGTTTACATGTTGTACTGTTATCAAACGTACTCTCGTAATTAACGTTGTTTTCGTAATTTTATTCACTGCTTCGTATAATATGAAACTTGTGGGGATTAAAAGAATCCTAACTAGAATAGCAGAATACATATTTAATGGATATAATATAATTAATCCAGTTAAGTATAATTTGACTTCCTCTTTTATTTATATATTAGATGTGCCCGCGACTTTGTCCGTGTGGAATAGTTATTTTGGGCATCATATTTATTTCTGCAAAAAACCTCCTTAGCTTTATAAATTATAGCTACGACTTTGCCGCGTTAATTTCTGTTATTATTTTAGACAATTTAGTTTTTAAAAGTATATAATTATTTTAAAGAACTTCTGCGTAAATTATATTTTTAGTTTTATTTTCTTGTGGTAGAAGAACATATTGGTTTTCTTCGCAACCCGATCTTGACAACGCGACATATAGTTGGTCGTGCGAAGAGAAGTCTTGACTTAAATATATTCCTACATGTTTAAATGTTTGCCCCCTGCGATTTATTAATTGTAACAGCGAAAGCTAGCTTAACGGGAAATCGAATTCTTCTAAAATTAAAAGGTAAATCATTTGGAATAATTCAGATGCAAGTATAAGCACTGTTTGACCAACTGCTGGATCAGTCAAAACTATTGCAACGATCACGTTATTGCGTAGAAATTTGATTTGCAGTCGGGTGTCGTTACATTAATTTGGTGTTTTAAGATTTCTTAAGAAGAAGAAGATTAAGAATTAATTAAGAAGCAGATTAAGGGGAAGGCCACTTGGGCTAAAGAATTAAGAAACTCCTGTGGGTAATGGACCGCATTGTCTTGATCCATTACATTATCAATAGATGTGTAGATAACCATGTCTCCTGGAAGTTTACTTAAAGTTAGGTCGTTGATTTCGTTAACGCTACTGTTTCTCACCGCCAATATTGCCCTTGACTCACCCATTGATGGTCTTTATTTTCTTTTTCGCTGATTTCAGAGTAAACTTTAGATAATATCATGAATTTTATTTTCAATTATGATTAGTCCATCATTGTATATATATCATCATTATATGCCAATGTCATATCCTGATTCTCATTGCAGAATCTGTTTCACATATCTTTACATAAAGCATTACGAAAATTATTCCATAACTCTAAGGGGTCAGATGGTTGTCAAAATATAAGGATAATGGTAAATAATTCTCTAAATTTTGTGGCTGGCTCGGACATGACGGCATCTGACATTGTGTTTTGCCAATATTAAGTTCAGTAAACCTAATTCCTTGCAATCTCTTTGATAAGTTTGGCAAATAATAGCATTCACGGCCCTTAGATGTTCAAATGACATTGCACCGCGAACATGTTGTAGTAACATTCTTTAAATACATCTAATTCTTTTAATAAAAACATTCAGTTTGAGTTGGATGAATGTTGTAGATATCCTTCAACATCTTCCCCACGTCTTCTTCTAAAAATTTATTTTTTTCCCATACGTAATACTGCGGTACTTTGTGATATAAAAGAGTTTGAGCAAAATTGTCACTTTTACAAATATCAAAGAACGCTGTAAGTGTCGTTGATGAAGGATTATTAACGCGATCTTGAAGGTTTGCATTATTATAAAATAAACTCTTTGTCCATTTTCCAAATGAACTGCTAAATGAACTACTAACCAAAAACGTTCATAAATAGGAAATTTAAATTTAGCGTCCATTCAAATATTTTTCTACTTCATTGTTATCACTTTGTAACAAAAATGTGGCTTGGTCAGAACCTAATAATAGCTTTGACCGATTGACAAAAATCTACGTTGATGTGTGCATCGAAAATTCGTAATAGCACTGGATTATAGAGAACACCCCCTATTATCCACGCTCATCTTTTAACACGAATTATTGCTGTGTTTCCACCATTATCTGGAGACCTGCACCTGTAGGTTAGGTAACCGTCATCTCCGGTTTGTGTTTCAGAAACAATATGCCTAGGGTACTTTTTACAACAAATGTTTTCTTTCATACATGGTGACGCAGCATTAGGAAATTCGCAAGGACCATGTATCATATTTTTATGACAATATTGTGAAGAATTGGATCTTGTCGTTTGTCAGGTATTTCAGCCGATATTATTGCATCTATAGAATCTGGTTGTACTTTGTTAGCCAGCCACAATAAAATCTGGGCTTGAGGTAAACTTCTTTTTTGCCATTCTAGGCTGTAAACAAAGGCTTTGGATGGTCCAAAAATATTTTTTCTTCGTTAGTAGTACTCTAGAAACTAAATCATGTCTGCCGTAAGAATGTTGATCGGGTAATAACTAAATTTTATTTCCGGCTACTCGAAGTTATATGTAAATGTAATGAGGAGATCTGGTCTTTCAAATTTTCTGACATATGTCACGTCATCTTGACTTTTTTCGTTCATGTATCTGGGGGATCCTGTAAATGACGAAGGCAATATAATATGCTATCCAATATTAGAAGCGTTTATATTCGCATCATTAACTACGGCATCTCTGAAATTAATATACTCTTCTGCTCTCAATTTTTTTTTGATTTCTTTTGATGAAGCCACACACTTCTGAAATAATGTATGCTGTTAAAGTCATTTATTCTCACTATGAGTCTAAATGCATAGAACTGCATACATGATATAATATTTTATACAGTATTCGTCATTACCAAAGGAAACAGTAAAAAATACTAAAGTGGATCTTATGATCTATGAATTTCAGAAACTCCTTGAAGTCCACTATCTCTCGCAGTCAACACAATATCTTGGGGACCTTTGTCTTCATCTATCAAAAGAACAGCTAATTCATCTACGATTGGTACATTATACCGACCTCGATGCTCGTTAGGAGATTCAGGAGGTTAAGAGGTTTTACGTCATTCGGTGGTCTAGTTTTCAGATTGTATTTAAATCTTTCAATATGCATACGTATTATGATTGTGAAGATGTTTGGAGAACGTCGATAAGATCGATTTGCAAATTTGGATTTAAATTTGAGGGCAAGGATACCTAATCTGCGTGGGAAACAAAATATACTTGCAAAAATTCGGGTTGTGCCCATTCACTTGGAAATAAGTTACCGATCAGGTGATAAACTTGCCCTTGGACTTTAAAAGTGGGCATAAAGTTTCCTTCACGAATTTCTACGGTACCAAATGAAGTAATCTGAAATAGTATATTATATTGTCTTAAGTGATTTAAGAAAAGCTTTGATAATGTATGTGAGTCTGATATAAGTTCTTTTGAAACTGGAGTTGATTCCGGAATTATAGGTATTTGCCGCCACTACAGCATAGTCTTCGTGCTTCAGTCGCCCATTTTTTTGCTTGGCATAAGTTGCATATTTTATCTATTCTGCCAATATAAATATATATAATATGCTCAGTATAGTCAAGGGTGCAATCATAAGCAAACGCAGCGTTTAATAAATTAAGTTCCCTACGAGTTCTATTTCTTGTTTATCGTAATAAACAAAATGAAATAGTGAATGGTTTAGTGAATTAATCATAGAAGTTAGACATATATTGTCGCGGACATTTTGTTAGATCATTTAAAAGAAATAATTCTGTCATACATATTTTTCTGCCATCTTAAACCGTTTTCGCAGCGCACGCAACGGAAGCCCTCTAATATGAATAATTGTCCCCATTTTTCCACATTTTCCATTGTTTCTTTGCTCCTGTTAGTTGCCGCGTGATGTTATATAGCCAAAAGCCTTCCTCGATAAATGGTCTATTTACCACAACAGGAACTTTTCAATTCAAACCAGTAGTTCCTGAGATTAGCGCTTTTAAACAAACAAATAAACTCTTCAGCTTTGTAATATTAGTATAGAGATTTTATTATAAAGAAAGATAGCGTCTTAATATTTTGTTACACATATCCAGAAGTTAAATTTAGTGATTAATTTCTTCATAAATTCGACTATACTGTCATGTAATTGTTATTATAATTACAATTAAAGCGAGGTAAAGATACTTATTCTTTTTTAATATACATCCAAAAAGAACAGCTCGGAATTTAAGCTAAAAGCATCGTTGAGTAAATTCTGAATGCGACTTGGTTTATTTTACTACAATATTTGTAACATATATTCCTCTAAGATATCTAATGAAATTATTAGGAGTATCGTAAGTAGTTTTGAATTTCAAATGCTCTTTGAAAATTTAAGAGAATGCTACTGGTTCAACGGATCTATTACTACTACACTAAAATTTAATTACGCAATTTGCATTTAATTTACATTACAATTTTAATGAATTCTTTATTCTTAATTTATTTCAAGCTGTATTATGTGAATAATAATGTGGATATATTTAATTTAACTATATTATATTAAATAAGGATTCTTCTCAAAAACATTAAATGTACTAAAACAGGTACAACGAGATATGATGAAATAAAGTCAAAGGAATAAAATGTGTTTCCTGGAATGTACAAGAAATGCATTTTTGTCTTAAATATAATAAAATGTATTAAAATATGTTTAAATAATAGTATATAAAGTAGGTAATATATGTTTTCACGTAATTCAATAAGTTTCATAATTATTCTTTCAAAAATTTACCTCTAAAAATGTAAAAAAACTTATTATGTTTCCCAATAATGCGGCGGTAATATAAAAGGTGAAAGTGGTGGCTAGAAATACGGTATAGGGGATTTCTCAAAATATAAGAGGCATGATTAGGATGCTTGTGTCCTCGAACAAAGAGCGTGAACAGAAAATAAAGGACAGGACTGATTCACCCAAACCTAATATTCAGCTTATAAAGACAGTAGGAATGTTATATAACAACATTGAACCATTTACATAAAAGAATGTGACCCTTAAGAATATTGCTTTAAAGGATACCGATTAGAATATGTTTTCGAAAAAAGTCTATTGAAAAATAGGAAATAAACCGTCGTCGGTGGAAGCAATAAATCATTTTACGAATTTTATAAAAACCGTGTAGTGTGATTTAACAGCTGGGATATTAATTTCAGAATGTTGTGGCTACCTCTTTTAATGAATTACTTTTAAATCAGTAATTTTAAATAAATTTATGTAGAGGCAATTTATAAAGTGTAAGTTTCGTTGATGACTTTATATTTTTATTCATGGACAATTTTTTAAAATAATTATTTAATGACATATAAAAATATGTTACAAAACGTTTCAACGTCAACTTGCGCAGTCTCCACGATTAAACTCAGCGGGAGTGTTTATAGGTCGTGTCAAAAGTTTTCCTTAAGTACTTAAGACTTAAGTTCAATCAGTTACTTAACGCAACGCATTAGCTTCGAAACAAAATGTACCGAACTTTTAATAGCTCATTATAGTCTGTAGGTCTTTAGTTGGCTGTGGTGTTTTATGTCCTTAAGAACTTATGGAAATATGTATTATACTAACCTCACCTAAACCTTTACCTTCTTTTCCGGAAACTCCTGGCTATTGTTAAAAGGGACGATACACCTGTAGCTACACTGTCATAGGTGATGGTAGTAGGTGATATATTTAATTATTTTGTTAATTTTAACCCAAATAATAACTTGTAACTATCAGTTTAAAATACACTTCGCCTTTAATTAATAATCACAAATATGAATTCATTGTTTTATACTGTTTATTATTTCGTTTTCTCCGGATCGCAGTGTTTTCTGCAGATATTACGATTGTCATTGTGCTTTTTGTTTAGCTTCTTTATAACAGTAATTGTGACCGTCTAGACGAATCCTCATACAAAAAGATCGTACACCTACGTATAATACCATCCAGTTATTGTTCGGCTGTAGCCTTTAATTCTTAAAAAATAAATGATCTGTTTTTAAAAATATTTTTAATCATTCATATACGTTAACAATCTGGAATTTTATTGTAGACGTAGTGAGTGATAAACATGTGATAATAAACAGTGGACAGTTTATTTCGTGACTGAACACTCAAGTCCAATAATTTAGTTTTTAACTACTATATTATTGGAATTGAATGATTACAAAAAAAAGTTAAATAAAAATTACTGTAATACTGGAATTGTATATACATATGTAGTAGCCACTATCCACGACTTTTTTCATAATCTTTGATATTTAATATAATTATTATTTAAGGAAAAGGCACTTGACTGAACTGAAATAAAAAATTAAATCATTGCATTACAACACTTTATCGACTTTGGATTAAATTTAGTTATTGCACATCATTTTTGATTTTAGTGCTTAGTTTTCGGATTTGCTTTTTGATTCGGATTCTGTTTCATAGGATATTTAGCGCGACACGCTCGATGCGTAAAAAATAATAATAATATAAAAAACGAACTATGAGCAAGTAAAATTTAATTTTTATTCACTACCCATTTTCAATTAAGATAACTATTACAGAATATCTAACAAAGTTCTGTAAAATTAACTATTAATTACAAAAATTACCGGTGAATAGATTATGATCAAGGATGGAAGATTATAATGATTTCGTTTTTGGCGTATGAAAAGAAAACGAATGATTCTATATTAGAAAAGTCGTTTATAAAGGTTTCAAAAAACTGTACATTTTGCTATTTTATAATGATTTCAAACCAACACACGTTTTTGGGAAGCAAGATTTTGACATTTAGACAGATTAAAAAAGAAAAAAAGAGATGTTTGCGTGTTAAGTTTTTTTTCCACAAACTTTTTTAGTTTCGGACCCCTGAAAACCACAATCTCTTTAGTATTCTGTTCCTACGTTACCACAAAAAACCGCATGCAAGTGACAGGTCACTAGCTCTTTATAAAACTTCGGCAAAGGGATTCAACACTTAATTGAATGAGAATTTAAGGGAATTGTTGGTTAACGAGCGAAGTTTTTGCCGCAATGAATGTAATTAATTGAGAACTTTTTTAACTTTGTCACTCTTCACGCTATAGTAGTTGAGTTTCTAAGCCTCCATTTTAATACGCAGCTGTGATCAGAATATTTAATACTATAAATATATAATGGACTTTATGTGTAAGAGTTTCAAATGATTGTTTATAAGATAAATTATACGCGGCTCCTTTTGCAGGTGCCTCAATAGGGGTTGCATGTGGTCTATAAAACGTAATAATGCCCTATTTAGAATGAATTGGTAAAGTAATCATACTAATACAAGATAAAAGTATTGTATTCGTTAAAATAACAGACCTTTATACAAAAAAGGCCCCCAAGAAAGGCTGGTATTATCGCTTCAATGAAGAGTTGCAATTACCTAATGATAGTCACAATTTGAATGACCAAACGCAAGTCCAATTATATAAGTCTTGAGCACAAGCCTGAAGTGACCAGTTTCAGTATTTTATAGGATACAATTATATAATTTTATTCTTCCATTATTTCCCTTTCCGTCAGATGGTTAGGCTAATAGGCTAATAGGGGGACCAATTTTAGACCTTCTTCGCATCTGGATGACGGAAATGCTCCTTTCGCATGTGCATAGAAAGGATTCCGAAATGTTTGTTTGTATCTGTGTTCACTTCCACTTACAATTTGGGTGCCTTCAGGTAAAGAGTGAATAGACTATTACTTTGATAGTGCTTTTGCCAGTTGAGCTTGAGTTACCTGATGGTAGATGGAAATAAAACTAGCTCAAGTGCTACCTAGTTCATATTAAAAGTATAAAAGATGAATCGGGTGATATTTACAAATGTCGTAAAGGTATTGGGAGAAGACGACTCCCTGAAGTGATGGCCTGGAGCGATAAGTGATTGTACATGTAGGGGCCATTAAGGGCCAAGACAGTGGCATGAAGGGTTTCACTTTCGTTTCTCTGAGTTAGGACGTTAGACCGCGACATTAAAAAGAGTTTTGTTAGTTTTTTAAGTATTCAATAGATCTGGTTTTTATAGCTTTATTATTTATATTGTCCCCGTTAGATATATCATATGATTATAAATTTATTAGGTTAGTGTTAGATTCGAAAATCTGAAACACAGATTTTTTTCAGTCAGTTTGATTTCTTTAACTGAAGAGGCTTTTTGTAACCAATGAAGTGTCTTAAGTTATCTTGACAATTATTGAGTTCTTTGGCCTTTTGCCAGGACGGGATTTATGTCTCAACCCTCATTTCACTCTATATTTTTTTTAATCTTCGAAGTTTTTAGTGGACTACCGACTTTACTGATATTGATTTTACGATATTGCTTTTTATTTATACCAAAAAATGTAAAGTAAGTAAGGAAATTTATTTCCTCTACAGAAGCGACATATTCTCTTGTTTCGTCTTTTTTCTCTTTAAACGAATTCACTTTCACATTACCATACGCAGCGCACTATTTCTTGGATCAAAGTGATCCGAGCAAATAAACAAAGAGAAATTCAATTTAACTGAATCAAATGTGTAAATTCTATCACAATCTAACAGTAATGGAATCATAATATGTGGATGTGTCTCGGGTCTAAGTGTAATTGCTATATTGCGTGTAGTGTTTCTATTCGGATTCAATCATAATTCTGAACATATACAATGTAAATATGACAATGGAATGCCGAGTCGGGGTTGGATGACTCGTATCGGTGGTGTGGCACTCGGGAGATAACTGAACACGCCGTCTTTGTATACAAATGTAAAATTATTTAGCGGCGAAATGTCTTCGAGATCCTTCTCTAATATTAAGGGTGATTATGTATTTACTTCCTCCGGATTATATACTGAAAACATGTCCTGAATTCAGAACATTCCTTTAAATCATACATTTTATTATGTTGTAAGCATTACAAAATTTTATCATATTTTAAATATCTTACAAAAAAGTCCCAAATGATATATTTTCATTTCATCCTTTTTATTAATGTTCGCGATAGGCTCCATTTATACTTTTTGTCCAAAAATTTTAGGGACATATTTCAAGGGAAATAAAATTGTTGAAACTTTTGTTGGACGCTTTCTCGAACGAGTACAGAATCAGCTAACAATACGTTTCTGGATTTATAAAAGTTATAAATTGAATAACACTTTTAAAGAGGTGAATGGTTTCAAATAAAAAAACCGCAAAGTAAATGCTATTCTATTTTATTAAGAAGAACGATTTCCCTTTGAAAATCCCGAGAGGCAATCCCGTAAATCTCTATTTGTCGCAACTAAAACAGGTCACGGCGGAAGGCTATTACGTTCCCTAAATGCTGCCGAACTCCCTGTAGAGCGCTCTAATCCACTTCGAACGGGCTGGTGTCAAACGCAGGGCAGGGTTGTTTGTATTGTTTATTGTCGCGCAGAACGCCAAAGACGCCGTCGCTATGAGAGCATGTTTCAATTGATAGACCCAAACAGTGTAAACTATATTCCACTCTAAATATCACTCCAGTGATATTCCATGTCCTGAGCAATACTTACGTCGATAATTAATTATCGTAACCCATCCTAGTTTGTACTGAATGTAAATGAAGAATAACTTGTTTGTTAAGAAATAACCTTATACAAAAATGTATAAAAATTTAAAAGGTTTTTATCAACATTAGTTATCTACGGTAATCTGATTCTGAAGTATTTGGCATTTGGATTACTAGAAGTATTTATTAATTTATACATCTTTGTATATGCTTAATGAAAATAGTATCAAAGCTCGGCGTCCGATGTTAATTAAGCAACTTACCGGGTCGAATGTTTCTCATTTAACGGATCGCTATTTGTTATACATGAATAAAAAATACAGAGGAGTTTCAATGGAACAAAACACTTAAAACAATATACCGACAGAGCGGCAATCATTTCTGTTTTATCTCAGTTTGCTCACGCTGTGCCGCGGAAACTGGCGTAATAAAAAACTACATGTACACATATGTAAACTTGAAATACGTACAATCTTCGGTAGGCTAGTATTTAAAGGCCTTATGCGAAGAACGGTTATATTAAGCACGTATTATTTGTCATACAATGTAATCCGTTAAGCTGTTTCTCAATAGCATATGTTTACTTTGTCGATATTTATTATAATGCTATTTTTCAATTTCTTTTAAGTTAAATTTTGAATCTTATATTGAAAATTTAATATCCAAATTTTAGCAATGCATCAATTTTACGTCTTTAACTTTGATTTTCTTTTATTTTTTGTAATTAATTTAGAATAATAAATTTAATTTAAAAAGGATTGGTTCTAGAGCGCTGAAAGTCTTCGAAACGAAAGTCATTGTTCTAACAATAGTTGTAAAATGAAGAGCCAGTATTTGGCTTGCAAAACTGCATTGGAGATTGCTTTATAACAAAAAGTTTGTTTTATTGTTTCAGATCCAACAAAGAGGTGCATTCTTAATGATATGACAAGAATAAAGTTCACTTATTTAACGATGTACTATTTAAGCATACTGTTGCTTTAATTTGAAGAACGGATAAGGAAACAAATATAATAAATCCGACTTAGAATTAGATGTGTGATGAGATGAACGTGGAAATATTGAGACCGACTCGAGCTGTTACCATGGAAACCGGGGGATTACCTTTAGTTTCTACATTCGCCCTTCTCACCATAGTTGCAGGTGAGTGTAAAAATCAGTATCATCATAGTATTGTACGTGTTAATCGAATCCGCGTTACCTATTACGAATTTAATTAATAAAAAAATATAACTGAAGAAAAAATTGCATACTTAACAGAATGTAAATTAAATATAAGTTTAGAAAACCACTACTGTGCTTACTACAAAGTGAATTAAAAATACGATATCGAATCCCATTTGCACGCGCTTCTATTGTTTTAAGAATGAGGGTGTGACATTCCACTTATCGTAAGCAGTAATGGAAAACGATATCCACGAAATAGCGTTTCGTACGTTAACTAGTAGTATTGATTAATGAAGTAGATTTCGCACATAAGCGCTTTGGATACCATGTTTAATTTTAAAATAATATACACTCAAAACGTAAGAAATGTATTTTAATAATGAATATTAAATTATAATTACGGATCTATGACGTTAAAAACCTTTTTATTTAAACTTAAATTATGTGGTAACATATAACTGTTACTTTCTTTGAGGTAACTGAAAATTACAGTTATGAATTGAAGGTTTAAAAAAAATATTGAGACAATTTTCTTAAACTTATTATATTATTCCGAAATAAGTATCTATTTTAAAGGTTTCCGGTTTATAAAAAACAGTGCATAATCAATGTCTACTCATTCACTCCCAGAGGACAATATTCAAATATAGTTAAATAGATATACCAATACCAGTTTGTAGTTCCCAAAAATGTCACTTTCAAAAGTATAGTCTTAATTATTAAACTGTATGAGTAAATGTTTACTGATTTTGTTTATCGTCTATTAAGATGACGACTTTATATTTAATAGTGTTTGTGATAGATTGTATATTGGATTTTAGAGAATTATCTTTAAATTATACTGTTACAGACCTACTTATTTTAATTAAAATAACAGAATAATAGAAAGTGGTCAATGCTGACAATTCTGTGTCAGTAACTCTCGGCTCAATATTACTAAGACTTTCGAGAGAATAATGGTCGTCAACTTGTCATTCGTATGTTCTTGTGTTTATTTTATAAGAACTCTCTAAATAACAATCATTAGAAAAGTATTGTTAATTCCTTGTGATATTTTGTCCAAAATATAATTCTACCAAAAAATATATAATCTTTATGGATAAATAATGTAACATACATTAAATGAAAATGGAATTATTTAGTGTTGTTTTTTAAATGGTGTGAATCAGGTGTCAATAAGTGAATGTTTCTTAACAATAATTTAATTAACTTTAAGCAACAACGATTTTGACCCGATTAGGTTTATGAATAGTGGTACAATATTTAATTTACATAACGACTTTGTAATAACATTTTTTTTATTTTTATTAATATATTTATTTATACAAGTAGAATATAAGTGTGAAATTTTTATGTTAATATTATAAGCAATGCAATTCGATCTACGTACGGTTTTAATTGTAGTTCTAGGATGAGAACATACTGAATACGTTGAGAACTTACGTACAAAACTTCTTCATTATCTTCTTACATATTATACATTATAGTATATTGTCAAGGCTTTGCTCTTAAAGATAGGAAGGTATTTCATATTCATGGTAGTACTGATTTTTTTTTAAAATACATGTTTTAATTTTCATATTAACCAAAGAATTTTATTTACATTTTAGGGATCAAGTCTTTATTAGTTCGACATAGTCGGTAGAAAAAAATAACAGTATAGATTGTCTTTTTACGACGTAAAATGTAGAATAAATATGTGTAGGTATGAGATACTGAAAAATGATAATATTTATTATATTGACATATTAATTTTCATAACTTCAAGAGTGGTAAATAAATAAATATTAAAATGTCAAGTCATTAAAAATGCGTGGTAAAAAATAAAAATTCTAAACATTTTAAATATCTATATGAGTTAATTTCAATCTAAAGTCTAGTTCCATTTAAATATCTATAAAAGTTAAATGTTTTAACAGACCCTAAACAAATGTTTACAAAATGTTACAGATATCGTTTTTTAAGGTTAAAGCAAGCAACTAAGTGTTTCTTTACTAATAGCCAACCCGATGGAAAGCTTAATATCCCATCCTCACTCCTCACGCCTCACAGAAGAAGAGAAAACATTAATTTTCCCCAGCCAGTGCTGAATAAATTAATGTTGGCGCTTGTAAATCTCGTTCTGATCACTGGTATACTTGAAATACTGTGATCAGCAGACTGGAGTATTAATAAATGTTGAGGATTAAACAGAACTCTTAGTATTTAAAAGTAAATTTAAGAATGAAATGCAAAAAATAATCTCAGAAAATATTTTTAATGTCTTGCTATCAATGAAACAAAAACATCTACCAAACAGCTTTTCCTGTAAGTAATTGAATAATAAAATAAAACTAGCGTCAGGATACATGAACGAGCAAAATTGTTTTACTTAAATGATTGTCTACACGGATGTACAATGCACTGCAATACCCCAGATTCTCGCACGTAACGGCACGCTTGACGTTAGAAGCCCGCACAGTTGCCTTA
The DNA here is from genome assembly GCF_018135715.1 of Danaus plexippus. Taxonomy (NCBI): domain Eukaryota; kingdom Metazoa; phylum Arthropoda; class Insecta; order Lepidoptera; family Nymphalidae; genus Danaus; species Danaus plexippus. The sequence goes on from NC_083539.1 coordinate 4,199,489, forward strand.
GCGGATTCCAACTTTAATTGAAAACACTTTATATAACCTTTTCTTTTAATTGTCAAGCATTCAACTCATCTCTGCTCGGTGGCCAAGGCAAATTCCACGTTCTTTCATTATCAGCCCTAAATTGAAACGGTTTTAGAACGTAAATAATCCGTTTTGTAATTGATACGTTAAAAACCGCACTGAATTAAGGCTAATCATTGGATAAATTATATGGAAATTAGTAAACGATTTCTCGTTGGATTTAATGCAATTCTATCAGAATGTAATTATAGGCGTCGATGGGCGTGAAATACTGAATAATTGGAATACGTAATCGGATAGAGTTGCAACCAAATACGAAATGACGACAATGACATATTTTGAATAAAACTTAGTCACGTTGAATGAATGACAATGAAGAAATATTTTTTAAAATAACAAATTGTTTATTACATATTTATTAATTTAAATATTGTTTCAGAATAAAGCTGTATTTTTCTGCTTTAATTTTGTAGAAAAATCATGATACTTGGATTGTTTTCTTCCTTCCTTCATTCAAACATTGTATTCTGTCATAAATTTAACACAATTGACTTCTAGGGTAATATTTAGAAAAATCTATTACTTCCAATACAAAAATATTTATTGTACATATACATATAATTTTACATGGGTAATTTCATTGTGTACAAAAATAAAATATCTTAAAGTACCTTTATTCGCATAAAATTCGGATTAAATTTTTTCATTTGTAACTGTAGTCTCATATCATATATTAAAGCTTCTGGTCGTAGGTCGTGATAAACGAGCTCGAGGCTCGGTAAAGTTAGTGTCCCGACCATTGCTTTAAGTTATTAATTTTCAATTCAATAGTCATAAAGACCGATTTATAAACGAATATTTCTATATCACTATTTTAATTATATTATGTGTAAAAATATATAACCCAAAATAATTTTAAAATAGTTATTTGTATTTTGTGCCTTCCAATGAATTAGGCTTATGCAAAATAAATGAAAGTATGGCGTTTTTTCGTAAGTAAACGTCATGGGTACATTTATCAGCGTGATAGAGAAACATGCACTCAGGCAGGGTTATTAATTTTCATTTGATACAGTTGGCTAACCCGCAAGTTCCAAGGCTATATTCTCATCACATTTAAGCTGTGTTCCCTTTTATTATCAACACGTATCATTGTTTTGTAAATAGCGTCTGCAATAATAACACTGATGAATTTTTATTACGTACATTTTAAACTAAGCTATGCTATTAATCTCCGTGTTAGAAGAGCATAGCTCGCTCGTATGTAACTACAAAAGTTTTTAGTTCAACTAAAATATTCAAGTTACTTTGCTTGTGTTGAAATAAAATAAATGATGTTTGGTTATTAAAACATATATCTCAGTTCTATCAATATAATGAATGGCTATTCACTAATAAAATATGTAATATTTTTTCTCATTGCTGTTTGTTCTATCTAAGTATTGGCCAAATTTATTTGTACTAATTTGCATTAACGGGGTGCCGCCTTGAATATAGCTGTTGAATAAGAAGTCTTAGTATTCAAAACAACATTTATATTATACCATAAACAATACTCATTATAATATTTGTTTCTTTTTAAAAATATTTTATTTAAGATATATTTTTGTTTATGTTTACTTTTAAGAGATATTTGGAGTTCGAATAAATAATATTTAAAAAAAAAATTAATAAAAAAACCTTTTTAATCCTAACCTAGCCCGTGGCCGTCTGATATGGTTTCACGAAACGACACAGATATAAAAACAGAAATACGTTTCGTTTAAGTTTATAATATTTTTTCTGTGATGCCTAAATAATTAATCAAAAATTTTAAAACTTTTTTTTTAGTGGAACTTTATTATAACATTTTTATATTTGGATTTTTTTAAGGTGGTAAGGTTATTCAAATATTTTAATGAACATTTTCGTGTTTAGAAGGTATTGGATATTGTAAAAATTTACAAATAAACTTATATTTTCTCGTGTATAAATATTTATACAGGTATGTCTTCTAAAACTATTTTTTTTTTTAAGAAGAAATATAAATTTTACCTTTACTTTGCAAGGAACAACGACTCGGATATACTCATATTTTTTCATTCAAAACACATGAGATGAAGGAAAAATAACTTTACTAAAGTGCAACGATAAACACATGTAAATTAATATAAAGTAGATAATTAGTTTTTATAACATAGCTTTTCCATTTCTAATAACTTTAAAATCTGGGTGTAATGGTTTATTTATTATGATGCCAGTAAATAAGATTGCTTTTTAAATATATGAAAAAAATAAATGAAAGATCCATCGAAATAACGGTTTGATTAAAAGTTATTTTACACTCTTTTGTTCAAATCATGATAGTCTTCTAAGCAAGATAAGCCTAAAAGAAAAGTAAGTATTATATTATACTCTTATTTTTGTCTGAATCTTTATCTTTCTTTAAGGTGTAGTCTATGTTATAACATAACTGTAGTTTTTTTATTTGTACAGTAATTTCTTTTATTATAACTTTCAAATAATCAAAAATGTCTTCTCTTATGTCCCCAACATAATATAGTTGGGAGGAAAAACGAAGAAGATACACTGTATATTTTAAACATGTCTGTCTGAAATAATAAAAATTGAAGAGTCACATAAAAATCTAAACACCTTTAATCCGTCATATTTGCTGTCTGGAATCAGACTTTAGGGTAGAGAACATTACGAGCCAGACTGTCATAGAGGAAATACATATATAAATTTCAGATAACTGAAGAAAAGACAAGAAAGTATAGTGGATCTACTAAAATAACACTGGTAAATAGTCTTAATCCTAATGTTCCCTAAATAAATCGAGACGCAGGTGATAGGGTTCGATAGTATAGATATTATCCTCACTAAATATTTTTTTCTGATAAATATATACTGAGGATAATATCTAGTGCGTTAAGGGTATTTTTAGAGCTTTAACTGAATATTTTCATAGCTTTCTTTCAGATCTTGAAAAAATGTTGACGGAGTTTCTCACATTCATAGGCATTTACACGAAATTAAAATGTGATTCGACAACCTCTTACTGTTTTTTTTTTGTAGTTATTGTTGTTATTATGCAACCCTAACAAAAGGCTCTTGTCTTGATTTTTTCACCTCAACGATGGCTATGAATTTAGGACAGATGTTGAACCGCTAGACATAAACCATAATGAGAGGACCACTGTTTTAATAATGTAAGACAGACATAAATAGCACTGACACAAGCTTTAAAGACATTGTTAAACTGTTGAAAATAAAAATATATTGTAAAATTTAATATTGTAAAGCTTCACTAAATAAACAAAAGTAATAAACTAAAAGGAAAAATGGTCTTTTTCTTTTAGGGAATTTGTGGACAAGATTAGCAAACATATCCCTGGGAATAATACATTTTCAGATTATATATGAAATGCTATTTCTAGTTTCAGTATTTCCTACCTGACAAACGAGAAAATATATTATAATACGCAATAATAAAAATAACCGAGATACTCTCGTTTAGGTCATACGAACTTTTGTACGTAACAGGTTTTGATTATCTGCTGTATCAAATTCTATTCTGAAGCCGCAATAAGAAAGTTCAAGAGTTCCCCTACTTTCCAATATCAACTTCAACATATCTGATTGGTCACGGAATAAATAATTATTAAAAAAATATAATTTTTCAAACTAGACTATATATTGCCGATGATATTTTATGTATTAAAGACAAAATAAAGTAGAAGAAAAGGGCAAAAATAATGTTTGTAAATTAATTAACCCTTTTTAAATGTTATGTAGGTTTATGATACGTAAGTATAACGTTATGAAATACAAGTCTTGCATTTCTGAGTTTTCCGATATTTGAGGTTTCCAGTTGTCTTCGTTGAATTGTATTTTGAGTTATAACGAGGAGCTATTATACTGTTGTCATATTCTTTTCACAATAGTGAACTATAGCGTTTTGTCGGAATCAGAGATTAATTGACATAAATTCCGTTGCATTTCTACAAAGACTTTCAGAATTTTTCTTGTAATCGATATAGGACAGGCGATGATTTTAATTTTTAGGTCTTCACGTTATGTCTTTGTTAAATATACATAAATACAATTTATCTTATGCACTCAATTCACTTACAACGCTGCTATTACATCCAATTTTGCAGTAGATACAAATCTGTGTCAAAACTGGTAGATTTCACACATTCTGTCTAAACTTTTAAATCCATATTTTGAACCTTTTTTAAAACACGGTTAGCATATTTTTATGTATAATAATATTTTGATGTACCAAAGGTATAATGATTTTTATTTTTGTGAAGTTTATGAAGGTAGTTTTAAAACAGTGTGCAGTTAACCGTGTTTTTCCATTACAAGATGGGTCTTCGTTCTGCAATGCGACAGGATAAAGTTTTTATGAACCGTTTTTAAGCCTTTTTAGTCCTACCTGATTTTGAAAGTTTACGGATGTGGGACAAATAAGTTCGCTAGCGTCTGTGGGTCTGTAACTGCATTTCCAAGTTTTATCATGACGACAAAACTTTGTTTGACATTTCTAAAACTGCACATTTATTTATCTAATTATTATTATTTTTTAATGTCTTGCGTTTTAATTTTGATGAGTTATTAAAATCATAGCAGCTTCTTAGTGGTGTACATTTGTAAATAAAACGAAAATATAACAAAATAAATATAAATAACTGTTTTAGTTTTACTGCATCCGTTTGTTATATTTGATAAGTAAACAATAATATATATAGTATATTTTCTAAATATTCACCATTCTGTGCTATTCCATTAAAGTGGCAGGATGTTTAGAAATAAAAATTTATACTCCGGTAGAATTCTCATTTTTAATAGGTTTTATTTGTTATACATTTTTATTTTGGTAAATGGGTATATAAGTCAATATAGTGAACAGGGAATTGGAGAGAAATATGTTAAGCAGTAGAATTCCACCCATTAGCTATTCATCACGAATGATAAACGAGGAATCATCATGAATGAATGATGAGATCAAAATGATTTATTTCATTAAATAAATGATTAAGTAACTGATATATTTTCTCGATTTTTTTCGATACCATATTTCATTCACGTTTTTAACACACTATTTTAATTTGATAATTTTTTAGAATTTAATTTTTAGTTTTCAAAAGTGGCTTTTTAAAAAGTTACATAGAGTATTCTGGTGCCCAAACCTCGAACTGGCTAAATATTTACATAATGATATGTAATAGAAAAAAAAAACACTTTCATCTCTGTGGGCAGTTATGTATAAAGAAAATGATTTATAAGGACTAAAGTTATTTAAGTTTTTGAATTTCTTTCGTATGTATGTTTCTTTCAAAACACATAAAAGCATAACCATAATTTTTCCAGTATTAATTGATGTCGAGGGCACAAATATTCTCTCACCGCATTTCATTATTAATGTCATCTACGAGTATAAATATTAAAATTACTACATCATACCCAAATTCATATGTTTAATGTTATGTTAGCTGTTACTAGCCACAATGAATAAACAGAACTCCATGAGACCACAAACAATCAAAAAATATTTCACATATAAATTATATAAGAGTTCGGAAACGATATTCCTATATATATGTGTATATATATATAGTTCCAAGTATATTAATATATATATATATATATATATATATATACTTGAAACTATGTACACAGGTACAATACCTATATCTTAAAACATAGAATTTTTTTGTGATATTTCTTTAAAACATATGTTTTAACAAAATTATTGTAATAATTTCGTACTTTACAAATTACTATGTTTAGAAATTTTTGATATTGACTATCATAACTAACTTATTTTAATATGTTTATTTTTTTTTACTTAACAAATATTTGCTCATTACTACAGAATTACTAATTTCTTTATATATATATATATATTCCGAATTGATTATTTGTTTGGAAATTTACGATAACAAAGTATTTAAAAACTAGGAAAAGTATTTTAAATATATGCGTTTAAAATTCGAAAGTCCACCGAATAAAGTTTTATATCACTATTTTATTTAACCAAGCTTAGAATTCAGTAAAAAATCGGCACGGTAAAAAATATAAAAAGGCAAAAATCCGAGCTCCGCATTAGTCGAATTGAACGAAAATATTCTGAGCTCTGGAACCCGCACCAAGCCATTAATCGTTTTGATGTCACAGTATGGGACATTTAGTGTGACCCTTTTTAATCGAGCCCGCCCCTAATCACCGAAGGCCGAATGCTGAAAACCGAAGCACGGGTGTTCGTACAACGGTTCGACGATTTCAAATGGCAGATACTAATTGCTGTAGGTTTATTGTCCAGACGCACAGTGGTGAAGATAAATATCGTGAAAAGTAAATATGCAAGTCACTCGATGAGGTTTTTTACACATAAAAATGCATTTATATTCAATATACACGGGGTTGTTTTAAAATTCTATTTTATAAAATTTATTATATAGATGTACCTGTACTTTGTATTAATTTTTACTAAAAATTTATTTGTTTAGTTAATTCGAAACTACCAACTCCTCAAATAGAATTTTAAATGAAACTTTTTGCTTCATAGGATTTATCTCTATGAAGTAAATAAAAAAATCTAAAACACGTTGCGGCAGTTATTAAATTATTGTAAATTGAAGCGCCTCTGTCAGCAATTTTACCAGTTTTGTTTAGACAAGCCTGACCCGATTTTAAGCAAATTGAAAGGCCAATTCGACCTGTATTCCTCTTGTTTGAATTTGGCTACACAGATTATAAAGCTGATTCATTTGTCTGTTTATTATTCTTTGAAATTATTTGCAAACAATTAATATTAAGCAAGTTCATATTTTATGTATAATTGTACTGTAATATTGACTGAATTTTGATACAATAAAATCTGATAAATACAAATTATTCAATTAAGAATTAATCTAAATATTATTTTTATATTCCGTATACTACCTACGGAATGTTAAAAAAAATTATAAATTAATATTATTACTGAATAAAATTGCAAATATACGTTTGCATTCTATTTAAGTTGTTCATATATAGTGCAAATATTTTATTCCTGTAGTAGAAGTTAAACAATACAGATTAGATGTAAATTTATGTTAAAAAGAGTTTTCTGTTACTGACATTCCTAACCCTGGTGTTGAAATTGAACTGGTTTCAACTAAACAACTACTTTTTACAAAAGTAATAAGTTTGAAATTAAAACAGAATTACGCCCTGGCGAAAAAGTCTGAAAAATTTTTAATACAACAGAAATACTCGAAAAAGTGTTGCAACACTAAAGAGGTTATGGGAAAGTAGGTTAAATCATCTTTAATATAATCCAGTTAATATAAAAATATTACATTTTAAATACAGAAACGTTATTCAAAATTGAAATCAGTAACTCTGTATACAAATCTCAGTTCTAAAACTAGTTTACAAAAATGATATAAGCGTATTAAAAATCTTTTGGGAGCTATAACATCATTGTTATAAATTCCGTACTTAGCACTTAACTAACAGTGCTAAACAATTAGCAAAGCTCAATTCGACTGTAGAGATTAGATAATTAATGAGTCTATAAATCGCGCTCATAAAATAAGGGATAAAGCCAAATTAATTATCAATATTGAAAATCGTTCTGCGAGTTAAACTGTATTAGCGTCGCACTAACGAAATGAGCACAAAACAGCTAAACTATAACAGTGTTCTTTGCAAGCTGTTCTGATATTAAAGTGATAACTTAACGGTTTTGTAGGTCAGCTGCAGGGTTCGGGCTATGGCGAGGCTGAACCAGAATTTCTGTCCCCCCTTGAGAATATAACTGTCGCGCAAGGCAGGGATGTGCATTTCACGTGCACAGTAAATCACCTCGGTAGCTACAAGGTGGGCTATTTACTAATATTTTTCTATTGGAAAATACTTGGAGAACTTGAAACTTACATGTTTATTCATTTCTTTGTACAGGTGGCTTGGATCAAATCGGATACAAAGACAATATTAGCAATCCACACTCATATGGTAACACTTAATCCACGGCTGTCAGTTACACATAATGGACACAATACTTGGAAGTTGTACATCAGTAACGTAGAGCCGAAGGACTCTGGTACTTACATGTGCCAAATAAACACTGATCCCATGAAGAGTCAGGTGAGATGTGCATATTTTAACTTATCCTTTCTATGATATAATTTATTTAAACTTACTTACCGATTCGGATTCCAATATAAATATAATGTAGATAATATTATCTTAATTGGTACAATTACACAAAGTTGCAAAAAAAAGTATAAACATTTGTATTCCTGAAATAATAATAAAAAACAGATGTTTAATAAATAGAACCTTATTTTTGTAAATAAAGTTTTCTGAATTGTAGATTCTAGTTGTAACTGGTAAATACAATTAATTTCTGAAAGTACATATTTTGTACACGAATGTTGCATGTTCGAGTGCAATATTTTAATTTAATTATATTGTAGTAGACGTAGGCCATAGAAATATGTTAGTAATTTTAGTATTTCCCCAGCGGCAACTCTAGTTCCCTGGCACTTAGTTAATTACTTAATATAGCTTGGTCAGCATTCAAGTTGATGTTGCTATTGTTGTTTACGTGTTGTAATTAGTGGTATATTTTTTTGTATTTTAATTTTCATAAAGGATCATTATTATTCTTATCTATATATTGACCGATAATCACTATATCAGTTTTTGTTATAGCTTAAAATAAATAAGTATCATAGCACAGGCTTTATATATTTCTAATATTATAGAAGTAAAAGGACTCTATTCCTCTAGCTCTAGGAAGCAACGCTTTATTGAAAAGATAAACCTTTATCTTGTATTTGAAAATTATATAAGGTTTGTATTTAAAAAAAATAATAAAAGATCTTTAAGAAAGGAAATATGTATAGGTGGTAACCGCTGTAGACCAGAATATTACAAAGAAAGTAGTAATTTCGATGTGATTTTGCTACAATATGATAGAATAGAAATAAAATAAAAGTTTTTATGGAACGAGAAACAAGTTCTTTAAGATAAAATTTAAGAATATAACATTTATTCATTATAGGGGATAGGTTTTAAAAAGCAAGAGATATAATATAAAACCTATTAATTTCATAAATAACACAATTTATGAATAGTAATGGTATTTGTGATATTTACATGTGTGTGGATGAAATACATATAAAAACGTATCTTAAAAAATACGATTTTTCATGAATTGAATTCTTTGAAGGTTATTTATAAAAGTAGTAAAATACAAATGAAATATCGACCTTAGATAAAATTACAGTTTATTATGAGTGTTAATGCTAATAAAATAGATCTACATTGCTTTACTAATTACTGACTTAGATAAGCATTGATTTAATTTTATTATTGTCTGTTTAAAATAATATTCGAGATTTTATGTACAATATTTTTATAGAAATGTGAGGAAAAACTAAAAAGTGAATCAGGGGACAAAACGTGTTATTCAGTACAAAGGAAGCTTTTTATTCAAAATGCAATTACATAATATAATTGACAGATGGCAGCGGTAGTGCATTCAGTTAGTTCATTTTACTTTGAAAAGAACAATTTAATTTCGACTTAAATTTGTAAAGATATGGAATTCACTTTTTGTTTAAGTTATTATGTTAACGGTACTTCAAACTGAAAATTTGATATTAATTTATAATAAATTTAAACCAAATTCTTATTAAACTATCTAATTTATACTGATTTATGCAATTATTTGAATTTTGTTGCTAGTATGGTTTAGTTATCCAAACTGTCATAAATATTTTCACCTATTAGTTCAGATCAGTTATGAAAGCAACAAAAAATAATAATCTTGTAAAAAACTTTCAGTCGATAATCACAGCGTAATATGAAAATTTATTCAAGTCTCCATTTGTCGGCTTAAACTCACGTCTCATTCGAATTATTTTAAGTTGAATGAGAATTAATAAATTCTAATTAGAACGGTTTTATTTATAATTAATGTTTATGAAACGGTATCCAAAGATTAATTGACCACAACATATAATGATTCTACTCATCAACAAATATTTATGTGATTAAAATGGTATTATACTTTTGATATTTGTGTATTTAAGGTAAATTAAAATGTTTTTTATTATAATATATAAAAAATTAGTTGAAACGGTAATAAAATAAAAATGTTTCAATAAATCTTTTGCTGATACAACTATTAATTCTGTTCTAAAAAGACTAACTTATTAGCTTATTTAACTTGGGGTAACGTTGACAATAGCTGTGATGTGACATGGTATTTTGTAAAGGTATGCAAATGTTTGCTAAGGTTGGTATGTGACCGAAGTGTCTTGGTTTCGGTTATACGTAGCCAGTAGTTTGGAAAACGTTGTTTTGGTTAAGACAGCTAACCATTCATGATATTTATTTATTGATTCTTCAGAAAAACGTATATATAAATTAAAATCAAAGACAGATGAAATGTAATAAAATGCTTCCTCACATATACAAAATAGGTATTAGTTTAAATTACTTAGCAAAATAGACTAATTCTTAATATCAGTATTACGCAAATACGATACTTTATTATGTTGATATATTTGAAGAGATAAAACCTTTGTATTTAGTTTAAAAATTAATATATGTTTTAAAAAAAAATGTACTACTTAGAAATAACATAATATGTTATTAATATAGCCTTGAACAGTCTTTATGAATGTGTATTATTTGTATAGTCAATCTGAATTATATTGTAAAGTAAATTTATTTTTTTCGATATCCATATTAACTATTTGCTTGTATTATACAACCCTCCGAATTTTGATATAGGTCAGCTTGTGCATGGAGCCTAAAAATTCTTTTTTCGTTAAAAGCTAACTTTTTCTTTGCTATAGAAGATAAATAAAAATAGTATATGGTTCCGCATAAACATTTTCATAATGTGTATTTGTATTGTATGAATCTCGAAAAACATATTACGCTTCTACGAAAAGTATTTACTTGGGTTCTTTGCTACTTTACGGCTGAAAAAGGTTCTTTTATGTTTGCACTTCAAGGCAGTACCATTAGTTAAGTGTTAAAGCAAATTTGTAAGTTCCACACAATAACTCAAATATTTTCGAAAAGATTTCATGTTAATACAAAAGTCCGAAAATTTCGTTTTCTAAATTTTTCAAGTGTTTTGTAACTTTACAGCAGCGGTCAGGTCTTTTTAAGTAAAATAGAACAATTAACATTCTTTCCTCACAAGTGGAAAATGTTTAGTGAATTTTTATTCTGCAAGTAACCGGGTCGAATTAAAAATGCCTGAAAGTTATCTTTGTTTACGTTTATATTTTGTGTAAATGTTAAAAGAGAAATTTAATATAAAAGTCTTGTTACAAGTTATTTAATATTAAGTGTTTATGGCAAGAGTTGAATCTAGTGTGATGGTTATACTATTATCATTTATCTGCGTTATGAATACGATTAAACATCGGGCCTTGACTGTAATTATAATAAAGTGATAGATTGCTCAACTGAATAAATATCAACAAACTAATTGTTTTTGGAAATCGACGTCGTTCTGTTGACAAATCTGTGATAGATGACCTTTTTTCAACCCTTTTTCTCGTTACAGCGAACCCATGCTTCGCATTGTTAAAATGTCGGTATATCAATTTTATGTGGCCCTCAAAAAATCAAGCTGTTTAAATAAAAAGCTTTGTGGATATTGAATTGGTTCCAGTCACACAAATGAGTAATAGATGACTTTTCTTTTAGGTTTTTGGACTTCGTTGACAGTTGTGTTTGTTGTCTGATGTTTTATGTATTCCGTGTGTTTTAGTTCACTACATGTTACTCATTTTGTATTTACTTTAAAGTTACATGCTACTAAAAATAATATCATATGGTATTACGTATTTTTACGTCTAGTTAAAGTAATTACAATACCAAATTTTTAATTAATTTGAAAAACAAAATGGTTAATTGCACCCTAGGAGTACAGCTTTTAATATATTACGGTTACTTTTTTTCTCCCCTTTAAACTTCTTCAATATTTCAAAATATTATTAATGCGATTAAAATAAAGATCTTTTATTATGCGAACACCTACATAAAAATTCGAGAATCAGACAATATTGAACAAAAACCTTTTGTTTTTAATTTTCTAGAATACAATATATGTAAGTAACTACTTAACTTTATGTAAGAACGTTCGCGGACGAATGCCTGTGTATTGATATAGAGATATGTTTAAATAAGCCTTTGCCGGCAGTTAGCGCTGAAGGGTATTTTCAATATGGGTAATTTAGCTTGGAACACAAATACTTTAGCAGCTTTATTGCATACTCGAGGATTAAGTCGGTATGAGCGTTGAAAAACGAGTGGAGCTCCGGTTACATATAAAACTTCAGGCATTTTATCTTAATTACTTCGAAATCTTTGTGCGAGAAAATCCAAGCCCTTACGTTGTCCATCGTCGCGTAACTTTATGTGCGGATTACTTTTATGACCGGGATTAAAGTCCGATTGCGATTTGCGATTGTTTACTACCAAGGTCCATCTGAATGTGTTCATGTGAATGAACGCCTTATTTCACATAATTATGTGTATGGGAATTTGAATACACTTCTTTGTAGTAATTAAGCGAAGAGAATAAAAAAAAGTTGTAGTCATTATTTATTTTAAATAGATATTCGTAAGATGCTATTAATTTTTAGTTACTAAGCACATAACAGAGTTTAAACTTAATACAGACAATATTATGAGCTTGTGAACAACAAATTAATTTATTAACAAAGTAAGCCGTACCTCTAACGGAATAAGAGCGATCAGTTAGGAATCCCACTAAAGAGACTCGTTCTTGGCACCGTAAACACATTCTTCGACACATAGTTGTTACGATGTCGCAACTAACGTCGTAGTAAGCATTCTGTTGGAACCTTAGGAATTTATCAGACTACTCCTGGGAATTCACCTCGTGAAATGTAAACTCCAAACCGGTTATAACACAATTATTTGACCTTAATATAATAACACAGAGCCTAACAAAGCGGCCATAATTCCGTCACTCCTAAATTGTAGACGCTCAGCTTCCTATAAAGGATTTACGATGCTCATGAGATTATCTTTAATCTCATACAGAATTATCTTATAATTTACTTTATGCCGCACGTAAATACGGCTTGATTTTAGTAACCTGATATTATTGGGGACATAGTTTATTGTTAACAATTAATTTACTCATGTGGGCAAGGTTTTATTACATGAAAAAGTTATGTTCAATGTTTTGTGAAGTTAATGCAAATAAATAATAAAGATACTCGTATAGCAATTTTATAAAATTAATAAGCAATTTTATTTTTATCTCAATATCTTACTAATAAGGGCTTTAGACAAAACTATGTGAATACAGTTAAAGCAAAATTTGGATCACCTTATCATTAAAAATGAATTATCATTAGAATTTAATTTTATTAGAATTAAAACTAAACACAAAAGGAAAGAAATCAACAAGTGAATTATTTCTTAGGGAAAAATCGGCAAGCATTAGTCAGCGTTTCTTTGTTATACTCTACAGGTGTGCCTCGCTAAGGCCTATTTTCTTTCTTATAACATTTTTCTTAGTGTCAGGGTCTAAGTTTAAGTTTCTGCAAAAACTGAGATGAATACATGGTAAAGGTTTTCCTTGATTTGGTTTTAAGTTTTAAACTGAACTAACATATGTTGAAAACTTACTAAAATTAAAACTGGAATAAAATTAAACGAAAAAGTACTCATAGCAATATAAAAAGCCTCATTAAAATTTATTATTACGTTACATTATGCGAAATATTTGTTGAATAAATAAAAATCGAAATCAAAGTGAATTTTCACATTACAGTAAAAACGAAACGTTTAAAGTTAATTCAGTCGCATACAACTGAAAACATAATTACGTCGAGTCTGCCAAACATAAATAGGTCGATAGCAAAAAACGTAATAAACAGCCGGCGGTCGTCCATCATAGCTCACGTCAGTTGCTCAACCCCAAATAATTGGTCTGACGTAACATTATGTATCTTTTGGAAAATGTACGCTCCACCTTGATAATAAGGTTTCCTACAATTTGTGTGCCGGCAACTAGCGCTTTTGTCAAATGGACGCGGCTTAAGAGATTGTGAAACCAGATGGCCTATTGATATTAATGGTTGGATGATAAATATTCAACCATATTTCCAAAAGGTGTATCTATAACAATAATATGGTCAACTTTTTGTTTAATATTTTTTAAAATCTCAATAGGAAGGTTTAAAATATAAAATATATATTCTTGTTTATTTGCATTGCGCTACATTCACTGCATTTTACATTTTTAGTAATAAATGATTTGTTATTTAATTCTTTGAAAAAACAAGGATTTTTTTTTTAAATATGCTTGAAGTATAAGAATGGCTTCACATTTGAGCACGTCCAAGAAGCTTTTAGTGACCACCATGCCCAGTGCACTGAAGTTGACTTTTGATATATTACACTGTGATGTATTTGGTTCAGTTAATATCGTTTTCTTTTAAATGTGTAAGAAAGGACAACTTTTATCTATGTATTATATAACCTAGTATACCTGATATTTTTACTTCAATACCTGGTTTTACAGAAAAGATTATAGAAAGCTAGTGTATCAATAAATAAAGAAAAGTGAAAATTTAAAAATAACTGCTATCAATTAATATGCTAATAATTTCACTTTAATTGCTATTGTATGCTTATATTAACATTCTAACTACATATTTTGTTATAATGGAAGTTCGTTGTGCACTTCTCGATGTAAATCTAAGATCCATTCGCTCGCTTCAACCATTTGCATAATTCATGTGACTGAAGCCGCCTGGAGGTATAAAAATTTACACTGCAGTGAAAAATGAAATCTATTTAACATGTTATGTCAGTGTAAAATAAACTGACGGTGTTTCATTTTCAATTAATATTTCACCAATTTTATATATGACACGAAATTGAAAAGTTCAATAACTCTGAACCTCTCTAATTTTTGTATTTTATATTTGTAGGGTTTAATATATTATTTAGTATATGAACACACACAAAAACACTCACATGTCTCCCTCTCTCTCTCTCTCTATATATATATATATATATATATATATAGTATTGAAGTAGTTCTTCTGAGTCTTAAGCATTCTTTAAGCTATAAGCGCTTCATAAAAAATAAATTAAAACCCAATTTAATAATAATTTTTGAAGCTGAAACCAGAGTCAAAAACTTTTCACTTTCTGAACTCGCTCGTTAAAGAAAAACTGCTGCAATAAAAAGACAGTGATCGTTAATATTTCAAAACCAACTATTTTGGAGGCAAAGTTGTCGGGTATGAAATGTTGTTAAAATATAACTTTTGCATATTTGGAACGGAATGTGACCCATTCAGTCGTGTTCAGCTCTTGCTAGAAATTTTGTCAAAGTACGTCCAGCGACGTGTATTCAACGATTTTCAAGATGCCATAGGATCCTGTAGTTATGAAATGAAATTCCCAACATTCTTCTTTATGAATTTAAAATATATATTCATAATATTTGTAAATTATTTCTGTTACAATATTTTATATTTAGGAGGGTATATCCCGACGGTCGGAAAAACAATAACTGCTCTAATTGAAACATGAGTCAATCCTCTAATATAATATAATATATATAGTATTACTAACTATTATATTATTTATTACCCATTTAAATAGTGTAACGGAACTTTAGCAAAAAATCTTCCTGTCTGTGTTGTGTCGGACAGATTAGATTTAGTTGACGAAATTCGATCACGTTCGTGGATGGAAGGAAATGTATCGTCGAAAAAAACAAGCTGATACGGATACTGTTCCGGGGGATGTAGAAAAATGGGAATGTCTCGCTGGATAATAGTTTTTATTCGTAAAGAACTAAGAACTAGTGTATTTCCAACGTGCACCTATCTTGATAAATTTGTGAGGCATGCCGTCACTTCAGATTCTATCGCAATTTAGTCAAAGTCTGTGCGTGCTCTGTAAGCGCTATATGTCTTTATGCGAGATGCACGAAGAGAGTTTAAATTTAAATTTTGTTTCTATTGAAATTATGGAATAAAGGAAGCTTATCACTGCTTAAAAATAGATTTAAGATAAACATCTCTGAAATGTAATGATAAAGAAATTATAACTTGATAATTTTACGCTTACTGATAAAATGAATGTATACTTTTGTATGAGTTAAATAATCCTTATCCCTCTAAAGTTCTATGATTGGAATACCATTTATAACAGCTATCTATTTGTTCGTGTCAGAATAACTTCCAACTCCGTCTAGCAGATAGTTTAATAATATCTACAATAATCTTGCTCCAGTTATAATAACATAATGCCAGTAGGAAACTAGTTGCCAGCGTACTGCTTGTTTTCCCCCCAGAGACGGGATTAAGTTATAATTTTACTTGTTGTTTTCCTTCGAGACGCTGAATAGGTTTTCATTTATAAATTAAAATATAACCGAAAATATTTGAAATTGTTATAAATCGTTCATATGATAAAAAATAATACATCAAAACGTTTCAAGCTTATCTAATAGAATTTATTATAAACTGTTTTTAAAAATATTTACAACGTTACCATTAAGATAACACTGATTTGCATCAAATAAATTATATCTTCGAAATTATTGCTACTTTCTAAAAATAAAACCAACCTCCGTAATAAAGGAGTTACAAGAACGGAGATAACATTAAAATGTATTTGTGTGCGGGGTCTTAGTAATATAAAGTCAACGAGCAAATCAATGTTAAAATTTCTAACAGTACATTTATAGCATAATAGTAATTATTTTTGTATTATATAAAATCATTAATTTTCAATATTTACTTCAAATATCCTGAACTAATCTATTGCTGGCGAAATATGCCACTATTAATTTAAAGTGGAACTTGTAGAATATATGTACATTTATATGTATACCTAATATGATGCTCTTTAGAAAAGAACAATTATCTTAAATTATATGTTTAAAATTATGATGTGTAAGAAGACAAATAATGGTATAAAAAGACAAACGTAATGAAATAACGGTCCAGTTTTTATCTTCGACTGAAACAAATGTTTAACATCTATCAGGCTTAATTAAAAGTTATATGTTTAGTTATAATCTACTCTTCTGAAGCGCCATAATAAACATTTAAAATGTATAACAATATGTTGTTCTATGAATGCCTTTGTAAAGGAAATGAAGTACGAAAAGGTATTATCTTCTTACGAACATCTTAATTATTATGTTTTAATTTAAATAAGTGATCAGGAAAGTTGTGTGTATATATTTATTATTATTTTTGTGTTAGATGGGCCATCTATCGGTCGTGATCCCGCCGGACATCGCGGACGATGACGGCTCGGAGGCTGGTGCAACAGAAGGAGGTTCCGTAGAACTAAGATGTACAGCGACCGGAGTTCCGGAACCAACAATGTCGTGGAAAAGATCCGGCGGAAGGAACATAATATTCCGAGATGACAGTGGAAAAGAAATTAAGGGTAAGATTTAAACTGATTTTTTAAAAATAATTATAGTTTAAAAATATTGTTATAGTGTACCATACACATATATACATACATACATACCTATCAACATTTTATCATAATAATTAAGTCTATAGAATTACAATTTTATAACATTATAATTTAACAAGGAAAAAGTGTATTTTTAGTATATAATTTTATTGTTACGTAAACATGGGGATTATTTATTAAACTTTTCCATTAAATTTTATTCGTTTTGGGGATTGTATTAAGTGGTAAAAAACAAAACAAGACTAATTTTGCATTCAAATCCCGCCCAAAGAGGACGCAGGTGCTATAGCGTTTAAAATATTGGAGTTTTATGAGATTTACGAAGATGTCCTTGCTATATTGAGAATAACGTAAAATAAAGTGACAATAATGTTCAATATAAAAAAATAATATGATTACATCTATCACAATATTTATTCACTCCAATAATGTTTAACTTCTAAATGTGTTTAAGAATGTAACGGAGTTTTTTTTTTTCCACTCGGCTTGTCTTTATTTTTAATTTAAGAAAATAAAGTGTTCTTCAAAGTCGTGATCGGGATTAATTTCTTTAAAAAGAATGATCTCAAAGAACTCAATTACAGCTTAAACAAAGTGTAGCAATCGGGGTTTTGGTCAGGAAATTAAATACGGCGAGTGGCTAAGTGAATACTGCTTTAGTACTTAACTATAAATAACATGGTACGTAAAACGAAAGGTAAAAAATTGAAAACCAATAAACTCGATTATAAAACTACTACTGTTTTTACATGGAAATTTTCCTAATAAAATTTAAAATTACACTTTATAGAAATAGTCATTAGGTGTAAATTGAATTAACATACTGGAATCCTTTTCAGAGATGGCTTTACGAATTTGACCCGTTTTATTTAAGTCATTTAACGTAAACAAAAGACTAGCGGTGGTGGGTAAACAGAGGGTTGTTATAGTTAGGGAGCGTTGCCTTAGTATTAATTGGACGTGTTATACACGCTTCAACAAATAAGGATTGCCGTTTGGGTTGGTTTCCTCTTCCGTTTCATTTCTCTGTTGCTATTGAGTAAGAAAATACATGATGCTCATAATTAAACGTTACATTTTATAACAAAAATTGTAAGATATTATTGTATTAATGGTACAAGAGTTATACCTAACTTTGTAAAAATATAAAGAAAATTGTATTAAAGTATTTAAACTTTAGACGACATTGCATATTATAAATAAACACAAGAATGTTGTTATGCAAATTAATTCTAGTTATGTTTTAGATGTATCGTGATCTTCACATGAATGTGATAACTTAATTACAATTAGTAATCTCTGTAGAGCGACGGGCAGACTCAGGCGTCAAGTTAATTAACTAAGTTATCACAAAACATTTCAAAGTGATTGCATATTACTAAGTTTAATTATAATAATTACTGTATAATTCTAATCAATAAACTTAAAAATTATTATATACAATATTTTAAATCCAAAAAATAATTTATGCTTACAATCAAGTGTATAAAAAGAAATAAGAAGCTTATTTCTTGGCTGAAACACGATTTAAGTTGCTTTAATAGTTCATTTAACAAAGGAAAATAAAAATAAGAGACTGCTTTAATGAAATCGGAAAACAATTAGCCCGTGAGTAATAATGACGGTAAATTGCTAAATCGTTGGCGAATCGAGTAACAAGTTGCCAACGACATGTAGCCTTCCAACTTTATAACCCGTTAATAAAACACAATTTCATGCAGGCATTATACCGCATAACACACTTGTGTTTCTTATTACTTATGACATAAAGCCTGGTATAGCCTAAATTATTTATATCGCTATGCCCGCCGTACATAACGCAGTATTTTACGTCTACGCCCGAGATTTAGGATCGAGGTCGTATGCCATAATAAAGTTATAAATTGTTTCCATTTAAATTTAATTTGACAGCCTTCGTTAAACGCCGAATTACCCGGGCAATGTTTTGATTAAAGTACGCAAGATTAGCGACGCTTAATTAAGATTAACTTGGAGAAATTTGTTTCGAATGAATCCGACTATTAGCTTTGTATAGTTCGTTTGATTTTATAGTTACCGATTTGAAAAGGTTAAATTCTAAAATATCTCTTACTTAAGAAAAATTATATAACTTACTCATACAAACTCACTTGCTATAAACTTGCTGTGTGAGTAAACTAATATTAAAGTATGAAAATAAACAAATATTATACAAGTTGGAGCTACCGCATCAATAATGTTTTTAACGTCGTTAAAGCCGCCTGTAATCGAATAGACATCGATATCCGTATCCTCACATAAAGCGAGTAACTGAATTACGCTTTGACGTTAGTTTTCGTTTAGAACGTTAGTTAGACGTTTTAATAAAATAATGAAATTGTTTTATGTTAACAAAATATTTATAATTACGCTTTGTACTTTGACACGGTTTAGTATACAATGGATTATTTCTAGTGATCAGTGAAGGTAGCAACTAGAGAATTATTTTTATAAATTTAAAGCTAACTTTAAATTTATTCCGTAACTTAAGGTGAAAAAAATGTTGTCACTGTTCGTAAACATGACGCCTCAAGCATGTTGCTGGCGTCACTTCCGCTTATTAGATAAACACGACAATATTAAATAAGGCGGGCTGCCTCTTACATGAAAAGTTTACGTAACATAAATACTTACTATATTGTCGAATACTTTTTATCGAAAGTTTGAAATCTAAAAGTTATAATATTTAATTTACAAATTAATTATAATTCTGATGCAATTACGTATTACGCCACTGTCTGATAGTGACAATTATTTTTGACTAACATATGCATATAAATATTTGTAATAAACCAAAAGTGCAAGCTGTGACTCGATGTTACTTTGATTTAAATCTATTTAATTTTACATTAAAAGTAATTTTATTTTGAATGCAAATTGAATGTCTTCGACAGACAATAAAATATCTTGTGACAATGCTTTATGTTATGGATATATTATCACGTATATATCATTACGATAGCTTTATGTTGTCAAAAATTCCTCATTATTATTTGAACTTGCTACAACATCTTTACCTTTTAAGAAACTGGTCAGTGTTTTGTATTCACAAGAGTTTACAAGTTCTTCGTAAACAATTTTTTCAACTCACAAAACTGCTTTTAAACTGTGTTTATAAAAAGAAAATGGCTGCCAATATCACTGCTTCACCTCTTTCTGCTTACAACTTCTTTATTTTTGAAATGACTTTGATCATTTTGATTACATTGTTTCAATAGTTTTTTCATAAATATTATTAAGAATAAATAAATTAATTACATATTACTACTGAAATTTCCTATCACATATGACAAAGGAAAGAATACATAGGCGCAGAGACAATTTGTTCAAAGTTTCGTTATGTGGATTTCAAAACTTGACAGAATTTTATTTTTTTAAGAATTTAATGAATCCTTTTGGTCTATTTTTTGTTGGTGTTATATTATTATCATAATAGTCGATCGTTGGAGTGCTGAGTGTCAAAAGGCTCGTAGAAGTAAATTACTCTCGTACAGTTTACATCTGGCGAACATTGGTTTGGCAACGCCTCCCCATTGTTGGCGCTGAGATTACGCGGTTTTTCCTTTATGGCTTGGCTATAAATATATGAACCATGCTTTTTCTAATGAGTATCATTTGAGTTGTGGCGCTATAAGTGACGTTAAACACGTCATTGATTCAAATAAATAGGATGAACATCCTATGACTCTATATATTGTATACATATTATATATAACGTCATGCATACGTATATTTAAGTAAACATATTTAATATTAATTTTGCAGTGCGATTACAAATGATAAATAACTGTAGCAGGTGTTTGTGATTACACAGCGTAAGAGAAGAACTCAACGTTTATTTAGATTGTTAATGAGAATTTGCCTTTGACATATGATCCTAATTTGAATAGTTAACTATAAATATGATTCGTTTGATGATTATATTTTACAATCATTATTGTTTATGATGATAGCTTAAAGTATTTTTTTAAGTTCAATAAATTAACTAATTAATATAGCTACATGAAATCTTTAAGTATAAAATAAAGTTATTCTTGTTCATATTACACGACTATTTCATTTGGTTACTTTGATTGAAATCTATCTAATTTAGACGCAGAATGAGGTGGAATTCTAATCAGTGACATATATGAATTGCTTCTATTCCTAGTTTACTTAGTAACTTGAGTATGTTGATATTTATTCCTGTAAAGTATTTATTTATTTAGTATACTCAAATTATACTATAAATAACAGATATTTCTGAAAGAAATGAAATTAACAAATTTAATGTGTACCAAGTGTAAACGTTGTGTATGGTTTTAGACATTTTCTTAGATATTGGAAAATCTATGTGGTTCTCTGTTAGATATGAATAATCCCATATTCCCATCGCGACATTTAGCACACATTTGGAATTTTCATACAAAAAATAATTATTATGTAACTTTTATAACTTTTTCTTTATAGTTGTAGAAAGCTACGTAGGTTCTACGTTATCATTGCGGGGCCTTAAGCGGACTGATATGGGTACATATCTCTGCATAGCTGCAAACGGAATTCCACCCACGAAGAGTCGAAGATATGAAGTTTCTGTGTTTTGTAAGTGTCATATTATATTAACGTAAAAAACAAATATTTTTAATGAAAATAAAAGAGTATACTTTTCACTAATCTTAGAAAATATTTTTGTGATTTTGACAATTGTCAACTTTTCATGTTTTTATTACAATTAGTAAGTTTTGTTTTTAAGTTGTTACTTACAGACGCTACTCGTATTTAGGTCTTTTTAAATCCGTCTGTAGCATTTTTATTTGATATGTGATATTTGTAAATAATTTCTGGTCCGACGTCAACAGAGTAAAAGTTTCTACTTTGTTACATTTGATGTATGTATTTTATTTCAAACATGTACAAATAAAACACTTCCTGTTAATATTTCATGAAGCTAGTCTTTATAAACACATATTTAAACGATTTTACATCTTCTAATGTTATATAAATCTCATAAATTTATCATATAAAGCAATACAAGCTTTTTTTCATCAGAAACAGAACTGATTGACTTTACAGACGTGAAAATAGATGGCGCTAAAATTAATCTAGTTACGTTATCGTAAAAATATTTCTGAAATTATGAATAAAGAATATGAGTATCGTAAAAATATCAGAATCATAAGCAGACATGAAATGTAATAGGCATGTCATGTGGTAGTAGTAGCTAGGATATTGTTGGATGGCACAAACATACCTAAATGTGTTTGTTATCACCAGTCGAGCCGATCGTGCGTGTTGCCAGCTTGGTTGTATGGCGTGCCGCAGACATGCAAGTCACACTCCAATGCTACGTGGAAGCCTCCCCAAAAGCTCTGACAATGTGGCAACGAGGGAAATCACAAACAGGTACTCACAGTGCTTTGTATTCAAAAATGTTATATTCAAATTAAACCGTAATTCAGATGTTTAAAATTGTTAAAAGAATTCACTTTATAACATGAAGGCGTATTCCTCGGCATTTATTAGAAAAATGATTACAAAAGGGTAATTTTTTTTTAATGAAAATACATTAGATACACTTGTTCAAATTCGATTGAAGATCAAGAAAGTTATTCATTAGTTCTGTTCTTCGTGCATATGTATTTGCATGACATAGTTATTCAGCAAATTAAATTGAACTAGGATGTAAAATAGTGAACTTTTTTAACGATGAATTTGAAAAACATGCTTTACTCTAGTAATCACGTATTGTGTTTGATATTAATAGAATAAAACTACAAATAGGTCTTTTTTAATATTAATAATTTTATAATAACCGTCAGAATGTTTATTAATAGGATAATTATGGTAGTAGAACTTTAATTTAAATCTATACATATATATATATATATATATATATATATATATATATTTTTCTTCTAAAAACATAAAGCATGTTTTCATAACATACAGTTCCAATGTCTTTTACTTAAAAGTTTATAAGTTACATAACAATTAAAACGATTTTATGCTGAAGAGAATTTTATCATTTAATTTAAATACATAGAATATTTATGGAAGTACTAAGCTGAATAAAGAATATATTTCGTCAGAGAATTCACGTATGAATTCAGTACACAATAAAAATGTAAGCATATTACGTCACAGGTGCAAAGCTGTTGAACAGTTCCAAGTACATAATATCGGAAGATTTCCTGAACGAGTATGCTATGAAAATGAACCTGACGATAAACCGCCTCAAAAGGAACGACTTCGGGGAATATACCTGCTCCGCAGCTAATGCTTATGGGAAGGCGAATGTTACTATAACGTTAAAAGGTTTGTTTTCATGTTTATTATTATCGACATTCATATTATAATTTAAATATGTACTTTAAATGTGTATTGTAGGCAAAAGTTATGTATAATTGTTATGTTAAATTTTAAATTATTTTCTATGGCAATTAGTTTCAGAAGTATTGGCTACTTGGGTTTGTTATTTTATTGTATATCAATACGTAATTTAACATCTTTTTGATTAAGAAACGCTATTTTGGCAACTAAATTGTTATTCTCTTCGATCTACGAATTAGACAATGTGTAAAGATCGGATTTTTTTGAACAAAATAGATGTTCCTAAAATTTTTTTGGTTAACATCAGGAAGTCTGTCATAAGACATAACTTACAGTGATATAATATACAATTCGTAGTCAAATTCGGAACTTAATTTTTAAAATAAATATATGAGTGTATGTACTTATACGTATACATACATTTAGATATGAAAATATTTTCGGATGCTACTTGCGTACTTTCGTCATATGTTTGAAATGGAGCTATTCATATTAATTAATTGCGTCAAACACAATTTTTTTTTAATAATTGAAAGTCGGATTGAAAATCAATTTTTTATCAATATTATCAAGTGTAATCCAAATATATATATATGTTTATATATTTTTCGAAGTGACTTCGTGTTTTTGCGTTCAAAAACTTAATTTTTATATCATATATTATAACTATCATATATTGTGACTTAAAACGAACTAAAGATATCTTGTGTTTTTCATCAGAAACGCCGCAGAAGACGACAACCACGACCACGACGACGACCACGACCACTACAACGGAGATGATCACAACCACGGTCATTTCTACCACGCGTTCGCCCAAACGACACTACAAGAAACAACCGGATAGAAACAAGAACGCACTTGATATTGAACTGATGCATGGCAATTCTATAGGCGTTTACAATTTTAACTCCCACGGAAATAATTCTCATAACGAATACGCTCAGAGAACGGAACGACAAAAAGTACGACCTTCGGGGCCACCACGACATTACATCGTATATAATAAAGCATCCCGATATGAAACATCTATTTCTGTACTGATAATATTAGCGTTCTTGTAAACTATATTTTTATATAATAGGTGATAAAAATGGCTGTTGAATTATTAGATTAAAGGTTGTTGAAGACGATTCTGTTTGTACAATGTTGACATTGTTGTGTAAATCGTAACTGACAGTCTGTATTGTAAGGTAGATACCAGCTTTAATTTAAGTATAATTTAAGTAAAAGACAATAAATACAATACATGTACGTCTCGAGTCCAAAGTACATATGCGATTAGATTCAATATCAAAAGGGCCATATCAACTTTTATTGGATATTTTCATAGCGATTAACACGTTTTGTTTAAAACTATTTCTGCAATACGATATATTTTGATGTGAATTTTGTAATTACAATTTATGCAAATTTTTAAACTTAGTACGGTCTAGAGACTAATTACCTACTATTGATGTTCTTAATCATGTTATGTCTTTAATTAATATATTACTGCGTGTAAGTAATGCATGTTACGAATTTAGATTAAATTGAATATGACAATACGATTGTAAATGTAATGACAATAACAGAGACCAAAGAAATGAAGGTATATTTGTAAAACTTGTATTAAATATGAGGTTATCAGTAGTATGAGCTGAATAAATCTGGCAAGGTTATCCATTTAGTACGTTTATAATAACTGATAGCTCCTACTTATGTAATATTTATGAACTAATGCGAATGTTTAGATAGTTTTTGTTATATATATATCTCATACTAAGAGCAAAAACCTTGTAGCTGCTTGATAAGTTTTTGGGACGTGTTACCTCTTTAATATATAATAACAAGTGACATTAGTCTCCGCTTTTAAGTAACTTATTTTACATTATAGGAAAACGAAATGATGCTATACATAAAAAAATTGTCTTCCGAATAGCTGTAATGGTGTATCGGTTCAAAGTTACGAGCGTTCTCGTAATGGTTCTTTTGGACATCTACTATGTATTATAGTATATAATGAAAGTGTATTGGAAACTGCAAAGAATTTACGATAGATTTAGATAATTAGCATAATTATGCTTTGTAACATCACTGTACTGATTTAATGAAGTCTAGTGAATAGGACGGATTTTTTTATTTACAAATAGATTGCTTGTGCCATTATTGCGAACATTTTTGAATTTCGCAAAAAATAATATAAATATTTATTTTATGTGTATTATGAAATATTAGATCATAGAGTACGTGTTTCTGAAAATCTTTATAAATAGAGTGTTTTAACTTACAATAATAAAACATTATATTCTGGACACATTATATATCAAAAATTAATTAAGGAAAGCGTATTGAATTTGGAATACGATATTTGTTATAAAAAAAAACAACAATTTTTGGTATCTTAAGATTATAACAATAATACTATTAAAGACAATAATTAATCAGACAATATTAGGTATGTTATGTAAATAGTCATGTTAATCGCATTTTAGTAATAAGGTAACTATTTATCAATGTTAAATTAAAGATGTTGATATCATTTTATGACATTTTAAAATAAAAAAAAATATATATTCTATTGGGGTTTTTATTTATCTGTTTTTTTAATCAACAATATTATTTTCTATATAAGTGGACAAATAAAATTTTGGAATGACGAGAGAAAAATTGTCAAATATTAAACGATTATATAAAGTCGAATTATGTTAACTAAAAAATTAATTTATAGACAATGTTATACTAATTAAAATTTTTAACGTAAAACCACATCAATATGGAATGTTTGTTTAAGTGATGTAATATAAATATGATAATTATATAGACAAACTGAAGGGTCGTTTTTATTTTGCTTTTGTTTAAGTAATTAACAAAAAAACCTTTAGTAATGGGATAACATGGTTTTCTTACTTTCTACACAAATTAAATTATATCAGAGTCCAAGTTGATTTTAAAGCACAGCAAAGAAAATATTATACGTATATACTCATAAATTTAAAATTGAAATAATACAAACACAGCATAAGAAATTAAATATCATATAAAAATAGAGTAAAGATGAAAGTAATATTGTGTATAAGCGCTTAGCTGTTAGAAAATTATTTAGTAATATCTTTAAAAAAATCGATTATATTGTGGATTTTTTTTTATCTGAAAAATTTCAGGAAACAAGAAAATAAACTATTGAAATCTACAATGGATACTTTTATAATAGATCAAAATACGAGTTGATATGATTTCACTGAGCAGTAAAAAGGGAAAGAAGCTGAAGAAAGGACGAAATGCTATAAGTAATATTGCGGTTACCGTCATAAAATACCCTTCAATATATTTTCTTTATACGAATAACGTCGATAATTGTTAAACTTATCTATGAGACTAGTTTTGCAGCACCAAAAAAATACCGGCTGGTCAATTATTGTAAAATGTTGACGAAGTCCTTAAAATTTTTTATAAACATCCATAAGTTCTGATGTTCAATATTTTTAAGAAGAAAAACATATCATAAATTCTATGAGAATTCAATTTCTTTTCAAAGATTTTTATACGACTCTCGTGTTTATTTTGTTATAAAATTTTCGTTTTTATATTTGTATGCAAGAAACGTTTCGTCTTGCTGCGAAAACAGTCATTCAAAAACAATTGAAAGGAGAGGTTAATAATAAATAAAATTTAGAAAAAAATTTTTAGTTTCATGTGCTATTTAAATATCTGAAACATAGTTAATAAAGGATAATTACTATATACATAACTTTGAAAACGTGACATTATGTGTTGGTTCAAATTTATTAATTATAATTGATTGCTTACACCATATTTGTTTTTGGAATTGTACAAAGTAGCTGAATATTTTTTCTTAATCTCTGGAAAATGTTATAGATAATGATTGGGTATTAAACATATTATATTATGGGAAATGTGTACTTCGTTCTAAGAAAAGGTACAATTATTGGAATTTTGGAAAAGACAACCATCATATGAAAATAAATTATTAAGCTGCTTTAAACCTCAGTAAAATGAGAAATGAAGCGCGTAAAAAGGATGCCTGTTTTTACAGCGCTGTAAAATATAAAACGCAATCGCTGTTTGTCATAAATAAATTATTTTTCGTATTGTCGCTCAGCGCGTTTTAGGACGTGAGTACATTATAGTATATATATAAAGCTCAGCAGATTTATTTGAAAGTAATTTTCAGTGAGCATCTGGCGCTGCGGTATGAGAGATTCGACTGATCAATATTCGGGAAGTCGCTTTGAAGAACTGAAATATGTCAGTCTCTCAATCCTGAAAGAAAACCCAGCTTAAATGCGACTTTGAGCTACTGATGTCAATTTTCTAAGTTAAATGAAATGTTAGGTATTATAACTTTGCTTTAAAAATTGGTTTGAATTCATACAATATTTTTTCCATTTCTTACATGAAGAAACATATATTCAAGGATTATCTTTTAACTTCTGCAATAAAAATATTAAACCTTAGGTATAAATAAAGATTTCTGGTCAGTAGAATTCTTGTAACCTCGGTAGAGCAGTTATGACATTTAATAGAATATCATCCTTACTATTTTTCTATTTATCCATGCATGTTTAAACTTTAAAATATTTGTATATTTATATGAAAATAAACAATATAAATAATATGAGATATCGTCTTTAACTGAATAGGATAATGGGCTTAATCATAAATTAGGATCAAAATTTAATATAAGATTCAAACGGGATCTAAACAAATTATTAATAATAAGATCTCGACCTCACTTGGTGCAGTCATAGTAAATCAGTGTTTATAAACAACAGTTATTCTAGTGTTTGTTATAATATATACTTTATTTTAATGTCAGATATATATTAAAAGTATGAATAAAATGATTAATCATAAGTTTAAACGATTACCTAAATAGTTGAAATCCGTAGGTTCTGTTATTTGTGGATGGTTCTGATCGTATTTGAGATTATGGGATTTTGGAAGTTGGAAGAGTTAGGAATTCAAGCAAGGAAGATTTCGAATCGCATAAAACGTATGCATAATGTACACTTTCAGACGATATTCTGCAAGATCTAACGAGAAATGTTAGTTAAGCTGCTATCAAATGCTGTAGCATTATTTAGATATACTGAGATCTATTTACATCATCTTTAATAAAGGGTCTTCCAAAAAGGGACTTCTAAACTCCCTTTGTTGAAAACATGCAGCTGCCGTCAAATTATTTTTGTTTTGTTCTCGCATTGCTGCGCTCAATTGTCTTATTTTTCGGACGCCTTAATCGTGCTGCCAAGACTATACTCAATGTGGTGTATAAATTTGTCAACTATTGCAGTAAAAGATTAGACAAAACCGTACTTCGATGAAATGCAAGATCTGTTGCAACAATCGCCATTGCAGAACGTGTAAGTTAACTAATGTGAGCAAGGAAATATGTCACTTTTTTAACGATACTAATCTAGAAGACAATCAAGATCTAATTAAGGTTAATGAGAGTTTTGAAATTTTGAGCTGGCGGAATCATCAATGATCAATCTATATTTTTTGAGAACAGTGTTAGACAGAACATCCTTGGCAACGGCGAGTGATTATTCCCAACCTCATATTTGCTGAATTAAATGTTCTGGACCTGTAGGTCCAACAAGAAGGTGCTACGAGTTATTTAGCTCATGGCACATTGGAGATTGTGCTCGAGCGATTTAAGGCATGACCTTCTCACATAGAGGTTATTTGATCTATCCCCCGACCTAGTGCAACGTAACTCCTTTAGACTTTTTTTAAGGGTTTTTTAATTAGCAGACATATTGTATTAAGCCTCAAACCTCTGTGGTATTCAAAGCTGACATAACCCAATGTATCGGTGAAATGAAGCTTGACTTATGCAACAAAGTTATGAAAATGTTAACATTTCGTTTATGCTCCACATAAGGTAGCTGCAACTGATCCAGATTTTAAAGATGTTATGTTAAAATATACCTAATAGCATCAATATATTTGTCAAAGGGATTAAACACTTCTATGATATTTGACACACCTAGTAATATTTAAATTAAAAGTTACGAAGAGCCTTATGCCCTTTGCATATGTTTTAAATTGAAATATCAATAATTATATATAAAATAATAAAATTTTGTTGAGATTGCACCTAGTAAAAACTGTTTGAAAATCATCCATCAAATACTTACACACAACACAATATAATGTTACCTCCAACACTCGGATATTACCTAGTTTAAAAATGAAATAACAAATTACCTTATTCAATAGTTCAAGATATTTGTATGTTTATTTCAACATTATATTGAAATATGCAAATTGCTCTCTGATTTACTTAAAGGCTTACTTACAACAGCGTACTACATTTTATGTAAATAACAAAGTCGATGAATTCATTAGTATAAAGTAAATATTTTATATTTAAAACCAGTTAACACTGATATTTCATTTGTTCAATTAATATTTATTATTGTTTGAATTCCTTTTTTCACGTATTGGAAATGTGCTTGGTTATTTATATAACTATAAAATAAAGGATGTATTATACGGTAAAAATATACATTTTTTTAACGCATGAAAACTGAAAATAAAATAAAATAGTAAATGTATTATAATAAACATCGATAAAAATATTTACTGTTGTACAAAACAGCAGTTATTATGAGATCATAAATGACAAAGGCGTTGTGACTCCGACAGCGTATTATCAAGTAGACGCTTACCGCAGACATGAAATATAACGCACTTTACCCGGTAATATTGCGTTGCCTTTGCAATATGAAAATTTATTGCATTTGCGTCCAACAGTATGTGGTTAGTTTAGAAAAATTATTAGACATTACTAATTACAATTGATACTCATTCTTATAAGAACAGCATTATTTTCATTGACCAAAGAAATTAGTGGAATTAAAATTCATAAAGATAAATTCTTCAACATTAACAGTTCTGTTACTTATATTCAGTTAGTATATTAGCTTAGTATTACGCTTATAAATGATTATTCGACAATACAGTATAAAAATTTAACATTGATAAAATAAGACGAAAGTACAATTGCTAGCGGAAAGCTAATCCAGGTAAGATATAACACTGGCAGAAGCCAGGGCTTTATCTACGAAGTATATCCGATAAGGTTATATAAGCGATGTTCATTTACATAATACAGTGGATAAGTTTTGCATCAAATCGATATTCTATATTTTGAAAAGTATCATTATGATATAGTTTATACATGAAAATTGTTATTTAAATCTATATTGCAATTATATTTGTGGTTGGTTAGGTCTTTTTTTTTAATAAAAAGTATATAATTTTGGAAATTTAAATGGATTACAGATATGGTAATAATATTGCAACAAAATTATTTTTATATTCTTTTTCCTCATACACAGACTAAAATATTTAAAGATCGTAAGTTATTTGAAAGTGGATATATATTTGCGAATGTACCAATGAGATCAAATGTGAAGTAGCGGTCATAGATAACGTTGCCTCGGGATGTAATCCAAGAGTAAGATCCCCGACCTCGTTGTTTCGAGTAACGATATTCGAGTTATCAAATGGTTGATTCGTTAACAAAGGTTTATTTTTGAAATCTTATACAATAACCAAAATTAGATATAATATTTTAAGGGTTAATTTTAGCGTATTGTTATAAAATTCTCTAGTAGAAAATATTTTTTTTACAAATCTATATTTAGAACTATAAATTTTAGGTCACTTATTTATCAACTGAATAGCTAAAGTATCGAGCAGCCCGAAACATGAATTTTGGGTAGTGTTGCCTTTTACGACTTAGGGAGGCTTTTATGATATCTACCCTTTAGTATGAGGAGATATTAAAATACTATTTGTGTATGCCTTGGTTTTGAATCAAGTAACTTTTATTCGAGTGTCAGAAGAATGGTTTAGCATGACAGGTCTAAAATAACAATCTCGGGGATGAATTTTATGATTGAGATTTCAAGCTGATTTGTCGTATGAGTAATTGACAGTAATATTATTGCTTATGAGAGTTTGTTTAAGATTTAAATACTTTTAAATATTAAAATTACTGCAAATTAAAAAAAAAAAGAATATAGAAAAGAAAAACACAGTTTTTTTATATAAACATATTATTACGAAGATAGGCTAGTCAAGAATTTCTTTTCATTATTTATAATAAAAGATTTACAAAAATAATGTGATTACGACGATTTCAGTTACGTTTAGACGTCGAATAGCCGACCCTTAAATATATAAATATTTCTAAATAGCAATTGCAGCTTGAACCGAATCTAATAAGGGATGTCAGAATTAAACAACAATTACATTATGATATGCAGGGTTGGCTCCATGAATCACTGGGATCCTTCCAGGCGAAGCTTTGTATTCGGTTTGGCCGTGGCGATAACCTTAATGTAAGCGTCGTCACGGCTGGCGGTCCCAAGAAGGATCGCCTTTGTCGTAGTCCCTTCCGCGCGGCCCATTCTTTTCTCTTTATACCGTTTCTCACTTGAGTAATTCGAGGACAATAAACATTTATTGTGCTAGTCTATTTGACAGACGATGAAGAAATATCGAATGAGTGCGTTCATATTTCACTGAGGTCTTCCCATTCACAAAGAAATTGTTTACTTACTGTTATGATTTTACATTATATCCTACAAATCAAGTGTTGCATTTAAGTGGTTTAAATAATTTGCATAAGATTGGACACGACCAGTAATGAATAGAAAAATTGAAGATGTTGTGTAATATTTACAAAGTTTATGCTGTTTATAAAAAGTAAATAGAGTAAAAAAAAAATATTGAATATCGTAGACTGTTTTATAAACATCAAAACAAAAAAAAACGTAACAGCAAAAAACACATCCATGAAAATCGAGTCACCTATCAAGTATGTTTACTGTAAAGCAATACTACTAGCTATTAAAAAATAACATACAATTGTATTTAATACATTCTGTAGCCTTGTTTATTTAAATGTACAATTATTTTTATATTATTTATGGTTACCTTTTCACTTTATTCCTCCTCATAAGCACTGAGTGTTCACTTTTTTCAACAACTTTCATAAAATTTATGTAAAAGAGTAGCAAAGTCAACAATGCATAAAATGGGTAGCTTCAAACATTCTTTTTGACAAAAAATTCCTGAACCTTTATAATTAAAATTAAAAAACAATGTACATATTCAGTTTATGAAATAGTAGTGCTATAAGTTTTGTGCTTTATTCTAATAAAGCATGTACAGTCTTTGAGCACAAGGCGAGACTACATTTTGTATTCATTTTGGCGGGGCACGACAATATTAATCGGAGCAAAGTGTCACCTTGAGTGGCTTTCAACGAGAAATCTTTGTCTCCACAAAGAAATTGACATCTTTTTTTTTATGGTGGTGATTCCATTGTAATGAATTAAGGTAAAATGGGTTGGAACTTGTTGCGGAATTTCTGTAATACCCGTTCAAGAAATATATTTGATCGATTAAGATCGATGGTCTCGTAGATCATATTGCACATACTCGGACATTTAGTTTCGTAATTGATCGTCACATGTGAGATGAAGATTGAAATTCTTTTCTTCGCTAGTGGATAATTTAAAGCGATTTATCATTATTACTGTGAATTTTATTTATTTTACCAAATATTTGACACTATTTTATACATTTCCTCTAAGTATAAAATTGTGGAATATTTATGTAAATACAAATGAATGCTAAGTCGGTTACCTAAATTCAAATGACAATAAGAACTTTCAGCGAAGGTGGAATGATATCGTAACAAAATACGTGACAAATATTTTACTTTGGAAGTCCATATTCAAACTTCTGGACGGTGTGACACGAATATTTTATACAGCTTTGCTTAGTTTTCTTTAGAAGGTCGAATCTCGATGGAGTTGTTATTTGTTTATATTTTTAACGACTCTTAAGAATTAATATTTATTCTTTTCATTTTTGTAGGTTATTTATAAATTTATTTATAATTTATAAAAAATTGTGTTGGTCTACAAAAATTTTTCATTATGTTTTTTAATTTGAACTTAATTACTTATGTCATGTCATACAATTTAGATAAAAATGTGACTGACTGCTAATATTATGTTTGTAGATTATAATGAACTGGCTGAGAATTGGCGGTATATTGTATTGTTCTATCTAATGTCTCACATTGCAAATCTACCTACTATCTGAATTGACGTGATTAGTCTGCCCATTCGGGTATGACTAATCGAATACTTGTTCAATGAATGCATTCGATTTCATAATCAAGGCGTCTTCTACACGAATGAATTTGAATTAATTTTTATTTTTTTTCATAAACGCTATAATTTCGCGCAATGATGAGATTATTTTCAAACTTTAAATAGTAATTTGAACTGAAATTATACAAAGTTATTAGTTCACTAGTTTTCTTTATACTCAATTTGTATCTATCTGAAACATATGCTTTACTCGTTAGATTGATCTAAAATCTATAAATCTATGGAGTATTCAAGACACGCATCATTCTACAGTAAACAAAATATCTTTAACCAAAATTTCGAAGTAAATAATGTATCGTCAAATGAGTTGAGGAAGAGATGAAATGCTTTTTACCCTGTAACTCTACCAGTGATGCGTGAACCGCCAAACACAGAAAACCTTTGAAAAAATGTAAGCTGATTTACCGTGGCCAGAGGCCTCTGTGCCCGCTCGGCCGGCAAATAAAGCCATCAGACAAATGTTCGCAAATTGACTCGACGTTTTTCACAGTATTCCATATTTTTTATATACGTATGTATTTGTTGAGGACTTGAAGTAGTTGCTTCGTTGTTGGTTTAATAATTTCAAAGGCTTAGAATAGTTTCGTTTCACATAAATATTACTCTCCTTTGCGCAAAACATTTGTGTGGTTAATATAAAAGAAGAATTTAAAATAATATATGATATAAAAAGATAAATTAAAGTATATGCAGGACACATTTATAATTAAAATAAGGAAAGTAAATATTGCATATATAAGAAATAAATCGACATTAAGATTATCAAATCCTTTATTGTACAATTTAATAAAACCAAATATTTTTTTACGTTTAATAGGCTATAATTTAGGGCTGTGTTAAATTAATTATTAAGTATAAGCATCTTAAAATATATGTAGTATCTTTTAAACAAAATGTTGTATGTGAATAAATAGAATAATGATTGAAATAAAACTCAGTAGACAATGAAAAAGGTTCATATAAAACCACTTCATTACAGGGTTTGGGTATTAAGATACTACAACGACCAAATAAAGCTAAGATTACAAGTTAACCTCATGTTAGTCGGAAGCCCCAATGATAAAGCATCTAAGGAAAATCGAGCCAGAGGAGGGTAGACTAATCCCTCTTTAGCAAAAACGTTTCGTTCCAAAAAGTGATGGGTGGATCGCAAAGGGATCTTCATTATCCAACAATGTTTGCAGTAAAGCTAAAGAACCAGAATTACTTACCTAATAGAAGTTAAAAAACAGAACACATCCTTGCCGACCTCTGACATGGGAAGCGCTTACTCACTTCGTTTGAAACAAAAAGGTAAAGATCATCCAGCCTATTTGCGTTTTCAAGTATGCTAAGGGACTAATAGGGTCGGTAGGATTTCGTAAATCTATTTTTATGATTCTTAGTACCATTTTAAGAGGAGGCGTCACACGTTATTAACAAAACTTTCATATTTCTGACTTCTATTTCGATAAAAACAATTTTATTTAAATATTTTGATCAAAATCATTTATATTAACAAACTGTTTAATAATAATCCATAATTTTTAATATTTTTAAATATGATAATACAATATGAATTAAATGCCAAATTACAGTGAAAAGTGTTTATAAAGATAAATGTTTAATAAAATTTCCACGTGTAAAATTTTATTTACATTATGATATAATGATGCGTCACATTTATTGGCAGGATCTGAGTGAAATCAGATGAAAATGATTAATGAATTTAACGGCCACCCGCAAGGCTCAGGATGGAACGGTTTATGTCCATAATATTCGTCGAAATACCTACTGACCAGCGACGCATATAAAATATACACAAACATAAAATATTTCTCTTTATCGAAAACCAGGTTTAGTTAGGCCCCATGATTTTGTTTAGGATAAAAAAAAAAAACCTAATTTTAAATTAATCGACTTATATTTTAATAAGTGGCATAATCACAGGCCTCCCCCCGGGGCGTGTGGTAGCCATGAGGATTTCCCACCCGTTAAAAAAAAAAGGCCCTATGATATTGTTTAGGATTTAAAAAAAAAACTAATTTTAAATTAATCGACTTATATTTTTAAAAAAACCTTGTTTGTGACACCAAAAGTTTTATATCTGATGAAAGGAAAAAAAAAATTACCCTTCATATCCTTCAAGTATCTATGTGTAATGTTGCGCTAAGTAAACAACAAAAGCTAGCAATACAATACGACATGAAATATTTTTCATTGATGAAGACGATAGGTCACTTAAGAAATGTTAAAGTTTATGGAAAACTTTGTGATTTAATGTAAAATTTCGCTGATAACTTATAATTATAATGTTAATATTTTCTTTTCATAAATTTATTAAGCCTTTACGTATTGTGGCATAGATTATTTGAATAGATTACCCGTCAGGTATAATTAACACATACCGAAAGGCCATGAATATGTATTAAATTTTATTATAAATACATGTTTTTGCATTTCGTCCATATTTTTATTGAAAATTGGCACCCTCAAATTATACTGCTTTTTCATACGAACTCTGCAAAAGAGATTCAAAGCGATACCTTTTGCGCATTTACCTTTGAAAATTTATATTTCCCATGGGATCAAGACCGAGACCGACCCCAATGATACAATGGGCAATCGAATTATCATATGATTATGGCCACAAGGAATGGCTGATATGCCAAATATATTATTTAAATAGTATCGTTTAACAACTCGGGTTCTCAAGCTTGGGCAACTATATGCTGTGGTATTTCTTACTGAGTATTCTATTACACATTTTTTTATATATTTACTTTAATGTGGATGGGATTGTATTTATTTATCAAACCAACATATATGATAGTAATTGCTGAGTGAGACATCTATTTATATTACACTATGTATGCATTGTACATTTCATAATGTACAAAAGCCCTCATTTCGTTCACGGTATAGCATCTGAACGAGATGATCGGCTTTTAAATGATTCAATTAATTTTTCCTCCTGTTTGTACTGATAACGTAGGATAGCTGCAAGATCCCCACAAACTGATATGAATTCATTTTCCTATAATATTAATATTTGCCATATATAAAATGTTAATAACTTTTACATTCAAAATCAGTCGATTTCATTTGCATATTATACCAGCAGCGTCCTTTCAATTATCTCCTCGAAACGACTTTAAATTTTAATTGTTATATTATTTTATTCCTGCTATCAATTCAGTAGTGTATCAGGAATATCAAGAGTATGTGTACCAGAAAGAACATTTGTATAATCTATAATCACATTTTTATTTACTATGTATAATTATAATTGTTACTATTATTATTAAAATTTAAAAAGACTGTCACACAAAAACCATTAGGTATAAGAATTTTAAGAAACTCTACAGTTTTGCTTACATAATAAATAAAAACCAAAAAATGCATTGTTGGACTTAGTCATAAAATGATAGGTCAAACAAAATTTAGGATGATTCCCAAATAATAATATGGACTCCAAGAAAAAGAAACTCTGATCTTATTTGTACAAAACTACGTATAAACGTCAGTAAAAATTACCGCTATTCTACGTTGTACAGCTTTTAACTAGAAATTTAAACTGTATTTTTTAATACAAAATATAAATATTATAAATTTGTCTATCTATTGTATGTCACATAACAGTCGCCCAAGGGGTAAGAGAAAGCATAGTTGTTTAGCAGAAGCCAAATATGACTGAATATGGTCTTAAAACTCCACTAGTATCTGAACCATTGTATTTGTTATATATTTCGCACTAAAGTTTATGGTGCTATATAAAAAAGTACTACTAATATAGGCTTTGATTTTTAATACTCTAACTCCGAAGTTAGTTGATATTTTCGGCTACATAAATGCCTACGTTCCGAAAAATTTTCACCTCCATCGTAGTTTCATTAAACCGCACCCCACTTTTTCGATAAAATGGTTAAAGAAACGAATGAAAACGAGGTGTTTTTATACAGAAATTTTGACTTTAATTAGACTCCAATTTGTTAATTTATATAATAAAGTTTTGTATATCTTTGTACATGTTGGAACATTCGAGTCTATTAAATTTAGTTGTTATTTAGATTTCTTTTGTCAAAATAAATAACAAGTCGTCTTAATGTGCAGAAGTATATCTTGCGAGTAGCTTTCATTATTATTATAAATGCGTATTTCTGTCTATCTGCCTGCTCTTTTCAATATTTCTCCTTCTATTATCTACTCACGGGTAAACCAAAGTACATATGGGGGTAATCGACAAATGATATGCATTTTTATATTATTTTATATTATTGCATTACACTTTTATATTCATTTTTAATATAATAATTTATAAGGGAGAATTAAAAAAATTATACACTTGTTTTAATGTTGCGTATAGTTAATATTATATTCAATAATATAATAAGTCTTAACAAATGAATAATCATTTATTTAGTTATAAACCCTAGTAAACAATAAAAAACAATGCATTTGATTTCTGATAAATAATATATTTGTAAGATTTATTAAAATATTGAATACGTATTAAAATATATGTAATATTACGACTTGCATTTTTTTTAACAATTACTTCTTAAAGGGACTTAAGAATATAAAAACGCAAAATAGGGTTTGTGTTCAAGCCAGTGACGTTATAAAGATTATGTAAATCATTCTCAAGACAAATAAAGAGTTGATTAATTTCTATAGGAATCAAGAAACAATTAATTTCCTGAAACTCTTAATGAAATCAGTATCGGACGAATTCTTCAAAAGTTTGCAGTGTTCTAACGAAAGTAATCGATTTTAATTCAGCTAGCAGTACTTTAAAACGCAGCCGAGCGTTAATGAAAAATTATTTTCTCATTTAAAGTTGTAAGTTGAAGAGTTGAGCAAGTCGGCTTCTGTGCAGCTCACGAAAATATCGCCCATTAACTGTTTCCTTCGTATTTGAGTAAAAGAACTTTATTTATTTGATTTTTATATTTTTTTGATTTCATTATAATGCATTTTTATATTTCGTTTTTAATATATGGCATTAAATACAACAATTATATTCAATTAATCTGTGAACGTGTTTGAAATCTTTAACACAAGTTTCAGGTAATGATTATAACTGTTTTAGTAAATGCACCTTAAAATGTTTGTTCCTTTGTTTATCAAAAGATGTTACTTAGAGTTAATAGATCGATGAACGCTTGACAGAGTCATTAGGGACGTGCCTTTTCCAACCACAAAGACAATTGAAGCAAGTATTTTTGTCCGTTGTCTAATGACTGGCAGTTTTATTTAGTAACGGGACATTCCGTTCGTCCGCTCTGGGCTAATGTTGCCAATTTTAAAAGAAACTAGAGTAAAATGGAACTTTTAAATGGAGTTCTGTTCTACGATTTAATAGTAAAGCGGTGTGAATCAAGGATTGTTCTTTAATGTAGCAATTACTAGCTTGCGTGTTTTATAACAATTCAAATACTATAAAACATTTTCTAACAATGAAAACTTTTGCATATTTTGTGAAAGTTTATTGTCATAGAAGCGTAATTGTAATATTTTATAAATTTTGTAAATATCACAGATATTAAAGAAAGTCATATTATATATGATGAGTTTTTTTATGATCAAAGTTATATAAAAGTCCTACTCGCAAGTATTTAACGTCTTGTATTTTTATT
Organism: Danaus plexippus; assembly: GCF_018135715.1. NCBI lineage: Eukaryota > Metazoa > Arthropoda > Insecta > Lepidoptera > Nymphalidae > Danaus > Danaus plexippus. The sequence continues at coordinate 4,239,171 of NC_083539.1, forward strand.
GTGTAAGGCTGATATTAATTTTCTTCGTACATCGATACGTCACTTCAGGGTGAGCGGTAGATTGATCACTGTCTGAGGTTCCTATTTCGATTTATTTTTCGTAATTCTTCTTAGAGACGCCGGTTTGAATTATTTTGATTGACATTTTATTAAACACAATATTTTGAGAATGGAATCTTAATGTTTTGAATATATAGAGATATAACAGAATTATTATACCTAATCCTTATACCTTTAGAATAGTGATCGCTAAGATTAATATTCTTTTATTAATACAACACAAAATTGTTTATTCTTTTATTAATTTAGTTTTGTTGCTTTCAGTTTAGTATTTTGATTATAAATTAATGTGAATAAATGTCTGTAAAATTTATAAAAATTGCTTTTCCACAGATTGATATACGACTAATATTTAAATATCCCTACAATTCCTACAATTGTGTATCTATCAGTATTATCTGTTAATACCCCAGAATTCTCATCAGGATTTGCAGAAAATAATCCGATCTCAATTTAAAATAATAACTTTTTAATATATAAATTCTTATAAACTCCTTTTATATAAAGATTATGTAATAAGAAAAGTTGTAGTAGCGTCAATGTGTACTTAAATGTTTTTTGTATGTATTTATGCTTCACTTGCAAAATTATTTAATAGGAAAAATGTGTATATGATTGGAAGAAGTTGCAGATGTATAAATTAAAAAGTACCAGTATGAACATGTTTCTGTTGCTTTAACCTAAGTAAATAATTTTCGTATTTCTCTTAATATTATTTTATTGCCATTCGATCAGGGAAGTATATCTATATAACACATATAATTCACAATATTATAAATAAACAAGAATTGAAATTTAAATAAAAACAAATCTTTTATCTCATAATGCCTGAAAAGTCACGTTCATACGCTTAAGCTCGCATGAAAATTTAATAAAATAAACTCCCTTTTTCAATGGCGACATTCTCTACGCTCACAACTCATTGTCAGCCATTCCTATGTCTTTTTGGCATGTAATTGAATAAGACGATTGCTATCGCCTGAAAAGAATTTAATAACAAAGGGTATAAGTGTGACATCTAGTGTTCTGCTCTTCACACGTAATGTAATCGTTTTAAATAAGAGATTTTTTTGTTTATTTTTATATAATGAAGTAATCCATATAACACCAATATCATTATTTAAAATTAAACTCAATCAAATCATATTAAAATCTTTCTTGTCAGCCAATAAGTGGTATTTTACGAGTACTTTCCTTTATCAGAACCGTTGTAGATTTACTAAATTAGATAATTGTTTGCAAACTAGAATTCATCTGCACTTAAACACTTTTGTACTTAAAATTGAGGTAGATGCAACGATTAAAGTATATTATTTTATATTATTAGTAAATTGGATTGTGGAATGAATAGTTACATCGTACATTTGGGCTGTGTTTTAAGTTTCCAAAATAATTTATTTGTTAAATGCCGTTAAGGTAGACCAAATCTAAAATGACCATTAAATAATTGTAGTTTTTGAGAGATGTCTTTAGATTTTAGGTTCGCACTTATTTAATAATAGAAAGAATAATAAAATTTACATAATTATTTGATGTAGATGGAAAGCAAAATATAATAATAGATATAAGGCAGATACATTTTTAAGAAATTGTAAGGACATGACCTATTTAATGCTTATCGAGTAAGAAAACCATTAGCTAGTTTTATCTTTTAATGCAATTGTCTTAATACGAGCACTCTTTTCTCTCACATCTTTAAAAAGAATTAGTATTGTGTATTACTTTAAGAGACTCATAATGCCTAAACTTAATTCTGCTTGGTTCTTAGCGTAGGAAGGATCTTTTGTAAATATCTAATGCCCTGAATCTCTTTAAGGGAATATATGATATTTTATTATTTTTCTTATATCATAATGCTTGAAATTATAACAAATCAGATTACTATAATTTTTCAATCTTTTTATTTAAATTAATGTTAGTTTAGCTTCATTCAAAACCATTTTTTTTACAAGTTTGTTCTAAAGCAGTTTTGAAGATGAATAGGAAAAAAAGCCACTTTTACTCCGAAAAAAAAACGAATCGATTTCTAATTTTATACGAAATTTAAAGTCATGAAGTTGACATACTTGAATCAAGATTTGTAACTGTTGCCAATCCTAAGACTTATTGGCACCAGATCCAAAACTGTCTGTACAACAAGAGTGAGATAAAGAAATGGCAACTTGTTACATTCGTTTGGAAACATATGTTTATGCAACGGCATTATATTTTTGCAAGAATAATGTTAATTATATTAATACATATCTCCAAGATATTTTTATATGCCAACACAAAAACTGATTTATCAAAGAATAAAGACCAGAGAGAGATACTCAGTTTGTTGCTGTCAAGGGTTTCACAACCACTTTTGTAATAATTACTTCTGGATTGTCCCAGGGCTCTCACTTTGGTGGCCATTTAATATCTTTGTTAATAACTAATGATTTCACGATTCCAATGTAGTTGTGTACGTTGATGATACTAAAATGGTCAGAAATTCACAAGGTTGTACAGAATTACAAAATTATTTCTGTTACCTCATCCAGTATTAGAATATTACTATTAAATTATACCTTTATTTAAAAAACTCTCACATAATAACGTTATAACAAAAAAAAAATGCTTTGGTGATACATAGTTGTAGACAAGACTTAACAAAATATATTGTCAGATGTTGGGTTTCATATCTAAAGAAGGAGCTGAGATTCGACATCTCCATTCAATTTTATTTCATACAACTTGGGACTTTATGTCAAACATTCCTCATACTCGAGAAACGAAGAGAACATAGAGATAAAATTGTCCTATATGAAATTATTCATAATTTAGTCGATTCCCCCTACGTGTTGATCAAACTATCATTTAATTGGCCTCGTCTATCCACTCGTCATGATTACACTTTACTACTCCCGTTTGTAGATTTAATTATTATTGAAATTGCATTAATGTAAAAGCTCGTATGTACAACGGTAAATATAGTTATAACGCCAATTTCAACAAAAGATTGGACAAATATGTAAATTAGAATACGTATTGTAAAGTTAAACCTTAAATTGGGTTGGAAAAATTCAACTCGTTAAATTAATAAAAAACTTAACACGTTTTAGTATAGATATATTAATATTGTATTTTGGTCTTTTTTGATGTAACTGATTTTTAAGTTAGTAATAGTAGTGTTTTCTTTTTGTTAGGTATTCGTTTAATAGAAGTTTTTATTTTTTAAAATATATTCACTTCATGATTACTTAACTTTGAAATCTTTTTTGGTGTTAGGTTTCGTTTTATTTTACTAAATACCACATGTAACGCTGTATGTTTCGCATAATAAACAAAATTAAATAGATTTTCTTCAATATAATTTCTCATTTTTATATCACAGAATAAGTGAAACGCTCGCACTATAGCATAAAATCGCTGGTAACGTTTTTCCAACTGACTGCCGTTTGGAAAATTTCAAAAATAGGTGTTTACAAGTTTACATAGTATTAGACGGCCCGGGCGGTTATCTAATACCAACGTTGTATAAAAAAAGTCTGTATTTTTCATCAATAGGACACTAACCAGTTCAATATACCAAGAAATATTAATTCGAACAATATTGTTCCCCATATCATCCTGTACTTTGCCATAACATTGCGTCTTTAAGATTAAAAAAAAAAAACCTTTTTTTATAATTTTACTTATAGACTGCCGTCGCAAATATTTATTTTAAACTTTATTGGGAATAAGTGCTACAAAAAATAATTTTTAGGTGTATTTGGAATTTATCAAGGCCACTGTATGAAATGTACAAAGGAATAATATTATTAAAAACATTTAAGGCGTAAGTTCACGGTAGCTTACCTATATTTTATCTGTTCAATTGAATTGGCATATCATGTTATAAATTTTCAAAAATTAAGTAGCGAAACAGAGGTTCAGAGTCATCTTTAGAACAAATAAATAAAATGGAATCAAAATTAGATAATTAGCTTAAAAATTAACAGTTTTAATATTGACTTATGAAATAGTAAACTTATCGTCTATGAAAGACACAAAACGACTTGAAAAGAGGCACCTATTCACAGTATAAGATTCGACATCTAATTGCCTCTTGTTTATTGACCATTTTATTATTCATGAAAAATAGTATTGAGGCAAAAGTTTAGATCGCGTCATCTGCTATTGTAGGTAATCGAGCCTATATTTACTAAAGCATTCATATTTTAAATTTGTTATTGTGATAAAAACTAAGTCCAATGCGATTTATGAAATATAGTGTTAGTGTATTGTGCTATGCATGTATAAACGAGGATATACATATGGATATAAGATTATTTAGTACAAGAGTTTGTATGTATTTCTAATTTTATGAATATTACCTGCAATATATCTGTATAATGAAACGGGAACTACAGACAAATCGAAACGTCTGTTATTTTGTGTTTGAAAGACGAATTCTGAGATTCGAGAGGGGCAGGCACAGAAGGGCAAACACAACAAACACCTTAGATACTAAAGGTCAAAATTTATCTAAAGTTATGTTTATTTTGTTAATAGACCATGCCATCAAGGTCAATAAGTATTACGAGCTCACTAACGAACTTACTAAGATCAGTTGCGTCATAAATATGTGGGAATGAGAGTTATAACAGCTACATCTCTCTGCAACCTACTAAAAGACTTGGGCCTGTCCAGTACTAACATCACTTCATTCTTAGAACGTACTTCGAAGGCAGCCTTAGTAGGTTTAGGTTAGGTTAGTTAGTTTAGGTTTGTTTCAAATTTGGTTAGGTAGAGAGAGGAATTGGAGGTGAATATTAACGCGCGTTAAATAGGGGACCCCTAAACCTACAACTGGGTTGCAAGTCCTAGGCACTGTTAAAGCTTCTTTTCATTCAACGCGATGGACTTGGTACCCGCACGAAGATTCTATGGAATTCTCAGAAGTTTCGTGTCGACTATCCTTCCATGGCGTTGTCAAATATTATTTTACACCAGAACTATGTGAATAAAAAATATATTCTGTCCAGTCCTGTTAATTAAAAAATATGCCATAATTGTCATTAAAAGTCTTTAACATTACTTTTTCATAAAAAATACTTTTCACGATATCATCTATACTAAATGTAAAAACACACATGTGCGAAAAAAAATATTGTACTAAAAAACTAAAATATATTTGAGAATACGTTGTTTAACGACTCTTACTGCGGACTGTATTTTATATCCGGTGCCTTTTATTCATGGCCGATGGCTTTCTAGGTTCTTAAGTGCCCCTATAAATTGTATATTATTACGTTTTCTTCGAATTTATATATTCAAATAATGTTCATACCTGAATATTTTCATATTTGTCCAAAAAAGTTGATAAAAATAAAATGGTTATAAAAAACTTTGAAACAAGTAAAGTAAAAAAAATCCTAATCAAATAAAAATTGAGAGTTTTACTTCGAATATAGAGATACTGAACTCTTCCAATTTTGGCAAGCTGGTTATAATATCGTTAAAGAGCGAAGTCTCTGCCAGTAAAAATACGTGACTGTTTTATACGATACCATTCCTGTAAAGAAAATTGCTCTATCATAGAAAGTGATTCCAATGAGCTTGTCGGAACTAATCAGGCTCTATATAAAAGTTTTCAAACTTTGACCATACCAAATATATGTAATATACATGTATACTTTTACGTAAGGCTATTAATGTAATAGAAATAATAATAATTGAATAATGACATCAAATATCTACCTACGAGTTAAAGTTTATTATAAAAATAAGTTAAATTAAGTTTGGAATTTGTAAATACATTTATGTGAATTTAAGTTTAACTCTATCGTGAACTAAATAGAAGTAATAAAGAGGGGAGAAAACCTGAATCATAGTTATTATTTTGGATTAGTATTAAATTCAATTATTAAATATTATTAAAATGAAAATCAAACTAAATAATCATTTTCTATCTATTTAAATTGCAAAATTTAATAAGCAACCGATAAAAAGTTTCTTATTGATATAAAAATTTTTACTAGACTCTTTCCATAGCAGAGTTTATGACATGTTTGGTGTGTCTGTCAATTATTCATTTTTATTTTTGATATTTTTAACATAGTAAAATTATTTTTCTTGTTATGCTTAAAGAAGTATAAATGTTTTTAATTGTTCTTTTGAAAAGATTGACAAATACATTTTTAAAGTCGTTTCTTGTTTCGTAGGTTTCGCAGCTTCTTATGTTATGATTAAGTAATACGTTTGTTTTGTTATTGTTAAAACATCTTTGTTTCAGACAGCCACCATGCTTTATTCTCTCTTTCTACATGTTTTCGAAAAGTATAAAAATAAACATATAATCTTGTACATCTCACACATGCCATGTTTCGTTATATTAAAAAATAATGCCTGAATTTCTGCATTGAATAAACAAAAGCAAACAGTTCCAGCTCTGAAGAATGACAGTTTTGCTCGTTTTCCTTTCGTGGACTCGTCGTCTATAATAGTTAATTGGCATTTCACCTCTCACAGTGTTTTGTATTAAAATTCCGCCTCTTCTTAAAACAGTATTAGGTCAACATATTGAATTTGATCAAATAAAGTTCAATTACCATCAGAATTCAATTATCATCAATTATGTTCAGATATGCATTATTATTTTTCGCCTTTGTTTTAAAAAGAGAAACATCATAACTTAGTTATTTATTAATTTCTAATTATAATTTCATTCAATGAAATGGACATATTTCTCTTTATTATAAAGTATTCTGAATTCTTATTTTCCACTCTTGCCGTTGAGAAATTTTCCAACCATTATTTCATAGAAATGAGTCATACTTTTGCAGCACTTGAGTTTGTTTCGGACTTATAACGGATTGTATTAATTATTGTTCCAATTCAACGTTAACTCGTTTGATTAGATAGTACTTATCCTAAAAATTAATTAATTGCCCAAAGGATCGCTCTCGATCGAGACAAGATCAGAACTATTTCGTTAAAACAAATATATGAAAGTGGCGTGCATTTATCATTTTATTAGAACAAATCTTGTTTGGTTTGCTGGGATGAATTTTTAACAATTTCTCCTTTAGCCATTTGGCATTTGGTAGCAAGTGATATCCATACACTACAACATCAATAACTTCGGATTCAGGCTTTCACGTATTCAACTTATATCTATTAGCTAAAGTTAACAAATGTTCGTTCGACTATAAGAAATCATTATATTATACACAGTCTAGGTACACGCATTCAAACTGTTTCTTATTCCTTCGGAACCTTTTGGCAACTTTGCGAGGTTTTTCTGAAGATAGCCTTAAAACCTGTCGCAGTCTGTTCGAACATCAAGTTAGATTCAATGAATATAGATGGAGTTAAATTGCATCTGTATCTTAAACATATTATCTAAGCTGACATTTTAATTGGACGCAACGTGACAAAACTACTAGATTTACCTTATTCACGCATATGTAATCATTTTGACATTTGAGAGGGTGGCTTATTCAGAAATTCTCACAATATGGAAATAAATAAAATATGTGATTCGATACAGGTTTAATCACGGAGGTTTAAGTAGTATTTTATAAGTACAAATAGTGAATAGTAATGAATACAAATTAATAAGACAATATTTTATAATAATAAACCGATAAAGTTTAGAGTGCATAGGGCTTCAAATATGGACAGACAAATTGTAGAAGAGATTTGTTAAAGATCTTCAAGAGACGAAAATTGTATGGGAAAGTTATTCTTTGTAAGTAAATCAATAAAATTAATGATGAAAGCGCTATGCAGTGTACCTACGTGCGCTGCTCTACAAAGCAGTTACAGATAAATATGATATGGCACATTGAATCTCACATTGAAGACCTCATAATCGTAAATAGACTTCTAGGATACAAAGTTTTTAGTCATTCAGACTTCACATGCGAATACTAACAAATTTCATGAGTAAAGAACCAATTGATAAAAATACGTTTCTTATGGAAGGTGGGCACTACCATTTTTTTTTAATTTCCATTTGGTTTGGTCAATAAAACATGATGCTTTCAGCAAATGATGACTAAAATTGGAAGTGTAATTGTGCATATAGACGATGCGCTAAGTCAGTAATACTTTTAAGACATAAGATAATAAAATTGATGAAATGAATTCATACCGTCTGCTCGTGATCACGGTTGCTGTAAAGTAACCGAAACTCCGGTTAAAAGTAAAATAAATTAATATAGCAAAAGTAGTATATCCAAAAACCATAGTTCGATTTTAACTATAAAGATATTGTCAGTGATTTCGTCTCATAGGAATTCATGCAAATGCTGTAATAAGTTCACCGACAACTTTTAAGTGAATGGAAAAATAAAAGTGTATTAAAAAGTACGAATCAGGATAATATACTTGCTATACCAGTATATTATATTAATGACATAAATATTAAAACATTTATTAAAATATTTTTTTTTATTTAGTCATCAATTAACACTTTATTTATTTTATTTACATAAAAAAGTTTGGTTGAGAAATAAATCAACAAAATATTTTTATCTCACTTCTAATCCGGAAACGTCCACTGGAAGGTCCGACTACGATAAAAACTGACTCTATTATGTCAAAGCAATGCCTTATAGGTCTTACCTACACAACTCAACATTCAAAGATATTTATATTCTATTAAAAGTTTTACAATATTTTTAAATTAAAAAACTTATATATTGCAAACTTAACAAATAATATTAAACATGGCTCTGAAATAATGGCAATTATCTTGCTAAAAGGTTTTTGGAAACAGATTTCAATATAACATTAACCTAAACAGGTAGCAGACACATTGAGGGAGTAAGTCCGGTCTTTGCCAGGACCGGCCAGTCGCTGGTGTGCCCTGTCGCTGACAGATCCGGGGTGCACCAACATAGCGGCCGATGGCTTTCGCAATGGTTTTAGTGAGTAGGGTAGGTTAGGTTAGGTTAGTTGGTTAGTTGAGTAGGCCTGCCCAGGCCGAGTCTCACACATGGTCTCCGGCCCCACCAAGGCCGATGAGACGGCTCGCAAAAAGAATTTCCCTGCGTCATCAAAAAAAAAAGGTAGTAGACACATTATTGATGACGCAACGCTTTTGTTAGTCATTAACCAAAAAAAAAACGACTTCAATATTAAATTACTATTTTATAATTTTGAAGTCGGTGCCAAGTAAATGCTACGACAACCTTACTAGAATATAAAATTACAAAGTACACACAATAATAATTGAATATATTTATAAAAAAATACAAAACAACAATAGTACAAAAAAATATTAATCGGTACCTACTAATTATGAAGTGAAACTTTAAATATCATGTACCTAAGCACTGGCTTACGAACTACTAGTAATGAAATATGAAAGAACACTAGGGTTTATATAACAAATGTAAACACTCAAAATAGAATATAACAAAAGAAATTAAAAATGGAATATGACATAAGAAATAAAACAAAAGAAATTACAAACATGGAAATACTCAAAAAAGGTATGATACCAAAATCACTTGAACAAGAAAACATAAGATATACGAATATTTAACCAAACCTTGCGAATGAAACTTAATATTGCGAAAACGTTATAGCGAGATGGTCTCCACGATCAGATATCCTGCAGACCTTTATTAAAATCCATATACATACCTTCATTATAATCCATATAGGTGCAAAGTTTTCATCAATATAAATGAATTAAGTCCAAATCAAGGTAACTACAGGAAACCGTCAAGGAGTTCCCTGCACCATCCTTCGTTTTCATTATCAGACCTCTAATGACAGTCACCGTCTATCTATCTGTAAAGTTCTTATCAATACAAATTAATGAAGCTGTAACACAAAGTATCTGCTATTAATCATTAAGAGTTCTCTTGACCGTCTCTCATCTCTATCTTCAGATCTACCCCAGATCTTCATCACATGCTAGTGTTTTAAAATTCTTAATGAAAAAACTTACCAACGTATTAGTTATTTCAACAATTTTTGAAAGTTCCCCTCGATTTCTCTGGTCTGCTATCATCAGACGCTGGTTTCCTTATCATGGGACGACGTTTAAAATATCTACTTGCCATTAAAAAACCAATCATGACCATCGGTTCATAAAACGACGAGTTCCGCGAGTCTAAGTAAGGTCTTAGTTTTCTAACAAACCGTCCTAAATAATTTAAGTTGTTAAGATTATTTAAATCAAAAGATTATAACATTTTTGAAAAATTACAATTGAATATATATATTTTTTAAATTTACTCATGAATGCTTACAAGTACAAAATAGTTAATTGATTATTTAAATCTATAATTTAGTTACAAAAATAAAATTTTATATTATAAATTAATCTACTTAGACTCACTAGTAATATCCTCCTATCTTCTACATACAGACAATTTCTCCCGGATTTCGGCTCGGAATATTGGAAAACGTACTCAAAGAACACAATGCTACGCGCTTAGATAGTCATTTATTCTCTTAGATGATGTTGTACTGTTCCAAGGATAAATTTCAACTTACACTTGTATTAGCGTGATTTTGCCAAAGTACAGATCTATCTATTGTAAATATTCAAAAATAAAATAAAAAACTTAACATAGCGAGATCTAAGACTTTCGCGAGTTATTCATTTAAATGAAACTAATATTATTCGGATATACTACGCGTGCTTTATTTTGTGTAAACGCGTGTTTAGTTTTAAAATCGAAAATTTTATTTAAAACCGACATCATGTATAGTTCAATGATACGATACGATCGATTATTAATAACAACAAAGTAAATGAGTCCGCCATGGATACGGTAATTGAAATTAAAAATTTTGAATACAATAAACTAATGAATATCTTGAAACATACATACATTATGGTAACCCTTTTTACGAAGTAATTCAATACGCTTTATTGCCAAAATAGGGAAGGGCTGGTTAGGATATTGTTAAAGCGAGAAGCGTCGAAGCCACTGACACTAAAAATACGTGACTGTTTTATACGATCCTATCTCACGAAGAAAATCGCCGCTCGCATATAAAGAGATTTAAATAGCTTAGTTCAACGGATCATGTGTTCCCTATTGAGACGGGAAAGCATCTTTCTATATTGCGAATTTGTTTTGATTGTGAGGGTATAAAAATTATAATAATGTATGATGGATGGAATAAACATAAAAATTTCGATAACATAACGCCTTGCGTATGTACGTGTCACTTGAAATAAACAATACATAATGTTAAATTTTAAAATAAAAATAAGATATAAATATACATATAGAGAATGTAACACTCCATTTTATTTTACTATTTGAAGAGTCGTCATATTATTTCCGAAGATTCGTAAAAACAGAATGTCATGCACTTTGTGGTTTATCGACGGAGACAGGTGTTCCTTCCATTGTCAAATATACTCAACGATCGACTCTTATCGTCCCGTTTTACTTTACCTGATTTATTTTAGACCTGTATGAGAAATAGCTGACTGAAAATTGAACATATTTTATTTTTATCCTTATCTGATAAATGTTTCTGAACGAATGACGTAATTAGTCATTTACTCTTTAAATTAATAGGTGTAATTATTCTGTTGTGCTTTTCTCAATTTTGTTCTAAAACTATAATGATAAATAATTATATTTTATTTAATCAAAATAATAAGCGTAGTTTCTTGGTATGGTAAAGGTGTACATAAATATAACTGGTTTTTTAATGTATTAGGTATTAAAGTTAATTTTAATAAAAAAAATATACAAAATAATGTTTTTTGTATGTATTTATCAACGTGAATTAAATGTTGTCGTACAATGTTTATCCCAAAAAAAGGTTTAAAAACTATCATAAAATTTTATATGGGAGTTGTTACCACTGAAATAATTGAACTGTAATTATTAAAATACTGGCATTCAAAATAAAAAAAAAAATTGCGAAACAGGTTAAATCCTTCTTATATTAATATTTGACTTCATAAAATTCATCATGTCAAAAGTGATCACCAAACAGTGTTTCAGTTAATAAAAGGTGCGAGGAAAATATTCAGACAAGCAATATCCAACCAAACCCCTGACGTTCCGAATTCAGGTATAAAAGGTCTTATTGCTTCTCTGGTGACGTCGATAGTACGAGTATAGATGACACACGTTATTGTAATTTTTTTTTCATTGAACTGTGTTTTCATTTTTGCTTATGATTTCTGTTTAATTTTTTGACAAATAGCTGAAATAAAAATCTATTGTAATACATAAATTGAATTCTTATATTATTTTGGTATTATTATGGAATACATTTAATCTTTTAAATACGAAAATACACATATTATGTACAGCTTTATTTTATTAAAATCCATATCACTAGCGAAGTCTCATAGAAAAAAAACTATTATTAACAAAACTAATATTTAATAAAGAAAATTGCAACGCAATCATTGAAATATTCTTATAATTTCACTTCTACGTAAAAACTTACAACATTTTACTTCAATTAAGTTGAAATTGAGTCTAAAGTTAATAAAGAGTAATTTTCTCATTCAAAGTTAAAGTTTAAGAGGGGCGTGAGTCGCGCCGGCCGCAGTGCAGCTCACAATTACTGGTCGTTAATTATTGAGGTCCTTTTATATGGTTTTAATAGTATTAAATTAAATTGAATTTATTGTAGAAATTTGATGTTAATTCTCCAAAAACGAATTATTTTATGAACCTTACTTTGTAGTATCTTTAATTAGCCAACTTTAATATGAAGTTATTTATTCCAGATTTTTAGACTTATGGCTAAGAAGATTAATAAGAGAAATATTCTTTATATTTTCATTTATTAAATTTGGAAAATATTAATTAATTAATTTTGTATATCTTTATATATACCTTTGTTGTATTATCAGTTTCCGAGAAATTAAACAGAAATGATAAAATAATTTTTAACAACGACATTTTATACAGAAATAAAAATATTTACTTAGTTTAGTAATAATACTAAAATATTAGCAACAAAATCGATTTGTTAAGTATAGATAATACAAATGACTGAGTTTTAATACTGCTGTCTGGAAGCATGGTTAGTTTATAAAATATTTCTGCCACTGACACAGTAAATCCTCGCTTGCTGACGGGCTGATGGCGGCGCTGTCAGGGTCGTTTTTGAAGAAATATTGCCACATGACGGCTTTGCCCACAGACGAGCACTCATGGTGAAATGCCAGGAAATCTACGACCATTAGGGCTGTTCTACGAATTATTGTTCAGGTTATACCGAAAAAAAAGTAAGTTCAAACCATTTAGGACCTATCTTAAGTCATTTATATTAATAATATTTATAAGTTATCTTAATTCATTCATATTAAAAAATATATAAATATATTTCTTCATTTGAGAAGTTTTAGTGGAACGTATAAAGAAATATTAAAAAACTACCAACAACTTATCAAGTTTTAAGCAAAGTGGTGAGGTTTTAACGCGGAAGAGAGCAAAATCGTTGAAATAAACGTGACCAGCGTGCAAAATAGACGTAAAAATAGAAGTGTTAAGTTTGCCTAGCTTTAAGAATTTTTGAAAAAAAAA